>NC_090445.1:1226550322-1227175322 GCF_031143425.1 Pleurodeles waltl | reverse complement strand
GATCTCAATTTTTTAATTGACACATTTTTCTTTTCAGTTTGTCCAAAAATATCTTATTTTAAGTATATCGTTCATGAAAGCCTCAAATTCTCTCTTGCCCCTTCTCACTCTCTCTCATACAATTTCTCTTTAAATCTTTCTCCCACTTACACACTCACTCAGATCCTCAAGCATCCACTCAAAAACTGATGCGCCCACAGGCAGACCCAATCAGACCCTCACTTCACTCACAGACCCACGCACCGACTCGGACCCATTCACTCACTCATCCACCCACACACTCACTTACCTACTCACACCCTTAGTTACCCACTCACACCCTTAGTTACCCACTCACACACCCAAAGACCCTCACACACCGACAGACCCTCACGCACCCACTCAATCACACATCCACTCACAAAACCCCTCATACCCTCACACACCCACTTTCACACCCAGACACTCTTGCACACCTAGAGACACCCTCTCACACATATTCCCACACCGAGAGAGGCAGACCTTTCGGCCTTCCGTTGCTTGGAGTTGAGTGGTTAAAGGGGGTGGCTGCAGGGCTTAGCCTGCGGCCAACCCCCGCCGCACATGGCCTGCTGGGTGTGACAATGGTTGGATTAATGTGTTGTAATTAAAATCACTTTACGTTATAAAAATCATAGAAATTCACTGAAAATAGCAAAAGTTACATTGACGCTACAGTTAGGTTCTGAATTTACTCTTACAAAACTTAGAAATTCACTAGTTATAGTTAGTTATTTCAAGTATCTGTAACTCGTGCCCTAAGGTAACTATACCTCACGTCCTTAACATCACCTAAAAACCCCATTGCACTGTTTCATATTCTTTCTTTTCTTCCAAATTTTTGTTTATTTGGGCTACTGCTCATTCATATTATCAGTGCCAAAGTGCTAACATTTCACTAAGATTCTCAACTATTGCAACGCTCCCTAAAGGCCTTAATCTAAAGTGTATTTCTAAAATACGCTTCTAAAGTGACACTTGCAAATTCATTATAAAAACTGTATTCAACACCCTATATCTGCTGACTTAAAGGGAAAGGAAAATGGCTTGTGGTCTCTCATAAATGTGGGCAAATCTTTATCCACATTCAGCCCTGATGGCATCTTTGTATTCAGCTGTATGATGTACATTGATGCTAAGCATCGCAGAGCTTTCTCTCTCTCCCTTCCGTTCTTGTTCCTAGAGATTGCATCTATCGCAAAATAGGAGAGCTCGCTTGCATTACTTCCATGATAGTCCTCAAAATTTCTCACTATTGAGTAGTCCGTACAGCATTAATTGTAGCATTTTGGGAAAGTATGGATACCGCCATTGAGGTATACTTCATGACATATGAGAATCTTGCCACCAACAGAAGCATAGAATTGCATGCTTTCAAGATGCTGTTATAGGGTATGGCGCTCTTCCATGTTTTGTCTTATGTCAAACAGCTAATGACGCAATACTAGGCTAAGAGACGGAATTAACGGGATTGCAGAACACAGCGTTAGTAAATCTCTGTGGAGGAAGGACTGAAGGAAACAGGACATCTACAACAGAAACTCACCCGGATGTGTAGAAGTGACTCGGTTCTCATAAAAAGTCATACGTTGCTTGAAAGTACAGAAACACAACATATAGGAAAAAAATTAAAGGCAACATGAAGTTACATTGTAACGTAGACAGGGACTGCATTCCCATAAGGGATTACGTCAAGGCTTTCTACCACTATTGTTTAAAATTTGAGTATTGTTTTTGTCTATAAAGGACATTAATTTAGTACCCTATGAGACCCATTCTAAAGTTTTTAATTACTGCCACATCTGAGACCTTGCAGGGCCTGACCTGCTTAAAGACCTGCGGGTGGAACACTGATGTAGAGTGAGTGACAACCAGAGTCCCAGTCAGATACATGCCCTCGACCCTGCCTGATCATCACACATCTACGTAGGTCACTCTGCAATTCCAGGCCGTCCTATTAGAGGTGGGCTAGTTAATGAAATCTCAAGCCAGATATCTAGTTTATCGGGAAGTCCTCTTGGACCCCTGAGACCAATCATATGTCAAGAATTAACAACAATGCAGTGTCATTGATGTAAAATATGTGCCAGAAAGAGATGCCCGTCTAGTAGCTGAATTGCTCAGTGTGAAACCAGGAAATCTGGTGTCAATGCCGGCTTTGCTGCTTGAACAAATTATGTGATCCTAGCCAAGTATTCTATTTCATTGAGCCTTCCTTTTCTTCATTATCACAAATGGGATTGCCTTTAGTTCAGAAAGTGCGCTGTTCAAAAACATCTTCTGTTTAACAGACTATAATATTGCTCCTTCTGTCATAAAAATCTAGGCCACATATGGGGTACACATACCCACTGATTTGCCTCTGACTTAAGGAGTGGTATCGTTGTCAGGGCTGCAGGGGGAGCGAATATTTCTATTACTTCTAATAAATGCCTTTTAATACAGTGATATAATCCAAGGTACTGAGGTAAAACACCTCCGCATGTTAACTAAATAACTTTTTTTAAAGTGACATCATATTTGTGCATATTTTTTTCTTGACTTACCAAATATTTTCATCTCTTGGCTTGTGCACTAACACCCTTGGCTTGGTTCTGGCTCAACTCTCCCTGTTAATGTGTCCATGATTACCTAGTCTGCAGCAAAAGTGACTTGGTCACTGTTGCAGCAGTATGCTCATTATACTGATACTTCAGGCATGAAAACGAATTAAGGAGGTATCACACTGTGTAGCCACCCTAGTCCCCTCTTTGTCCCTCTGCAGATATGTAAACATCACTCCTCACCCTCTTTAGAGAACCGAAGGATTAGATGTGCATGTCATCTGAACACCTCTATGACCTGCTGATTACACATTAAGAATATTGTACTGCCTTCAGTCTCCTAGTCAGAGCTCTCTATTGTACTCAGTCATAAACACCCACGCACAACCTGAACTCACCTAGAAGTGTCGTATCAGATAATGCATTATGCAAAAGACTTATGTCACTTGAAAAAAAAAAGATTGCTTAAAGAAATCAGGAAAAAACAAATAGTGCTGGGGATTGCTAGCTGAAGGGGGGAAAAGGTAAAATATAAACAAGGACTGCATCCTTGAAATGGATTGCTAAAAGGATTTTTGAAGTTATTTTTACTGTAAAGTTAACAACGTGATTACAGGGCCTAGTAGAGACCTGTTTATAATCCAGTTGTTATTGCTGCCACCTCTGAGACCTGCAGCACCACTTATAGCCCTGCTTGGAGTCATAAATAGATGACTTGACTTAATCTTGGTAAAGGTGATTGTATCCCGAACAAAAGCAGCAGCACCTAGACAGGAGAAAGTCTGCAGTTGTGGGGGAAAAGTGTAGAATAGGACGTCACTGGCTGAAGTCTCAATCCAAGCACTTTGTGGGTTGTGCCTCTAGTATCCTCTGGTGAAGCGCATGTAACTGACAGGTAGGGGCCTATGGTGAAAGACTGCGGTTTTAATTCGGATCCATCATCAATAGCCTTCAGTTCTGACTGCACATCACGTCCTGGGTAAATACCAGCTCTCCTTTTGCTCCCTTCAGTGAATTAATAATAAAAACAAGCATTGGCAAAGCCAATAGATCTCCCCTTTGCAAGAGCTATTGGCTTTGCTAATATGATTTAGCCATGCTGTACACCAGGTTAGCAGCTGTTCAGGAGGCTAAAAGTGGTATAAAGGAGAGTAGACTGTAGTAGAGTGTCATGAAGTAAAGTGGGGTGTTATGGAGTGGTTTTGAGTAGCGTAGAGTGTCATGGAGTGTCATAGTGTTATGGAGTGAATAGCGTCTCGTAGAGTGAAGTAGAGTGTCGGAGTGAAGTAGAGTGTCGGAGTGAAGTAGAGTGTCGGAGTGAAGTAGAGTGTCGGAGTGAAGTAGAGTGTCGGAGTGAAGTAGAGTGGAGCATAGTGCGGTAAAGTGGTGTAGAGGAGAGTACATTTTCATGGAGTGGAATGGAATAGTGTAGAGTGGAATTTAATGGAGCAAAGAGTCATAGAGCAGAGTGTTATAGAGTGACCCAGAGTGTAGTGGTGTGAAGTATAGAGGTGCAGAGTAGATTGACAGAGTGCGGCACCTCAGAGTGCATTGGTTTTGAATAAAGTGGTGTAGAGTGCAGTGGCATGGAGTAATGGTGTAGAGTGGAGTGGCACAGGGTGGAGTTGAGTGCAGTGGTGTAGAGTAGATTGTTTCAGAGTAGAGTGAAGTGTTGCAGGTTAAAGTGGAGTGGTACAAAATAGTGCAGGGTGTAGGATAGTGTGATGTAGAGTGTAGTGTCATAGCGTACATTGGTGTAAAGATGTAATGCAGAGTAGAGTGCAGTGGCATAGAGTTCAGTACCACAGTGCAGTCTTGCAGAGTGGTGTTGAGTGCATTGCCATAGAGAGCAGTTGCCTACAGTGGTGCAGATTAGAGTGCAGTTACGTAGAGCGCAAAGATATAGAGTGCAGTGGCAGAGTGTTGCGGAGTAGAGCAGAGTGCTGCAGAGTATTTGGCATAGATGCATTAGTTTTGAGTCAAGTGGTGTAGACTACATTAGGTAGAGTGCAGCGGTTTAGAGTAGACTGGCATGGAATGCAGTGGTGCAGCATTGTAGAGTGGCGCATCATAGAGCTGAATGGCATAGAGTGCAATGGTGCCCAGTGGATTGTTTCGGAGTAGAGTGAAGGGGCATAGAGCCAAGTGCTGCAGGGTTGACTGGAATGGTGCAGGGTAGAATGGAGTGGCAGAGGGGAGTGGCACAAAGTAGAGTGGAGTGGTTTAGACCGGCATGGTATAGAGTGCAGTGGAGCATAGTAAAGTAGAATGCATTGGCATAGAGTACAGTGGTGCAGAGTAGATTAGAGTGGTCTAGTGGCAGAGTGCAGTTGCATGGAGTGCAGTTGAGAAAAGTAGAGTGAAGAGTTTTGTGGTGGAGAGTGCAGTGTTGCACAGTAGTGGTGTATAGTACAGTTGCATATATTAAAGTGGCATAGAGAGCAGTAGTGTTGAGACAGAAAAAATGATATCCTTGTATCCTGTAAAAAAAAAAAGCACACATTTGTTTTTAATATGTTCTTGATGACAGATTGTCCTTTTGCAACTGCACCTGTTGCAAAAATAGAAAGAGTTTTGTCTAAATGTCTGTGCAAAAGATAGGGACTAGAGAAGAAGCTGTCTGCTAAAGTGTTAAGAAATACTACTGATGAGTATTTGTTGTCTTGAAAGAACACATTGACATAGGTTAGAGGTGAGAACACAAGTAGGTCCAATCTATTTTAATGACAAGTGCTCTTCGGACAATGTAGTGTGCCCTAGTTTATTGTGGTATTAGATATGTAGCTGTATTTTTATTGCGGAACAATCAATTATTATTGTATATTGATCTTATTTTTGGTATAAAGTGTTACTGTGGGCAGGGGTTGTTGTCAAGGACAATGTTTCTTTTGTCCTCGAAACAAGTAGGCCCAACCCCCTCAAACACACAACTTTTGGCTGCCAGTTTAAAGTACCACATTATGGAGTAGAAAAGGGAATTCTCCTCTGCAGTTGAGGTAATATCTGTGCCAATATGCTAATGCCGAGTGAGCTTGTATTTATGGTTTGTTAATGCAAAGCCTTTATCAGGGTGAGCACTCTAAATGCATGTTTTATCTTTGGACTGCACTACTGACAGTGGTTCCATTAAAATAAATGTGTACACAGGTTTGCAGAGTTTAACAATATGAGGGATAAAAGTTCTGATGCATGCCAGTATAGCCCCAAAAATATTCATAATGGAAAATCAGTGAAACCAGTTGCCACAAGATTATGGGAAACATGAAAATAAACCAGCATTGGCAAAGCCAATACAGGGAGTGCAGAATTATTAGGCAAATTAGTATTTTGACCACATCATCCTCTTTATGCATGTTGTCTTACTCCAAGCTGTATAGGCTCGAAAGCCTACTACCAATTAAGCATATTAGGTGATGTGCATCTCTGTAATGAGAAGGGGTGTGGTCTAATGACATCAACACCCTATATCAGGTGTGCATAATTATTAGGCAACTTCCTTTCCTTTGGCAAAATGGGTCAAAAGAAGGACTTGACAGGCTCCGAAAAGTCAAAAATAGTGAGATATCTTGCAGAGGGATGCAGCACTCTTAAAATTGCAAAGCTTCTGAAGCGTGATCATCGAACAATCAAGCGTTTCATTCAAAATAGTCAACAGGGTCGCAAGAAGCGTGTGGAAAAACCAAGGCGCAAAATAACTGCCCATGAACTGAGAAAAGTCAAGCGTGCAGCTGCCACGATGCCACTTGCCACCAGTTTGGCCATATTTCAGAGCTGCAACATCACTGGTGTGCCCAAAAGCACAAGGTGTGCAATACTCAGAGACATGGCCAAGGTAAGAAAGGCTGAAAGACGACCACCACTGAACAAGACACACAAGCTGAAACGTCAAGACTGGGCCAAGAAATATCTCAAGACTGATTTTTCTAAGGTTTTATGGACTGATGAAATGAGAGTGAGTCTTGATGGGCCAGATGGATGGGCCCGTGGCTGGATTGGTAAAGGGCAGAGAGCTCCAGTCCGCCTCAGACGCCAGCAAGGTGGAGGTGGAGTACTGGTTTGGGCTGGTATCATCAAAGATGAGCTTGTGGGGCCTTTTCGGGTTGAGGATGGAGTCAAGCTCAACTCCCAGTCCTACTGCCAGTTCCTGGAAGACACCTTCTTCTAGCAGTGGTACAGGAAGAAGTCTGCATCCTTCAAGAAAAACATGATTTTCATGCAGGACAATGCTCCATCACACGCGTCCAAGTACTCCACAGCGTGGCTGGCAAGAAAGGGTATAAAAGAAGGAAATCTAATGACATGGCCTCCTTGTTCACCTGATCTGAACCCCATTGAGAACCTGTGGTCATCATCAAATGTGAGATTTACAAGGAGGGAAAACAGTACACCTCTCTGAACAGTGTCTGGGAGGCTGTGGTTGCTGCTGCACGCAATGTTGATGGTGAACAGATCAAAACACTGACAGAATCCATGGATGGCAGGCTTTTGAGTGTCCTTGCAAAGAAAGGTGGCTATAGTGGTCACTGATTTGTTTTTGTTTTGTTTTTGAATGTCAGAAATGTATATTTGTGAATGTTGAGATGTTATATTGGTTTCACTGGTAATAATAAATAATTGAAATGGGTATATATTTTTTTTTTGTTAAGTTGCCTAATAATTATGCACAGTAATAGTCACCTGCACACACAGATATCCCCCTAACATAGCTAAAACTAAAAACTACTTCATAAAATATTCAGCTTTGATATTAATGAGTTTTTTGGGTTCATTGAGAACATGGTTGTTGTTCAATAATAAAATTAATCCTCAAAAATACAACTTGCCTAATAATTCTGCACTCCCTGTAGGTCTTAAATTGGTGGTCAACCTTTTAGTTTTGTCAATAGGTGTCTTATTTTGACAGGGCTCTTGTAAAACATTGTTGTTGTGGGAGCTGCCAGGCCCTCACCATTGTAACAAACATTGGCAAAAAGCAAAAATATTTTTGGTCTCCGAAAGCACATTGCCTCCGTTTCTGGCACTGAACAAAACTACTTTGTATGCTAATACACTACACAGTGAAGCCAGCCGATAGATGGATAGAGAGTTTTAATAAAAACAAAAGGTCTTTGTTAACACCCCACCCAAATAGGGGCCCAGTAAAAGAATGTCACAAAAGTTCACCCATGGTATATGTCTTTGCATTAGTTCAGATTTTCATATTTCATGAGCTCACTATAATTTACAGAAGTAGACATGGACACTGTGCTCCTAGAAAATATTTGTGAACTGTATTTTAGCATGAGCAAATATGCATGTGTATATTTGCTCATGTGAAAAGATGTTGAGTGTTTACAAGTTCACTTTACCTCCATCCACTTTTTTCCCCCAAACCTGGAAAAAGTTTTACTTCTGCCCTTGTCCGGAGTAAATTTCGAACCTTTCAGAGTTTGGGAAAAGATTCGAGAAGAGATGGTGAAAAACCCATAAAACATGCAGCTTAGTAGCTTTGCACAGTCTCAAAAGGGCATTTCAACGCTGGAACTTTAGCTTACCGCTGCCTTTAGCCCCAGTATGTGGATCTGAGGAAAAGTGGCAAAATAAGGAAATTGCTAGTATTCAAGCCCTACTATAGTATTAGCCTTGACATAATCACAGAGGCTATTATTGGAGATCTTAAATAATGAGATTGTTGCCAAAATGTGTTGACGCAGTACATGGCACCAAAGGGACAAGTAGATTGTTTTACAGGCCAAGTAGATTTATGAAGGAACATGTCCCATGGACAAGTAGATATTCTATTAAATTCCACACCCCTATGTGGAGTGCATGTAACTAATGTTGTATAGGCTAGGGCAGGAAAAGTAAAAAAAAAGCAAGAGGTCAGTTTGTGTTGCGAAGCATGATTTAAGAAGTGAAAGATGAGGCCTGAAGAGCATTAATTTTAAATTGTTGCCTGTGTGAAAGGGCATGAAGGATGCAGTGTAAGAGTTAAAGCGTGTGGTGAGGTGTAAGTTGACCCAGTGTTGGGAAAAGTGTTACAAGAACATAAAAGCAGATTGTGAAGCTTTGTCCTGCTGATCACCAAGTTCGGAATATTCTGGCCATGATAATGATGTTTCAGCCTCTATCCTGGATTTTAGTGAGACTGACTAAGGCTGTTGGGCCTCCTGGCCGCCAGCATCCTAATGGTGACACATGCCCACTGGCATATGCGGGCTCTGCAGTAGGACCTGAATGCCCAGCATCACAGGAGTCTTTACGACATGTTCCAGATTTCGGAGGGAACTGCAAGGACCTAGAGTGGTAGCTAATGATCCGCAATTGGATCAGTGGCAGACCCCTCTCTTTCCCCAGTCAGAGTTGACTGTAGTGACAGATGTATCACTTCTAGGCTGCGGTGGCCACATGGGAGAGGTGAATATCAGAGGACTCTAGTCTCTGACAGAGCCCAAGATTTACATAAACATATTGGAGCTTTGGGCGATCTGCTTGGCATTTAAATCCTTTCTTCCTGCAACCAAGGGAAGGCTAGTGCAGGTGTTCACGGACAACACCACCCCCATATGCTGCTGCAACAGACAGGGCAGCGTCATTGACCATGTGTCAAGAGGCTCTGCTCCCCTGGACATGGCTGGAACATCAGGGCGTTTACCTGGTTTAACACCTGGTGGGCTCTCTGAAAACCTTTGCAGATAAACTCAACTGAAGATGCCTAGCGGATCACAAATGGTTTTTCCACCTGGTGCAGTAGGGACAACCTTGGTTAGATCTGTTCACCACTGCCGAGAACGCACAGTGGCAGCAGTTCTGCACGCTGGGGTTTCCAGTATGACTCTTGCTTGGAGACCCTTTTTGGCTCGAGTGGAGCTCTGGCCTCCTGTACACCTTTATGCCAATACCACTCCTGCCCAGGGTTCTCAAGAAGATCAGGAACGACCTGGGTCAAGTCATTCATGTGTCTGCGGATTGGGCGCGGAAGTCTGGTATCCCAAGCTATTGAACATGACCATTGGTCCTCCGGTCAGGCTGCCTTTTCGAGAGGATCTTCTGTGCAACAGCAGGGCAGGGTTCTGCACCAGAACTGGCACATTCACCCCCTCCATGCATGGAGATTGAATGGTGACAGTTAACAGATTCAACCTTTCTCTCGGATTATGTGAGGTTATTCTGGGAGCCAGGTGTCCCTCCACCAAGACGATATATGCCTGTCATTTGGAGTAATGTGTGTCGTATTATGCATCCCAAAATATTAGCCCCTGTATCTGCACCCCTCTCATAAGTTCTGTTTGCACTGTTGTTGACCCAGTAGGGATCTGCTTCGGGCACAGTTAAGTTATCTAATTGCCATTTTGAAGTTTTTGTGGTTGCTGGACCAACGTTCACTTTTTTCAGTCACCTGTTATGTTGCAGGACTTTAAGAATCCTAGGAACATGTTCCCACCCAAGCCTTTTAGCATGACAAAGGAACTCTGTGCAGGATATCAACACAGGCCGATGACACCTCACCTGAAGTTCTACAAAGAGATCCTGAAGGGGCTGAGCAAAGAGAACAGCTGCTGATTCTGGGTGAGCAGAGCCTCGTCACTGGACCAGTAGACCGACCATGTCATACCGCCGCTTCCAAACAACGAAGTGGGGCTTCGAGATACCACATTAGGCCATGTCTGGCTGTTTCCACAAGGCTAAATGACTTCATTCTGCACTGAACCTACGCTCTTGATGGTTGTACAGGAGTGTAATTTTTGGCACTGATGTCATGATTAAATGTTTTCTGTCTCTCTCTTTGTTCTCTCTATTCGCACCACTAGACTCATGAAAAGTTTTTGTTTGTTTTTCGTTTTTAAGGTTGAGCCTGCTAGTGCTTGCGTCTCGCTTGCGAGACTCTCTTGTGTTCAGTAAAGGGCTTGGAGCTCTCCTGTCGCTCACCATTTGTTGGTTTGCATGGCACTCTTCTTTACAACCTTGTAATTCGTCAAGGCACACCTGGCATAATTTCCGTTTCTGTGTGGAGCAGGGATCAAGCACTAATTGACTAAACTTAATTAATGCCTGTCCGCTGCTCCCGACGTGATCGAGGTACTATTTGTTCTTTTTAACTTCTGGTACCCTGCAAACAGAAGGCTTGTGTGACTGGCAAAAACGTGGCCAACTGTACAAACAAAATTGCAAAGATTTATTATTAAAGCTGTCTTTTATTTTTCTAAGTTGTCTTTTCTCAGTTTCACTCCTGTTTTCTTTTCTTTTTGTTCGTTGGCACTGTTTCAAAAGATGAAATTTGTTCTAAATATGCAAGACCTATTGCTTTGCAAACGCTTGCTATATCTGATGGGGAGGCATGGTATGTTGTGGGACTGATGGTTCCTCCCAGATCAGCTACTGTGTCACACCCACGGATGATTCACAAAGGACACCCCCCTCATCAAGGGCATAGAAAGTGGGGTACATGGAGGATGTACCCCCCCCCCCCCCCACAGATGTTTTTTTTGGGGGGGGGGGGTCACGGGGGACGAAGGTGGGGAAGGGACAAGGGGACAAAATAATTTACCCTCACATCTGTTATTCAGAGGGCCATTAGCGCACAAAAGCGCTACTTATAATAGCCCTGTATCAACCATCCTCCAATCTGATGGTAACAGAATGAAGGTGAGTCAGGAGGCCCTCTGCCCTTTTGTTTGTCCTGTTTACAGTGGTGGGCATAAAAGGTGCACATAAGAACAAAGGGCACAAGGAGGATAAGAGTTTTTGATGATTACTGTCTACATAACCTGCCGCCATGAAGAGGAGCACTGCAGGACGCCTTCAAGAGGAGCTGCAAGACAATGAGGAAGATCAAAAGAGGAAACAGAGTCCCACTCACCCTGATGCCTGCATGCCAACAAGGAGACTCTGAAACACAATATTTGTATTTGCCTAAGATCACACCAGTTGGTGAAACAGTGAAGTCGAGATTGAACCCAGATTTTACCTTTTCACACAACAATTTATCTATTAGAAGTGTATATTTTTCTAGCATTTATGTTAAATGTTTTTTGATCTAGGTAATGAAGGGCTTGATTACAGCGTGGCTAACAGGGAGAAGCCATATTTCATTTGGCACGTTATGCCTAGTGTTATTATTTATGTTGTTGTTATTGTTACATACTTAAGCATATTGAAGTATATTATCTTTTCTCTATCTTTTCTTCACTCTACTCTGAAACAATCTACCCTATGCCACTACACCTTACACCACTTTTCTCCACTCTGTGCTACTCTACACCACTGCAAGCTATGCTGTACCACTCCACTGTACAGCACTGTACACTACGCCACTGCAATCTATGCTATTCTACTCAAACCAATGTACACTACACCCCTGCACTATGCCAGTGCACTCTTCACCACTTTACTCAGTGCCAATCTACTCTGCACCAAAGCACTCTATTCCACTGCTTTCAATGCCACTGTACTCTGCGCCACAGCACTCTATGCCACTCTACAATACACCGCTGTACTCTACGACCCTCTAATCTGCAACATTGCGCACTCTGCCACTGAACTCCACGCCACTCTACTCTACACCACTGCACTCAATGCCACTGTACTCTGTCCCACTGCACCCTTATCTACTCTACACCACTCCACTCTACTTTGAAATAATTTCCTCTATGCCACTGCAATCTACACAATTCCACTCTATGCTGTGCCAGTCCAGTCTACCCTGCACCACTCCAGTCTGCTCTGCACCGCTCTATGCTACTGCACTCACAATCACTATGCTCCACTCTGCAACAATCTACACTTCACCACTATACTGTACTCCTATACTGTACTCTGCAGCAATCTACTCTATGCCACGGCACTCTATGCAACTCTATTCTACTCTGCACCACTGTACTCTAAGCCACTCTTCTCTACTCTGCATCACTCTACATCACTGCACTCTTCACCAATGAATTCTATGCCACTCTACTCTACACCACTGCCCTTTCTGACACACTACTCTGCAGCACTGCACTCAGCCACTGAACTATACTCCTCTCTCCTCTACACCCCGGCACTCTACTCTGCACTGCTCAACTATATGCCACTCTACTGCACTCTACACCAATGTACTATATGCCACTACACTCTGACACTCTACTCTGCATCACTGCACTCCACCACTGCACTCTACACTAGTCTACTCTACCATGCACCGCATCACTCTGACACAGCACTCTGAACCACTGCAATCTAGGATGTGCCACTCCACTCTGCTCCCCTCTACTCTTCACCACTCTACTCTTCACCACTCTATGCTACTGCACTGTACGCTAAATCAGTGCACTCTTCGCCAATGCACTCTACACCACTTTACTCAAAACCAATGCACTCTATACCACTACACTCTACGCCAATCTACTTTGCACCACTGTACTCTGTCACTTCACTCTAGAACACCCAACTCCACTCTGACACTTCACTCAGACATTACACTCCTCTGACACTCTATTCCATTAAACTCTTAACACTTTCTCCACTCTGTAACTCCCTACACAACTCCCTATACGCCATTCCACTTTACTCCACTCTATGCAACTTCAATCTACGATACTCTACTCAACGCCACTGAACAACCCTCTGCCACTCCACTATACAACAATGTACTATGCTCAACAACACTCTACCCAGCTTTCTCTAAGCCACTTCACATTACTTTACTTCACTCTACTCCAGTTCACTCTTCTTTATGCCTTTCCACTCTACGACACTCTGCTACTCCACTCTGACACTCTATTACACTGTGACACTACTCCACTCTACTACTACTTTATAGCATTGGCACTTGATTATAGATTCAGATCTCCATTGATTGCCTTCTCACTCATATGAGACATCATTTATCTTGGCCGTTTTGGTTAAAAGCACTCTGTAACCCTTTTAACTCAAGCTTAATGAAGGATTAGGATGATCCTGATACTTGTGTAGGGGATCGAAACATCGTCGGCCAAAGTACCTTGACTTGAATTTGTGAAATTGTACATAAGTTGGCAAAAGCATAGGTACTATGAGCTAATGACTTCTTGATTCACTATTTGAGTCATTCATGTAAATGTTGGTGTATTAAAGCTTGTAAATCATTATTGTGGATACTAACCTTGTAGGAAAGTAGCCTCTTTCTAGCTTGGTTACCCCCACTTTTGGCCTGTTTGCCAGTGTGTTTGTGTGTCTCTACTGGGATCCTGCTAATCAGGGCCCCAGTAGTTATGCACTCTCCCTTAAATTATGGTTGTTCCAATCTGGTAACCCAGTATTTCACCCAAAATTGGCATATTGGTGCCCCGTTATAAGTCCCTAGTATATGGTACTTAGGTACCCAGGGCATTGGGGTTCCAGGGGTTTGCCTATGGACTGCAGCATTTCTTTTGCCACCCATAGGGAGCCCATGCAAAGGCTTCTGCAGGACTGCCATTGCAGCCTACGTGAAAAGGTGCATGCACCCTTTTTCACTGCCAGTTACACTGCACCAGGTCACTTATAAGTCAACCCTATAGCAGGTCCTCCAGCCCTGAGGGCAGGGTGCAGAGTACCTGTGTGTGAGGGCACCCCTGCACTAGCAGAGGTGCCTCCACAACCTCCAGGACCATTTTCCTGGACTTCATGAGTGCAGGGACACCATTTTACACGTGTACTGGAGATCGGTCACTACCTATGTCCAGCTACATAATGGTAACTCCAAACATAGGTATGTTTGGTATCAAACATGTTGGAATCATACCCCAAGGCTTTTGCAAGCATTGGTTGTATGATTCCATGCACTCTGGGGGCTCCTTAGTGGACCTCCGGTATTGCCATTCCAGCCTTCTGAGGTTTTCCATGCAGCCCCAGCTGCTGCCACCTCTCAGACAGGTTTCTGCCCTCCTGTTGCTTGAGAAGCTCAAGCCCTGGAAGGCAGAACAAAGGATTTCCTTTGGAAGAGGAGTGTTACTCCCTCTCCCTTTGGAAATAGGTGTTACAGGCTTGGGAGGGTTAGCTTCATTCCCCAGGCCACTGGAAATGCTTTGAAGGGCACACTTGGTGTCCTCCTCTCATAATCCAGTCTACACCGGTTCAGGTACCCCCAGTCCCTGCTCTGGCACGAAACTAGACAAAGGAAATGGGGGAGACTACTCCCCTGTCCATCACCACCCCAGGCGTGGTGCTCAGAGCTCCTCCAGAGGGTCCCTGGGGTTTGTCATCTTGGATTCCATGTTGGCAGCAAACTCTCGGAGCATCTGAGTGGCCAGTGCCGGCAGGTGTCATCAGAACCGCACCCTGATAGGTGCTTACCTGTTTAGCTGATCAATCCCCCTTTCAGTGCTATTTAGGGTCTCTCCTTTGCGAGGTTCTTCAGATTCGGATTGCAAGACTCCAGCAGGAATCCTCTGCATCCTTTACGTCACCTTCTCACTGAAGAAACTGCATCTTGCCCCTCCAGGAACTCCACAAACTGCAACAAAGAAGCAAAGACGACTTCTGCAACACTTTATCTTCAGCTCTTGCCAGCAACTGCAACTGTTTCCCAGTCGTGCATCCTCAGAGGACAGCCTATCTTCAGCCTGCACTAGAAGAATGAAGGAATCTCCCTTGGAGTGAAGGAGTCACTCCCCTGCTTCAGCAGGCACCTCTCTGCAATGACGACCATCTGTGTGGGTCCTTTCTCCTGATGAGTTGCATGGATCCTGCATCACGGGTGGTGGACTGAGGTGGTCCCGATGGTCCTGACATCCTACTGTCCAACTTTGGTGGAGGTAAGAGCCTGCCTTCCCACGCAAGATAGTACCCCTGTGCACCACGTGTTTTTCAGTTGCCAAGGCTTGTTTGCATCCTTCCACTAAATTCTTTGTGCACCATGTAGCTCCGGCCCCCAGCACTCCTTCCTGCGATGCACAGCTTCCGGAGTGTGAGCCTTCTTTTGCAACTCCTTTGTCCCCATGCTGTGGGACTCCTGTGTGTGCTGCCTGGTCTTCTGTGGGCTCTCTAAGTTGCTGAGAGCCCCCTCTGACTCCCTCTCCTGGGTAGAGTCCACCAGTTCCCACCTGGTCTTGGGCAGTGCCATTTTCCACTAACCGTGAGCTTTGCGTGTGCCAAGGCTTGTTGGTGGAATCCAGACTGCAATCATCCATCCAGTGTGGGATATCATTTGCACGAACCAGGAACCCGCATCCATCTTCTTGGGTGCAGTACTGACTGTTGTTCTTCACCAGTGGTTCTTCTTTTGCACCTTGATCCTGGTTAGCAGGGGCTCCTGTCCTCTCTGGATTCTTCTGTGCTTCTTGGACTTAGTCCCATTCTTCCACAGGTCTTTAGGTCCAGGAATCCACCCTTTGTGTCTTGAAGTCTCTTCTGGTTCTTGCATTATCTTCTTTCTCGTGCTCTTGTGTGTTCTAGGAAAGTTACTGTGATTTACTCCTGCTTTCCTGAGCCCAGAGGTGGGTTCTGTTACTTACCTTTGGTGTTTTCTAATACTCCCAGCGCCCCTCTACACACCACACTTGCCTAGGTGCGAAACCGACATTCGCATTCCACTTTCTTAGTATATGGTTTGTTTCCCCTAGGCCCCTTTCTAACCATTGTGATTTTCACTAATTGCACTGTTTTCTAACTGTTTTTATTGCTATTTCTGCATACTAATGTATATAATTGGTGTAATACTTACCTCCTTAGGGAGTATAGTCTCTATCGTATTTTTGGCATTTGTGTCACTAAAAAAAAGTACCTTTATTTTTGCAACACTGAGTATTTTGTTTCATGTGTGTGAGTACTGTGTGACTACAGTGGTATTGCATAAGCTTTGCATGTCTCCTAGATAAGCCTTGGTTGCTCAGCTACAGCTACCTCTAGAGAGCCTGGCTTCTAGACACTGCCTACATTTCACTAATAAGGGATAACTGGACCTGGTATAAGGTGTAAGTAAGTACCATAGGTACCCGCTAAAACCAGGTCAGTCTCCTGCAAACCACAGTACTATATGGGTTACTTTTTACATTTTTCTTGTGATTGGTGACATTGGGTCATCCAGATAACTTGTGAAATGCCTGAAATGTCTTTCTCGATTCCCCTGTTGATGTTTTCCCACTACATTTGATCTTTTATATTTTGATTGAATAAATGCATGAAACCTTCCATTTGCATACTACTTTAATATCATTGTTTATGGGAGTGGTGTTGCATTTTAGGGCACTCTACTTAATCCCTGACACTACGCCACACCAGTTGATGACACATTATTCTCCTTTATACCATTAACTTTGAGCCATGCTGAATAGTAGTCTTACTAGTGTACAGCATGGCTAAAACACATTGGAAAAGGCAATAGAAATTGCATAGGTGAGACCTATTGGCTTTGTCAATGCTTCTTTATAAGGTATGAACTTCAAGGTGACTTGCAATAGCCTTATGAACGCAGGGGGTATTTCACCCCATTTAATACATGGCCACACTACCAACTTTCCCACAAACCACTTAAAACCTTAGTGCATAGCTTCTGTCATTCCAAGCTATTAAAGTAGAGCAGAAGAAAGTAAAGCAACATTCAATTTTTTGTTTTAAACCGCTGCATTAATTATGCTCTGTGACCTGATCTGCTTTTCACCTTGGCTGCTAGCTGAGGCAGAAGGCATGTAATGTCAGAACTCGACTGTAATAAACCTATCATAGCCATTTTCTGATGTCTTTTCTTTATAATCAGTGAATGTCTTTTCTTTATACTCAGTGACTTAGTGCATCACAAATAGCCAATTCTAAAGAAATTACTGACTGCAGTTTATACAGGGATTAAAGAATCCATGTTTATATGGCCTGTAACTCCAAGCGCTTCCTCAGTTGAAATGCTTCTAGTTATGACTGATGTGGAGCTGAGCTTCCCAAGATCACACACAGGAGTTGAAGTGTTATTAGAACTATGGTTTCTAAGTACAGTTTACAACTGTTGTACCTAATCGCTTTTGATATCTCCAGTGCGGTTCTAATTGGCATGAGGCGAGGGGCATGTTGGGTGTGGGGGACAAAGGGTATGTTCTTCCTTTTTACCCTCCTACCTTTATTTGCTTGGTGCATGAAGATGCAAGGTTAATCTACATTACTTTGTGAATGTAAATAACAATAAAAGATACTTTGAGACTGTGAACACATGCCTTCCTTTCTCCCTATTTCACTTCCAATATATTTGATTGTGTATATTATCAGAGCCTGCAGTTCGCAAACAACGAGCGATTTGTATAGGGTTGATTGAAAGTCCCCAATGTTGTCCCTGTCTCTCCCCCCCGAAATGTATTGTCTCCTACACCCCTGCCCCACATGCATGTGTAATGGTTTGTTCGGTGACACAAGGGATGGGAGTTAATAAAGTGGCCCGGCGACTTCCTGCCGGGGTCATAAAAACGGAATACAGTGTACGAGCATTTATATGTGCCCAAGCTTGGAAGCCTGTTTTCGCCGAGGCCCATTGACATGTGGGGCGGCCACCCAATCTCTGATCAAGGTTGCTGCTTGGGGCCCCACAACACTCTTAATCCATCACTTTACCATACATCATACCTTTAAAGTGAGACCTCTTGGCATTGCCAACGCTTGTTTCAACATCTCAACTAGTTAATGATGCAGTTTGCAATTTCTTTGTTCGTGTGTTGTTACCGCTTTTTGTAAAACTACTACATCGCCTGCTAGCCATGACTTATCCCCTTCTTATAAAGTGTGTCCTTCCCGAACCACAAATTGCAATTCATGATTAATATAATCTTAGAACTTGCTAGGTATTTACATGTATCCATTGTCTGACATTTTGCAAAGAGCTTCTAACAGGATATAAGCCCAGGAGTGTTACGTTGCGGCATCACACTCATCCTGCGAATAATTCTGTGAGCAGTACATAAAGGTTACCAAAGTTAACACCTAATCAACACCAGCGTTTTCATCTCTGTTGTATGACTGTTGTTCAAGTGTGTATGTAATTCGGAGCAGAACACCGATTTTGCTAGATGAAAGTAACCTTGTTGCATTTTATTTAAATGATAAATTCTCTTCTCTCAGATTTTTTTATTTTGGCACAATTTTCCCTCTTTTTTCCTTTTTCTTTTTAAAGCAACTCAATGAGCTGCCGCCCCAGCTGAAAACGAAACACAGAATAGACCCAGATGCTATTCCTAGTCCAGTAAGTGCAGTGTGTATCTCCGTGTTGTCCTTGTCTTTCTGTGCACTCGTCTGCATGCCTACTGGTCGAAACTTAACATTTATGTTCATTCTTCACCATTGTCCCACATTACCACAAGCTCCTTAAAGAAACCATTGCCACCATTTTTTTTTTTTAAACATAGCTCATTTTTTCTGGGGGCGATTCCACGAACCCCTGTGCACACCCCACGAAAGGTCACAGTTTGTTCAGTTACTATTACCAAGTTAGTCTCCCACAGCTCCACCCACATTAAATGATTATGGTTTTAGTGTCACTCCCCCCCCCCCCCCCCCCTCCCCATGGGTTTCACGGTTCGAGCCTTTGACATATTTCCTTGCGAACTGTGTAACAAGGCAGTTACAATAATTGTAAAATGATTTGTACACGTCATGTTTGAATGTACTGTTGTAGGTCCCACAATTTTTTTTAAAATGCTGCGTTTAAAGTTGCTAAAACGGCTAGACTTTATGGATCAGTGGAAAAAAGTAGTATAAATCATTCTAAAAATAACGTTTTGAACTCTACTTTGGCTGTGGCATTAAGATTGATGGTATTATTTTGCATGGTGGATATATCTATTGAGAAGATAAAACAATGCTTGTTTCACTACTCCTGTCATCGCATCGTTTGAGCTGCAATATTGAGCATATGGTTTACTTAATCGCAGTGTTGAACTCTCAAACGTTTATGCTTGGGTCTTAGGTTGCACACTTGTCAGTTTGCCTGTAAAAATCCTACTTTACCTTTTTATAAGTGCACATTTTTAGAACCGGGAGTGATAGAGCAAGAATGTTGTGCTCAATACAGAGTAGGCTTTGGGGGTCAGTCTCCCCCAAGCCATTTGCTGGTTTTCATGAGTGAAACCCCCTTCACCCATTGCTTCAGGCATTGTATATCACATCAGTGTATTTTTCATCTCACTGTTACCTGTTGGCTGTTTGTGTGTATCTTTCAGCAGTGGCTGCCGCAAATGTCAAGTTGTGGGTGGTTGGATTGTTGGACTGTTGGGAGAAAGGCCACGTCAGGATGGGGGTAACACTTAAAAAAAAAAACAACAAAAAAACGTTTGTCATTGCACCTCACTGCCTCCTGCCGCCTCTAGCTCTTCTTCTGCTATCCCAGCATTCACTGGGACAAGCACAGACTCCCCAGCAATCCTGGTGCTGCCTTCATGCTAAACCTAGCTTGAAAGCAGTGCCAGGATTGGTCTGAGCGTCTCGGACTGCGCTCAGACACAACCCTGGTGTCTGTGCAGTTTCTCCAGTCCCGCTGTATACACAGCTGGTCTAGAGAAACCTAAGTGCGCATATGTGTTTGGCCGACCTAAGATGGCCAGCCAAACACACATGCACACTTAAGTGCGTGCACTCACCTCCTCCCATGACCCAGCCCCCCTACGAAACACAACTGCAAGCGACTAGAAAGGAAATGGTGTTCCAGCAAAGAGCCTACAGGCCGAACAGCCTTCAAGATGTCCTTCAGCTAATACGACCACCTTCTGAAAGAGACAAAAAGGAGCGCCTTAGCTGACTGCATCGAAGCCAGTGCTAACCACAGCAAAGAACTCTTCAGCATCGTGAGAGTTCTCCTAATCCGCGGCAACCAACATCACCCCTTCTCAAGAACTCTGCTAAACCCTTGTAGACTTCCTCTACAACAAGATCTTCACTCCACCTTCTACAAAAGCTTAAAACCTCAGCCCACCGCATCAAACACCCTCAGCCACCTCGCTTTCGTTGAGGCACACCCAAAACACATGCACACCACCTGGGACCAGATCACCACACAAGCCATCACTGCTATCATGAAATCCCTCCATTTAGGAGCTCCCACGGACCCTTGTCCCCACCAGAACCTTGGGAGCAAGGAATTCATCAAGAAGCTCACCACCATCTTCAACGTAACCGTCACTTCGGCAACCTTCCCCCAAGACTGGAAACGCAGAGGTCAAATCCCTTCACAAACCTTCCGCTGACCACAGCAAACTCAAGAACTACTGTCCCATCACTCTACTCCCTTTCCCCGCTAAAGTCATTGAGAAGGCCATCAACTACCAACACACAGAACAATCTGAGAATCTTCTGGACGCCTCCAAATCTGGATTATGCTCCAACCACAATACTGAAATCGCCTTGCTTGCTGCCACCAATGACATCAAAACCCTCCTGGACTGGGGAGAAACAGGAGCCCTGATCCTCCTTGACCTCTGTGCAGTGTTTGACACCATATCCTACCACAC
The DNA here is from genome assembly GCF_031143425.1 of Pleurodeles waltl. Classification (NCBI taxonomy): domain Eukaryota; kingdom Metazoa; phylum Chordata; class Amphibia; order Caudata; family Salamandridae; genus Pleurodeles; species Pleurodeles waltl. The sequence goes on along the minus strand of NC_090445.1, from coordinate 1,227,154,366 downwards.
CCGCATCAGGAGGCTTCATCACATTGGAACCCAAGGTAACGCTGTCAAATGGATTACATCCTTCCTCACCTGAAGAACCCAGAGATTCTGCCTGCCACCATTTACCTCAGAACCTAAGAATATCACCTGCGTCAAGTAGAGACTGTCACTCTAGTCAGGATAAGGGAGATACCCGCTCAGATAACTCCTGCTCACCCCCTTGGTAGTTTGGCACAAGCAGTCAGTCTTATCTCAGAAGCAATGTGTAAAGCATTTGCACATAACACAGTAACAAGTGAAAACACTATAAAAGGACACCACACCAGTTTTAGAAAAACCAGCATTCAGAAATAAATATAAGAATTCTACAAGATTTACTCAAAAATACAGTTCCTTGAAGTCAATAGCTCCACCTGGGGATATCATTGCGTTGTGCTCAACAAAACCAACAGTTCAGGCCGGTCGCAGGCCAGCTACGGTGTTGGGCAGACCCCCAAACAGTACCATTGGAATTGCAGGGCGTCCTGATCCTCGTGGTGAGCTTCGGAGAGCGGCATCGCTGTGTCAGTTCTACAGTCAGTGCGGGAGTCATTGAACTCTGGCCTGATGAAGTCAGGAGTGTTGGTGTGGATGGTGTCGGGGCTGCGCTGCGAAACGGGACGATGCAACGTGCAGTGCCCATAGGTCACGGTGCAGGCAGCGGCTTGGTGACTGCGTCCAGCGATGTCTGTGAGACCAGGCTGTGGTGTGAAGGGGGGCATTGTGACGTGCAGTGTCACCAGGTTGCGGTGCTGACAGCGTCGTCGTCGGAGCTGAAGCAATGTCGTCGGTAGGCCCAAGCCAGTGGTGCCGGACGGTGCTTTGTGATCCTCACAAGTGGTATCCACAGACCACAGTGCAGGCAGGGATGCCTGGTGACGACACTGGAGTCGATGGTGCTGGCGTTGGTGGACCAGTGCTGCGGTTCCAGGACGGGACGGTGCTTCGTGTACCTCACGAGAGGTGTCCACAGTGCAGGCAGTGGCGCCAGTGTCAGCAGGAGTGGCGGCATCTGGGAAGCCCAGCCTGCGGTGTGAGCAGGCAATGCGGTAGTGCGGGGCCCACAGGTCGCGGTGCGAGCAGTGGCTCAGTGAAGTCGTCCAATGACTGCGTCAGTGAGGCCAGGGTCACAGTGCAATTCTGTGCGGCGTCAGCAGATCACAGTGCAGGTCAGTGGTGGTGTTGCCGGTGTTGCTGTGGTTTTTCCTCTTAAATAGCACAAAACACAGTTCCCAGTGCTGCAGGTCAAGGAAACTGACGTCTTTGGTGTCCCTGAGACTTCCAGCAGGAGGCAAGCTCTACTCCAAGCGCATGGAGAACTTTCTCAATCAGGATACACAGCAAAGTTCACCCTTTGCACTCTTAAGGCAGAAGCAGCAACTGCAGGCCTATCCACGAAAGCAACACAGCAAAGGGACAGTACTCCTCCTCCAGCTCTTTTCCTTGGCAGAGGTTCCTCTTGATTCCAGAAAGATTCTGAAAGTCTGGGGTTTTGGGTCCAATGCTTATACCTCTTTCTGCCTTTGAAGTTGGCAAAATTCAAAGCAAAGTCTCAAGTGTTTGCAAGATCTTTCCTTGGCCAGGCAAGGCTCCAGACACACACCAGAGGGTTGGTGGAGACTGCATTGTGTGAGGGCAGGCTCAGTCCTTTCAGGTGTAAGTGACCACTCCTCCCTCCACTCTAGCTCAGATGGCTCATTAGGATATGCAGGCTACACCCCAGCTCCCTTTGTGTCACTGTCTAGAGGAGAGGTGTAAACAGCCCCACTGTCAAACTGACCTAGACGGGGGATCCACAAACAGGCAGAGTCACAGAATGGTTTAAGCAAGAAAATGTGTACTTTCTAAAAGTGGCATTTTCAAACTCACAATCTGAAAATCAACTCCACTAAAATATGTATATTTAATTTGTGAGTTCAGAGACCCCAAACTCCATATTTCCATCTGTCCTCAAAGGGAATCTGTGCTTTAAAGTTATTTAAAGGCAGTCCCCATGTTAACCTACGAGGGAAATAGGCCCTGCAACAGTGAAAACTGAATTTGGTAGCATTTCACTGTTAGGACATGTAAAACACACCAGTACCTGTCCTACCTTTTAAATACACTGCACCGTGTCCATGTGCTAACCCTACCTTAAGGGTGCCATACATGTACCAAAAAGGAAGGTTTGGGCTTGCCAGGTCGAATTGACAGTTTAAAACTGCACACACAGACACTGCAGTGGCAGGTCTCAGTCATGTTTACAGGACTACTAATGTGGGTGGCACAACCAGTGCTGCAGGCCCACTAGTAGCATTTGATTTACAGGCCCTGGGCACCTCTTGTGCACTTTACTAGGGACTTACCAGTAAATCAGATATGCCAATCATGGATAAACCAATCAGCAGTGCAATTTATATAGGGAGCAATGCACTTCAGCACTGATTAGCAGTGGTAAAGTGCGCAGAGACAATAAACCAGCAAAAACAGACCTGAAAAAATAAGAGGAAGGCGGTGAAACGTTTAGGGATAACCCTGCAAAAAGGGCCATTTCCAACACCCCCCCTCTCAGCCTAAAGCCAGGGTAGGCCAATCAATACCTTGCTGGACTTCTCTGCTCAGGGCGATAGAACCTTGACAGTGGCCCACTACTGCAGGTGCTCTTGCCAGTTCTACGCCTCTCTGAACCCAGGTTGATCCCTCGGTCAACACTCTCAGGGCCCACTGAACTAACCCTGGGGGGACCCTTCTCATCTGAGGACTCCATCCGTGAGGCACGTAACCGTGCCTTGCTAACAGATGCATTCCAGTAGGCAGACAGTACCACCAGGGCCAACATTGTGATGTGGCCCCTTCCACTCCTGGGGTGTGACTTCAGTTCCCCTCCCAGGGAAAACTCTAGCCACAAGGATAACAACCAACAGGCCATCCTAGGGACTCTAGTCTCTGTGGTTTTGAAGAGTGGGGGGAAGTAACCCCATGTGACGTGCACCCTTTTTCCACTTCACCTCCCACCAGTCCAGAGGTGAATCCTGAGACTGGCAACTCACCTTTGGGTCTGTACCCTCAGGCTGAGCAGGGGACAGGGGTGGACTCTCCCTCCTCTTGTCCCTCTTGCTGGGATCCGGTACTTTCTGCCTTGGAGTGTTAACCCCAAACAAATGAACTGTGAGGGCGCCTCTGGGGACCACCCCTCCCAGTTCCCCTGACACCTGGGGCAACTCATTCCCCAGAAGGCAGTCTATTGGCATCTGGGGACTGATTATGACCTGCCTCTGGGTCACCTGCCCACCCCACTTTAGGGATACCAGGGCTATAGGACGGAAGAAGTCCTGCCCATGGGGTGGTGTCACCCTACACACCTGGCTGGTGTACTTCTCTGGGGAAACAAGCCTTTCCACCATCACTGTCCCTCAGAGCAGTTACTGGGACCCCATTCACTGTTTCCTGGTGAAGGTAACGACTCCCACCCTCAGGGATCACCAACTCTCCCTCTGAGTCAACCTCCCAACTAAGGGATATCATAGCATGGTCTATGACCTGCCACTGGGGGCTACCTCCCCCTAAGGCCACATTAGCCACCTCTGTAGATGTGCCACCAATTTGGGTTGTCTTAGGACAGATAGAGTCCCCTTTCATGTGTCCTAACTGGGAACACTCAAAGCACCGGGTTTGAAAATGGGGTGCCCTGGGCCACTGCCTACCAGAACCTCCCTCTTTCCTGTCAGAAAGGACCTGGGACCCTTTGTCTCCCTCCTTATCCTGGGACTTGTCTGTGTCTCCCTTGACTTCCCTCTCCTTCTTTTGGGAACCCTGCCCACCTTTGGGGGAGTCTCCCCCATAAACCTTCTTGTGGACCCTGGTACTCACCCAGCGGTCCGCCCTCCATAGCAGGCTTCCTGGGGTAAGTCAGCTTACTATCAGTCAAGTGCTGGCACAGCTCTGCAAAACAAAGACAAGTGCTCCCACGCAATTAAGTTGTACAGCCCCTGAAAATCTGTCACAATACCTCCCTTCACCCAACCATCCATTGCTCTGCAGAAGGAATCTACACATTCTAACCATGTCTGGGAATCAGTCTTCTTAGTCTGCCTAAACAGATCCCTGTACTTGTCAGGAGTGAGACCATACCGAGTGAGAAGTTCCTCCATGTCAGCGTAGGTGAGGTTGTACCCCTTACCCAAAGCTAGCAAACTGTCCCTCCCCTCCTCTGTGAAGTGGTTCCACAATCCTGCTCCCCAATTCTTTTCAGGGACCCCATTCATGTGGATGGATGCCTCACAACCCAAAACCACCTCTGTATGTTGTCTCCCTTCTCGTATTCTCACCCTCTGTTCTTAGGAATGTGCACAATTCTATCTGACTGCACTGAAGAATTGCTGCCACCATCATTGCTGGATCTACTCCTCTGATCCAGCTCCTTCACTTTAAGCTCATGCTCCAAGAGCATTTTCTTCTCCTCCATTTTCAATCCCTCCAACTCAATCTGGTGCCTCCTGGCTTCTCTTCTGTCCTCCAGCTCCTCTGGAGTCAGGCGTTTAGAACCACCACTGCTTCCTGACCCGGGTGGTACCTCCACCCCTGGCAGCACCTGCACCCTGAGCACATCTTCCCTAGGACTTAGCTCACCGGCCTCCCCAATTGGCTCCTCAGGATGCCCACTGGCAGCTCTGGCTGCTACCTAGGCCCTGAGTGCCTTTTGTAGCTCCTCTTTCTTGGTGAGGCCTCTGACCTGGACTTTGAGGTTTTGCAAACTGCTTTTAGTTCCTTCACGGTATAGGTTTCCACCCTATCCTCCTCAAAGACCACATCCTGGGATGCAACTGATGATGCTCTTGACTGAGACATGATGTCGTTGGAGTTCACTTGAACTTGAGATCAAAAATAGGGCAAGAGGAAAGAAAATCAAAAACAAAAATCGGTATGTGGCATGTAGTGGTCTGCGATATGGTAGTTGTGTACACCAATCGCTGTGGGTCAATTGCAAACGCTAGTCCTATCCTTACAGCTGACAACCAGTGTTAGAAATGGGGTCTCTAGTTGGCAGTCGGTTTGCACCCTGTCCAAGTACGGACCCTTATTCTAGTGGGGATAAGGGAGCTACCCGCTCAGATAACCTCTGCTCACCCCCTTGGTTGATTCGCATGAGCAGTGAGTCTGATCTCAGAAGCAATGTGTAAAGCATTTGCACATAACACACAGTAATACAGTGAAAACACTACAAAAGGACACCACACCAGTTTTAGAAAAATAGCCAATATTTATTTGTGTAAAACAAGACCACAACAAGAAAAACCCAACATACAGTGCTAAAGATATGAATTTTGTAAGATTTATCTTAAAAATACAGATCCTTGATGTCGATAGCTCCACCTAGGACTATCACAGCGTTGTGATCAACAAAACTAATAGTTTAGGCCGGCTGCTGCGTCGCAGGCCAGCTACGGTGTCGAGAAGACCCCCAAACAGTACCTTGGAATTGAAGGGCATCATGATCCTTGCGGTGAGCTCTGTAGAGCGGCGTCGCGGTATCGGTTACGGAGTTGGTGTGGGAGTCGTCTGGCCCTTGAGGTCACACGCGTTGCGGATCGAACTCTGAGCTGATGAAGTCAGGAGCGCTGGCGTGAATGACGTCGGAGCTGCGGTGTGAAGTGGGACGATGTGACCTGCGGTGCCCACAGGTCCCGGTGCAGGGAGCAGCTCGGTGACGGTTTCCAGCGGCGTCTGTGAGACCATGGCTGCAGTGTGAAGCGGGGTGGTGCGACGTGCGGTGTCTACAAGTCATGGTACAGGCAGAGGCTTCGTCGTTGCTGAAACGCTGTTGGTAGGCCCAAGCCATCGGTATGGGACGGTGCTTTGTGACCCTCACGGGCGATGTCCATAGGCCATGGTGCATGCAGGGATGCCTGGTGATGACACTGGAGTCGATGGTGCTGGCGGCAGTAGACCGGGGCTGCGATACGGGATAGGGCGGTGCTTGGTGCTCCTCATGAGCGGTGTTCACAGGCCATGGTGCAGGCAGTAGCGAAGGCATCCGCAGGAGCATCGGGGATGCCCAGGCTGCAGTGTGTGCAGGCAATGCTGGAATGCGGGCCCACAGGTCGGGTGCGAGCAGCAGCTCGGTAAAGTTGTCTGATGACTGCATCGATGAGACCAGGGTCACGTTGCGAAGCAGGGCAGTGCAGCTCCATGCGGCGTCGGCAGGCCACGGTGTGGCCAGTGGCTTCGTTGGCAGCGGTGCAGTGGTTTCTCCTCTTGAACAGCACAAAACACACAGTTCCCAGTGCTGCAGGTCGAAGAAACTGAAGTCTTTGGTGCCCCTGACACTTCCAACAGGAGGCAAGCTCTACTTCTAGCACTTGGAGAACTTTCTCAAGCAGGACACACAGCAAAGTTCACTCTTTTCTAGCAGAAGCAGCAGCTGCAGGCCAGTCAAGCAAAGCAATACAGGAAAGGGACAGTACTCCTCCGTCAACTCTTCTCCTGGGCAGAGGTTCCTTTTGATTCCAGAAAGATTCTGAAACTCTGGGGTTTTGAGTCTTCTCATACCCTGTTCTGCCTTTGAAGTTGGCAAACTTCAAAGCAAAGTCTCAAGTGTTTGCAAGATCATTCCTTGGCCAGGGCAACCCCCAGACACACACCAGAGGGGCAGAGACTGCATTGTGTGAGGGCAGGTACAGTTGTTTCAGGTGTGAACGACCACTCCTCCCTCCCCTCTAGCTCATCAGGATATGCAGGCTACACCCCGCCCCCTTTTGTTTCACTGTCTAGAGAGGTGCAAAACAGCCCAACTGTCAAACTGATCCACACAGACAATCCACAAACAGGCAGAGTCACAGAATGGTGTAAACAAGAAAATACCTACTTTTCTAAAACAGGCACTTTCATACAGACAATTTAAAAACCAACTTCACTAAAAGACGTATTTTAAATTGTGAGTTCAGAGACCCTAAACTCCAAATTTGTATCTGCTCTCAAATGGAATCTGCGCTTTAATGCTATTTAAAGGCAGCCCCCATGTTAACCATTGAGAGAGATAGGCCTTGCACAGTGAAACCGAATTTGGCAGTATGTCACTGTTAGGACATAAAAACACACTGGTATATGTCCTACCTTAAACATACACTGCACCCTGCCCATGGGGCTACCCAAGGCCCCCCTAGGGGTGCCTTACATGTAGTAAAGGGGAAGGATTAGGCCTGGCAAGTGGGTACACTTGCCAAGTCAAATTGGCAGTTTAATACTGCACACAGACACTGCAGTGGCAGGTCTGAGCCATGTTTACAGGGCTACTAATTGTGGGTGGCACAACCAATGCTGCAGGCCCACCAGCAGCATTTGATTTACAGGCCCTGGACACCTCTAGTGCACTTTTCTAGGGACTTATTAGTAAATCAAATATACCAATCATGGATAAACCAATCCACAGTACAATTTATATGGGGAACCCTTGCACTTTAGCAGTGATTAGCAGTGGTAAAGTGTGCAGAGACAATAAACCAGAAAAAACAGACCCGAAAAAGTAAGAGGAAGAAGGCAAAATGTTAGGGGATTACTCTGAAAAAAGGGCCATTTCCAACACCAATGCATTCTGATCAATCAGGATTTATTCAGAGATGACATATGGGGGACAGCACCAAGAAAACTCTCCACCTACTTGAGTTTAGGGGCACAGGGGCAAACCAGTCTCTCCTGGTTACCCTGGATGTGAAAAGGCATTTAACAGGGTGAACTGGGATATCAAATAGAGACTTTTAGTCTCACATTCATTACCTTAGAATATTCCCCAAGCCTCAGACTGGATCTGGAAATATTTGAACATTACATTTGCGCACTGGTAGCTGCTGTTGTTTGTCTTTGCATTGACTCCGGATGTGGCATGAGCGGTACCTATGCAGGTGCCACCCCCAGATGTTGACATCAGTTCTTTTGGTTACACTCCAGTCAGCACGTATCTGGAAGAGCTACCACCAGTCACTTTCTGTTAAAGCATTTTTTGAGAACTTTCTCCTGGTATGGCCCCAAAAATAGATTTTGAACCCTGTGGTGCTTATCACAGGTACATGTCATTGGCATATCCATTCTTAGGTTTTTTGTGGTGCTGAAAGCAGGTCTGACTCCAGGCCCCTGAGTGCTGCTGCACCATGAATCTAAAGGCACTGTGGCAACACTTCCGAAAGCTCCTTGCCACCCAATGACACTGCAACGTTCTTGATTCTGTTTGTGCTGAAGGTCCCGGGACTGGTTGTGGAGCCTTGCTCAATAATCATTGTTGCAGTTGAAATCCTCCGTGACATCCCACAAGCGCAAGAAGTCGAAGCGTTCTAGATATCTTTGGCAAGAGGAGGTTTTCTTCACCCAGGCTAACACTGGTTGGTGACCACTGCATGCCATATGGACTCTCTCCCTACCCCTCCCTCTCTCCTTCTTACCTTCGGTCTCCCACTTCTCTCCCCAGTGCTGCCTGTGATCTTGGAGAAGGCCAGAGCCATACTCACTCAAGCCAAATCAGATGGGTGAAAGTTCACCATCACATATGGGCAGGGCATGACTGACTTGCTGGGCAGAGCAATTGCATTATCTGTGGCCCTTCAAAGTCATGCCTGGTTGAGAACCACTGGCTTTTCAGGGTATATCCAAGCTTTCCTCGTATACATACCTTTTGATGGTTCTCGCCTTTTTGAAGAAAAGGCAGACTCGGCGATGGAGCACTTTAAAGAGAGCAGAGCTACAGGCAGGTCTTTAGGCCTCTCCATGGCTCCCTGCCAATACCAGCCTGCCCTTCTCTCCTTCCAGGGCTACAGGAGGGTCTACCAACAGCGTCCTTTCTTGTCTAGCCACCAAGAGCAACAGGGTTCCCAGTCTATTTGAGGCTTTGAATACAGTTTCTACAAACCACAGGGAAAGACCTTTCAGAGGTCAGGCCAGTCAACCTTCCCCAGCAGCTATAGTCTCATAATCCCTTTAAATCTCCCTTATACCAGCATGGGTTCCATTGAGGGGCAGGATCCGCCATTACCTGCCCACTAGCATTGCATAACAATGGACAAGTGAGTTCTCCGAATCTTCCAGCAGGGCCACTCCATCCCATTTCTAGAAATCCCCATCAGGCCACCCACTAACGACTGGCTGACAGAGGACCATCTCCTTCTCCGCTAGGAAGTGTTGTCCCTTTTCGTCAGAGAGGCCATCCAGACTGTGTGGACATCAGAAAAAGGTTGTGGTAGCTATTCCAGCTACTTTCTGGTGTTCAAAAGTGATGGAGGCCTCCATCGTGTTCTAGAAGTGGCCATCTCAATCTCTTCCTGAAGTAAGAAGTTCAAGGCGCTCCCCTTAGCACAGGTTGTGTCTGCCCTGGATCCTAGAGACTGGATGATAGCGTTGGATTTTCAGGACAAATCCTGCCTGCCCTCAGACGTCACCGTCACCTTGGGTCCCCGTGGGCCAAACATCTTTTCATGTTGCTGTACTCCTCTTTGGCCTTACAAACACCCCGCTGGTGTTCCCCAAGACGATGACAGCTGTTGCAGCACAGCTGTAGAGGTCAGTGGTTACAATCTTCTCCCTACCTCGATGAGTGGCTGTTAAAGACTGCCTCATCCCAGGCTGTAGTCTCCCACCTCCAGACTACAGCATACCTCCTTCACTTTCTGGGGTTCACTAGATATGTGCCAAAGTCACACCTGACTCCCTATCAGATGCTCCTTTTCATCCGAGCTGTTCTGGACACAATACAGTTTCGGGCCTATCCTCCCAAAAGGAGAGTCCAGGTTATTTGGGCTATGATTCCGATGTTTCAGCCTCTATTGTGGATTTCAGTGATACTGACTCTGAGGCTTTTGGGCCTCATGCCCTCCTGAATCCTGTTAGTAACATGCCCATTTGCATATACAGGCTCTGCAGTGGGATCTGAAGTTCCAGTGGGCACAGCATCATGGAATCTCTCCAAACTGGTTCGGATCTCGAAGGGAACTAAAAACAAACTTGTAGTGGTGGCTGACAAACCTTGATTGGGTCAAAGGCAGACCCCCTTCCTTTCCCAACCAGAGCTGACTGTAGTGACAGATGCGTCACTGCTGGGCTGGGGCAGCCAATTGAGAGAGACTGAAATCAGAGGACTATGGTCTTTGGTGGAGTCTGGGCCAGCATCAAAGTGTTGGAGCTTAAGTCAATTTGGTTGGTATTGAAAGACTTTCTTCTTTTGGGTGAGGGAGGCTAGTTCAGTAGTTCACGGACAGCAGCACTGCTATGTGGTACTGCAACAAACAGGGTGTTGTGGAGCCTTTGCCAAGAGGACCTGTGCCTCTGGACATGGCTGGAAAGCGATGCCATTTTCCTGCTCGTTCAACACCTGACAGGCTCTTTGAATGGAAAAACAGACAATCTCAGCCATCGATGCCTTGCAGCTCACAAATGGTTTCTCCACCCAGAGGTGTTGCAAGGTCTCTTTCAAAACTGAGGAGAACCTTGGTTACATTTGTTCCCCACCGCAGAGAACTCAGAATGTCAGCACTAATGCATGATGGAGTTTTCAAGGTCAATCATGTTAGGAGACAGTTCATCTCCAGGGGAGCTCGGGCCGCCTGTGCGCCTTTCTTTCCATGTACCACTCTTGCCCACAGTTCTCAAGAATATCAGCAACAACTGGCTCCAAGTCATGCTTGTGGTTCTGAATTGGCACTGAGAGTATGCTATCCCGAACTCCTGAGTCTGAGCATCGGTCCTTCGATCTGACTGCCCCTTCAAAAGGACCTTCTGTTGCAGCAACAGAGCATGGTCTTGCGCCGGAACCTGTGTATTCTCTGCCTTTGTGTGGAGATTGAGGGGCGACAGCTGAAGCCTTTCAACCTGCCTGCCAAAGTCTGTGATGTTCTGGCAGCCAGGCATCGATCAAATCAGTAAATGTTTGCTGTTGGGCCAAGTTTGTGACTTGCTGTGAATGCAAGAATATTGACTCTTTCTGCAAACCTCTAAGTTTTGTTCTTTGTCTGGCCCAGCAGTGCTCTGCCTGCTCTGGGCCAAACCAACACTGTTCATGCACGCTCATCCACCAGAGCCAAGGTAACGACCACTGGTTTAGCTTGCAGAATCGGTGTCCTGGACATCTTCAGGCAGCAATGTGGGTGTCACTGCACATGTTCACCAAATATTACTGTCTAGACAGTCAGGTCTAGTGTGATCTGCTTTTAGCCCGTTTGGCCCTTGCACTGCTTTTTGGTCCAATCTGCTTGCAGCCTGACCTCTGGGTAAATATAGCTTGGGTATCTTTTCTAAGCTCTATCAGATGAATAAGTTACTTACCTTTAGTAGCGCTTTATCTGGCATAGAGACTATCTACCTTAACAAATCTCCCGTCCTCCCCAGTTTGCAAACTGATTTCTGTATAGGGTTACGGTTTTGATGCCCTTAGCATCGCACACAAGTGTATTATAATTTTTGGTGGCTCCATGCTTCTGGCGTGGAAAGTTGTAAAAGGAAACTGATGTCACCATCCTGGGGTGGTGGCTATATATAGGCACCACGCATGTCACGTCCGGCGCAGAAGTGGAGACAATGCCACCTACCAGTACGCAGAGGTACTGTTCAAAGGTTTCCAGATCGAGTCTAAGACCTGGGGAATATTCTAAGGTAAGAAGCCTGCAGCTAGATGGATTTCCTACCAAATAAGGTGTACCAAAGGTAAGTTATGTGAACTTTATGAATGACACTCTGAAGGCAATGGGGGTTTGGTGACCATTTTCTCACTTGCTGATGGCGGGCTACCACTGCTCCAAAGGAGGTAACCGGGATAACTGGTACTACTGCCACTGGGTGGCTATTGAAAGGGATACGAGGTGATGCTTCCTGCAGTTACGTTTTTCTTGGAGCCATTATTAGCTTAACCAGGTCAATCCTTATAATAAAGGTATCAGGTTTGTCACTCAGGGTATCAAACTCACCATGTTTGCCAATGACATCCTGATTTCGATTACTGACCAACTTAGTTTACTCTTGCAGGTTATGGCTAAGCTGGAGGCTTCCTGAGTGGTTTGGGCTTTAAAATTAGTGTCACTAATTTAGAAATTCTAAACATCTCAACCCTTTAGACCCATAAGGGAGAAATTGGAGAACTAGAACCTTTTGCGGTGGGCAACCACCAGTATAGATCATCTGGGCCTAGCCCTCACCCCTACCCTGGCCAAAGCAGAATAATTAAATCTTCGGAGGCTGAGGAGGGGGTGCATCGGCAGATCTATTATCTGGAAACAAAAAAAGCTATATGTTCTGGGCAGACTAGTGGCAAATAAGATGACCATATAACCTAGGATTCTATAGCTCTTTCAAACCTTGTCCCTCCCCATACCAAGGGAATATAGAGGGAGCCTGCAAACCTTGTGGCAAGGCATTCATCTAGCAGGTCGGGACTGAGCGGGTAGCAAAGCAGCAATATTCGCTACAACCGTGACAGGTTGGGCACCCCAGATCTACTTTAAGTCACCACGAGGCAGCACACCTATGTTACCAGATACCTTGGACAACTTAGAAAGAGTGGTATATGATGGACAATTCAGTGGCAACGGGCCCATCTGGGAAATCTCATGGCTAACTGAAAGCGCACCAAGACATTATATAAATCCCCAGTTACAGTTGCCCTACTGGGGGTCGGGAATCTGGTTGCTGCCAAACAAAAGCTTACTTACTTCCTGATTTACTCCATTATGGCACAGTACAGAGTTCACAGCAGGTCTGAACAGGGCCTTGCACCAACACTGGTTGAAAAGTGGGTGTAAGACCCTTAGGACAGGTTTGGTTAAGGTACAGTTTAAAAAGAAAAAAAAAGTGCTACCAAAATATGAATACTACCAATATGTACAATTACGTCTTTGGCTGCTAGTTCCTGCAATCAAGCGGGCAGCTACTGGACCATTGACACTCCACCCTCAATAATTCCATTACATTGCAAGTGTTTAGTTTGTCACCCTTTTGTGGATCTCATCCACAGACCTCTTTAGAACTATTGTGTCCAGTATAGTCTTAGAATGGGCTTTGTGTTGCCCCTCTGATCATGATTTGACGGCTTTTCTCCCCATTCTTTAGTTTGTCCCACTCAGGAAGCATTTCAGTTTTACCAGATTTTAACTGATCTGTATCCTTCCACTTTTGATGTTGGACCTTGCATTGCGGTGAATGAGGGACTATTTTTCTTCCCCTTTCTCTGCTCTCCTCCCGCACCTCTTGCTCTCTTTATTTTATTGCTCTTCCCCAGTGCGTTGTTTGCCCAAGGCAAGGACTCCACTCCTCACAACTGTATCAATGGGTGGTCATATTTTTCAAAGTTTTTAAACCAGTGGGCATCTTGATATTCTTTTTTCTGTTGCTTTATTAATGCAAGATAGCTGCTATTTGTCCTTGCGGCCCTCCTGTATTTTGTTTTCCTCAGCAGTAATGTTGGCCATGGTTAGTTCCCTTAGGATCCCTCTGTTTTATGTTGTGGGGGTGCTTCTCCTGCCTGGTATACTTTCTGAAGGTATTGTGCCAATGTCTGTAAAGTATCTGTCCTTTGTGTCACCAACCTCCCCCATCATTCAAAATTTGTTGGATTGATGGGTTATCTCTCCTGCTTCAACAGCCACACCAAAATTTGACTTGATTTGTCTTCTTTCCTATAGAGGCGTTGGGAATGGAGGGTATGTTTATCTAGGCTGGTCCTAGTCTCCTGTAATTGCCGCTTTGTGTGTACAATCAAGCTCCTATTCTCAGCAGAGTGGGTCTCTGTCTCTTGGAGTCGTGTTAGTGTCTGCTCCCTTTTCTGTATGTCTGCTATAAGCTGTCTCCGCACCCGCAATTCATCCCTATGTATTTCCCTCTCATGACAGCTTTTGCCACCTCCCACACTGGCTCTAGAGTCAGTCCTGCACCAATTACCCTGGAGATACTGCTGAAGCTCCTCGCCTATCGCTTCTCTGCTTACTGTGTCTGTAAGGATATTGGGAGGCATGCGCTAGGATCACTCCAAGACAGTCAGATTTTTGCCCAAGGACATGAGTACCGGTTCCTGATCTCCTAGGTATCTCCCCATATGTGAAACTGTCTGAAGGGTCTCAGAATATAGTCCCGCCTTGAGCATTCTGTTGAGTCTACTAAATGTATTGTGTGTCAGAAAGTGACAGCTATAACCCCGGATTAGAGGGTGGAGAGTCCACCAACAGCCTATGAACCCTAATTTTTGCATCACCTGTTGAAGGGGGTTCGTCAGGTGTGACTTAGTGCCAGAATGCATCTTCCAAGGTGCCCGTCCCATTCAAGGATAACTCACTCCCCCTGCCCTCCCAGAGATGCTGGCCAAAAGAGTCATCATGAGGAAGTGAACAAGTCGTAATATAAACATAGCATTTTGATGTATAGGAGCTCTGATATTCCCCCCCCCCCCTCCCTTCAACTAGTAAGGCCCAATGGAGGCCTATCACCCAAAGGTGTTGCGTCCCGCGGGGAGTCTAATAGCTCCCCCTTGGTTTCCACTGCTTCTTGGTCCACGACGCGTCCACTGCCTACTCCATCTTGATGTAGCGGAGCCCAATCGGTTCCTGGTCTCACCCCAGAGTCGTGAGGGCTCACTGCCTTACTGGGAGCAATTGTTCCGTGACCTTTCTATTCCTTGGCATCTTAGCCCACATCTCCAGCCACTGCCACACCTCATCTGAAGACTCGAAAAAAATAGATTTACAGCAGTAAATCACCCTCAGTTTGGCCTGATAGAGTAACATGTATTTGAGTCCCATGGTGTGTAATTTGGCTTTAACTTCCAGGAAGTTCTTTTTGTTTTCCTGAACCTTGGTTTCTCATGCCACCCACAGGATACTGTCTCTGTCCTTAGTTAAGGAAGCAGGCTATTATTGCCCGAGGTGTCGCCCCAATGCACCCTTTCGACTGCAAAGAGTAGTGACAGTCCTGTAGGGTGGAGCGTGTCCCAGGTGCAGCGCTCTAGGAAAAGTTAAGTCGCATTCCCCCCTCTGCGTTCCAGAAAGCCTAACAGGCATAGATTGTTGCGGAGCGATCTCCCTTCCGCATCTTCCACCCTGAGCTCTAATTTGTTGGTCTTGGAATTGACAGTGGCCATCTGTTGTTTGAGCGTGGTGAACTTTGACTGCAAATCCATAATCGTTCCCTCTGCAGCGCGTACTTTAGCAAATAACTTTCTCAAATCTGCAGGCAGAAGATTTATCTCTATGGCCACAGTCTCTATTTTGTTCTCCAAGGCCACGTGGGAGCCCTGCATTGCTTCCAGAAGATCTGCTCGAGAGGGCTTCTCTGCATCCGATTCCATGGGTTCGTCTTTCCGTCCACTGCACTTTCTTGTTTGCCACAGGAGTCGCCACTGCCTGCTGGTCCATTGTGTTTCCCTGGATGGGGCCACACTGACTGTACTTGCCCATGGTGAACCAGGGGGTGATCCACCCCTGTTTGTAGTGTTCCTTTCCGTCTTCCAACAGCCTCAGCCCTCCGGTACCAGGCTTCATTAATCAATAGTGCATCCCAGGCTGTCGGATCACATGCAGTGGGGGGGGGGGGGGGGGCTCTGTCCTTGGTGCAGGGATAAAATGATGTCAGGCCCTTCTCACTCTCCCCATATAGCGTCAGCTTGGGCTGTGCAGCACTCAGCAGAGCCACGCCCATTGCGCTCGCGTCCTTCCACTATCAGGCAGAACTTATCATTTGCCGGTTGCATGCAGCCCAGAGCCTGCTCCACCTCGTTTCCCTTCTTTGCCTCCTCCAGCTACACGGTCGCAGGTCCGCAGTTGCAGCCGGGCAACAATCGTATGTAGCTTCAGTGCAGCCCGGCGGTGTAATCCCAGTAAGGAGCCAGGCTTCCTGTCCCACACATAGCTCCCCAGACAGCTCTGTTGGCGCATCGGCAGGTTGCCCCAGGTCACAGCTCTGACTGATGTGCCGTTTGTCTCTGCTCACGCCCGGCCCCCCCTCACCTGTAGCGCGAGCAGTGTGGCTAGTGGCTCCGTCTTTGCTCTGCCTGATGGGACATCCACCTCGCACCCGATCTTCTCCCGGACATACACGCTGCAGACCTCCTCCTCTGCTCCATCAGCCGCGATCACTTTTGTAAGCCTCCAGGCCCTTTGCCACACACCGGCTGGGGCACAAAGGTTCAGTACCCAGTGCCCAGCGGCGATTCATTAAGGGGCGAGAGGTGCAGACAATTCCCCCCCCCCGTCTGTTTCTTCCTGATAAGGCACTGCTGGATTGCAGGATTATGTGGGACGGCTGCAGCGCTTCTTAGAAGTATGTGCTGATGGCCATCTTGGGTACCCCCAGTTTTGTGTAGTTTAAGTGAGGGAATTCACTGCATTCCGACACTAATAATTATTTCGGAATGATTTTAATTGTATAGTTTGCAGCGATGGTGGAGCAAATGGACAAAGCATAATGGTAGTAGAACATTGGTTGTGTTGACTGGAATCGCTAAAGCCAAGAGGTGGACACACAGTACAGGGCATCACAGAGCCCAAAATTAGGCTAAAAAGATGTTGGCCTGTGGAAAGTTTAACTTGGATATGCTGCCCTGAAAGGGAAGCTTTAAAATAAATTCCTGAAAGAGGAAATTATCTGCCACTATTAATGACTATCTAAAACACAGCTGAGTTTTCAGTGCGTTGCCACTCATAACATTGTGAGATGTTCTTCCTGATAACAAATGGCATTACAATCACTTCTAGCACAACATAGAATTGAAGATGCAGCCATCACCAAATTTAATTTAACCTGTAACATCTTGTTAAAAACGATTGTGGAGCTGAGATCCTGAAATTTTTTTGGGAAGAAAGGGAACGATTTCAGATGGATCATGCATCAGGGTCCAGAACAGCAACAGCATATTCATGTGCCTTACCTGCAGAAGGAAGTGCAGCAGCTCTTCCGCAATGGAAGATGTTAAGCCGGTCTAATTTTATCACTGTCACCAAGCCACCCCCATGGAAGCAAGCATAACCAAGCCATTTATCACAAAGGCAGAACATCAAAACAGAAACGAATGCTAACGTTGTGCAGAATGGCTTTGAAATCTGTGCTGCTATTCACACCCAATATTCCTGCAATGGTTTCAAAACTTCATTGTAGATTGACTCATTAAGTTTCGACCCTACTGGTAAAAAAGCTGATTGAGAAAGTCTCAGAACATCAAAGGAATTCCTTCTCTATTTCTCGGTCAAAAAGAAAAGGCTGAACAGGAATTCCTGCTGTTTATTTAATCCTCGCCTCCAAATCCAGACATAGAATGAGTATTTTGAATTTCATGAAGCTTGTCAGACACCAGGGCTGTTCAAAGTTGCCAAAGAGAGACCGGTAGTGTGCATTGATACACAAGTTGCCTTTTTTTCTTATTCAAATAATTTGGAAAAAGTGTTCTGTTAATCTCAAGATTGGAGAGAAACACAGACCCTGTTGTCGTGTTCTTCAAACATGTGGCAATGGTAGCCTCCTTCTATGATTGAATGAAATGAATTTCCCAGCAGATTGTGGCTTGAGACCTTCAGGCAGTGGTACATCCGAAATGCACTCTGATAAATCTATTTGCCAAGTCCAGCAAAGAGTGATATTTGAACATGATCCTGGACAGGAGGATTGCTGCTTGTCCTTTAGAGACTGTATGCACATCGTCTTTGCACATCAAGTGACAGCTTCTTAAGTAGACCTTTTGTCCAGCTGTCACAGAGATCCAATGCCTCAGCCTAGCATCTCTTAATTTAACTTCATGGCTTCGAAGAACAACCAGTTAAATCTTCTGGAAGAACGTGTCTATTTTGAAAGCTCCCTCCCACAAAATGTACAAGTGTAAGAACCTCTTTATAAGGTGAAGCATGTTGCTATGAGAGCCTTTCAGGACGTACTACCTTAAGTGTTTTATTTGACAAACTCAGTCCTTACATTTTCTTCTATAAAAAAGTAAAGTAAATTTAGATATCATCCTAGGCATTTTTAAACTCTCCCAGTCATATATTTCCTGTCCAGTCTTATAAATGTGTTGAATCAGTGAGGGTATCTTGTGGTGCCTGGGAATTAATTTTACAGTTGTCCCACGTTAATGGGTTCACCTTTCAAACCTGTGACTTTTTGGACCTGCATCTTTCTTTTAAAAATGTGCCTTCTTGGTGGACATGTGTGGAGTGAGTTAAATGCAGGTTGTATGTTTCCATGAGCTTTACTCAAGTTCCATTGTCACAAGGTCTCCTTGGGAAATAATCCTTTAAAGCGAAATCTTTCTTAATTTTCATGTTAACCACAGACTGTCAACTTACTTCCTAAAGGCAAGATCACATAATTCTAAGTATGTCTTAAGGTACCATTGCAAATTGTTTAAGACAAGCAAACGCAGGTATGTGCAACTTAATTGATAGTTCTATAGACCGAGATTTAGTGCATTTGACACTTTTAATTACTATTTTGATAGTACTCTACCTTAATGCATGTTATAAAAAGGTGAGCAGGCCTATTTTTATAATCTAGCAGCTCATTCTGCACGAGGGAAGTTACCACAATAGTCACATCCCATGAAATGTAGAATGGCTACTTGTAGGTTGTTTCATATATTTAACACGCACAATTGTAGCTTGGTAGCCAGACATTGTCTTGAAATTGGAGATTTGATCACTACTGACAGTCTCTTCCTTACAGAAATGTAGCTTACACACACTTCAAAACCAGTCCAATGTTTTCACCTACCAGCACATTACAGTATATTTTGAGAGGGGAAAAGGCTGAGGTATTGCCCAATCCACAGATAAGTGAGGGTGATTTGCGAGGGGCGTATAAGTTGGGATAAAATGAACTGAATTCAGAAAGTACATGCTCAGCTTCAAATACATCCCTGCCAAATGTCCTCATTCAGCATGTACAATGTCACCATGCTGAAACAAAGTTTTGTAGAGCTAGTGGACCAACGCCCTCAACACCTCCCACCTCAACCAACCTTGAACAGACTGTCAAGAACTTATCGGCCTTATTCAGTGATTGCGTTGACAGTCCCCCCCCCCCCCCCCCCCCCCCCCCCAGTCAAACCCAAGCGATCCACCAAGCTAGGCAGCTGGTACTCCACGGAAAACAGAGCCACGAAACACAACTGCAAGCAACTAGAAAGGAAATGGTGCTCCAGCAAAGAGCCTGCAGACTGAACAGCCTTCAAGACACCTTTCAGCTTATACCACTAGCTCCTAAAGGAGACAAAAAGGAGCGCCTTAGCTGACTGCATCGAAGCCAGTGCTAACAACAGCAAAGAACTCTTCAACATTGTGAGAGTTCTCCTACTCCGCAGCCACCAACATCACCCCTTCTCAAGAACTCTGCTATACCCTTGTGGATTCCTCTACGACAAGATCTCCACCTTCTACAAAAACTTCAAACCCACCACCTCAAACATCCTCATCCAACTCGTTTCAGCTAAGGCAAACTCAGACCACCTGCACACCAGCTCACTGCACAAAACATCACTGCCATCATGAAATCCATCCATTTAGGCGCTCCCTTGGAGCCTTATCCCCACCACAATCTTGGAAGCAAAAAATTCAGCAAGAAGCACACCACCATCTTAAACCATCTGCCACTTTCCCCGAGGACTGGATACACAGAAGTGAAATCCCTTCATAAGAAACGTTCCACCGACCACAGCAAACTCGAGAACTACAGTCCCATCTCTCTACTCCCTTTCCCTGCTAAAGTCATCGAGAAGGCCATCAACTGTCAAAACACAGAACACTTGGAGAACAACAGTCTTCTGGACTCCTCCCAATCTGAATTCTGCTCCAACCACAGCACTGAAATCGCTCAGTTCACTGCCACCAGTGACATCAGAACCCTCCTAGAATGGGGAGAAACAGCAGCCCTGATACTCCTTGACCTCTCAGCAGCGTTTGACACCGTATCCACCACACCGGCATCAGGAGGCTTCATCACATTGGAATCTAAGGAAACGCCCTCAAATAGATCACTTCCTTCCTCACCTGAAGAACCTAGAGATTCTGCCTGCCACCATTTACCTCAGAACCTAAGAATATCACCTGCGATGTTCCTCAAGGCTCGTCCCTCAGCCCCACATTGTTCAACACCTACATTGGCCAACATCATCAGCACCCACAGACTAAACATCATATCCTATGCAGATGACACCCAGCTCATCCTTGCGCTAGCAGAAGACTCCCCACCTCAAGGGCCAACTCGCGCAGGTGCATGATGTCGCCAACAGAATGAGCACAAATGTCTAAAACTTCACACCGACAAAAGAGAAGTACTGATCTTTGGGAACATCATCTCCCCGTGGAACAGCTTATGGTGGCCTCCTGAACTATGACCCTCGCCTACGCCCACAGAGCATGCCTGCAACCTTGGCATTATCTTGGACAGCAAGCTCACCATGAAGAACCAGATCGCTGCAGTTTCCTCCGCCTGCTTTCTTATTCTTTGCATGCTTCGTAAGATCTTCAGATGGCTCCCCGTCAACACCAGATGAACAGTCACTCCAGCTCTTATCACTAACTGGCTGGACTATGGATATGCGTTTTATGTTGGGATCTCCACGCACCTACTGAAGAGACTGCAGACCATAAAGAACGCAGAGGCCAGATTCATCCTCAACCACTCCAGAAGGAACCTCATCATCCCCCTCCTCCAGAAGCTCCACTGGCTCCTCATTCAGAATAGATGTCAATTCAAGATGTTGATCCACACCTGCACAGCCTACCACAACCAAGAACCAGCTTACATGAACCACCCAAAAAACCTCCATCAATCCCCCAGACTCCTGTGCTCTGCTTCATTACCCTTTCCCTCACACAACCACCCCTCCCACCTCCATGAAGCAGCAGTGAAGGACGCTTCTTCTCCCATCTCGCTGCAAAGGCCTGGAACAATCTCCCCATGCAACTCAGGACCTCAACTTCTCTTCAGGAATTCAGGAAATAACTCAATACCTTGCTGTTCAACTGAACCCCCTGGAAACAGCCGGGATACCCACATGGGTGCTTAGCTGCACAAGGGCAACAAGTTTTTATGTTTACTTTGTCCTTGGGACAAGTAGGCCCAACCCTCTGCAGCACAAACCCTTTGGTTGCCTGTTTACAGAGAGTGGAACTCTCTGCAGTTGAGATAATGGGTTTCCAAAAGATAATGCTGTTCGAACTTGTATTTATGGTTCATTATTTGAAAGCCTTCATTATTAGGGTGAGTGCTGTAAATAAATGTTTTAAGGTCACACTTCACTACCGACGTTGGTTCCAGTACAAAAAAAACAAAAACGTGTATACACATGTTTGAAAAGTTTAGGCTATGAGGCTAAGTATAATGCTCCCAGAATGCTCTCTGATTAGATGCAAATTAAGTGTCATTTAGTAAAATGTTTTGATGCATGCTAGTATTTCCCAAAAATATTTCTAATGGAAAATCGGTGTAACCATTTTCAACACGATTATGGGAAGCATGAAAATAAACAAACACTGACAAAGCCATATTTTTATAAGTCTTTTAGTTTCATCAATGCGTGTCTTGTTTTGACATGGCTTTTGTAACACTTTATTGTTGTGGGAGCTACCTTGCCCTCAACATTGTAACAAACACTGGCAAAACCCCCCCCCAAAACGTTTTTAAACTCTAAAAGCACACAATGCCACCAGTGGCATAACAAAGGCCCCGCAGCCGCCCTCCAGGGGGCCCCTTCAGCACAGCACGTGCCCTGAGTGAGTCTGGATAGGAGTCTCCTCCATGTTCTTTGCAAAGGGGCACCCTCCAGTTTCGTTACGTCACTGATTGCCACTGTAGTTCCTGACACTGAACAAAACTACTTTGTGTGCCAATATGCTCCTTGTGGAAGAGCAGAATGCAATCACTCACAGTAAAGCCAGCCGAAAGAGAGAGAAATAGAAGTTTAATAAAAACAAAATGTCTTTGTTAACACCAGACCTAATTAGGGACCAAGACCCACATGTAGGTAGCTTTTTGCATGTCGCAAACAGCGACTTTCGCTGTGTGCGACGTGCAAAAAGCACATTGCGATGCACAAACCCAGTTTTGCAATTCTGTAACCTGGTTACCGAATCGCAAAACGGGTTTGCGACTCGCAATTAGGAAGGGGTGTTCCCTTCCTAATTGCGACTCGCAGTGCAATGTAGGATTGTTCTGCGAATGCGGGCGCAAACCAATCGCAGTTTGCACCCATTTCAAATGGGTGCTAACACTTTAGCAAAAGGGAAGGGGTCCCCATGGGACCCCTTCCCCATTGTGAATGTCACTGTAAACATTTTTTCAGAGCAGGCAGTGGCCACTGCCTGCTCTGAAAAAAATGAAACAAAAACGTTTCATTTTTCGTTTTTGTAATGCATCTCGTTTTCCTTTAAGGAAAACGGGCTGCATTACAAAAAATATTAAAAAAAATGCTTTATTGAAAAGCAGTCACAGACATGGTGGTCTGCTGTCTCCAGCAGGCCACCATCCCTGTGAGGGCCGCCATTCGCAAGGGGGTCACAAATTGCGACCCACCTCATGATTATTCATGAGGTGGGCATTTGCGAAGCCCTTGCGAATCACAGATGGTGTCAGGGACACCATCCTACATTCGGATTTGCGACTCGCAAATTACGACTCGCTCTGACTCGCAATTTGCGGGTCGCAAATCTGAACCTACCTACATGTGGCCCCAAATTCTTAAAGAAAGTCACAAAAGTGCACCCATGGTATATGTCGTACCCCTATAAAATATTTGTGAACTGTATTTTAGCATGGGTAAATACGCATGTGTAGATTTGCTCATGTGAAAATCTATTGAGCATTTGCAAGTTCATTTTCCCTCCAGCCACTTTCTTCCCAACCCTGGAAGAAGTTCTAATTCTGCCATTGTCAGGAGTAAATGTCCAACCTTTCTTATTATGGGAAAATATTAGAGAGAAGCTGGTGAAAATCTTTAAAACATGCAGGTTAGTAGGTTTGCAGACTCAAAGGCATTCCAGCCCTGGAACTATTGCTTACTGCTTCCTCCAGCCCCAGTATGCAGATCTGCAGAAAGGTGGCAAAATAAGGAAATTGCTACAGTAGGGATTGAAACTATGGTACTATGGTAGTAGCCCTGGCATAATCAGAGAGGTTATTATCAGAGCTCTTACATAATGAGATTGGTGCCATGTAGTGTGGCGCAAAATTATGGCAGCAAAGGGGCAAGTAGATCATTTTACAGGACAAGTAGATTTGAGAAGCAACCTGTCCCCTGGACAAGTAGATATTTTAATAAATTCCACACCCCTGCCTGATTGACTTATTGAGATGTACCACATAATTTGAAAGCTCTCCTGGGAGGCAGTAGAATTTTTCAGCTGAAAGAGCTGTGAGAATCATCCACATAGTTGTGTAAACTGCAGTTTCTATTCCCATGCTCTTTAATAAGATGCCTCACGTAAAGATTAAACAGGTTGGATGGGAATAGAGAAGATGCCTGAGGCACTCCGCCTTTAACCTGAATTGTCTTGGCTTTAAATGTGCCAAGAAGAACTGCATGAAAAACTTGGATGTCTTGAAAATGATTCCATCATCACATTTATTTCTTACAGTCATTGTATTCATAAAGCAATCCTTAGTGTTTTTTTTCCTGTCACTTGAAGATACATTTGTTCACTTTACTTCAAAATAGATCAATTGCTAATTGCTGGGGGTGTTAAAGAGCCATTGCTGTAATGGTTTTCTCCACAGGAACAACCTATGGTGTGACCCCCAACAATCATATTCAGCCTCCAGGCTACATATAAAGTTCAGCGCGTCAGCTTCTGAAAGACAAATGAATCACGCCTGGCAGCTTTAGCAAAGGGATTTGTGTCCTTCAGGAGACGACATATCCGGCACTAACGCAAAGTATACAATTCTATTAGAACAGACTGTCTTTTTATAACCAAACACATTAATCAGATGAGACTGTCTTGTGCTTGTTATCAAAATGTACTTCTTCCTAAGTTTAATTTAAATGTTATTGTGTAACTTGAAATCTGAAATTGGTATGCCCTTTGATCTTTCAAATATACAGCTAGTAACACCCATTTGTACCCTTTTTGGCTGCCTAGCAGTTGCATTTAGCAGTGACCAAAAGTAGTCAGTACAGCTACAGTATCGGCTTTCTGTAAGAACTGTTGCCATCTACAGCTTCTCTCTCCTTCAAAAATGATTGATTCTATCTTGGGAATCTTGTGTCCTCGAAACCTTCATTGATTGTAACATCCTAGTAACAAATTGAGCTTAATCTTTCAAGTTGTCTCTGCCATCACACTCTCCAAGTGGCAAGCCTTTCGCCCAGTAACACTCTTTCTAGCAGACAACAGTTTTACATGCAAGTGGGGGCAGCCCTTTCACCTTCTTTTTGACTGGCAGGTAATGTGATGGACACTCAAATACCTTCAGAGGCCTGCCAGGTTTTGGGCCTCCCTGTCCTAGTTACTGACCCTCCTGTGTCACGGACCTTAGCTGGAAATAAGATAAAAACATGGACAAAGGAGACAAAAAAGCCCTAAACTGGTGGAACGCACCGTTGCCTTTGAACAAGTGTAAAAAGTAAGCAGCTTTTCAGGTGCACAGTTTCCCAAGAGAGAAGACTCTCAAACGGCTTAAGAAGCCATGAATGCGTGACAGATGGGCTGACCCCATGGGCCACAGCTGTAGCTTTATCTACATGGAGAGGGCTGAGGGGATTGACACCTTGTTTCCAGACATGATCTGCCTCTACGTACTGTTCGGTTGCCTGGAGAGATTGATACCAACAAAGGGATTGCCCCAATTTCCTGTATAATGTACTTGCTAATACCTTTCAGATCTGACTTAAAACAAGGTAGTGTTCTATTTTGTTCTTTATCTCTGCTCCTCCTCCCCCCCCCAAAAAAAAAAAACAATGTTGAGGCTCAAGAATTAGTCCATTTACTGTTTGTTTGGTTACTACACTTTGTTTTTGTTTTTCTTTTTAAGGGGAATTTGGAGGGGGAACCTGCCTCAAACCCACCACCAGTAATTCCTGTCCTGCTCGGGAGATGTGGAAAGCAGCAGGAATCACTAATTTTTCAGCATGTAAATGATCAGACACTCTCAAATTCACTATGTACAGTGTGGGAGGGCTCAACAGCTCTCTAAAGCAACATTCTATCCTTCTTGAATTGGCCTCTATACAGATAGACATAGTTTTATCCAAGAGAAACGCCTCCTCAAGCAAAACCATGCTAGCTTGAAATCCAAAGATGTCCTGGGCCAATTCTTTTCCAGAGGCAGAAAGAAGGTTGCAGGGGAGGGTGATACTAATACACAACTACTGCCCATTGGTTGTGGAAGATAACCTGGAAGAAATAGAGGGGCAGTAGCTGGCCCTGAGGGGAACTGCGAGGCAAGCATAATGATCCTGGCCAAGAAGCTTTCCTAACGGAAATTGCCCGCATCCTGACGTCCTGGTCCACAGCCCCAATTGTAATGGCAGTAGACATTAACTTGGTAATGTACAAGGAGTCTGTCACGGACCAAATGGTGAGGGTGGCTGAGTGACATTTTCAGTGTTAGTCAAAAGACTCTTGAAGGATCTTGGCCTAGTTGATGCTTGAGAGTGGTTTTCTCATTACTCTGGGGCTCATAAAACATGTGCTGGACTATATCTTTTTAGGCAAACTGCTGACACTGGACCTTGCAGAGGCTGCTCAACACCCTGTCACACTTTCAGATCATGGGCCATTTTCTTGTCCTTTGACCTACCCACAGCTTAGATTGCCTGGACATAGTAACAGTAGCTGACATCAAAAACAGTATTGTCAACTACTTTAACCACAATTACATGGGGAATACCACAGCAGCTACCATATTGGATGCCCCGAAGGCTGCCCTGAGGGGAAACATCATTGCTAAGGCAGCCATTTATAAGGTGCTTAATTGGAGCCCTGATCACAAAACTCATAAATAACCTCAGAGAGTTCTGAGTCCCACAAACATACTTTCTCAAAAGGTCTAACATCAACTCCTTGTGATTCCTGGCCAGATCAAAACTTTGGAAGTGGAAACGGCATACCTTGCACCCAAGCTCAATAAGAGACACTACACCTGGGGCAAAAAGTCAGGGAAAATATTAGTGATCCTCCCAAAAGCACAACAAGCCAAAAACGATATCCCTGTGCTTAAATCACAGGAGTTGAATGACTACACACAAGATCTAAATAAGGCTAAATATTTTTTAATGATTTCTACTCTCAACTCTGCACAAGGGAATACACAGACCCCACATTAGGCCCACATACTTGGAAGTAGGTGCTCTGCTTACTTTAAACAGCGAATAGGGAGCGCCTTAAAAAATCCCATCAGCAAAGAAAATACTGTTATGACTATAGCACATTTATGCCTATCCTGAGTCCTGGACTGGTATGGTTTCTCAGCCACCTTTTTTAAATGCTTTGTAGTGGTGGTCCTTCCTTTGCTTCCAAAGGTATTCCAAGAAATGGTAAGGGAGGGGATGGTGATCCCTTCAATGACTAAGTCTACTATTTCACTCTTTCTTTAGCAAGATTAAGTAAGAGCAGCGGAACTGCCGTGCAAAGCGGCAATGCTATGCATGCAATCATTGATGGGGGTGCTGATACATTCTGATCAAACAGGATTCATTCAGATGACATATGGGGGACAACACCAAGAAAACCCTCCACCTACTTGACTTTAGGGCCATAGGGGCAAAGCAGTCTCTCCTAGTCATCCTGGATTCGGCAAAGGCATTAAACAGGGCAAACTGGGATATTTGATAGAGACTTCTAGTTGCAGATTCTTTACCTTAGAATATTCCCAAAGCCTCAGACTGGATCTGGAAATATTTTAACAGTACCTCTGCGCAGTGGTAGCTGCTGTCGTTCGGCTTTGCATTGGCTCCGGATGTGGCATGAGCAGTACGTACACAGGTGACACCCCCTCTTGCTGACATCGGTTCTTTTAGTTACACTCCAGTCAGTACATATCTGGAACAACTACCCCAGTCACTTTTTGACTGAGGTTTTGCAAAGTTTTGTTGAAGCATTTTTTAGAGCTCTCTACTAGTGTGCTGGGAGCGGGTCTGCGACTCAGGGGCCTCTGATAACTGCTGCACCATAAATCCAAAGGCTCTGCAGCATCATTTCCTAAAGCTCGTTGCCCCCCAACGACCCTGCAACGTTCTTGAGTCTGTTTGTGTGGAAGGTCCCAGGACTGCTCATGGAGTCTTGCTCAACTAGTGTTGTTGCAGTCCAAATTCTCGGGGGAAGACCCATGAGCTCAAGAAGTCCAAGCGTTCTAGATACCTTTGGCAAGAGGTGCCTACCACTGTGGTAGCTGACCACTGCGTGCCATTTGGGCTCTCCCTACCTCCCCTCCCCTTCTTTCCCACTTCTCTTATTTCCTCCTGTCTCCCACTGTCTCTCCCTCTCTTCCCAGTGCTGTCTGTGATCTTGGAGAAGGACAGAGCCATACTCACCCAAGCCATATCAAATGGGTGAAAGTTCACCATCCGATACAGGCCCGGCATGCCTGACTTGCTGGGCAGAGCGATTAAGTTATCTGTGGCCCTTCAAAGTCATGCCTGGTTGAGTGAGAACCCCCGGCTTTTTAGGGGATATCCAAGCTTTCCTCATATACATGCTTTTGATGATTCTTGCCTTTTTGGCAAAAAGGCAGACTCTGTGCCAGGGCACTTTAAAGAGAGCAGTGCTACATCCAGGTCTTTGGGCCTCTCCATGGCTCCGTGTCAACACCAGTCTCCCTTTCTCTCCTTCCAGGGCTGCAGTAGGGGCTACCAAAAGCGTCCTTTCTCATCTAACCACCAAGTGCAACAGAGTTCCCAGTCTATTTGAGGCTGTGGACACAGTTTCCACAAACCAGTCAGAGGTCAGGCCAGTCCACCACCCCCGGCAGCTGCAGTCTCAAAATACCGTTTAATCTACCCTATATCAGCATGGGCTGTAGTGGGGGTCAGGATCCACTATCACCTGCCGCAATAGCAGTGCATAACATTGGATTCTACAAATCTTCCAGCGGGGCCACTCCATCCCTTTTCTGGAATTCCCCATCAGGCCGCCCACTAATGACTGACTGACAGAGGACGATCTCCTTCTCGTCCAGGAAGTGTTGGCCCTTTTGGTCAAAGAGGCCATTGAGAGGGTGTGGACATCAGAAGTAGGTTGTGGTAGCTATTCCCGCTACTTTCCGGTGTCAAAACGTGATGGAGGCATCCATCCTATTCTAGAACTGGCCATTTCAATCTCTTCCTGAAGAAAGAAGTTCAGGGTGCTCTCCTTAGCCCAGGTTGTGTCTACCTGGATCCCAGAGACTGGACGGTAGCATTAGATTTGCAGGACACCCACAGATGTCATATCCTGCCTATCCACAGATGGCATATCCTGCCTATCCACAGATGCCCCGTGGGCCAAGAACACTTTCATTTTGCTGTACTACTCTTTGGCCTTACAAACACCCCTCTGGTGTTCACCAAGACGATGACAGTGGCTGCAGCACATCTGCAGAGGTCAGTGGATACAATCTTCTCCCTACCTCGATGACTGTCTGTTGAAGACGGCCTCACCCCAGGCTATAGACTCCCACCTCCAGATTACAGCATACCTCCTACACTTTCTGGGGTTCACTATAAATGTGCCAAAGTCACATCTGACTCCTTATAAGATGCTCCCTTTCATCCGAGCTGTTCTGGACACAGTGCAGTTTCGGGTATATCCTCCCAAAAGGAGAGTCCATGTTATTTGGTTTATGATTCTGATGTTTCAGCCTCTATCCTGGATTTCAGTGAGACTAACTCCGAGGCTGTTGGGTCTCATGGCCTCTTGAATCCCGCTAGTAACAAAATGCCCATTTGCATATACGGGCTCTGCAGTGGGATCTGAAGTTCCATTGGACACAGCATCATGGAATCTCTTTGACCTGATTCAGATGTCGAAGGGAATTAAAAAAAAACTTGTAGTGGTGGCTGACAAAACCGTGAATTGGGTCAGTGGCAGACCCCCTCCTTTCCCAGCCAGAGATGACTGTCGGACAAATGCATCACTGCTGGGCTGGGGCAGCCATTTGGGAGAGACTGAAATCGGAGGGCTATGGTCTCTGGTGGAGTCTGGGCTCCACATCAAATTGTTAAAACTTAAGTCAGTCCAGTTGGTATTGAAAGCCTTTCTTCCTTCGGGTGAAAGGCTAGTTCAGTTGTTCACGGGCAACTCCATTGCCATGTGGTACTGCAATAAACCGGACGGGGTGGAGTTGTGGAGCCTTTGCCGAGAGGACCTGTGCCTTGGACATGGGCATTATCCATCCTCGTTCAACACCTGGCGGTTTCTCTGAATGCCAAAACAGACAAGCTCAGCCATCGATGCATAGCAGCTCACAAATGTCGTCTCCCCCTGGAGGTGTTAAAAGGTCTCTTTCAAGACTGCTGAGAACCATGGTTACATTTGTTCCCCACTGAGGAGAACTCAAAATGTCAGCAATTCTGTATGCTGGAGTTTCCGAGGTGACTCTCGTTAGACAGTTCATCTCCAGGGGCCCTTGGGTCTCCTGTACACCTTTCCGTCCATGTACCACTCCTGCCCACAGTTCTCAAGAATATCAGCAGCAACTGGCTCCAAGTCATTCTTGTGGTTCTGAATTGGGCATGGAGAGTATGCTGTCCCGAACTCCTGAGTCTGAGCTTCGGTCCTTCGATCAGACTGCCCCTTCAGGAGGACCTCCTGTTGAAGCAACAAAGCACAGTCTTGCACCAGAATCTGTGTACTCTCCGGCTTCATGCTTGGAGATTGAGCTGCGACAGTTGACCACTTTTGACCTTCCTACCAAAGTCTGTGATGTTATCTTGGAAGCCAGGCATCAATCATATCAGTATGTGATGGTGTTGGGACACTTGTGTGACTTGCTGTGAATCCAAGAATATTGACCCTCCTTCTGCACTTCTTTCCCAAGTCTTGTTCTTTGTCTGGCCCAGCAGTGCTCTGCCTGCTCTGGGCCAAAACAACACTGTTAATGACTTTCTTGCGATTGCAGGATCAATCTTCGTTTTGTCACATGTGACCCGTTTCCTTATGGGCTTCACACTTTTTCCCTCCAATACCATTGTTCATGCCACAAAGGTACCTCAACCTGGTCTTAACAACTCATGTGCGCACCTTTTGAGCCCCTACACAATTGCCCAATTTGCTTACTCTCCATCAAAACGTCTTTTCTGGTGGCCATCACTTCAGGCTATAGGGTCTCTAAACTGCAGGCACTGTCTGTGCACCCTCGTTTCACAAATTTCTGTCCACACAAACTGGTTCTCCTGACCGATGATTTCTTCCTTCTGAAGGTTTTAAACACTTTCTTTGCTATGCCTCATCCTTCTAAGGAAAAGGAGAGACTGCACCATCTGGGCTCAAAAGTAACTTTGTTCTACTTTGATTGTCCCTATGAGTTGCGGATCGATGACCAACTGTTTGTTTGGTATGTCAGGAGAAGAAGGGAAAGGGTTTGCAGCAACAAACCTTCTCGCAATGGATAGCGCTCTGGTTAACAATCTGCACTGCACTGGCCAAAAAGGTACCCCCTGAGGGTTTGCACGCTCATTCCACCAGAGCCCAGGCAGCGACCACTTGTTTAACTTGCAGAGTCTCTGTGCAGGACATATTCAGATAGCAATGTGGGTGTCACTACACACATTCGCCAAAGATTAGTGTCTGGGCAGTCAGGTCTGCTGTGATCTGTTTTTAACCCATTTGGCCCTTGCATGACTTTTTGGTCTTATGTGCTCGCAGACCCACCTCCGGGTAGATATTGCTTGGGTATCTTTTCTAAGGTAAGGAATCTACAGCTAGGAGTCCCATTAGATGAATAATTTACTTATCTTTGGTAGGGCTTTATCTGGTATAGACTATCTAACCACAGACACCTTAACAAATCTCCCGTCCTCCCCACTGTGCAAACTGATTTCTGTATAGGGTTACTCTTTTGATGACCTTAGCACAGTACAATGTGAGTGCTCCCGGAATCTGAGCACTACCAATATTCATAATTACATCTTTCTCTGCTAGATCCTATGATCAAGTGGGAAGCCACTGATCCATTGATTTCCCTACCCCCTCCACCTCCCGGCCCCCCACTTTTGAACAATATTTACTGACCTGCATCGGGAAATAGACAGGCAATCTAAAAAATCTAGACTATCTTGAACCTCAGACAAGGGAACCAGACACTTACTATTCAATGTCCCTGGGAGAAAGAGCTACTTCCCACTCTTGATCAGAAACAATGAGAGGAAATGGTAATGCGGTCGAATAACTTTGTGTCCTTTGTAGGGGACAGTAAACCATGTTGAAAACATACAGTTGGCATTATACACTGTCTGGACTGGTGCATATCAGTAAGACTCACTTCAGTTGCCGTGAAGATGTGGTGTCACTCACACATCTTATGAAGCTGTCCAAGACTTGCACAATTCTGGAACTCTGTATTATGGCACAAAGAGCATATTGTGGGTGTGGACCTAACTACCAGACATCTACCCCTGAATGGCAGCTAAATCAGACTTATCTCATGTTTACTTTTAGCTGCCAAACAAACTATTCTCTTCCTCTGGAGACAACCGGAACCTTCCCCAGAACACAAATGGATCGGTAGACTTTGGTTGGTCCTGGGTATGGAAAGACTCTTGTGTACATGGAAAGATGAGGAAAAACTTTTTACCAAGCAATGGCGTCAGTTCCTTTCCTTCTTTAGCCAGGAATACAGGGAACTCTGTGCCTTAAGTGACTCAGGGTCCTAAAAATACTAAATGAGTCTCAACATGTCAGTTACTCCTCTGTGATGCATAGGCCAGCTGGTTACTAGTCATCCGCCCCTGAAGAACCCCTGTACACATCCAGCGCAGTAATTGATGATAGTTACTGGAGTTGGGTGATGAGGGAGGGGAGTTATTAGCGGGAGCAAGAATTGGGTACTTGAAGGGTTGCTCACATTGGGGGAGATAAATTGCTTGAAAGCCAAAAAAACCATAGTCAAATATAAAAAATAATAATTAAGTTTCACATTTTGTACGATATAAACGATAATGCCTCAGTAATTCTATTGCATTGCAAGTGTTTAGTTTGTCACCCTTTTGTGTATCTCACCCACAGACCTCTTTAGGACTATTGTGTCCAATATAGTCTAACAATGGGCTTTGTGTTGCCCCTCTGATCATGATTTGATTGCTTTACTCCCCATTCACTACTGTGCCCCACTCAGGAAACATTTGTTTTACCAGATTTTAACTGATTCATATCCTTCCACTTTTGATATTGGACCATTTTACTTGCAGTGAATAAGGGACTACTTTTCTTCCTCTGTCTCTGTTCTCCTCCACCCCTTGCTCTTTTTATGTTATTGCTCTTCCCCAGTGCTTCGTTTGGCCAAGGCAATGCCTCCACTTCTCACCACTGTATCAGTGGATGGTCATCTTTTTCAAGGTTTTTATACCATTGTTCAGCTCTGTCCCTAGTGGGCATCTTGGTATGCTTTTTTCTTTGGCTTTATTAATACAAGATAGCTGCAATTTGTCCCTGCTGCCCCTCCTGTAATTTTTTTCCAATAAACAGTGGCAAAGCAAAAAACTTTGGCATAGCCAGAAGGCCTGCACCATAAAGTCACAGGCGAGATGTTTTGGGTTTGCCAATGCTTGTGATTTCCATTTTTGCAGCACACAATCTGTCGTCAATTTTGTGTATTAAAAACCTTTGTTGATGCGTTTTATGTTAATACATCGTAATAAACTTAACATTTGGTGCAGTACATGAAGACAGAACATGTCAATTATCACCACTTCCGTCCAAAGGCAGAGCCACACCCTAAATGAGCAGATATCTCCAGTGCCAGATAAATAACATCCTAAACAACATATAGTTCACAAGAAACTCCTCTGCCGGATCTTCCTCCCTTAACATACATGTTCAGTGACTAGGTCCACCGTGGACACAGTTAATCTCTGTCGGATCCTGACTCCTCCCATGTGTTGGAGTGTAACATCACCCCCCCCCATCCCCCCCCCCGTTTGCCAAGTCCTCCATGACTTTTTTTGTCTGTGCATGACATTCGGATGTATTGTTCCTCTGCCACTCCAGCACATCCTTAGCCTACAGTCCCTCTACTGGGGTCTAGTTCCTATCCATTCCATAGCAGTTCTCTGCTTAGCCAACAGTAATGCTGTGTAGTAATTTGTAACAGAGTGTCCTCACTTTAAGCTTTTTGCCCAATAGACATGCGTCTGGTGAGAGTGGTACCTCCGTTTTCACCGCCTCCTCCACACAAGGCACTACCCATATCCAGAAATCCTGTACTGCTGCACAACCCCTTGCCAGATGTAGAGATGTAGCCTCAGTCACTCTGCAGAAAGCACAACTCTGTGGTCTAGGAGGGTCTATTTGTGTCAGCCACACAGGTGTCATATATGTGCGGTGTAGAAAATTAAAATGTAATAGCTTAAATCTATTATTACACAATACTGTCTTTACCAGAGCACAGGCTTGTTCCCAGTTGTCATCATCAGTGGTGTCCTGCAGTTCTCGCTCCCATGCCCCTCTAGCCTTATACTTGGCCTTTGTCAAATCTGCCCAGGCTGCTGCGTAGAACAATGATACTAAATGTCTACATTCTCCCCAATGGATCAGACCTAACACGTGATGGTGGCGTGACCTTTGGAAAGGTACTCCTGAGCTGTTTAATCATGTTTTTTTTATTTTGACGGATTGCAGGAATTGTCCTCACTCTGTACCTGAAAGGTGTTCTGTGCTTCTTGGAACATAAGGAATTTTGTACCTGGGAAGAGGTGCATAGACATCTCTTCCTCGATAGATCTGAAGGGTGCAAGATCCCAGATATTTAAGTCCCTATCAAAGGTGGCTCTTCGCAAAACACCTTTTTTACTGCCTCTTCCAATACTTGTGCTGTATGCTGAACTAGGTTGGGCAATGAAACTGTTGCAATTCCCCCTCTCATAAGGAAATGCGGCATGGTCTTGCTTCCTGTTAGGCCCTGTACAAGCTGCTCATCCCAGTTATCTGTGTTCGTAAGCCCCTGGGAGGCGTGCTGTAAGTGTACTGCATAATAGTAAGAGCGTTGTTTCAAAGTGCACAGGGCCACTCTGCTTCTCCTCCCGGCCCATACTAAGGATACAAGGAAGCTGTCAGTTACACAGAAGAATGTTGCGTTCTGTATTTAATTTATACATCGAGGTAACAATACCATCTTTGCTACTGCGGCTCTTCCCATCACCAACAATGGCAATGTGTTCTAAAAGGTGATCGAGCGTGAAGTACCTTTTCCACATTTACTCTCCAGTGTTTCTCTGCTGTCCTGGTAACCATGATCCCCAGATATCTAAAGCTAGCTAATTCCCCACAGACTCCCAGATCGGGTAATCGGGTCAGCAGTGTCATAGCCAGTCTTCCCAATGGATATAGCAGTGTTTTCTTGATGTTCACAGATAGTCCCGACAACCTTCCAAATTTTTCCAGATTTCTTAACGATATGGGTATTGCCTCTCTGTGAGTGTGTGGAGGTATAGCCGGGCATTGTCTGCATGTAAAACTATATGAGCCAAGTTCCCCACCTGGATTCAGCAGGATGCCAAAGTGAAAAGAAGTCTGGTGCCCCTCTCTGCCCTCCAAACCCGCGACTGCGTACCTCCCACACTAACTCAGGCTGTTGGTTTCGTATAGAGTACCTGAACCCAGCCCAACAAGCTCCGCACAATTCCCACCTCTCGTAGTACTAGCTGGAGGGATTCAACCATATTGAATGCCTTCGCTATGTCAATTGACACCAGCACCATCTCTCGTTCAGACTCTGAGGTTTCATGAATTACGTGTGTGAGCCTCCTTAGGTTTAATGCTATACTGCGTGCTGGTATAAAGCTACACTGATTCTCATGTATAAGACCCTGAATCACTACCTGTAAGCGTTTCGCTTGTGCTTTTTGCATATTATTTTGATATCCATATTAATCTTAGTTAATGGTCGGTAAGATTCAAGGTCATAAGGGTCCTTACCTGGCATGAGCATCAGACACAGCATGCCTTTGCGCATGGTCGGTGGTAACATCCCACATTTACGTGATTCCAGAAGCACCTCAAGCAGTCGTTCTGTCGGTGCTGTCTCATATATGCCTGATAAAACCCAGAGGGGAACCATCCCTCCTGGCGTCTTAGCTCTGATCTCACCTGGGGCGATCCTACGTTCCTGTACTGTTAGGGGCTCGTCTAATGCATGCGCTTCCCATGCGGTAATATTGACCATGGTCATTTCCCTTAGGGATCCCTCTATTTCATGTTGCGGGGGTGCTTCTTCTGCCTGGTATACTTTCTGAAGGTATTGTGTCAATGTCTCTAAAATATCTGTCCATTGTGTCACCAACCTCCCCCCATCGTCTCATATTTGTTGGATTGGAGGGTTCTATCTCCTGCTTCAACAGCCACACCAGAAGGCGACCTGATTTGTCTCCTTCCCTATGAAGGTGTTGGCGATGGGAATGGAGGGTATGTTTATCTAGGGTGGTCCTGGTCTCCTGTAATTTCCGCTTTGTGTGTACAATCAAGGTACAATCAAGCCCCTATTCCTGGCAGAGTGGCGCTCTGTCTCCTTGAGTCGTGTTAGTGTCTGCTCCCTTTACTGTATGTCTGCTATAAGCTGTCTCTGCACCCCGCAATCCATCCCTTTGCATTCCCCTCTCACAACAGCTTTTAGCGCCTCCCACATTATGGCTCTAGAGTCAGTCGTGCCCCAATTACCCTGGAGGTACTGCTCAAGGTCCTCACCTATCGCTTCCCTGCTTGCTGTTTCTGTAAGGATGTCGGGAGGCATGCGCCAGGATCGCTCCAAGGCAGTGATATTTGCCCCAGGCCAAGGACATGATTACCGCTGCGTGATCTGATATGTATCTCCCTGTATGTGTAACTGTCTGAAGGGTCTCAGAATCTTGTCCTGCCAAGAGCATTCTGTCAAGTCTGCTAAAAGTATTGTGTGTCACAGCGTGACAGGTGTAACCCCGGGACTGTGGGTGAATAGTCCACTAACAGTTTATAAACCCTAAAGTTGGCATCACCTTTGAAGGGAGTTCGTCATGTGTGACTTAGTGCCAGGCTTGGGCGGGTGCCTATTATTGTGTCCATCAAGAACACAGTCGGAATCCCCTGTCCAGATTAGTGGGGTACTCAGACTGCCGTCCATCAGACTCTGAATGTCATAATAAAATTGGCAGTCATCCATGTTTGGGCTGTAAGAGTTCAGAAGGGTCATCTCTTTCCCCTCTAGCGTGCCCTGCAACGGTATGTAGAGACGTCTGCCTCACTATGTGTATGAGCAAAGGATACTCTGGGTGCCACCCATATAACAACCCCAGGCATACGAGTAATGAGATGCAGGGTATAGTTGGCCTCTCCATTTCTTGGTTAATTTTTGGATTTCTGGCCCCCTAAGGTGTGTATCCTGATGGCACGCTATTTGAACTTTCTGTTGTCAGAGAAATGAGTGCACTCTGTAACATTTAGTGTAGTTCCCTCAGCCCTCTGACTTTCCATGTGAGAATACACATAGCATCAGCTATGGAAAGATGATTCCATCCGTCCGCCTCAGTAGGCCACCCATGGGACCTACCCTTATTGTATTTATTCAATCTGCCAGCTCTCCGTATTTGAGCGCTGCCTGGACTTGCAGCCTAACTCCCTTCCCCAACAAAGGAATGGGGAAGGCTCCATACCACCTCACCTCATGCTAGAGGGGTGCCAGGGTCCTGTAGACATGCATCTTCCACGGTGCATTCAACCCACTCCCCCCCACCCTCCCGAGACGCGGGCACTCCTCAGTTTGGCTGGTTACAGTAACATGTACTTGAGTCCCACGGCGTGTAATTTGGCTTTAACTTCCAGGAAGTTCTTTGTTTTCCTGAAACTTCTGTGTATAGTCGGGAAAAATGGAGATCTTATGGTTTTGGTACTGATCTTTAGTTTCTCGTGCCGCCCACAGGATACTGTCCCTGCCTAATTCCGAAAAAATGTTTTGTTAACTTCAAGATTGGAGAGAAGCATGACCCTGCTGCCATGTGTTCCTCAAACACGTGCCAATGGTAGCCTCCTCCTTTGATTGAGAAATTAAAATGAATTCCCCAGCAGAAGGTGGTTTGAGACCTGCAGGCAGTGTTTTCAATCTTGAGTCTACAAATGCACTCTGATAAATCTATTTGCCAAGTACATCAGAGTGATTTTTGGATATGATCCTGGACAGGACGATCTCTGCTTGTCCCTCCAGCTGTCAGAGATCCAATGCCCCAACCTAGCATCACTTAATTAAACTTCCAGGCTTCTGAGAACAACCAGTTGAATCTTCTGGAAGAGCATGTGTCTGTTTTGAAAGTTCCCTCCCACAAAATGTACAAGTGTAAGAACCTCTTTATAAGGTGAGTCGGTAGCCAGACATTGTCTTGAAATTGTAGATTTGATCATTTCGGACAGTCTCTTCCTTACAGAAATATAGATTACAGACTCTTCAAAACCAGCCCAACGTTTTCACTTACCAGCACACTTCAGCATATTTTGAGAGGGGAAAAGGCTGAGGCCTTGCCCAATCCTTAGATTAGTGATGGCGATTTGCAAGAGGTGTATAAATTGGAATAATATGCACTGAATTCAAAAAGTATGTGCTCCGTTTCATATACCACCCTGCCAAATTTCCTCATTCAGCATTTACAATGTCACCATGCATAGACCAGGGAGGCCTCTAGAGTGTGGAAATAGTCCTGCCCATTCTCTCACCCTCCAACCATATATCATAGTTCTGGCATGATTACCCAAGTATTTCACCCCAAGTCTGCCACATCCGTAATCTCCATGAGCTTTGATTGAATATCTGCTAATGTACGAGTGCTACTCTGCTGTTTAGAAGTTTTCTAGTGAGCATATATCCTGATCGTCTATTGATGATTACCTGAAGTATTTACCTGATCCTGTGTTGCTTCGCTATTCACTTCCCATGGACAAGATTTCCCAGTGTGTGCTAACATTACTTAATGATGTTTCATTGAGTTGTAAAGTAGGGATCAACCTTCACCTCCTCTGTAAACGGTGTCCTGGAGCGCCTTGGGTGACAGGTGTCAAATGACTGCTCAAAGTCTTGGGACCGGCCTGGTAACAATAAATGAGGGAGTGGTCAGAAAATCAGTGGCCTATGCTCAACTGACATGGACCAGCTGCAAATATCACAGGTACAGAGCCAGTAATCCAATCTCAACCATGACCCATAAAACTGATGATGTGCGTAGCTTCACTGCCCATGGGATAACTTATTCCTCTTAATATTATCTGCTCATGTGTCTGTCCAGCAGTGTCAATGCAGCTGAGTGGTGATTGCAACCTGATTGTTGAGGATATTCAATGTTTTAAATTGAGTACAATGTTAAAACCCTCCCCCCTTAGTTCGATGTGACGAGCCATAGATACACATTTGCTTCCTATGTTTACAGAAAATCAGATCATCTATATTGGGACCCTAAACCTTCACAAGAGTGATGTTTCCCTGGATTCGTTTTTTAGTCATTGGTAGGCCCCTACCTCCTGGAGAAGTTTAATGACCATTCTGTGTTTTATTATGTTGGGTGTACCTCTTCTGTAAGAGATGTAAGTGGCCCTCTCCCTTTATCCACTCCATTTGAGTAGAAATTTAGTTTGATTGCTTGGTGAGGTGCGTTTCTTGGAGGAACACCACATGAATCTTGGGGTGGTCCACATAGGAAAGTATCTTTCGAATCTTGCAGGGATTATTTAGCTATTAGACGTCCCACCTGAGCAAGCAAAGGGATGTCCCCCAAAGTACACATCCTGATTTGAATACAATAGACACAAATTTGGAGAGTAACCCTTCAAACAGCGGAAGGGGACAGGGTTTGTTAAATCTATCACCAAAAAGTGCTCCCCTTTGAGCAATAACTTGAAATTAGCTGGAATTCTCTATCTACCTTTAGTTCTTTGAGGATTTTCAGTAGTAATATGTACTACACTTGCACACCTATGCTTAGTTAAAAACAAATACCTCATTTATTAAAAAGCTTCACAAATTTTGCTTTGTTCTGGCCTCAATCGCAATATTGAACATGAGCTTACATTAAAGTTTTAGCATGGGATTTCTAGCAGCAGTTCATATTTCCAAGTACTCCAAATGACAATTCATAGAAACATCACTATGATACATAATATTAATGTTAAAGCTCTTTTTCCACAGGTTCCAAGATTCACCCTTCCTTGTATATGATTACAATTGATTGCACTGTCCTAAATGAGATGTTAGATCTAAATATCTAAACACGGGTGTGAAAGTGTAGCACATATTACTAATGAAAATCCTAAGAACTAAAGGTACATACGGAATACCTGCTTAATCGCAAAGTATTGCTTGGAGAGGAGCAATGCTTGGTGATAGGTTGAATAGAATAGAAACATGCTTGTGCATTTCACCTCACTGGTAACTCTGCTATTTAACATTTAGCAGCTATATTGAGCATAAGAAGCAATGGGACAGGGCAACATGAGAGGTGACCTGGTTTGACATTTTTGGCTAGACTGTCCTAATGGAGCAAGACAGACTGAATTGTGTATGGCTGGGTCTAATCTGAGGTAGCATGGTAGGCAAAAAAAAACAACGGACTGGGGTGGGGCCCTGAGTTATTACCTGTGGCTGAGATTAATTCAAATATCTCACCTGTCACTTTTTTTGCTTACTTCCCTGGCACAAGGAGCCTCACAGAAGTGCACCCATCGTTAGGGGCAGGCTCTCCAGAGCCTTTCCTTTAAAATAACTTTTCATAATAAACAGCTCAAACCTATGGTACCTGACATACAGCATCATTAGTATTTTCACTATAACCATCTCAGACTTGCTTTATTTCACAGAACTTTTCCAATAAGGCATAAATTGGTAGTGCTCCTCTCAGTCCTTTTTATGTTTATCCTGTAGGGTTTGGCGAGAGCTGTGTTGTCAACCCATACCTTAAAAAATATAGCATACAGAGACTTTGAAACCAAGGGAAAAAGGCTAAATCCCCTAACACCTGGGTGTTTTGCTTTCACTTATCTTATGACCAAGCTGACAAAACTTCTCTGGAATACACTTCTTAGTTTAAAGAAGACATTTATTATTACTTCACTGCGAGGTTCCTGAGAGAAGAGATTAGTAGGTTGGAAGCACACGTCTAAAAGTAGTCACAGCAATGAAAGGAAAATATATCAAAGTACTTCTCAATTGCAATGTACACAGCAAATATATGTGATTTATATTATAGCATAACTTCAAAGCAAAGAATAAAAGTCAAAATTAATCACCTTAGGGCCTATCACTGCTCGTCATCTTTCTCATGCCTGCAAGTTGATCACTCCTGTTCAACTGCGAGAAAGAGATTTTCCACCCCTACGGGAGGTCAGGCAGCTGACGTCTGGTCCTGACTGAAGTCTTGGAAAATTCCCCTGCTGCTGCCCAGAGACACCCCTTATGATGAAAAAGCCTGTTAACAGGTGCTTTCCTCTAATAGTCAAAACACGCTGGCTACTGTATCACAGTGGGAAAAGAACAAGCATTGGAGAGTGGCCAAGTCTCCAAAGCTCGCTCCTTCCCAAGTCTGGGTGGAGAGGAAAACACCAAAATATACGCTCTCTTATCACGCTAGGGCTCGTGAGAACAAAATACGAAAAACACAGCTTGGTCTACCATGTGGAAAAACACAGCTCATCTGCAATGTCTAACTCCACGATAAAGCCAATAGACAGCTAAACCGAATACAAAATGTAATGTCTAATGCCACGTTAAAGCCAATAGGCAGCTAAACTGAATACAGAATGTAATGTGCTACTTGTGAACATTGAACAACTAATATGCGCAGTGGTGAAACCCAAAGTCAGTGGTCAAACACAATTAATGGCATAACATATCCACCCTCTGACCAATTACTTTTTGTTTACATTTCTCTTATTTCAAACAAACAACAAAAACAAACAAAAAAACAAAAACATTATAAGCAAATCAGATTTGAATGATAAAAGCAATCACTGTAAAGCAATGGAAGTGGATTAACATATTGATCTCATAACCTTTCAGATCAGATACACCTACAATGAAAAGACTGAAACCTATGTACTCTGATTGGGATAATAACTGATTGAATAGTGTCTCTAAAATAGCAAGTTGATGTAGCATGAGTTCTACTTGTGTAAAGATACACGGTCCACCTGAAAGGTTTGCTGGAATGTAAGTGAAAGTCCGGTTTCCACAAGAAAAACACAGTTAACTGGCAATGTTGCTGAGTTCCAGTGGAAGAATGTAATCAAACAAGTTGACAAACTTTATCTTGATCCCATGTAGAACTTGAACTGAAGGCGCCAGTTACGCAAAATTGATCCATGGGGTTTGTACTTTAATCAGTCAGGTTCAGGTTGGGGGTGAGGTCCCTCCCCCGACCCCACACAAAGACACCCGAAGGGAAACCACACAGCACACTCATGGTCAGTGGCGAGTCGTAGTAGGATCTGCAAAAGAAAAACGTATGATTTTCTTGCAAATAACATTTGTCATCTGAAGTGTGCCCTCCTTTCTCTTTTCCTTGATTTATAATCAGGAGGCCGTTATTGGGGCCCTTTGTTGTGATTTCTGCAGGTTCTGGAGGGTCATTTGGGGATTCAACCCACACCTTAGCACTGAGGTTTTTATCTGCTGCACCACAGCTTTCTTTTCCTTGCACTGTCAGAAGGGCTGGGGCAGACTCCTTTCTTACCAAACCTCCATTCACTGCACTTATGACAAGTTGGGCAATTCTGTCTCCAATCTGTATGAATAAATCAAATTCTCTTCTAGTTATCAGAATAACTTTAGTTTCGATTTGGTAATCTGCAGCAATCACTCCCCCTAAAACCTGATCAATTTGCCATATCCGTCCAGGTAACTTTCCTCTCTCCAACTGATCTTTGACTGTTTGTGGGACAGATCTCTGTTGTGTGTGCTGACAAATAGGACATTGCAAAATTACAGTTTTTATCAAATCTAGGGGAATGTGCATCGCTCTAATCTCTGCCCACCTGTAAGTGGCTTTTTCTCCCAGATGTCCACATTTCTGGTGCGCCCACTTAGCCATCCCCACCAAGTCAGAATTCTGGGTTGACACTTCTGACTTTGAACTTTTCTCTTTAACATCTGAATTAATTAACAAGTTATGTGCAACCCATGTGGAAAACCAAACGGTTAATCCATTGGCAGTGAACCAAGAGTCAGTGTAAAAATGACATGTCTCAAGCAGCTCTTGCTTTAAAGTCTGACACACATTGTACAAGTCTGCATATTGGTTACTTTTTCTTTCTCCTGTGGTAGACAACATCCTTTCAGTAACTGGATTGTATAACACTGCTTTCCATTGTCTTTTAGTATTCATGCATTTCAATGAATCATTAGTCAAACAAACACGCTGTCTATCCTCAGGGGACAAGAATTCAAATGGTGCACTCAATTTCACTGGTGACTCTTTTGCCTGTGGTACCTTCTGCACCCTCTCCTTATTCTGTAATGGGGTTTTTGACAACTGTTCATGTAGGGCTGCAGTGACTCGAGCCCTGTTTTGTATGTACCAGATCCAGTGTATGATACTAGCCTCTTGTGCCTGTCCTATACTGTGAGATTTAGGTGAAATTATCACCCACTGCATGATTGGTAGTTCAGGTGTCAGAATTACTGTATCATTTAATGTTATTTGCTTAGTATTCACTAGAGCCCAATAACAAGTCAAAAGCTGTTTTTCAAAAGGAGTACAGCGCTCCACAAAGTCAGATAGTTTTATAGTCCAAAGCCCCAGGGGCACTTTTGTCCTCCCCTGTCTCTGCCACATATTAAAGTTGGTATAGGGTCCCTGATTTACATGTAAATCAGTATTTCCCTCTTGCACTGCGCACAAATCTAAAGTCTGTTGAATTATTTAATTTGCCAAATCAAACGCACGCAGCTGCTTCTCACTCCTTTCAAACTCATGTTTTTTCCTAGTTACTTTGTACCAAAGTGTTAAGACTTTACTCAGATGAGGGCTATACTGTTTCCAAAAATCAAACAAGCTCATGAAACTCGGTGTCTCTTGCTTAGTGCAAATAGTAAGAAACTCTAAAATCTTTTGTTTTACCTGTGACAACATCAGTCTATTTTCTGGATTCCACTGAATTCCCAGAAACTACACATTTTGCGACAGTACCTCTGCCTTGTCTGAATTAATTTTACACATCGTACTTTGCAAAAGCAGTCTGAATATAACATTGTCACCTTCGTGCTCAGTGTAATGTTTTAAGGAATGCACTTCAACTCCTGCCAAAAACTGTGGGCGGCTCTGTGCACGGAGATCTCCGCTCTGCTCATGAGACTCACACTGCCCCCCCCCCCCACCTTTTTTAACCTCCTCGCTACTGGAATGTGAAAAGCCAGATTCTCCTGTAACAGCTTTATAGATTTCAGTTTTATCTTGCAACTATAAGTTCTTGCTAATTTGCTCACCTAAATTCTTATTTTCATGTTCTAACTGCCTACATCTCATGCATTTTTCTGTAAGCAGACAAAAGTATCCAAACCCTTCTGTCAAGAACAAAAGGTACATAATTTCTTTCAAAAAGCACATTTTCTAAATATGAAAACACTTTTGCTTTATCCAAGCACCCATCCCAAAACTCAGAAAGTCCTGGTAAACAAGAAAACATGTGTTCGATGGCATATGTTGCTGCAGATACACATGTTTGGCACAGTCCGCTGCCTGGTGTTGGGCTCGGAGTATTACAAGTTGTTTTTCTTCGAAGAAGTCTTTTTGGTCACGGGACCGAAGGACTCCTCCCTCTTTGGCTCCATTGCGCATGGGCGTCGACTCCATCTTAGATTGTTTTTTTCCGCTGTCGGGTTCGGACGTATTCCTTTTCGCTCCGTGTTTCGGTTCGGAAAGTTAGTCAGAATCTCGGAAGAAAGCGTCGGTATTGTTCCGTTCGGTATCGGGATAGTTAGGTACATCGACACCGATCATCGGAAGACTTTGGGGCAGTTTCGATCCCCCATCGGGGCCTGGTCGGCCCGACCGCGTGCGACATCGAAGCCGATGGAACGGACCCCGTTTCGTTTCTGCCCAAAATGTCACAGTAAGTATCCTTATACAGATCAGCACTTGGTCTGTAACTTGTGCTTGTCCCCCGAGTACAAGGACGATACCTGTGAAGCCTGTCGAGCCTTCCGGTCCAGAAAAACACTCCGGGACCGAAGAGCCAGGCGTCACCAAATGGCGTCCACGTCGACAAAACAACGTTTCGACGACGAAGAGGAAACATTCTCGGTACCGGAATCAGAATCCGGAGACTCCGACGTCGAACAACAGCAACAAACTGTGAGTAAGACGTCGAAAAGTAAATCCATCGACAAACCGAAAGCCCAGGGGACGCCACTGCCAACAGGCCATGGCTCGACCCATAAATCAGGCGACCCGTCGAAGGGGCCGAAAAAGGGCACGCCCATAGCGAAGACACCCGACTCCGGTCGAGGGACCGCCATGGAGCAACCTCGGAGCCGAGAAAGCGGCTCCGAGAGACAGAAACAAGATACCGGCACCGAAAAACATCGGCACCGAGAATCCTTGCCGAAAGGAACAAAAATTCTGTCGGTGCCGAAACCGAAAAAAGATTCTCTCTCGGCGCCGAAAAATACCACACCTTCATCCTACTCAGAGGAACAAGGACTAAGTGGCCA
Source organism: Pleurodeles waltl (assembly GCF_031143425.1). Lineage (NCBI taxonomy): Eukaryota > Metazoa > Chordata > Amphibia > Caudata > Salamandridae > Pleurodeles > Pleurodeles waltl. Next base: position 1,227,109,588 of record NC_090445.1, on the reverse strand, counting down.
AATGCACAAATTTGGACAAGAGCTCCAAAGTGTAGAATCGGACTACACACAAAAGAGACTGTGCATCCAGCAAGATACAGGGAAGATATCAACCCTTCCCCCAATCATGAGGAAAAGAAGGATCGGACTTCCAAAGGATGACACACAACCACAAGCCAAAGTGGTTAAAAAAGTCACGCCTCCGCCCTCTCCTCCACAGGCATCGCCGGCACAAACACCGCCACAAATGCACTCACCAGCGCAAACTACCATAAGTCATGACGATCAGGATCAAGACGCTTGGGACCTGTATGACACCCCAGTGCCGGACAATGATCCCGAGTCATACCCCACAAAGCCGTCACCGCCAGAGGACAGTACCTCATACTCGCAACTGGTGGCTAGGGCTGCAGACTTCCACAATGTCCAACTGCATTCCGATCCTATAGAGGATGATTTCTTATTTAACACCCTCTCGGCTACACGTAGCCAATATCAATGTCTCCCAATGCTACCAGGGATGTTACGGCACGCAAAACAAATTTTTGAGGAGCCCGTAAAATCAAGAGCCATCACCCCAAGGGTGGATAAGAAATACAAACCACCACCCACAGACCCAGTGTTTATTACTTCGCAGTTACCACCCGACTCTGTGGTAGTAGGGGCAGATCGCAAAAGAGCAAATTCACATACATCTGGCGACGCCCCACCTCCGGACAAAGAAAGCCGAAAATTTGACGCGGCAGGGAAAAGAGTGGCGTCACAGGCAGCCAACCAGTGGCGCATCGCAAATTCACAAGCGCTGCTGGCCAGATATGACCGCGCACACTGGGACGAGATGCAACTTCTCGTAGACCATCTTCCCCAGGAATACCAAAAAAGGGCGCAGCAAATAGTGGAAAAGGGACAAACGATCTCAAACAATCAAATCCGCTCTTCACTAGACGCAGCCGATACTGCAGCAAGAACAGTCAACACTGCTGTCACCTTAAGGAGACACGCTTGGCTACGCACTTCAGGCTTCAAACCTGAAATCCAGCAGGCTGTCCTTAATATGCCCTTCAACGAGAAACAACTGTTTGGCTCGGAAGTGGATACAGCCATTGAAAAACTTAAAAAGGACACAGACACGGCCAAAGCCATGGGCGCACTCTACTCCCCGCAGAGCAGAGGCTCTTTCAGGAAAACTCCATTTAGAGGGGGGTTTCGTGGCCAACCCACAGACACCACCAGCCAACAATCAAGAACCACACCATATCAGGGTTCCTTCCAAAGGGGAGGTTTCAGGGGATATCGGGGGGGTCAATTCCCAAGGAGTAGGGGAAGATTCCAAACTCCAAAAACACCTCCACCTAAACAGTGACTTTCACGTCACGCAACCCCTTCACTCAACACCAGTGGGGGGAAGACTAAGCCAATTCTACCAATCTTGGCAACAGATTACAACAGACAATTGGGTATTAGCAATAATCCACCATGGCTATTGCATAGAATTCCACAACTTCCCACCAAACATCCCCCCCAAAACACGCAAAATGTCACAACATCATTTAGAACTTTTAGGACTAGAAGTTCAAGCACTACTGCAAAAGAATGCAATAGAATTAGTACCAGTACAACAAAAAAACACAGGAGTTTACTCCCTGTACTTTCTAATTCCAAAAAGAGACGAAACATTGAGACCAATATTAGATCTCAGGACACTAAATACCTACATCATATCGGACCATTTTCACATGGTCACACTACAAGACATCATTCCACTGCTCAAACAGCAAGATTACATGACCACATTAGACCTAAAGGATGCGTACTTTCATATACAAATACACCCTTCTCACAGAAAGTACCTACGGTTCGTATTCAAAGGAATACATTACCAATTCAAGGTGTTGCCATTCGGAATAACAACTGCACCAAGAGTGTTCACAAAATGTCTAGCAGTAGTAGCAGCACACATCAGGAGACAACAGATACATGTGTTCCCTTACCTAGACGACTGGCTAATCAAAACCAACACAGTAAAAAAATGCGCAAGCGACACCACCTTTGTCATACAAACCCTTCACAAACTGGGGTTTTCCATCAACTACACAAAATCACACCTAGAACCGTGTCAAACACAACAATATCTAGGAGCAACCATCAACACATCAAAAGGAATTGCCACTCCAAGTCCACAAAGAGTGCAGGCATTCCACAAGCTAATAAGTGCTATGTTTCCAAACCAAAAGATACAAGCAAAATTTGCGCTAAAACTTCTAGGCATGATGTCATCATGCATAGCCATTGTCCCAAACGCAAGACTACACATGCGACCCTTACAACAGTGTCTAGCATCACAATGGTCACAGGCACAGGGTCAACTTCAAAATCTGGTGTTGGTAGACCGCCAAACATACCTCTCGCTTCTATGGTGGAACAGCAAAAATTTAAACAAAGGGCGGACATTTCAGGACCCAGTGCCTCAATACGTTATAACAACAGATGCTTCCAAGACAGGGTGGGGAGCACACCTCAATCACCACAGCATTCAAGGACAATGGGATATACACGAAACAAAATTTCATATCAATTACCTAGAACTGTTGGCAGTATTTCTAGCGTTAAAAGCCTTCCAACCCATAATAACACACAAATACATTCTTGTCAAAACAGACAACATGACAACAATGTATTATCTAAACAAACAAGGAGGAACACACTCAACACAATTGTGCCTCCTAACACAAAAAATTTGGCAGTGGGCGATTCACAACAACATTCGCCTAATAGCACAATTTATTCCAGGAATACAAAACCAACTAGCAGACAACCTTTCGCGAGACCACCAACAAGTCCACGAATGGGAAATTCACCCCCAAGTTCTGAACAAGTACTTTCAAATTTGGGGAACACCCCAGATAGATTTGTTCGCAACAAGAGAAAACTCAAAATGCCAAAACTTCGCATCCAGGTACCCACACCGCGAATCACAAGGCAATGCTCTATGGATGAATTGGTCAGGGATATTTGCGTACGCTTTTCCCCCTCTCCCTCTCCTTCCATATCTAGTAAACAAGTTAAGTCAAAACCAACTCAAACTCATACTGATAGCACCCACATGGGCAAGACAACCTTGGTATACCACTCTACTAGACCTTTCACTAGTACCGCATGTCAAACTACCCAACAGGCCAGATCTGTTAACACAACACAAACAACAGATCAGACATCCAAACCCAGCATCATTGAATCTGGCAATTTGGCTCCTGAAATCCTAGAATTCGGACACTTGGACCTCACACAAGAATGCATGGAGGTCATAAAACAAGCTAGAAAACCTTCCACTAGACACTGCTATGCATCTAAGTGGAAAAGATTTGTTTACTACTGCCATGCCAATCAAATACAACCAGTACATGCCTCTACTAAAGACATAGTAGGATACTTACTACATTTGCAAAAAGCAAATCTCGCTTTTTCATCTATAAAAATACACCTCGCAGCTATATCTGCTTACCTACAAACTACTCATTCATCGTCTCTATTTAGAATACCAGTTATTAAAGCATTCATGGAAGGGCTAAAAAGAATTATACCACCAAGAACACCACCAGTTCCTTCATGGAATCTTAACATCGTCTTAACAAGACTCATGGGTCCCCCTTTCGAACCCATGCATTCCTGTGAAATGCAATATCTAACCTGGAAGGTCGCATTTCTCATTGCAATCACATCCCTCAGAAGAGTAAGTGAAATACAGGCATTTACCATACAAGAACCATTTATTCAAATACACAACAATAAAAGAACAAATCCAAAATTTCTGCCAAAAGTAATCTCACCATTCCATTTAAATCAAACAGTAGAATTGCCAGTGTTCTTCCCACAACCAAATTCTGTGGCTGAAAGGGCACTACATACATTAGACATCAAAAGAGCACTAATGTATTACATTGACAGAACAAAGCTAATCAGGAAAACAAAACAACTGTTCATAGCTTTTCAAAAACCACACATAGGAAATCCAATCTCTAAACAAGGCATTGCTAGATGGATAGTCAGATGCATCCAAACATGCTATCTTAAAGCCAAAAGAAAATTGCCTATTACACCAAAGGCACACTCAACCAGAAAGAAAGGTGCTACAATGGCCTTTCTAGGAAACATTCCTATGAGCGAAATATGTAAGGCTGCAACCTGGTCTACGCCTCATACGTTTACTAAACACTACTGTGTAGACGTACTAAATGCACAACAAGCTACAGTGGGCCAAGCTGTACTAAGAACATTATTCCAAACTACTTCAACTCCTACAGGCTAAACCACCGCTTTTAGGGGAGGTAACTGCTTTATAGTCTATGCCAAACATGTGTATCTGCAGCAACATATGCCATCGAACTGAAAATGTCACTTACCCAGTGTACATCTGTTCGTGGCATTAGTCGCTGCAGATTCACATGTACCCTCCCACCTCCCCGGGAAGCCTGTAGCCGTTTAGAAGTAGATCATAAACCTTAAACATCTGAACATTTGTAAATAATTATTAGAAACTCTTATCATACATACATATTCACTCCATTGCATGGGCACTATTTATACCAAACAACTCCATCCTCACCCTCTGCGGGGAAAACAATCTAAGATGGAGTCGACGCCCATGCGCAATGGAGCCAAAGAGGGAGGAGTCCTTCGGTCCCGTGACCAAAAAGACTTCTTCGAAGAAAAACAACTTGTAATACTCCGAGCCCAACACCAGGCAGCGGACTGTGCCAAACATGTGAATCTGCAGCGACTAATGCCACGAACAGATGTACACTGGGTAAGTGACATTTTCATTCTCACAGCACCATAAGGCAGTTTAACTTCACATGCATTTTCAAACATGGTCTGCCGTGCTTCTTTAATTCTCTAAACAACAAAAATAATTACACTTTTAAATTGTGCACCTCCAAACTCCAATTCGACTCCCAGACTGACGACTCATGCCAAAATGTTTTGCTTTTACTTATCTTATGACCAAGCTGACAAAACTTCTCTGGAATGCACTTCTTAATTTAAAGAAGACATTTATTATTAGTTCACCACGAGGTTCCTGAGAGAAGAGATTAGTAGATTGGAAGCACACGTTTAAAAGTAGTCACAGCAATGAAAGGAAAATATACGAAAGTACTTCTCAATTGCAATGTACACAGCAAATATATGTGATTATATTATAGCATAACTTCAAAGCTAAGAATAAAAGTCAAAATTCATCACATTAGGGCCTATCACTGCTCGTCATCTTTCTCATGCCTGCAAGTTGATCACTCCTGTTCAACTGCGAGAAAGAGATTTTCCACCCCTACGGGAGGTCAGGCAGCTGACGTCCGGTCCTGACTGAAGTCTTGGAAAATTCCCCGCTGCTGCCTAGGGACACCCCTTATAATGAAAAAGCCTGCTAACAGGCCCTTTCCTCTAATAGTCAAAACATGCTGGCTACTGTATCACAGTGGGAAAAGAACAAGCTTTGGAGAGTGGCCACGTCTCCAAAGCTCGCTCCTTCTCAAGGCTGGGTAGAGTGGAAAACACCAAAGTATACGCTCTCCTATCACGCTAGGGCTCGGTGAGAACAAAATACGAAAAACACAGCTTGGTCTACCATGTGGAAAAACACAGCTCATCTGCAGTGTCTCAACTGCAATGTCTAACTCCACGATAAAGCCAATAGGCAGCTAAACTGAATACAAAATGTAATGTGCTACTGGTGAACATTGAACAACTAATATGCGCAGTGGTGAAACAGTCAGTGGTCAAACACAATTAATGGCATAACACTGGGCCACAAGAGACACGTGAGGAAGAACACATGGACACGTCGAAATTGTTGTTACCAACGTGTAGAGCACATAAGAGGATTTAATCATCTGACAGAATGTATATGCAAAGTCCCTAGAAGAGTGTGCATAGTATCCTACTAGATCATTACAGTGTGATATTAGAATGTGTAATGCAGTAGGCTGCAAACAGGTATGAGATATTTTCTTAAAAGGACAAGATGATTCCTGCTTCTTACTGGAAATGCGTGCACTGAAAAAGCGAGACTTGCTACTTCCTGTATTGCCCACTATCTTGCTATTGAGCACAATGTCTTTATTAAGACATCTACTGTTATGACATCCCTCGTTGAGAAGAAATAAAAGCTTTCTCTGCAAGACCCACATTATATCTGAGCACATGTGAAACCTGACTCAGATTGTATAAATAGGTGAAAAGACTGCCCAAAAATCCATCATTTCTGGGTCCTCCAATAGATAAAGATAATAAGAGGCTGTGGGCAGTAGGCAGAAACAAAGAAAGGATTGTTGCTACTGTGACATATTGTAAAAAAAAAAAAAAAAAGAAAAAAAGGTGCACCTCTAAAACGTTTTCTGAAAGTGTATTTTCTGCTACTTGTCTCTCTCACCCTACTCTGCATGTTTGCTGGTAGCTGGCCCTTGTTGAAGACTGGCTTACCACCACACACCAGGCAGTACTGTTCCGCTTATGCCAGCAGAGATTCTCCAGTTTCATGGCAAAACAAATTGGTGGTTCTATTATATATCTTTGTTTACATGCACACGTTCCCTTCTGATGTCCAGTGAACGTTTTCTTGTGGCAGTGGCATTGAGCCATGGGCAACCAAGCCCAGAGTTTGTGTAACATTTTACACCCTTCAAGTCAGAGCAGATTGCATATTGTCTGACTTTCGTTTGTCTTTCTGCCCTTTTGCAGAGCAAGGGCAAGAGACTTAGCACCAAATGGTCAGTAGAATTTTGATTGCATCCACTGTACTGTCAAGGTGATGGGGCTGCTTATTTACAGTTGTTTGACAGATGGGCTTTGCAATGGCAAAGCCCTAGATACAGCAGCATCCAGGTTGTCACATCTACTCAGGAGGACCAAAGCAAGCTAAAGTGGAATCGCTGTTTTCTGCTGCTTTACTGTGTCTTTCTTATGGCGCTAGTTACCCAAAATAATCTACTATCTACATATAGTTCTTTCTTTACACTTATAGTGAGCCCCATTAATGAGTAACTTGAGTGGTTTTAAAGGGGGCACAACTTTAGACCCTTTATCATTCTGCTACACCATCATTGTGGCCACTTCATGGTCTGCTGTGAAGGACAATAGCCACCCTCAACCAGCTGTGGAGTACACACTGGCTTAGTCACCTGGCCAACAGTTTTTCATGCTCTCCTAGTGAATATTTAAAAAAACATAACCGCAGAGTAATCTTAAGAAGATCTTTGTACTGGACCACAGCTGTCCAGAAAAAGCTGAACAACGGCATTGTAAAATAACTGTTCTATGGGATGTGTGGCAGTAGATATACATTCTCTGCATACTCCTGTCATCTAGTGTTGGGTTCAGAGTCTTGCAAGTTGTTTCTCTTTGAAGAAGCATTTTCGAGTCACAGGATTTAAGACTCCTTCTCTGTGTTACTGCACATGGGCATCAAGTCATGTGTTAGATTCTTTTCTCTCTGCGCCGGGTTCGGACTGGCTCTTTGCTCAGTTCTCCCTTTGCTCTGATTTCCAAATCTTTCTTCTGTCTTTCCTAAAATCAATGGTATTGTTTTTGTTTGCGTTTTCTTACTATTGCGTGTGTCTCACTCTGCCTGTCCGGAAACCGACTAAGCGCCCTTTGGGACGTCTTCGCCCATTCGAGCAAGCCTCACTGCGTCACACCAACTAAAATGTCATGCTGATTTAACTGACACCATTTCAATTCTGTCCTCTGTGCCACTCCAAATTCTCGCACACCAACCAACATTTGATGTGTAACCTGTGCCTCCCACTGACCATCAAGAAGCCATCTGTGACGCCTGCAGATCCTTCATGTCGAAAAAGACGCTGTGGTACCGGAGGGCTCAATGACTAGAGATGGAGCACAAAACTCCGGAAGACACTTCTGACATCTTCGGGGAGGAGCACCCCCAGGAGGAGCCGGAACAAGAGGAGGCCTTCTCCATCCAGGTCTCCAACATCCAGTTGGACATTGAAAATCAAGAAGTCACACTGACACAACCTGTGAGTACTACTGCCCTCGCTGGCCCCTGTAAGACTTCCAAGAGACCCTTTACGGAGGTCGCCAGACTGCCACTGCCTTCGGGCCATGGTTGGATCCGAAAAACTGGCTCGGATGCCCCACCTACCGGCTTGGCACCGAAAATCACCAAGACAAAGTCAACATCTTTGGCATTGACCTCCACATCTTTGGTCCGAGACAGTGGTCTCCTTTCACCTCAAACCTCTGCACACAGGTGACACACACCAGTAAGCAGATTCCTGGAATACATATGATCCAGACCTTAAGAGCTCTACGGATCCTCATCCGTACCTTACACGACCTTCACTGCCAGAGGATACTACACTACATTGGTAGAGCAGCCTCCTTTCATAACGTTGACATTCACAGGGACTTTGTTGAGCAAGACTTTCTATTTGACACACAAAATCAACACAGAGATCTTCAGTTCCTACCCATGCTCCCTGGCATGCTTCGTTATGCTGACAACATATTCAAGGAACCAGCTTGCTCTTGACACACACACAGACACCCCCCCCCCCCCCAAGATTCTATTGTTGCTAATACCACATAAAAATTAGTAAATAGCCAAGTCACAGGGGATTCTCCTACCCCAGATAAGGAGAGTAAAAAGATTGATGCTGCAGGTAAAAGTATGGCTGTGCAAGCAGTCAATCACTGGCTTAATGCCAACTCACCATCTTTATTTGCTAGATATGTTTGGGCTCACTGAGATGAAATGAAGGAACTCCTCCAATATCTCTCAGAGGAGCATTAAAAAAGAGGACAACAAATTGTCACTGAAGGGCAGACAATTAGTAATAATGCCATCAGATGTGCTCTAGATGTCATGGACACCTGAGGTACAACAAGCAGTTCGAAAAGGAAAAAGTAGACTCCACTCTTGAGAAGCTGAAGAAAGACAGGTACTGCAAAGGCCATGGGTGTTTTACGATCTCCCTCTCAAAGAGGTTCTTTTCATCGCCCCACATTTCGAGGCATTTACAAACCAACGACCTTAGAGGCCTCCACATCTCACACCAGACAGCGTTCCAGCTTTATTACCTGCCTACATCTGAAGGACACCTACTTCCATATACCCATACACCCTGCACACTGCAAATACCTCAAATTCATGATTGCAGGAAAACATTATCAATTCAAGGTGCTGCCCTTTGGAGTCACCACAGCTCCCAGGGTCTTCACAAAGTGCATAGCAGTAGTAACAGCATACCTCAGGTGTCAAAATGTACATGTATTCTCTTATCTAGACAACTGGCTCATCAAAGCCAGCACACTGTCACGATGCCAACACCATACTCAGATAACTGTGAGCCTCTTGCACATCCTAGGTGTTAGACTCCACTATCTCAAATCCCACCCTCAACCTCTCCAGATAGAGCCATATCTAGGAGCTATTCTCAATGTAGAATTAGAGACTGCATACCCCAATCCAGAACGTGTATGCAACTTTCAGTCTCTCCTTTCCCAGTTTCAAGAGAATTGTTCATACACTGTCGGGACTGTAATGCGTCTGTCAGGAATGATGTTTTCATACATTGCCATTGTCCCCCATGGCAGATTCCACATGTGGAATCAGCAATGCCTGTCTCCTCAGTTGACTCAGTCACAGAGTCGGTGTGAAGATCTAGTTTTGTTAGAATGCCATACTCCTCACTCTCCGCAATGGTGGAACACCTTTAATCTCCTAAAGGGGCGGCCTTTTCTAGACGTTTCTACAAAGGCTGGGGCACTCACCTTCAGAACCTGTCAGCCCAGGACCATTGGTATTCTCATCACCAGTCGCTGCACATACATTTCCTGGCGCTTCAGGTGGTATTTCTAGCCCTGAAAGCATTTATTGATCACCTCTCACAAAGTTGTCCTAGCCCGCACAGACAATATGACAGCAATGTATTGCCTTCAGAAACGAGGTGGGGGTGGTCAAGGTCACTCCAGTTGTCACAACTTTCTCAGACAATATGGGGATGGGCTCTCCACCATCACATTCTTAAAGTGGCAGAGTATCTCCTGGGAACAGTCAACTACTTTGCAGACCTGCTCAGCATGACACTGCAACATGTCCACTAACGGGAACTCTACCCACAAGTCCTTCAAAGTTACTTTTGAAAGTGGGGACCACCACAGATAGATCTTTTCGCCACAGCAGAAAACAACAAATGCCAAAACTTTGCCTCCTGGTACCCACACCCCCACTCCAAAGGCAGTGCTTTATGGATGAACTTGTCAGGGATACTTGCCTATGCTTTTCCTGATCTCCTTCTCATTCCATTTCTAGTTAGACGGTCAGGCAAACATCTCTTGAGATGATCCTAGTAGCTCCAATGTGGGCACGCCAGCCCTGGTTCACCATACTACTGGACCTCAGTAGTCCCCCATGAGAAGCTTCCCAATAGGCTGGACTTTCTCACTTGAAACAAAGGTCAGGTCAGACATCCAGACCCCAGATCTCAAAACTAGCGATATGGCTACAGGTCATAGAGTTTGGTTTTCTAATCTGCCTTCAGAGTGCATGAACATCCTTAGGGAAGCTTGTAAACCCACTACCAGAGCATGTTATGCTGCAAAGTGGAAATCATTTGTTTGCTACTGTCAACCCAAACATATTATTCCCATCACAGCTACTGACCAAAACATTATCTGTTACTTGCTTCATTTGCAAAAAGCTAATTCAGCTTACATCTCCATTCACTTACATCTCACAGTTATAACTGCATACCTACAAAACACAAATCCCTCTTTAGGATTCTGTTGATTAAAGCACTTATGGAAGGTCTTAAACAGGTGGTTCCACCAAGAATGCCCTCTGCGCCATTAGGAGACCTCAATACTGTCCTCACTAGGCTTATGGGTCCTCCATTAGAGCCACTTCACTCATGTCCTCTTCAGTACCTATCAAGGAAAGTGCCCTTTTTGGTTGCTATCACATCCCTCAGGCTTGTTAGTGAGCTCCAGACACTAACCTTGGAAGAACCATTCTTTCAGATGCATAAAGACAAAACTGGCTCTTCGCACCTATCCAAAGTTCCTTCCTAAAGTGGTCTTTCAATGCCATATTAATCAATTAATTCAGCTACTAGTCTTCTTTCCGCAGCCAGACTCAGTTGCTGTAAGAGCTCTCCACACTTTCGAAGTTAAGCATGCATTAATGTTATACATTCATAGAACAAAAGAGTTCAGAAAAACTAAACAGATTTTTCATCACCACACAGGCAGTGCAGTATCAAGAAGCAGAAATGATGGGTGGATAGTCAAATGTATTCAGACTTGTTATGCTAAAGCAATATGACAACTTTCTGTCACTCCCAAAGCACACTCTAACAGGAAGAAGGGAGCCAATATGGGTTTTCTTGGGAACATAACTATAGCTGACATTTGTAAAGCAGCTACGTGGTCTATACCACATACATTTACAAAACATTATTGTGTAGATGTATTAGCATATCAGCAAACTAGTGTAGGCCAAGCAGTACTGAGAACACGTTTCCAGCCAACTGCAACTCCCACAGGCTAGCCACCACTTTCATGGAGGAACTGCTTTACAATCTATGCTGAGCATGTGTATTTACAGCCACACAAGCCATAGAACTGAAAATGTTACTTACCAGTAAGCATCTGCTTGTGGCATGTAGTGCTGTAGATCCACATGCACCCACGTATTTCAGCAATCCTAATGGGTGATTTTCCACTTGAGATCTAAATCCTGCTTCACTGACAAGTTACCTTGATATGCTTGGTTGTTACCTTTTGCTCATGTCACAGGACAGGTTGAAGCTGTTTTATCTCATTTGCGTATACCTGTAGGGCATCTTTTAAAGTCAAATAAAGGAAAAGAAGTTGTTTCCATTGAGTATATCTAAATTTCTGTCTTCTGGTCAGTACAGGGTGGGGGATTGTGCTGGTCATGTCTGTTTAGTGAACACTGTTAGTATTTTTATGATATAACTAATTTGTTGACTTATTACCTGCTTCTAAACTATTTGATTTGATATTACTAAATTGTTGATGTTAAGAAAGAAAATTTAGAAGATTTCCACGGACACTATATGAATTGTCATGTCTCTTCAAGAAAGTAAGTTAGTGGAGTGCATTTAGGTAACTTAACAGGAATCTACACCTTGATTCACCCAGTCTCCACTCCTCTATCACGTACCCTCTCCACCAATTTGCCGCACTCCCAAACATCAGCAGTGGGTATGTCTGAAGTAACTTGCCCTTGAAAACACAATTGCCACATTCCAGATTCTCTCTCTCTCTGCTTCCCCCAACTCTAAAATCCTAACTACTTTTCAGCTCCACCTCTCCAGCTTTCTTGCCTAGTCTTCCTTTGTATGAAGTCTTCAGGACGTGCAGCTCTAGCTATCACTGTCAACATTTCCCCCAAAGATTTGTATGGTTTTTACTGTTCCTCTTCCTCTGCAATGAAAAAGGAAATTGCTTCCCCTTCTGCCTTCCAATTCCAGCTTGCATGGCCTTGGGACAGTCTGGTGTAATTTTCTCTGTGACTTTCCTTCCTCGGCTATCCAGATTGCTATGCTAGTTGTATTAACAATGCACTGCTAGATACTTCTTTCTTAGCTGTCAACTTTCCAAACTAGATGTGTTCTTTCCTCCTTTCAATGCCTTGCCCGTAACCACAAAGCAGATTCATTAATACTTTACATTGCTTACTATTACCTTCTCCCGGTAATCCCAGCAGGTGAAATTCCAGTTCTAATAACCCATATTGGCCCTGATGGATAGAATATGCTCCCCTTAGAAGCCTCAGAGAGTAAACACGCCATATCACTTTCTGGTATATAACATTCCTACCCTCTATGCTTGTGTTCTTTTCCTTAAGTCCTCAGGACACTTAATGCCATACCCTGAAACCCTTTCCCATTTCTTCTGTTTCCGTCATTGGTTCCGTTCACCAAGGTGACTCTAGGTAATTCGGAACCCTGCACTTGCATCGACGAGCTTGGTGAGAAGGATGCCTCACCTTCACTTCATCTTCCATCTAATATGCCCCCTTTTCTAATTAAGTCTCTCATCAAGGTAATGTGGTCCTGCCTACTTAATGTTTAAGTTTACAAAATATTATGAAAAAGAAAAGGGTACTAGGAAATGTTATGCACATTTTATCGGTTTATCTTATGCTGCATTCACTGTCCTGAACCGTCATATTGGAATGTAGGTTGAGACAGTTCTCAAAGTATACGTTTTCATTTAAGGATGTTGATTAGGCTTTTATGCTTGTAATGCTTCATTACCAGGATACTTGTGTCCTTAATCATTTGCACTTTCCCCAATCTAGATCCAGGTAATTGAGGATGACAAAAACAACCGTGGGTTAGATCCGTTCATCACTGGAGTAAGGGGCCAGGTTCCACCACTGGTCACTACTAACTTCCGTGTCCAAGATCATGGTAATCATTCTTTTCAGTTCAAGTTGTTCACTTCAGTTGCTGATGGAATCATTTTTTAGTATTTTATAGTCAGATGATTAGTTTGGTTCCTGTGATACCATTGTAAATAAAAATGGACATGGTGAAGAGACCGAAAGCACAACTATTCTCATATGCACTTTGTTTGTTCTGGCATTTCCATTAGAGTGTTTTTTTTTTAGTTCTGGCTGTACAATTGTCGTTTGGTGAACTTTAGGATGTTTATTCCTGAATTGCTATTCAGGACAGCTATCCATCTCAGTCAAAGTTGTCCATTTCTGCTATAAAGTGAGATTAGCCACGAACAACTGCAAAATGAGTTTCCACATTAATGAAAACAGCATAAGTATATTATCTTTACCTGTGTCGCCAAGCAGAATTATTGATTGGTCCACAGAGTTCATGGCACCCGTAGTGTCATGGAAATGCAAAAGGATCGTTCTACAGCAGATTTGTGTATGCAGAAGCACTGCATACTGTCCATGCTTTCAGCTTGACCACACTTTTCTCAGCCCAAAACCTGGTCCACCAAACGTTTCCCTTAGCCTAACTAGTGAAATGTACCTTGGTAAGACAACTTAATTGGTGTTCTCTGCGTTGAAAGTACAATAATGAAGTGTCTGCTCTTTATCAAATTATGACCCATTATTAATCAAATCTCCTTGCTGAGCTCTTTTTCCCGTCCCAACAAAATAAACATGTTTATCTCTGAAAGAGGCCGTTCAAAGGGAACAGTACTTTTTCCCTTTTACACAAAACCTCAGCTTGACATTTAAAAGACTGAGATTGGATATGTTTTTTAAATGCAAGTCTCTCCTCCCTGAGCTGAAACAAGAAGACATTTCCCTGAAAGTTGAAGTGTCCCAAAACAAATTTATTTTCACGTCTGTTAGTAAATCTTGAATACTGTGCTCTCTAAATGTATTGCAAAAGCAAACAGAACCAATTATGTCATTTGAAAAATGGAAGGAAGTTTATGATGGATAATTATTCTTGTGATTTCCTCACCTTGTGAATATCCAGCAGGTACAAGACTGGGTCAGGAAAAGTTGAAATAGCTCTCCTGCTCGACAGACTGTACATTGACTCAACACCAGTATTTCCCTTGACTTTTCATGGAACCACATGCAGCGCCGGCCAATTTACTGGTGTTGGTTAAATTTTTCGTTCTGTCTTGCTGTTATTTTAGCGCTTTGCATGGCCCTTTCTCGTAGTTCATTTACTTTATTCCTTTTTATTATTTTAGCAAAAGCTTCATTTTAGTGTTGTTTTTTTTATCAAGTCCCTTCATGCAGACTTTTGGTTATTTTGCACGACATTTCATCTTGTGCTGAGCCCAAGGCTGTACAAGCCTGTACAAGGCTGTATGTGATTATTTACCGGACATTGCTTGTCCAAAAAGTGCTGTGTCTACATTACATACAAAAGGCATATTATCATGTCAGTCAGTTCTTAGAATAACATGTTTCATTATAAAACAGGCTACCCAAAATAAGGCAGAGGGGACTTTCAAATCAGCCAGCCATCTTCTGCTGCCCCCTGTCGTTGCAGTCCTGCCAAACCCAGTGTCTTCTCTCCATTCACTTGGGAGGACTGCCAGCAGACCTCTTCTCTATCTATCACACAGATATGGGGATTGGGCTTCTTTGCAGAGACTAGATGGGCAGATTAGGGCTAATACTGCTATTGCTGTCATGTAGATTTTTAGCAGTGCAGGTAGGGATTTTAGACTCAGTATTGTGACAGTATAGTTGGACTTTTATCTGTTTCAGTTTCATGGTCACCACAATAAGTGTTGCTTCATTGTCCTAATAATCTCAATGTAATGCCTTTTTACATAGAACACAGTTGCTTCAATAAAATGTGTTGAACCAAATCCTTCTTCTCTTTCTTTTGCATGGATGAGACTTGTGTAACTGAGAGAAAGGGGTAAGATCAATTCCACCACGACTTCCCTGAGAAGTCAGTTTCATGCGTCAGGCTGCCACAGAACACCTTTTCTCTTTGGTTTTGGTGAGATGCTGCTAGATAGCCCAAATGGTTATGCCGACAACTATCAGACGGTGTGGGATCAGACTCAGTCCCCCACACACTGTGGTGCTGCCGCCTGAATCTAGCAGTCTTGTCCCCATGACGAGAATCCTGCGACAGGTCGCAGCCTCCCAGACACCACAACTGTCTGGTTTGCTAAAGACATTTGGGGACATTCAGAAAGCTGACTTAGGAATGAATTCTGCCTGTTGCTTGATATTGGCTTTGCGGTTTGTAACTCAGTTTCTTGCTTTCCATTTGCTGACTTTTTGTTTTGGGTTACTTAAGTTAGCTCATATATTTATTTACAGTAGCTTCCAGGTACTCCTTTCCTGTAAACAGGCCTGTAAAACTTGTTATTAACATGTTACATTTGGTGTGTATTCAAAGACCGAAGTCAAATGTCAGGCGCTGTCTTCTGAGGGTGCTTGCTTACTTTTATTTCTCTGACTTGAAAGTGAGAGAATTTGTGACAAACTTGCTGTATACTCTGAGTAGGAAAGATTTTTTTTTTCTAGCACACAACATTTACATGAATTGTGTAAGTATTTCAGAATGAGAGACAAAAATTACGCATAATTTTTGTTATTTTTGAAGTGTTTAAAACAAATATTCTAATATGATCAGA
The DNA here is from genome assembly GCF_031143425.1 of Pleurodeles waltl. Taxonomy (NCBI): domain Eukaryota; kingdom Metazoa; phylum Chordata; class Amphibia; order Caudata; family Salamandridae; genus Pleurodeles; species Pleurodeles waltl. The sequence continues at coordinate 1,227,093,472 of NC_090445.1, read as the reverse complement.
ACAAATCATTACAGTAGGTGATGCAATTTTCACACATTTTCGTCTGTACACTATTGTTTTATTAGTAAAACAGTATGTTTGTGCAATTGTGAAGGCCTTTTCAGTTGAAAATTTGTTACATCTAATGGCAATGTGCTACCACACCATGAATACTCCACTCTCCACCATTCTGCACTACTCTGCATCACTCCACTTTAAACAGCTCCATGCCAGTACACTCTGCACCACTCCACGCCACTGCATGCTACACCTCTCCACTCTACTCTGTACCACTACTCAAGCTCAGTGAACTCTTTGACACAGTACTCTACACCACTGCACTGTTCACCACTGTACTCTACACCACTCCAGTCTAGGCCACATCAGTCTACTCTGCACAACTCCACTTTACACCACTGTACTCTATACTACTTCACTGTAAGACACTCTAATCTTCTCTCCATCACTGCACTCTGCAGCACACTACGCTTTAACACTTTGCCACCCTACACAACTGCACTCTACTCTGTACCACTCCGCTTTCCACCACTTCAATGGACTCTGAAACAAACTATTCTTTGCCACTGCACTCTATGCCACTCTACTCCGCGCCACTCTGCTCTATGCCACTGCACTCTATGCGACTCTCCTTTTAACCACTGTACTCTGCCACTTTACTCTACGCCACTCTACGGCACTTTGACACTCTACAACACTGCATTCTCTGCCCCTAACCTCTATGCTACTCTACACTACTCCACTCCGCTCAACGCCACTGCACTCTACAGCTCTATGCTCTGCACCACTCTATGCTGCACAACACCACTCTGTGCTACTCTACTCTGCACCAGTTTATGCCGCTGCACTCTGCCACTCTAAGCTGCATTGCTGCACTCTACTACCTTGATTTGAATGCCACGGCACTCAATGCCAGTGCACTCTGCAGCACCATCCCAATGCAGCCTACATCAGTCCACTCTCCTCTATGCCACTCCAGTACACAACACTCTTCACTATTCCACTCTACGACACTCCACACAACTCTCCTCTACGCCACTAACTTTAGCCATTCTAAACAGCAGCCACACTGGTGTACAGCATGGCTAAAACACATGGACAAAACCAATAGCTGTTGCATAGGTGAGGCCTATTGGCTTTGGCAATACTAGATTTCTCACATTGTTCGACGGGGATCCAGAGTTTGTTCTCATTGGTATTTTTCCTCATCCAAAAATGTTGTACTTATTAGGGCATCCTGGCTAAAAATTTCAGGATTTAAGAGAGATGAACATGTCAGAAGCAGATGGTCAAGGCCTGCATGAGTGCAGTCACATACACACCAAGGCTGTGAAAACCCAGGAAATGAAGCTGTTCGTGGAAAGGACACGTGACTAATGCCAGGCCCATCACTGCTATAGTTCTTGCTTCAGGACACTGGTCCCACCAGCACCCTCCCCACCACCTGCATGTAAGCTTTGAGAGTGGGATTTCTCTCTGGAGAAGCCCACCTGCAAGAAATGTTTGCAAAAAGAACTCTTTCTCTGCTTGTTCTTTTCATGGAAAAAGTCTTTGAGGTGGGAGTGGCATTTCCTGGCTGTAACCTTAACATACACTTTGGACCGTATACCCATTTTGGAGGATTTGCACCTGGCTCTGTGCCCGGATGTGCTACGCCCAATATATGGTGGCCTGCATGAAAACATTGATGGCTGTTATGCTCCCTCTTCTGGCGCTTCTTCGGGCCTCACTTTATGACTAGTCCTTTGACCCTGGCTTTCATGGGCAGTTCTTTCCTGGTACCAGTTGAGGCACCCTCTGCTCCTGATGTGGCATCGATGGACTCTGTCCTCCACCAAAGGCCTTGTTAGTTACTGTGGCTCATGATACCAATGTCGCAGTGTTTAAATCTAGAGCAACAGACTTTATATCTCGTGTCTGAGCAGTCTTACATTCTGAAAACCAGGGCCATTGTAGCAAAGGCCAAGACAAAGGTTCACTGCTGTTTCAATGACTTTTCTGAGCCTCTGCCTCATGCTCAAAGCTTCGCACATCTGGATGAGGTTTATGGTTTTGACTGACTATTCAAATGTTTAAAATGATCTACTGTGAGGAGGATGGCAGTTCTTCCTTCTTCCGATGTTAATGGTGGTGTTTATTTGGACTTACAAAATGTCAGTGGCCCTCAAACTTGGCCAGAACTTGTCATTGATTCTGGCTCACCACCTTCAGCCTTTCTTTCAGAGAACCATTGCTGCTGTTTAACAAGGTGCTCATCAATCCCATCCCTCCTCTGATTCAGAAATCATAGAGGTCATGGCAGCTCAAAACATCGACGAGGACACCAGGATCAATTGTAATCCCCCCCCCAGTCCCTCCTGCCACATATCTTTAAAACAGCCTTGGGGGAGAGTATTGTGCCCTGTGGGAAGAAGGATATCTTATGTTCGATGGCATATGTTGCTGCAGATACACATGTTGAGCACAGTCCGCTGCCTGGTGTTGGGCTCGGAGTATTACAAGTTGTTTTTCTTCGAAGAAGTCTTTTTTTTTTGGTCACGGGACCGAAGGACTCCTCCCTCTTCAGCTCCATTGCGCATGGGCGTCGACTCCATCTTAGATTGTTTTTTTCCGCTGTCGGGTTCGGACGTATTCCTTTTCGCTCCGTGTTTCGGTTCGGAAAGTTAGTCAGAATCTCGGAAGAAAGCGTCGGTATTGTTCCGTTCGGTATCGGGATAGTTAGGTACATCGACACCGATCATCGGAAGACTTTGGGGTAGCTTCGATCCCCCATCGGGGCCTGGTCGGCCCGACCGCGTGCGACATCGAAGCCGATGGAACGGACCCCGTTCCGTTTCTGCCCAAAATGTCACAGTAAGTATCCTTATACAGATCAGCACTTGGTCTGTAACTTGTGCTTGTCCCCCGAGCACAAGGAGGATACCTGTGAGGCCTGTCGAGCCTTCCGGTCCAGAAAAACACTCCGGGACCAAAGAGCCAGGCGTCTACAAATGGCGTCCACGCCGACAAAACAACGTTTCGACGACGAAGAGGAAACATTCTCGGTTCCGGACTCAGAATCCGGAGACTCCGACGTCGAACAACAACAACAAACAGTGAGTAAGACGTCGAAAATAAAAACCATCGAAAAAACAAAAGCCCAGGGGACGCCACTGCCAACAGGCCATGGCTCGACCCATAAAACCGGCGAGCCGTCGAAGGCGCCGAAAAAGGGCACGCCCATAGCGAAGACACCCGACTCCGGTCGAGGGACCGCCATGGAGCAACCTCGGAGCCGAGATAGCAGCTCCGAGAAGCAAAAACAAGATGCCGGCACCGAAAAACATCGGCACCGAGACACACTGCCGAAAGCCACAAAAATTCAGTCGGTACCGAAGCCGAAAAAAGATTCTCTCTCGGCGCCGAAAAGTTCCACACCTCCTTCCTACACAGAGGAACAAGGAATAAGTGGCCAGATGCACAGATTTGGACAAGAGTTCCAAAGTGTAGAATCAGACTGCACACAAAACAGACTGTACATCCAACAAGACACAGGGAAGATATCAACCCTTCCCCCAATAATGAGAAAAAGAAGGATCGGATTTCTCAAGGATGACGCACAACCACAAGCCAAAGTGGTTAAAAAAGTCACGCCTCTGCCCTCTCCACCACAACAGGCATCGCCGGCACAAACACCGCCACAAATGCACTCACCAGCGCAAACTACTATAAGTCAAGATAATCAGGATCAAGACGCTTGGGACCTATACGACACCCCAGTGCCGGACAATGATCCCGATTCATACCCCACAAAGCCGTCACCGCCAGAGGACAGTACCTCATACTCGCAACTGGTGGCTAGGGCAGCAGAATTCCACAATGTCCAACTGCATTCCGATCCTATAGAGGATGATTTTTTATTTAACACCCTCTCGGCTACACATAGCCAATATCAATGTCTCCCAATGCTACCAGGGATGTTACGGCACGCAAAACAAATTTTTGAAGAGCCCGTAAAATCAAGAGCCATCACCCCAAGGGTGGATAAGAAATACAAACCACCACCCACAGACCCAGTGTTTATTACTTCGCAGTTACCACCTGACTCCGTAGTAGTAGGGGCAGCTCGCAAAAGAGCAAATTCCCATACATCTGGCGACGCCCCACCTCCGGACAAAGAAAGCCGAAAATTTGATGCGGCAGGAAAAAGAGTCGCATCACAGGCAGCCAACCAATGGCGCATCGCAAATTCTCAAGTGCTGCTAGCCCGATATGACCGCGCACACTGGGATGAGATGCAACTTCTCATAGACCATCTTCCCCAGGAATACCAAAAAAGGGCGCAGCAAATAGTTGAAGAGGGACAAACGATCTCAAACAATCAAATCCGCTCTTCAATGGACGCAGCCGATACTGCAGCAAGAACAGTCAACACTGCTGTCACCATAAGGAGACACGCTTGGCTCCGCACTTCAGGGTTCAAACCTGAAATCCAGCAGGCTGTCCTTAATATGCCCTTCAACGAAAAACAACTTTTTGGCCCTGAAGTGGACACAGCCATTGAAAAACTTAAAAAGGACACAGACACGGCCAAAGCCATGGGCGCACTCTACTCCCCGCAGAGCAGAGGCTCTTTTAGAAAAACTCCATTTAGAGGGGGGTTTCGTGGCCAACAAACAAGAACCACACCATATCAGGGTTCATTCCAAAGGGGAGGTTTCAGGGGATATAGAGGGGGTCAATTCCCAAGGAGTAGGGGAAGATTCCAGACTCCAAAAACACCTCCACCTAAACAGTGACTTTCAAGCCACACAACCCCTTCACTCAACACCAGTGGGGGAAAGACTAAGCCAATTCTACCAATCTTGGCAGCAGATTACAACAGACAATTGGGTACTAGCAATAATCCAACATGGCTATTGCATAGAATTCCACAAATTCCCACTAAACATCCCTCCAAAAACACGCAAAATGTCACCACAACATTTAGAACTTTTAGGACTAGAAGTTCAAGCACTACTGCAAAAGGATGCAATAGAATTAGTACCAGTACAACAAAAAAACACAGGAGTTTACTCCCTGTACTTTCTAATTCCAAAAAAAGACAAAACATTAAGACCAATATTAGATCTCAGGACACTAAATACCTACATCATATCGGACCACTTTCACATGGTCACACTACAAGACATCATTCCACTGCTCAAACAGCAAGATTACATGACCACATTAGACCTAAAAGATGCGTACTTTCATATACCGATACATCCTTCTCACAGAAAGTACCTAAGGTTCGTATTCAAAGGAATACATTACCAATTCAAGGTGTTGCCATTCGGAATAACAACTGCACCAAGAGTATTCACAAAATGTCTAGCAGTAGTAGCAGCACATATCAGGAGACAACAAATACATGTGTTTCCTTACCTAGACGATTGGCTAATCAAGACCAACACAGTAAGAAAGTGCACAAACAACACCACATATGTCATACAAACCCTTCACAAACTGGGTTTCTCCATCAACTATACAAAGTCACACCTCGAACCGTGTCAGACACAACAATATCTAGGGGCAACCATCAACACATCAAAAGGAATTGCCACTCCAAGTCCACAAAGAGTTCAAGCATTCCACAAGGTAATAAGTGCTATGTTTCCAAACCAAAAGATACAAGCAAAATTTGTGCTAAAACTTCTAGGCATGATGTCATCATGCATAGCCATTGTCCCAAACGCAAGACTACACATGCGACCCTTACAACAGTGCCTAGCATCACAATGGTCACAAGCACAGGGTCAACTTCTAGATCTGGTGTTGGTAGACCGCCAAACATACCTCTCGCTTCTATGGTGGAACAGCAACAATTTAAACAAAGGGCGGACATTTCAGGACCCAGTGCCTCAATACGTTATAACAACAGATGCTTCCAAGACAGGGTGGGGAGCACACCTCAATCACCACAGCATTCAAGGACAATGGGACGTACACCAAACAAAATTTCATATAAATTACCTAGAACTCTTAGCAGTATTTCTAGCGTTAAAAGCCTTTCAACCCATAATAACACACAAATACATTCTTGTCAAAACAGACAACATGACAACAATGTATTATTTAAACAAACAAGGAGGAACACACTCAACACAATTGTGTCTCCTAACACAAAAAATATGGCAGTGGGCGATTCACAACCACATTCGCCTAATAGCACAATTTATTCCAGGGATCCAAAACCAACTAGCAGACAACCTTTCGCGAGATCACCAACAAGTCCACGAATGGGAAATTCACCCCCAAGTTCTGAACAATTACTTTCAAATTTGGGGAACATCCCAGATAGATTTGTTCGCAACAAAAGAAAACGCAAAATGCCAAAACTTCGCATCCAGGTACCCACACCGCGAATCACAAGGCAATGCTCTATGGATGAGTTGGTCAGGGATATTTGCATACGCTTTTCCCCCTCTCCCTCTCCTTCCATATCTAGTAAACAAATTGAGTCAAAACCAACTCAAACTCATACTGATAGCACCCACATGGGCAAGACAACCTTGGTATACAACTCTACTAGACCTTTCACTAGTACTGCATGTCAAACTACCCAACAGACCAGATCTGTTAACACAACACAAACAACAGATCAGGCATCCAAACCCAGCATCATTGAATCTAGCAATTTGGCTCCTGAAATCCTAGAATTCGGACACTTAGACCTCACACAAGAATGTATGGAGGTCATAAAACAAGCTAGAAAAGCTTCCACTAGACACTGCTATGCATCTGAGTGGAAAAGATTTGTTTGCTACTGCCATACCAATCAAATCCAACCATTGCATGCCTCTACAAAGGACATAGTGGGATACTTACTACATTTGCAAAAAGCAAACCTCGCTTTTTCATCTATAAAAATACACCTCGCAGCAATATCTGCTTACCTACAAACTACTCATTCATCGTCTCTATTTAGAATACCAGTTATTAAAGCATTCATGGAAGGGCTAAAAAGAATTATACCACCAAGAACACCACTAGTTCCTTCATGGAACCTTAACATCGTCTTAACAAGACTCATGGGTCCACCTTTTGAACCCATGCATTCCTGTGAAATGCAATATTTAACGTGGAAAGTCACATTTCTCATTGCAATCACATCCCTCAGAAGAGTAAGTGAAATACAGGCATTTACCATACAAGAACCATTTATTCAAATACACAAAAATAAAATAGTTCTAAGAACAAATCCAAAATTTCTACCAAAAGTAATCTCACCATTCCATTTAAATCAAACAGTAGAATTACCAGTGTTCTTCCCACAGCCAGATTCCGTGGCTGAAAGGGCACTACATACATTAGACATCAAAAGAGCACTAATGTACTACATTGACAGAACAAAGTTAATCAGGAAAACAAAACAACTGTTCATAGCTTTTCAAAAACCACACATAGGAAATCCAATCTCTAAACAAGGCATTGCTAGATGGATAGTCAGATGTATTCAAACATGCTATCTTAAAGCCAAGAGAGAATTGCCTATTACACCAAAGGCACACTCAACCAGAAAGAAAGGTGCTACAATGGCCTTTCTAGGAAACATTCCTATGAGCGAAATATGTAAGGCTGCAACCTGGTCTACGCCTCATACATTTACTAAACACTACTGTGTAGATGTACTAAATGCACAACAAGCTACAGTGGGCCAAGCTGTACTAAGAACATTATTCCAAACTACTTCAACTCCTACAGGCTAAACCACCGCTTTTAGGGGAGGTAACTGCTTTATAGTCTATGCTCAACATGTGTATCTGCAGCAACATATGCCATCGAACTGAAAATGTCACTTACCCAGTGAACATCTGTTCGTGGCATTAGTCGCTGCAGATTCACATGTGCCCTCCCGCCTCCCCGGGAAGCCTGTAGCCGTTTAGAAGTAAATCTTAAATCTTAAACATTTGTACATTTGTAAATAATTATTATAAACTTTTTATGTACATAGGTATTCACTCCATTGCATGGGCACTATTAATAGCAAACAACTCCAGCCTCACCCTCTGCGGGGAAAACAATCTAAGATGGAGTCGACGCCCATGCGCAATGGAGCCGAAGAGGGAGGAGTCCTTCGGTCCCGTGACCAAAAAAAAAGACTTCTTCGAAGAAAAACAACTTGTAATACTCCGAGCCCAACACCAGGCAGCGGACTGTGCTCAACATGTGAATCTGCAGCGACTAATGCCACGAACAGATGTACACTGGGTAAGTGACATTTTCATTTTCTGATACACTCTCAAGCCATCACTCTGGTCCTTCAGAATTTCAAGAGTGATGTGCACCTCTGTCAGGAGTCTCCTCACCATATCCTGATTGTTCTTTCTGCTCCTTTGCAAATAGCGTACTTGCATTCTCTGGCAGGGGATTCTTGCCCTTCTGAGGAAAAGGATTATGGTGCTCTTTCGGCTCAATGAGATTGGTGAGGGGTGTCACTCCTATTAGTTCTTGGTCCTCAAGAAGTCAAAAAGGACAGAGCCTTAATTTCACTCTAGCTGTATGGGTACAAGAGCGACCCAGATCACGTGAATGTGTGCTTTCCCTTGTAATTATCCCAAACGTGAATCTGGGATAAATACAAGGGAAAGCACACATTCACGTGAAACTCACTTGAGAAAAAGTTATTGTATTCAGGCAGAATATACTGCTGCTGAGTCAATCAGAAAAAGGATGCTTAGATAGGGGTGGCTATTAATCCTGTCACAGAACATCTCAACTTTTTGTGTATATAACAGCCAGTACTCCGCTGTGTGGCTGACACATCTCCTTATTGTGAGTAAACACCAGAACTTTAGCCACTGTTCAGAAGGAAGACACAATAGTGAAGAAATTGCACCCCAAGTGAAAAGAACACCTAAAGAAACAAATAATCGTACAATCACTGTTATGTCTTCAGTCAATGGTGTATCTTATCAAAGGGCAGTCTTAATGCGTTATTTGAAATCAATATACAATTGATTTGTTTCTTCAGGTGTTCTTCTTTTCACTTCGGATACAAGCATCCATTGGAAGCTCAAATTACCAACGTTTAATGCCTGTCTTTCTGGTAACTACTCCTAACTGCCCGTAAAATACTCACCAGAATCACCCTCTTCCCAGAGTAGCCTTGATTTGTCTTATTTTCTTGTTAATAGGGATCCAGGTAGTTTTTTGCATTGCATTCTTGGCAGTTTCATCAGCTTCTTTTCCTATACCAGCGTGGAATAAGCACTGACCAAATGTGAGCGTGCCAGGCGTGCCATGTATGGTTCCATGATGTCCTGTCCAGGGAGTTAATGGAGTAGCTCCATGGACTGGATATAAAAAATGGTGCTCCTTAGGGGCACAGTAGAGCTATTTCAACTTTTCAGTAGCAAATCCGGGACCTGGAAGAGCTTCAAGAGATGTCTAAAGGTAGGTAAAGTATCTGCCAGAAGGTTAAAAAAGGTAAATAACTTTTCAATCAAAATCATAACAGTCAAAGTCCCTCCCAGTTATTTTAGGTTTTCAAAAACATTAGGCAGATTTCACTTTGCAAACATAATTGGATAGTTGAGACGTCTGTCTCCAGCACTTCTGTGAAGTCTGCCTAATTTGCAGTAGTTTCCCTTTCCTTCATACCAAAACAATCTCAGTCATGGTTAACTAAAGGTTCGATGGCATATGTTGCTGCAGATACACATGTTTGGCACAGTCCGCTGCCTGGTGTTGGGCTCGGAGTATTACAAGTTGTTTTTCTTCGAAGAAGTCTTTTTGGTCACGGGACCGAAGGACTCCTCCCTCTTTGGCTCCATTGCGCATGGGCGTCGACTCCATCTTAGATTGTTTTTTTCCGCTGTCGGGTTCGGACGTATTCCTTTTCGCTCCGTGTTTCGGTTCGGAAAGTTAGTCAGAATCTCGGAAGAAAGCGTCGGTATTGTTCTGTTCGGTATCGGGATAGTTAGGTACATCGACACCGATCATCGGAAGACTTTGGGGCAGTTTCGATCCCCCATCGGGGCCTGGTCGGCCCGACCGCGTGCGACATCGAAGCCGATGGAACGGACCCCGTTTCGTTTCTGCCCAAAATGTCACAGTAAGTATCCTTATACAGATCAGCACTTGGTCTGTAACTTGTGCTTGTCCCCCGAGCACAAGGAGGATACCTGTGAAGCCTGTCGAGCCTTCCGGTCCAGAAAAACACTCCGGGACCGAAGAGCCAGGCGTCACCAAATGGCGTCCACGTCGACAAAACAACGTTTCGACGACGAAGAGGAAACATTCTCGGTTCCGGAATCAGAATCCGGAGACTCCGACGTCGAACAACAGCAACAAACTGTGAGTAAGACGTCGAAAAGTAAATCCATCGACAAACCGAAAGCCCAGGGGACGCCACTGCCAACAGGCCATGGCTCGAACCATAAATCAGGCGACCCGTCGAAGGGGCCGAAAAAGGGCACGCCCATAGCGAAGACACCCGACTCCGGTCGAGGGACCGCCATGGAGCAACCTCGGAGCCGAGAAAGCGGCTCCGAGAGACAGAAACAACATACCGGCACCGAAAAACATCGGCACCGAGAATCCTTGCCGAAAGGAACAAAAATTCTGTCGGTGCCGAAACCGAAAAAAGATTCTCTCTCGGCGCCGAAAAATACCACACCTTCATCCTACTCAGAGGAACAAGGACTAAGTGGCCAAATGCACAAATTTGGACAAGAGCTCCAAAGTGTAGAATCGGACTACACACAAAAGAGACTGTGCATCCAGCAAGATACAGGGAAGATATCAACCCTTCCCCCAATCATGAGGAAAAGAAGGATCGGACTTCCAAAGGATGACACACAACCACAAGCCAAAGTGGTTAAAAAAGTCACGCCTCCGCCCTCTCCTCCACAGGCATCGCCGGCACAAACACCGCCACAAATGCACTCACCAGCGCAAACTAACATAAGTCATGACGATCAGGATCAAGACGCTTGGGACCTGTATGACACCCCAGTGCCGGACAATGATCCCGAGTCATACCCCACAAAGCCGTCACCGCCAGAGGACAGTACCTCATACTCGCAACTGGTGGCTGGGGCTGCAGACTTCCACAATGTCCAACTGCATTCCGATCCTATAGAGGATGATTTCTTATTTAACACCCTCTCGGCTACACATAGCCAATATCAATGTCTCCCAATGCTACCAGGGATGTTACGGCACGCAAAACAAATTTTTGAGGAGCCCGTAAAATCAAGAGCCATCACCCCAAGGGTGGATAAAAAATACAAACCACCACCCACAGACCCAGTGTTTATTACTTCGCAGTTACCACCCGACTCTGTGGTAGTAGGGGCAGCTCGCAAAAGAGCAAATTCACATACATCTGGCGACGCCCCACCTCCGGACAAAGAAAGCCGAAAATTTGACGCGGCAGGGAAAAGAGTGGCGTCACAGGCAGCCAACCAGTGGCGCATCGCAAATTCACAAGCGCTGCTGGCCAGATATGACCGCGCACACTGGGACGAGATGCAACTTCTCGTAGACCATCTTCCCCAGGAATACCAAAAAAGGGCGCAGCAAATAGTGGAAGAGGGACAAACGATCTCAAACAATCAAATCCGCTCTTCACTAGACGCAGCCGATACTGCAGCAAGAACAGTCAACACTGCTGTCACCATAAGGAGACACGCTTGGCTACGCACTTCAGGCTTCAAACCTGAAATCCAGCAGGCTGTCCTTAATATGCCCTTCAACGAGAAACAACTGTTTGGCTCGGAAGTGGATACAGCCATTGAAAAACTTAAAAAGGACACAGACACGGCCAAAGCCATGGGCGCACTCTACTCCCCGCAGAGCAGAGGCTCTTTCAGGAAAACTCCATTTAGAGGGGGGTTTCGTGGCCAACCCACAGACACCACCAGCCAACAATCAAGAACCACACCATATCAGGGTTCCTTCCAAAGGGGAGGTTTCAGGGGATATCGGGGGGGTCAATTCCCAAGGAGTAGGGGAAGATTCCAAACTCCAAAAACACCTCCACCTAAACAGTGACTTTCACGTCACGCAACCCCTTCACTCAACACCAGTGGGGGGAAGACTAAGCCAATTCTACCAATCTTGGCAACAGATTACAACAGACAATTGGGTATTAGCAGTAATCCACCATGGCTATTGCATAGAATTCCACAACTTCCCACCAAACATCCCCCCCAAAACACGCAAAATGTCACAACATCATTTAGAACTTTTAGGACTAGAAGTTCAAGCACTACTGCAAAAGGATGCAATAGAATTAGTACCAGTACAACAAAAAAACACAGGAGTTTACTCCCTGTACTTTCTAATTCCAAAAAGAGACGAAACATTGAGACCAATATTAGATCTCAGGACACTAAATACCTACATCATATCGGACCATTTTCACATGGTCACACTACAAGACATCATTCCACTGCTCAAACAGCAAGATTACATGACCACATTAGACCTAAAGGATGTGTACTTTCATATACCAATACACCCTTCTCACAGAAAGTACCTACGGTTCGTATTCAAAGGAATACATTACCAATTCAAGGTGTTGCCATTCGGAATAACAACTGCACCAAGAGTGTTCACAAAATGTCTAGCAGTAGTAGCAGCACACATCAGGAGACAACAGATACATGTGTTCCCTTACCTAGACGACTGGCTAATCAAAACCAACACAGTAAAAAAATGCGCAAGCGACACCACCTTTGTCATACAAACCCTTCACAAACTGGGGTTTTCCATCAACTACACAAAATCACACCTAGAACCGTGTCAAACACAACAATATCTAGGAGCAACCATCAACACATCAAAAGGAATTGCCACTCCAAGTCCACAAAGAGTGCAGGCATTCCACAAGCTAATAAGTGCTATGTTTCCAAACCAAAAGATACAAGCAAAATTTGCGCTAAAACTTCTAGGCATGATGTCATCATGCATAGCCATTGTCCCAAACGCAAGACTACACATGCGACCCTTACAACAGTGTCTAGCATCACAATGGTCACAGGGTCAACTTCAAAATCTGGTGTTGGTAGACCGCCAAACATACCTCTCGCTTCTATGGTGGAACAGCAAAAATTTAAACAAAGGGCGGACATTTCAGGACCCAGTGCCTCAATACGTTATAACAACAGATGCTTCCAAGACAGGGTGGGGAGCACACCTCAATCACCACAGCATTCAAGGACAATGGGATATACACGAAACAAAATTTCATATCAATTACCTAGAACTGTTGGCAGTATTTCTAGCGTTAAAAGCCTTCCAACCCATAATAACACACAAATACATTCTTGTCAAAACAGACAACATGACAACAATGTATTATCTAAACAAACAAGGAGGAACACACTCAACACAATTGTGCCTCCTAACACAAAAAATTTGGCAGTGGGCGATTCACAACAACATTCGCCTAATAGCACAATTTATTCCAGGAATACAAAACCAACTAGCTGACAACCTTTCGCGAGACCACCAACAAGTCCACGAATGGGAAATTCACCCCCAAGTTCTGAACAAGTACTTTCAAATTTGGGGAACACCCCAGATAGATTTGTTCGCAACAAGAGAAAACTCAAAATGCCAAAACTTCGCATCCAGGTACCCACACCGCGAATCACAAGGCAATGCTCTATGGATGAATTGGTCAGGGATATTTGCGTACGCTTTTCCCCCTCTCCCTCTCCTTCCATATCTAGTAAACAAGTTAAGTCAAAACCAACTCAAACTCATACTGATAGCACCCACATGGGCAAGACAACCTTGGTATACAACTCTACTAGACCTTTCACTAGTACCGCATGTCAAACTACCCAACAGGCCAGATCTGTTAACACAACACAAACAACAGATCAGACATCCAAACCCAGCATCATTGAATCTGGCAATTTGGCTCCTGAAATCCTAGAATTCGGACACTTGGACCTCACACCAGAATGCATGGAGGTCATAAAACAAGCTAGAAAACCTTCCACTAGACACTGCTATGCATCTAAGTGGAAAAGATTTGTTTACTACTGCCATGCCAATCAAATACAACCAGTACATGCCTCTACTAAAGACATAGTAGGATACTTACTACATTTGCAAAAAGCAAATCTCGCTTTTTCATCTATAAAAATACACCTCGCAGCTATATCTGCTTACCTACAAACTACTCATTCATCGTCTCTATTTAGAATACCAGTTATTAAAGCATTCATGGAAGGGCTAAAAAGAATTATACCACCAAGAACACCACCAGTTCCTTCATGGAATCTTAACATCGTCTTAACAAGACTCATGGGTCCCCCTTTCGAACCCATGCATTCCTGTGAAATGCAATATCTAACCTGGAAGGTCGCATTTCTCATTGCAATCACATCCCTCAGAAGAGTAAGTGAAATACAGGCATTTACCATACAAGAACCATTTATTCAAATACACAACAATAAAATAGTTCTAAGAACAAATCCAAAATTTCTGCCAAAAGTAATCTCACCATTCCATTTAAATCAAACAGTAGAATTGCCAGTGTTCTTCCCACAACCAAATTCTGTGGCTGAAAGGGCACTACATACATTAGACATCAAAAGAGCACTAATGTATTACATTGACAGAACAAAGCTAATCAGGAAAACAAAACAACTGTTCATAGCTTTTCAAAAACCACACATAGGAAATCCAATCTCTAAACAAGGCATTGCTAGATGGATAGTCAGATGCATCCAAACATGCTATCTTAAAGCCAAAAGAAAATTGCCTATTACACCAAAAGCACACTCAACCAGAAAGAAAGGTGCTACAATGGCCTTTCTAGGAAACATTCCTATGAGCGAAATATGTAAGGCTGCAACCTGGTCTACGCCTCATACGTTTACTAAACACTACTGTGTAGACGTACTAAATGCACAACAAGCTACAGTGGGCCAAGCTGTACTAAGAACATTATTCCAAACTACTTCAACTCCTACAGGCTAAACCACCGCTTTTAGGGGAGGTAACTGCTTTATAGTCTATGCCAAACATGTGTATCTGCAGCAACATATGCCATCGAACTGAAAATGTCACTTACCCAGTGTACATCTGTTCGTGGCATTAGTCGCTGCAGATTCACATGTACCCTCCCACCTCCCCGGGAAGCCTGTAGCCGTTTAGAAGTAGATCATAAACCTTAAACATCTGAACATTTGTAAATAATTATTAGAAACTCTTATCATACATACATATTCACTCCATTGCATGGGCACTATTTATACCAAACAACTCCATCCTCACCCTCTGCGGGGAAAACAATCTAAGATGGAGTCGACGCCCATGCGCAATGGAGCCAAAGAGGGAGGAGTCCTTCGGTCCCGTGACCAAAAAGACTTCTTCGAAGAAAAACAACTTGTAATACTCCGAGCCCAACACCAGGCAGCGGACTGTGCCAAACATGTGAATCTGCAGCGACTAATGCCACGAACAGATGTACACTGGGTAAGTGACATTTTCATTTTTGAGGCAGTAGCATAGGGTAACTTGTTTAGGCCCAGCAAATCTTGCTTCTTGCACGAGTCTTGTTCAAACCATATGCAGAATACAGGAATGACTCTGGGAGTACAGGATTGTGGTATACCTCTTCACCCGCGGTAAAGGCTAAGAACAGAGCAATTACTTTATATTTTTTCACTTTTAATAAATATATATAAAAGCATAGTTATTAAAACATAGTACATAATAGATATGGGCTCAGTAGTATATGGAGCAGCATTGTTGCTCAAGCCTTTTTAATGTTTTTTCACTTTAAGGAGGAATATAGAGGAAAACGTCCCCATAGTAATGCTGTATAAGAGGAAAACTATACCATCTCTCAAAGATAACCCAGAGTCAACACGATCCCAGTACAGCTCGCACTGGCAGTTCATTCCTCAGTTCCCTTTCCTCGGTTAAGATCCCAAAAAGTGAATCTGCCCATTTTCTTATTTGTTTTTTAAGTGAATTGTAGTGCACTGTCCCACTTCATTTGACATTTGTAAAGTGTCTTAACTTTGAATACATTTTTCTCGCAAATATTTTTTCTCATTTTCAAAGTTTGTTTTTCTTTCTGGAATTGGAGACTTCGAGCATTGGATTGTTATTGATTGCCCACTTAGTGTGCAACCTTCTAAGCTTTTAACACATTTTTACGTTGGCTTCATGTGCCACATGGCATTAAGTGAGAATATAATATATAGTCGTTAGCAATTATACCTTAGTCATGCCAGAATCCCCATCCCAGGATGACTGTTTTAAGGGGTCCAGAAGGTGTCATTCACCTGATTAGAGCTCAACATTCAGGAGTATCAAGAAGAATATTATTACAACAGGCCTCAGGACCCAGATAGACATCCATCCTAGTAGGGATCTCAGATAAGATTATACAGGCTCTATAGGGCAAAGGTGAGCTTGGGCAGGGGGAGCTTTGTATCTCAATGATGGCTAATGAAGTTATGATTCTGATAAGGTTTCTATAGGGAATTAATTTTGTTTGCCCAATCGTTGTGTTGTAATTAGATTAATGTGCTCAAAATTTAGAGCCTCTTGGCCGTTTTAGCTCAGGATCCTCATTCCAAATTCCGAACAGATAATCAGTAAGGGAGGCAAAGATATTCTGAAGGATTTCTAAGTAGCAGGTCTCGTTTTAAGTGTCATTTCTGCCCTTACTACAGAACAAAATACGAATTACTCAAAACTGGGCATGGAGATACAGCTTGAGTCAAAGTAAGCGGTTTGTGGCTTGGTTGAAATATATTCCCTCCACAGCCTTTCTGGTCAGAAGCTATGTTTAAGATCTGCCTCAAGGGGGACCTGGCTTGGATGTTCGGGCTGGACTATTCCTGTTGAAGCAGCATCATGTTTGATTTACATATGACTGCGAGTAATCTGAGTTGGCATGGTGGGTAAAAAATTATGGACTGGGGTGCGGTCTGAGTAATTAATAGTGGCAGGGATTAAATCAAGCATTCCTTTCTGTTACTTTTTTTTTTTTTTTTTTTAATGACTCGAGGGGTGCAATTGCAGCTACTTAGAGAAGCAGCTGGAATGAGACTGGTGCAGGTAGAGAGTGCTAGAGATGGATGTACCCAGAGAGCATGAGCGAGTGAAATGGCTGCGTAGATAGATTGGTATACACCGTATGAAATTGCTGCATAAGGGAATGCTGCATTCAAAGAGAAATGGGTGCATGAAAATGAAAGACTGGAGATAGCTGAGTGAAGAGCAGAAAGAGTTCTCATCCTTCCTTAAACAGCAACATTTTTTGTACAAATTGGACCTATACTTCTGCTTCAGCCTCAATGAGATGTGGGATTCTCAGGGAACAATATTGATTACTACTCTTCAGCATTTGCATAGATCTGTTTGGTCTGATTATGAAGGGTGTATGACATAAATCAACATCAGTTCACAGATGAAGCACAGTTTTTCTAAAAATGTCGAACATTCGAGATGTTACCATCTGAAGTGATTGTATCTCCGGACATGGACAAAGGCCACTTTCTGATATTAACCCTGGGAGAACTGAACTATTACTTTTCTCAACATCCGCCAATGTCAACTTGTCACTATTCAGCTTGCTCAGATATGCATGTATCTCCCCCTTACTAGCATCATCTTTCAAATACCTGTGATTGTAAATGCCACAGACTCATCTGTATCTCCTAAAAATATCCAACACCTCATTGTTTCTCATCTTCTTACAACTGCTGTGCATGCACACGTTAACTTCACTGGACTTCGCAAATGCCCTTGAGCACAGGGACTCCTCTCTTACCTAGCCCATCTCAGTCATTCCTCTGCCAGGCTAGTTCACAAGGTGAAAATATACAACCACATGACACCTATTTTTCACAACCTCCATTTGCTTCCTATCCAAGCTCCTGTTTATATGCTGCACCCTTACTTAGGCTATGCACTACTCCACTTAACCTCATCCCACCTAAATGTACTCCTAACCATATTAAGAGTCT
The DNA here is from genome assembly GCF_031143425.1 of Pleurodeles waltl. Lineage (NCBI taxonomy): Eukaryota > Metazoa > Chordata > Amphibia > Caudata > Salamandridae > Pleurodeles > Pleurodeles waltl. Next base: position 1,227,075,500 of record NC_090445.1, on the reverse strand, counting down.
CAAGAGGTGTGAGAAGAAGAAAGGACTTGCTCTTGTTTGAAGTTCAAATTATCCACTTCCAGCAAACAGTCCTTTTAGGAAGCCGCAGTATCTGCCTGAGGTAACTACCTTCTACCCATAGAACATTGACTCCACTCCTGCCTTCAGAAAACCACTAAAATCTAACTTGTTTAAGCAAGTCATAAGTCACTGACTTGTGGTTCCTCCCATTTTCTGAGTCAAAACCATTACTGTCCAGTGGCTGTTGAATTTTTTGTTGACTGTACTGCTCCCATCAATCCTGTGTACTTCTTCGTTACACTTTTGTTATTCTCTGAATCAGTACTTTTCCTTCCCTGCATTGATGTAGCCAAGTTTAATACATTTGATGGCATTTGTGGCTGTAGATGCACATGCTTTGCATACTTCTTCCATCTAGTCTTGCGTCTGGAGTTGTGCAAGTTGCTTTTCTTCTAAGAAGTCTTTTGAGTCACAAGGTCAAGTGACTCCACCTCTCAGTTATGCGCATGGGCATCGACTCCATTGTTAGATTGTTTTCTTTTCACCGTCAGGTTTGAACGTGTGTCTCCACACTGTGCTTAGACTAATCTTTGGTTCTTTACTGTCCTCGACGGTATTGCTTTCGTTCATGCTTTTCCACTTCTACGGTTCTCACAAAAATTGTCAGTTCAGGCTTCTTCGACTGACCGCCCCTCGGGGTACCGCCCTTTTCGCATATCACCAGCTCCATTGAAAATGTGCTTCTGGCGATGGAACACACCCTTCAGACTCTGCCCACGTTGTCATGCAAAATATCCACACACTGATCAACACCTCGTGTGCAATCTGTGCCTTTCACCTGACCACGAAGAAGACTGACAGCGACGCCTTCAAGTTGTTCCGACTAAAGAAGACTCTTTGGGACTGCAGGGCTCGTCGGCTCGAAATGTTGCAGAAGGTCTTGGACAACACTCCCAAACTCCTAGGTGAGGAAAATGCACAGGAAACCACAGAGAAAGGAGGCCTTCTCCACCGAAGATGGCTCAGATGTCTAGGTGAATTTGAAAATGCAGGAGATACCATCTGCCCAACAGGTGAGTACTGTGACCCCTGCTCCATCACCCACACACCCCAAGAAATCTTTGGCTTCCACACTCCAACTATCAGAGGTTGCTAGACCACTGCTGCCTTATGGCCATGGTTGGCTCCGAAAGACTGGTCCGGCTAGCTTACCCTTAGGCCCGGCGCCGAAGATTGCTACAGAGGCCAAGCCTTCAGCATCTACCTCCACTTCCTTGGACCCAGAGCATGTTTCTGCATTAACCAGGTCCTCTGTGCCGGTCAGGTAGCCAACTCCATCTTCCCTCAATACTGACAAAGCCCCACCCTTCTAGACCGAAGACCACTGTACTGAAACCCTCACCAAAAAGACTCCAGACCATCTTTGGCTTCTACATCCCCTGTCGGGCCCATTCTTGAAAAATTATACATTTGCCAGCGAAAGACATAAGTTCAAGTGGGGACTGGCTATATCATTGGGACTCCTTCCTCTCCTCCACCTTTAAAGAGGAAGCTGACTTTTGTGGAGGCATTGTACCTTATCCTTCCTCCCAGGAAGAAACCTAAAAACAAGGCCACTAGCCCTGCCTACCATCCTCCTCCTGCATCACATCCCTCTCCACCTCCACTTCCATACCCCCTCATTCTTCTCACCATTCTCACCTACACATTGCCCACTGGATAGGTCACCTCAGGGAGAGATCACCACAGTCAGACACCGGTGTTGTGGGTTCTCCTTAGTGCCTTGGTTGGACCCTTATTTTAGCATTAAGCCTATAGTCTGTGCCTTCAACACAAACACGTTTTTTTTATTTCATATTTTTTTAGCACAGCCATCTGTCAGGTCATTGTTTTTATATTTTAATCAGCTTCTTCTTTCTGAGAAGACATAGTTGTTAGCGCTCCACATTTTATCAGCCCTTTGCACGCATTTCACTTTGTGCCCTGTTTAAGGCTGTCATGTTCCGTTTGATATTCTAACTTGTGCTTCTGCTCTAGTAGCTGAGGAGCCAGTCTCCATATTTTAGACATATCACGTCAGGCCTGTTCTTAGAACAATGTAAAATCTGTTATATAAACACCACATAGGCATAAGCTGGACAGAGGGCATTTTAGTCATGGCTGTCCTGAGGTGTACAGCATTCCATAGACAGCTTTGCTGATCCTGTTGCTGACTCCTCAGCCAACTGAGATGATTGTCAACTAGAAAACAGACAGGCCCTTGTTAGCCTTTTCAGGTATAGGGTTGGGGTCCTTCTCTTATACCAGGATAGGCAGAAGGGTTACCACTGCTATCCTTTCCGATCTTAGACATAGGGCGTACATAGGAATGACTTAAGCTTTTAGAATCATACAAAGTGGGGTTGTTTTATCTTCTGTAACCTAATGGTAATGATGATCACTGTTTTGTTTCATCTACCTTATTATCGCAGTCCATGCTTTTTATGATCTGATGCAATCGCTTTAGTAAATGTATTGAAATCCATCTTTCATCTTTTATTCTACCTTGGCATGTGTAAACCTTTCTAACTGAGCGATAAGGTTATGATCTGTTCACCAAGACTTCCCTGAGGAGTCAGAATGTTATGTTTAGGTTGCCACCAATCACCTTTACTTCTTAGGGCAGGGTGAGGCACTGTGGGCTAGCCAGGAATCAGGGCGACAGCTTCCAGATGGTGTGGGACTGACTTAGTCACCCGCACGCAGTGGTGCTGCCGCCCTCAAACACACAGGCTTGTTACCATAACAGGAACTGCACAACACGGGGAGGAGGGCTAGAGGGGCCATTAGGTGATGCCACTCCTTGGGACGTATGATATAGATTCCCCCATGCCAAATGACCCAGGTTTATACCCAGCTCATTCCACCCGTCCTGAGAATGAGGTCACTGCTAGAGCCACAGCCTTTCTTAATGTCGAACTGCACAAAGAATCCCTGGAACAGGATTTTCTTTTCCACACTCTAACCTCTACACTCAGGGACACCCAGTTTTTTCCCATGTTACCAGGCATGATGAGGCAGGCCGAGGACATCTTCAAATTTCCCGTCAGAGCTAGGGTCATCACCCCTAGGGTCGACAACAAATATAAACAGTGCTTAATTTGTGCTTGTTGTTTCCGGTGCAGAGCACCAGCACTTATTTTTGAGGGCCAGGGCTTATTCTTCTGCCTAAAGCATTTGCTACGAGCAAAAGACACACATGGGAAAGACGGAAGGGAAAGACGAAAAAGCATCACAAAGGGAGAAAGTAGAAAGCTGCATGAGTGAGCTGAAGGGGCAGGGAGTGGCTTTATATGGATTGAAGAGGCCTGAGGTGGCTTCAGGATTACGCTGCCTCAGTATTCCGTGTTCCCACATTTAATTGCAGCAGACGCGTGTTTAAGAGGAGGGCTTTGGGCACCTGCAAGTTTTTATTTACAAATTAAGCACTGAATATAAAGCAGCACAATCAGACTCCTTATTCATTCGTAGTCAAGTGCCACCTGACTCCCTTGTTGCAACTACCGCACGCAGGAGAGCTAACAGTCAGGTTACAGGGGACACCCCACCTCTTGAAAAGGAAAGTAAGCAAACAGATACTGCTGGAAATAGGATTGCTGTCCAGGCTGCCAACCACTGGTATATCAGCAATTCCCAGGCCCTTTTGGCCCATTATGTTAGAGCCCATTGGGACAAGATGTAGGAACTTTTAAAGTACCTCCTGGAAGAACATAGGAAGATAGGCTAGAAAATTGTTATGGAGGAGTAGGCCATCACAAACAATTCCATTTATTGTGCCCTCGACACTGCAAATTCTGCAGCTAGAGCAATCAATACTTGTGTCCTTCTTAGGGGAGACGCCTGGTTTTGGTGTTCAGGATTTAAACAAGAGGTCCAGCAGGCAGTTTTAAAAATGAACTTGGACAAAGATCCCCTTTTTGGCCAGCAGGTTGATTCTATCCCAGAAAAAGAAGGACATGGCCAAGGCAATGGGAGCATTACAAACTTCCACTCCCAGGGGCTCCTTTAGTCTTCCATTCTACAGGGTTACATACAAGTTCACCTCTGCAGAGGCATCCACCTTTCAAACAAAAACAGACCCAGACCTCTTTCACTGAGAGTTATTATTGAACTAGGGGAAATAACAAGGTTAGAGGCAAGGGTGCCTCCTCACACTGAGCAACACCCACTGCAAAACAGTGACTACCCAATTCTCCCCCCACCCCATACACCCTACTGGGGGCAGCATTGATTTCAGTTTTTTCATTTATTCTCGGAGTACCATCACCACAGACAAACGGGTAATAGCCATTATCCAACATGGCTGTTGTCTGAAGTTCATTACCACACTGCCCAACAATCCACCTGGTACTCACAGGTTACTAATGCAGGAAGTCCAAACCCTTCTTCTCAAAGAGGTCATAGAACCCATATATATTTCATCAAGAAGCTCCAGGGTATACTCCCTATACTTCGTAATTTTAAAAAATGATGGATGTGTAAAATCAATCTTAGATCTCAGGCCTCTAAACAAGTATATCCTATCAAAACACTTTCATATGGTCACTTCACAGGATGTCATTCCGCTTCTTCAACAGGGTGACTTTATGACAACATTAGACCTAAAGGATGATTACTTCCACATACCAATACACCCTTCTTACTGCAAATACTTAAGATTTGTCATAGTTGGCAAGCATTACCAATTGAAAGTTATTCCATTTGGGAATTCTGCTGCACCTTGAGTTTTCACGGTATGCCTGGCAGTCATCACAGCACACCTGTGAAGACAAAATGTTAATGTATTTCCCTACTTCGCCGATTGACTTATCCTCCCCAAGTCTCACCTCCAAGCTCTACAGGTTCAACCTTACTTGGGAACAATCTTAAACACACAGTTAGGCTTAGCATACCCCAATCCTGCTTGGATTCAGAACTTTCAGGCAATCTTACCCCAGTTCCAGATAAACCAGACTCTCACAGTGAGGACCGTGATGCGTCTACTAGGGCTGATGCCGTTCTGCGTTGCCATAGTTTCCCATGCATGATTACACCTGTGTCCCATGCAGCAGTGCCTGGCTCGTCAGTGGTCTTAGTCACAGGGTCAGTTGGAGGATTTAGTGTTGCTAGACCGCCACACTCAGTCCTCTGCAATGGTAAAAACCACCAACCTGTTGAAAGGGCTGCCTTTTCCAGACCGTATTCCCCACATCATTATCACCATGGACGCGTCACAGAGGGGTTGGGTTGCTCGCCTCCAAGACCTAGCAATATAAGATGTTTGGGATGCCAGGTGTGAATCTTTATACATCAGCTTCCTAGAGCTTCAGGCAGCCTACCTAGCACTGAAAGCTTTACTTCATCACCTGCCTCACAAGGATGGACAACATGACAGCCATGTATTGCCCACAAAAACAGTCAACACAACTATAACATCTGTCTAAGACCATATGGAAGTGGGCTCTTCACCACATCGCTCACCTGTCGGAGGAATACCCTCTGGGAGCAGACGACTGCAGCCCTGCTCAGTAGGATGCAGCAACAAGTTCACAAATGAGAACTCCACCCACAAGTCCTCTTACCATATTTCCAAAGTGATAGTTTCCTCAGATAGACCTTTTTGTCACAGCAGAAAACGCCAAATGCCCAAACTTTGCTTCCAGACACCCACACCCACTATCCAATGGCAACGCCTTATGGATGATTTGGTCTGGGATATTTGCCTACGCTTTTCCACCTCACCCAGTTCTTTGCTTCTTGGTTCAGAAGTTCAGGCAAACTTCTCTTACAATAATCCTAGTAGCTTCCCCATTGGCGCGTCACCCTTAGTTCACAACACTCCTAGATCTCTCTGTAGTTCAAAACAAGAAGCTTCCCAACAGGCTGGAACTTCTCATTCAAAATCAAGGAGAAATCAGATACCCAGACCTGAAAAATCTCTACCTCGCAATTTGGCTCCTGAGGTCATAGTTTGGCTACCTTGACTTACCACCAGAATGTATAGATTTTCTCAAGGAAGCACGCAGACCCACCACTAGAGCCTGTTAGGCTGCAAAATGGAAGTGCTTTGTTTGCTATTGTCAATCCAAACAAATTGATCCTCGGAAAGCCATGGTGTAAGACGGTGTCTGCTACCTGCATCTCTTATAGAAAGCAAGTTTAGCATACACTTCCATATGGTTACACTTGCTTGCAGTGGCTGCCTACCTCCAAAACAGTCATCTCTCACTTCTCAAGATTCCAGTCATCTAAGCCTTCATGGAACTACTCAAACGAGCTATTCCACCAAGGGTTCGTCCAGCAGCCCCTGGAACCTTATCATTCTCACCAAACTCATGGGCCCCCCATTTGAGCCCCCTACACGTATGCCCCCTTTATTTTCGTTCATGGAAAGTGGTATTCTTAGTTGTCATTACCTTACTCAGGCATGTTTGTGAGTTCCAGGCTTTAACCATAGAAAACCCCTTTTTCCAAATACATAGAGAGAAAGTGGTTCTTCGCTCCAACTCTAAATACCTACCAAAAATAGTCTCTCAATTTCACCTTAACTAATCCATTGAGTTGCCGTTTTTTTCACCTCAACCAGATTCAGCTGCTGAAAGAGCTCTTCATACACTAGATGTCAAAAGAACACTTATGTTCTACATAGATAGAATACAAACTTTCAGAAAATTTAAACTGTAGTTTTTTCACCACATCATAACGTCAACCCCATATCCAGAGCAGGCCTAGCCAGATGGATAGTCAAATGTATTCAAACTTGCTACCTGAAAGCCAAAAGACCTTTACCTGCTTTTCACAGAGCACACTCCACTCGTATAAAGGAGCAACCATGGCCTTTTAGGAAACATTCCCATAGCTAGCATTCGTAAGGCAGCTACAAGGTCCACACGACAGACCCTCACCAAAACTTAGTGTGTGGATTTTCTAGCACGCCAACAAGCCATTGTAGGACAGGCAGGAGTACGTACTCTTATTCAAACTGTCCAACACCCACAGGCTGGCCACTGCTTCTAAGGAGGAATCTGTGCAGAGCATGTGTATCTACAGCCACACCTGCCATCGAACAGAATGTTACTTATCCTGTTAGCATCTGTTTGTGGCATGTAGAGCTGTGATTTCACGTGCACCCTCCCTCCTCCTGGATGCCTGTGGCTATTGGAGTCACATTATACATTTTCATTTAGCATGATCGCATTACTTACACATACATTACACTCCATTCTAACCTGCCTGCGGTAAAACAATCTAGCAATGGATCGATGCCCATGTGCAATATCACTCAATGTTGTGACTCGAAAGACTTCTTCGAAGAAAAACAGCTTGCACAACTCAGGACCCAACACTAGATGACAGGAGTGTGCAGAGCATGTGAATCTACAATACTGCATGCCACAAACAGATGCTTACAGGGTATCGTATTCCTTTCTTGTCCTCTTGTTCTATGTTAAGTGCTCTTAAACGCTTCTGGTCTTTGTGCTCTATTAAATATATAAAAGGAGTGAAACTGGTGCATGGAGAAGAGAACAGAGCCCAGGAAGTGAAGGAAAAACGTGGAGAACACGGGTGTAAAGAGAACAGGTGCAAAAAGACAGTGCAGAGTGAGAGACAGTTAGTGGGTAGGGCTCTGTGCATGTCTTATCACGTCCTCAGCCACATGCCAGTATGTCTTACTTTACTTTAGTCATAGTGAACCATAAAAGTATAACAAAAACGTCAATGTAAGACACATTGCACACAAACCAGCATTATGTGGTGCAATACTGTGTGCAAAATAATAATTACACTGTTCAATCGGGGGACTAACTCAACAGTTACCTGATAACAAAAACTTCAAGTATCTGTCTGCTATGTTTACAGTGTTCAGGGCCACCAATACAATAAAATTAAAATCACAGCATCGCAAATACAAAAACTACAGAGTAATAAATAACTGTCCACGTAGAGAAAATAAAAACAGAATACTTTTAAGGAAAGTAACACCTACCCATTACTCTTATATGGGAAGCATCTAGTGCTGTGATATGTCTGGTCACCAAGGCCCCTTTAAGAAACAGGTTTAAGAGCCTTTTAGTATAACTGTGATGGCATGACAGACAAGAATGGTTTTAGGGTCAAAGTAGCCCAAAGGAAATGAACAGCCTCCTAATCTGGCCAAGCCTAAATATTGTCAATAAAACCTCTATCCCAAGCATTGAGCACGATCTCAACATATGGTTCCTTCCACAGTGCAGGTTGAGCCTCGAATCAGATTAAGACAGTCCTACAACCTACCCAAGTGATCGGCACAAAGCCTAAGCTCGACATTGATTGATCAGACTAGCAATCCTCCATAATAGCCTTATCTGTCTTCCATAGGGTGGACGTTCATCCTCCCTACAGCAATGTCCCAAGCGCAATTCTCAAGACATTCAAAGGTAATAGAGGGTAAATCGTGGTCGCTCTAAATACTGGGACAGACAACCCCTTCCACAACGTAGGAAAGAAAATTCCTTCTGGAACAAAATGTAATCAATTTTTTAAGTACCCACCCCTCTATTAAAAGTAAAATCGTTCAGCATTGCAGTGCAACCCGTTCAGACACATTGCTGTGGTATAATTTCAGCAGATGGGGTTGCAGAATAATCCTTTTGTTGTCCCTGGTACCAGCAATGATGTCAGGGGAGTCAGATTTGAGTATATATTCTCCTGGACCTTCTGCCATGTATCCCAAGTTTTGTATTGGTCTCTGCAGGGATGTGTTCATGCCAGTATTTCTATTGGTGGGACTGTGCTGAAAGTCACCAGTAAAATCAAAAATATGTAAAATTAAGGTTATCTGTAGAAAAAGAATCTGTCTAAAAATTGATAAGAGCAAAACTTTCAGCTTTAGACCATTTTAGATAGAAAGGCTAGATTATCCCATTGTTTGTAGGGATGTGCAGTATAGAACAATCAGGGGTGGTTTTAAACCAATCGGATAACCCTGCATGTTCCTTTTCCATCCCCAGAGGGTGAGGTAGGGCCAGAGAAATAAATAAAACCATCACATAATATATCATTTGGGGTCCATGTCTCCTGTAGTATAACTGTCATATGGAGTGATGAAATCCACCCAGTTCTTCTCTCGAGGTTTAGCAGCAATCCCTGCTATATTCCAACTCAGCATCGTAACCCTTTTATCTGAGTGGGATGATACCAACGGTGGCTTTGCTATGGGGTAGTCCTCCCCCACCCCCACCACCAACCCATACTTCTTGGCCATGGGCCACCCATTCTACTTGTCGGGAAAACAATAGTTTGTAAAACAAATAGGCTTTGCGTCAAACTTGAAGTGTAACCAATGAGTGGCATTACTCATTAACTGTTTGGTACTCTGTCACCTGGGGTCGGAGTCTTGGGACATTAGAATAACAATATAAAGGCATGCTGCTGGTGGAAATTGACACACAGACGTGCTACCCCTAGTACTATCCAGGGCTGGATTGTTTAAACAGTCAGCCGAAGGTTGGAATTGGTTAGGAAGCTAGGGACGTCATTTAGCTGAGGGCGCCTCAGGTAATGGTACAGGTTGCATTTGGCGGGAAAAAGTGCAGGTGCACAGTGTGGCCTTTATAATTCCTATGGATAATCATGCCTGTTGGCTGTACTTTCAAAAGTGGTATCAGAATTTCCCCTACTACATACTACAATCCCTGGTCCCATAATCTGTGACCTTTGCTTTCAGCAGCTGCTAGACGGTCAAGTATTGGAAGGAGGCAGGCAGATAAAATAGATCTGAATAAATCACACATCCGAGTAGAAACATCATTGCCATCAGGGAGCTGTTGAGGAAGCGAGGAGAGTAACAAAGTTGCAACAGTGATTGGTCTGCCACAATATCCCTTGGTCTTATATGTTTCCTTCGTTTCTTGTTTAGCAGGGGGTGAACTTGGCCGCAGGAGGCAAAATCAGAAGCCATTTGCGACGACCAGGTTGAGATAGGTGGAGTTGACTATTAGTTAAATTACATTCAGGGCTACTACTGAGCCCCTCCTGCAGATAAGTCTATGAGGGTAGTATGTGGGTACAGATCGATGCTGTCGGCAGCGTGTGAGAGCCACCGCTCCACAAGCTGTATTTCTTAATCTGTGACCCCCACTGTCTGCTCGATGAAGCCATCCAGGGTAATTTTTTTTTAACTTCAGTTGAATTGGATGCCCCCAACTTGCGTTTGCCCATGTAATAGTTTCCCACACTTGTCGATCAAGATCTGTGTGTATTTAGTCACAAACAAGCTGTCATCACAATAGCTATAATTGTAAAAGGCAGTGGAAAAGTCTTTGTGTGAACCCAGTAAGGATGCCAATCGCACCTTAACAGCTAAAGGATAAGCTCATGGTGTAGCCAAAAATGCCCGAAACACGGGGGGGGGTGCTGGTCCGGCTTCCTCCAGTCGATGGCGAGCAAAGACTGACCCAGCCGTCTCCAGTGCAGTTGGTAGATAAAAAGTGCTTAACAGCTCTCCAGGATGACAGGGTCTCCTCCTTCCTCCCCTTCGTTGTCCTCAAGGGTTTCTGGGACCAGTACTCCCTTGCTGTAGTGGTTGATGGATATCCATGTTATATATGACAGCCAAATCAATTTTTTACATTTTTGGCAACAGCTTTTTGCATACTTTGAGTTTTGTTACCATACTTACTGTGTTAAAATTATTAAACGGCGAGCCCCAGAATCAAATATGCTGTTGACTAAATTCCTGGTACTGACTATTCATATAACACATTGCATGTAGTGAGTTGGCAGAGAGAGAAGTGAAGACCGATGGAGAGAAACAGAGAGGACCGGTGATGCAAAAAGTAGGAACAGAGTGCAGATGTAAAGAGAGTGGGTGTTGAAAAGAAACTCAAGAAGTTAAGTAGTGAGTAACTGCTGCAAAGGCGTAGCTAGAAAATGGAACAACACCATTACTCTCAAAAAGGCTCTCTAACCTATTTCCACAAACAATTTATGTTCGCAGCAAATGCACTACGCTCTAAACCAGACATGCACTCAGTGCATGGCCCCTTTTTCCAAACAAAAGTTTACTTACACCTGGGATATTTGGCAGTAATCAAAAGGTAGAAAATGAATACAGTTTGAGCTATTGGCCTTGTAAGCATTTGTATTAAGTTATTTCTAACTATATTTTACTTTGCCTTTTTGTCCTGATTCAGGTAATGCAAGTCCCCGCTATATAAGATGCACTTCTTACAACTTTCCTGCCACCTCAGACATGGCAAAGCAATCCCAAGTGCCGCTTGCTGCTGTCATCAAACCACTTGCCATCCTACCAGCAGACGAGGTAAGAAGAAAGTATCAGTGAACAGTATGATAGACGGATTTTTATTTATTTGGAGAGATTGCATTGTAATGGACTGAAACAAATTAACACCATTAGCTGATAATCAGAATGTTAAGGATGCTTATATTTCGTGCCACTGTGTGTTGCAAGCTGGCACTATTGTGTAACATGGCGATGCAAAGTTTATATTTACTGACAAAAGATATAGGAAAATGTGGTGACGTGTATTTTTGTATTGAAATAGCTAGCCAAGTAGTCTTCATTTAATTGAAGTTGTCTATTCTGTGCTTCTTTCTACCGTTTGTTCCTTTTCCTCCATTTGATTTTTCGGTACAAATTGAGCTTTTGAGACCTACTTTCCTTATAAGCACTGATTTAGTCTTCAGAAATCCACAACTAAGTCTCAAATAATGGTCTCTGGTCTCCTTAAAATCTAAGCCTACTAGGCAGCACAGCTGTCGAGTTGCAAAGACATCTTGGGGACATGCTGAAGACATACCTGGGAAAGCATTCCACCCACTTCTTACCATTGTCTTTGTTTTATCACTCACATTTGTTTACTTTATATTCTATGACTTTGTTTTACTCTCTCCAGCATGTAGTGGCCCTTCCGTGGAGCATAGCTTCTTTACAACTTCCCCGAACAGTTTCTTCCATAAGTGGTTTATTTTTAGGATCCGTTTTTTTCTTCAAGCCTTACATGTGCGCTTCTGTTTTCAATCGGTCTCATTTATATGGTTCAAACTGCCTGTTCCGTATGCTTCTTCTATACATCCCGATGCTCCATGTTAGTGTTTCGCTCATGTGCTTCAATTTCCCCATCCATAATGCTTTCTCTCACCTTTGTGCTTTCTCCCCAGTATTTCTCCTACTCGCCTGTCTCTCCCTACCATCTCCGCTATTTAACCCTTTCCCTGATTTCCAATTACAATTTTTTTGTAAATTACCTTTTTTTTTCTCTCATCTACTGGTCCATCTCTGATTAGTAAATAAAAAGGGTGATGATGTGACCTCTTTTGTAGCTGCGCATGCGTTGTTAGCAAAGTCAGTAGGTCCTTATGCTTGCGTGTGTGTCAGTCACAGGAACAGAGCTGTGTGGAGGCAGCAACATTTTCTATTCTGAGCAGAAGCCCTGCAAACAAAGAGGCGGTCAGCCAAATCCAGCTTTCTTTACATATCTCAGTCCCTCCCATTGCGACCACCTAAAAGATATTCAAAGCACACAATTTCATAGGGGGCGCAAGTAACCTAGGCTTCCCGAACGCATGATGTAGCCCTAGGAGAGGGTAATATTGGGCGGGGGGATGGGGGTTGTTTGATCTGGAAGTCCCTCATATAACAAATTACCATTATGCAGCTCAGCTTCGATACAAGGTAGAATAGGGGAGGACAGCAACTGAAAAGGCTTAGTGCTTTGTGAATCAGATAATTGCTGGTGACTCATTTGGAAAACCTTGGCTACCTGGAGACTCGCTGTCTTTGCGTCTGTGCTCTTTCCCCAATCATGAGTGCCAAACTGGCTACCTAGGACGCAGTTATGATCTAGAATGGACTTTTTACATGCCCATTCGCTGTTACACCCATTATTAGGATTCCTGACTTAATTCTGAGCGTGAACAGCCAATATGTAGAATGAAAGACATACAACTATAAGCTAGGTATCCAGGATATCAATTAGTTTAAACATGTAAAAGATGGCAACAGCCTCGTCGTATCTGAGAGACTATCTCCAAACAAGAAATTGAGTGACCAAAAGTAGCGCGGAAATACTGACCTCCTTTAAGTGTTGGCTCTTATTTAAATCATGCAAGCAGTCTCATCCCAGAAATGTATAAGCTTATTAACTTTGAGATTTATCAAGCGCGGACAGGGTGGCAACTGTGGGGGGGAGGTTGAAATTGGGGAAAAAATTACAAATAAGGAGTATATTTGCCAGGAAAGGTTTAGGGGCTTCCAGCATGACAGCGAGAAACTTGGTACAGACTGTGACATATTGGTAATATAGCCATAGCATATTACATAAATGGATACCAATAAAAGCAAGCTATACTGGAGAAATAAGGGGCAATCCTGGGTCCCTCCCTCACCTAGCGCAAGCACAGTGGCACTGCCCAGAACTTAAGTGATGCTGGAAGTCAATCATTGATTATATTGATTCGATCCTTGGGGTTTAAATTATCAGAATCCCAGCACATATCATCCTGGGTGTGGCAGACTGCCTTTCCTATCCTCTAAAATTGTGCAGTGTCTGACAGATTACCTTACTACTCTGTGCAGCAATATAATCAATTTTTGAATCTCTGGGGCAGAAAGGAGACTGACTACCAATAGATCATGGCATGGCTGTACCGGGTATGGGACATGCGTGGAATGGAAATAGATTACTGGGGCTAGCAGCTGGTGGTGATGTTTTTGCAACCTTGTTAGAAATCCAGCCTAACCATGTTAGCTACATAATTTACAGTAGTAACCTGTCCTAAGCATTTTAGCAAGGAGATGGAATGATTGCTAGGTTGTAAATGTCCGATAACATGATCATGTGACCTGTTTTGTTGTAAAAATGTTAAGCTGTGGGAGGGGACCGGAGAGCGTGAGTTGGCTAAACTTGTTTAGTTTTTAGCCTGAAAATCCTAATGTAACCAAGCGTGAGTGATATACTGAGGTGTTTTTGCACCACATTCTGAAGTGTTGACAGTACATGCACCACTTGTTACTAGAATATTGGAATGTTAGGAGCTCCATTCGAGGCAATGGAGTGCTCCGGGCTTCTAATGGTTGGTAAAAGCACGGAGCCTCAACATTCTAATGTTCTTTGTTATGTGAACAAACACTGCAAGGAGCCTGGGGGGATGTAATCCACTCAGGCTCCATGAGGCCTTTGTTTTATTTATTAGAACATTGTGCTGTCTAGTGGTGGAATGTTCTAATAGCCTTATAGTAATTTGTAGCCGGGCTATATGGGCAATTAAAAACCCGCTCCCTTGTTAAAGGCCCTAGCCGAAGGCTTGGGCCTTTAATGCTGGAGCAGGCCTTTAATGACCGGTGTAGCCCACTACTACAGGCTCTAAGGCTTTAATAGACCCCACTGGCCTTGGGATGTAAGCAGGAGTATGTGTAGGGATGTAGGCAGGCGTTTGGCTAGAGCGTTAACATCCAATAAATAAAGTTTCACTAAATGGATATGTATAATATATTTACTTAAAGGGGCATTCAGCCATCTATTTTAATCCTTTGGTCTGTTAAGTCATTCACAATTCTGCTTCTTCCAACTACGGCATACAGAATGGGGCAATTGGTCTACCTACTTAAACCACTAGCTAACTTTACTTACAGTGACTGTATTTATCCCTTTCATTAGGAACACATCCCCTCACAAGGTAGTACCTTCAGTGCTAATGTTTTGTTTTTACTTTATTACATTAGTGTTGCCTTTGTTTGCGGAGCCTTATGTGGCAGCAGGAAGCTTTCTACCCGACGTGAGCTCAGGGCAAATTCCAGGTTTATCATTTCCTGTCTCCTGCTGCAACTCCACACCGTACCCGCAGCTCACATGAACACAGAATATACGCTCATAAGGGCGCTTTGTCTTTACAACCCTATCTGTCAGTCTCTTTCCTTTCTTTCCTCTGTTTATTCTGTCCTCTTTTTTTTCTTCGCCCCTTCTTTTTCTTTCATTCTTCTATCTTTTTAGCTCGTTATTTTTCATTCTTTTTCTTTCTTCTCTCATTCTTTCTCTTGTGCTTTCTTTTTGTCTTCCCCTTTCTTTCTCCTTCTGTCTCTTTCGGTCTTCCTCTCTTTCTCTTTTTTGCTTCCTCTCTCTCTGTCCCTGGAGATTGGAGCTGAAGTGAAATAGTAAACTCTGATCCTGTAAGCTTTCCATCTTTTCTCTTGCTATGTATCAGTTGCTCAGCTTGTCGGAGTTAGACTCTCGTTCCTAGGCGAGCCTGCTGGTTTAGGGATGACAGCACTTTTGTTCGTAGGCGAGTCTCAGTCATGCACAGGTAACAAAGATGATGCAGGGCAGTTTTCAATAGGTTTATTGAAAAGATTGCAATGTACAGTAAAATGCATGAGCTGCAATGATTAGGATAAACAATAAAAGAAGCACAATTGTGAAGATGAGTTGTGAATACAAAATCCCTCACCATCTTGCAATAAACATGAGATGTAAAATTCCTAGCATAGAGAACCTAATCTCTAACCTAATGAGAGCTAGATGTGATAACCCAAATCTGCCAGTACCATGTCCATGAGAAGCGCTCCCCAACCCTCGTTACCTTGGAATGAGGTCTCTAGGTCAGACTCCGAGGTGATATGAGAGCTGAGTTCTGAAGCCAGGTGACATGCAGCATAGATGGCACCTGGAAGTAATTCCTCTGATAGCCTTGTCTGTGTAGGATGTATTTATACAGATCATGTAGGACCCCTGAACCAGGCATGTTTCCAAACAATTGATAAGGAGGCAGACTTATAGCAGCAATTATGTAAACAGTTCCTAACAAGTATACATTATGTTCCTGTCACACGTAAGTGAGAAAGGGACTTGATGTGAGTACCTGCGTACATCACTTGATTATGATGCAAACAGTGATGCCTCCACAGAGTGGCACTGATAATGCAAATCAAAACATTTTTATAACTATAAACAATGACCGCCATCTTAATAGAAATAATAAAATAAATAGGCTAAAACAGAGCACGCTAAGTAGGTTAAATGTCAGTAGGTGATGAGGGCACAGGCCTGTAAGCTAACCTCCTGAGGCCCAATAAAAACTAAATTGGATTCACCACACCCTCCCCGTTGCCTGAACAAGGATGCTGACACACCATTGAGGGTGCATGAGTTCAAGCTACAATGCTCTGAGCTAAAAACCTGCTAAAATCTTATTAAAACTAGGCTAAAAACATACACGGAGATAAAATGTCGACCATGACGAGCACAGCAGGCCAAATGTGAATTGAATTTATAAGGCAATTTGGCATCACACTTTTTAAAACTTTGAGGCCAATGGTCAAATCATTTAACAATAATCGTGATCTTGAAGAATGTCTCCAAAGTCATCAAATGGGAGCGCATGCAGGAATTACTCCTCATCGTCAGATGGATCACAGGATTGGCAGACGGATCTCTGGATCAGAAGTGCACAGAAGCCTCAAGCGCAGTATCACCAGCGAAGGCAGCATCATTCATAGTGCTAGGTGGAGCCAAATAGTTCCCAAGCGGTAGCTCATAAGTGGTCTCCCAAATCATCCTCAGTCTCATGCTGCACGACCGTGAATGAATGCTTATCGAGAACATCAGCAGTTCCTTGTCCACAGGAGGTACTGGCAGAACAGCAAGACATACTGACTGTAGACACTCAGAGGCACAAGTTGCAATGAAAGACAGGTTGCACGCACCACAGGGCTGGTCAGAATGACAGTGACCAATCATGCTCAAATTCTTCCAGCAATGGGGCACCAAATAACTATACCATGCAATCATGGCACAGCTGGGCTGGTGGTAGCAGCTTTATTACTCTGCTTAGCTGTGAAAGCGCATGCACTGCGTATCAAGAATAGCAGCAGCAGTATCCCGCCAATCAGCGCCAAAGTCACAGGAAAGCCGTCAAACACACTTGAAAAGAGTGAATGAATCGCTGGTGAAATGACTCCGAAGACGGCCTGGAAGATGGAAACAAATCCAGACCCAACAGCTTTGAAGAAATGAACAATCCCAGTAGTGCTTGAGGCATTTAATATTCTGAAAACAAACTCTCCAAAGTGATTGCGGAAGTTGGTATTTAATAGGGATTGTATTGTAGCAACCTTTGACCCTGCTTCTGCAGGCAGGTCACTCCCTGCTCCACCTTCCGTGCACCTCCTTTCCTGTTTCCTTTTGCCTTTTTTTCCCGCCCCTGCGGCCCCTCCCGCCTCCCCCCTCTTTCTCACCGTTCCTTGTTGCCTTTTTTCCCCCGCCGCTGCGTCCCCTGCGGCCCCTCCCGCCTCCCCCCTCCTTCTCACCGTTCCTTGTTGCCTTTTTTCCCCGCCGATACGTCCCCTGCAGCCCCTCCCCCAGCCCTCTCATTCGCCAGGCCCTCTCACTCGCCAGGCCCTCCCGCCTCGCATCTGCCACTCCCACCCTCCCCTCCTCTTAAGGCAGCCGCGGCGCGCTAGCAGGGAGCAATCTTTGACCCTGCTTCTGCAGGCAGGTCGCTCCCCGGTCCGCCTTCCGCGCCACCTCCTTTCACGTTTACTTTTGCCTTTTTTTCCCGCCGCTGTGTCCCCTGTGGCCCCTCCTGCCTCCCTCCCTCCTTCTCACCGTTCCTTGTTGCCTTTTTCCCCCGCTGCTGCGTCCCCTTCGGCCCCTCCCCCTCCCTCTCATTCGCCAGGCCCTCCTCCTCCCAGCTGCCACTCCCACCCTCCCCTCCTCTTATGCCAGCCGCGGCATGGGCGCGCCGAAGGCGCACCAAAGGCAAGCCCGTCAGCACCCGTCCGCGCCAGCCACCCTGCCAGCATTTGCTACAGCGCAGGCACCCTCCGCGCACTCAACACCAGCCGAGACACCACCTGCTACCAGGCCTCTCCAAAGAGCATTCCCGACCCTTCTCCTGCCACAACTGCAGCTTCACCTGCAACAGAGCCCACATACCTCCAAGGATCAAGACCAGCCACCTCCATTGCATACTCCTCAACACCCGCTCAGCACACAAGCACGCCATCGAAGTCTGGGACCTGCTCGACTCCACCTCCCCGGACGTGGCCTTCCTAACCGAAACCTGGTGGAACGACTCCTCAGCACCTGACATCACCGTAGCCATCTCGAACGGATACAAAGTCGCTCGCAGAGACCGCACCAACAGAATTGGAGGAGGCATAGCCATCGTCCACAAAGCCACCCTCGAAGTCAAAACCACCCCGGACGACTCCTTCAGCGCCACCGAACTCCTTCACTTACAAATCCGCACCAACCCAAACACCACGCTCAGAGGAACACTCATCTGTAGACCCCCAGGACCCAGGGCACCCTACAGCAACGCCATCGGCGACTTGGCCAGCACCCACGCACTCGCCTCCACGGACTACATCCTCCTCGGGGACCTGAACTTTCACCTTGAAAACAACAATGACACCAACTCAACCACCCTACCGAAAACTTCGCCAACCTCTGCTTCACACAGCTCGTCAACACACCCACCTACACAGCCGGTCACACCCTTGACCCCATCTTCTCCACAAGCAACCACGTCACCTTCAACCATACCACCGAACTCTACTGGACCGACCACCACTGCATTCACTTCACCTTCAAGAAACAGACAGAACACCACCTCACCGAACAACCACCACGCCGCCGATGGGGCAAAGTCACCGAACTTCAACTAATAAACGCCCTAGCCCAGGAACCGCCCGTCAACCCCACAGACCTTGACATCGCAGCACACAACCTCAAGCTATGGATCACCGACTGCGCCGACCGCCTTGCTCCACTCAGAAAACCCTCCAACAACCACATCAACAAAAAAGCCACCTGATTACCGACGACCTCCAAGCCTCCAAACACCACTGCCGAAAACTCAAGCAAATATGGCTACTCGAACGCACTCCAGACAACCACACGGCCCTCAAGGATGCCACACGCAAACACCACCAACTCATCAGGCTAGCAAAAAGATCCTCCTTCAAAACCTGCCCACGACTGCAAAGAACTTTTCAGCATCGTAAAAGAACTCTCCAACCCCAACACCACCGTCAACGACATCACCTCCTCCCAAGAACTTTGCGACGCCCTAGCAACCGCCTTCCACTGTAAAATCACAGACATCCACGACAGCTTCAACTCCCCTCACACTCCAGACGCTCCTACCCCACCCACCACGAACTCCACCCGCTCCAGCCGACTGACTTCCTGGACCAACATCAGCGACGACGAAACCCGCAAGACCATGAACTCCATCCACTCCGGATCACCATCAGACCCCTGCCCACTCCACATCTTCAACAAAGCAGACACGGCCATCGCACCACATCTACGGAAAGCCATCAACATCTCCTTAGAAACTGCAAGATTCCCGGACAGCTGGAAACACGCCGAAATCAACGCCCTTCTCAAAAAACCAAAGGCGGACCCCAAGGACCTGAAAAACTTCTGGCCCATCTCTCTGCTCCCGTTCCTGGCGAAGGTCATCGAGAAAATCGTCAACGCTCAGCTCACTCGGTACCTCGAAGACAACAACATCCCAGTCCGGCTTCAGACGCAACAACAGCACCGAAACCGCCCTTAAAACATGTCCACAACAAGTTATAATTTGAGAGACTAAAATTGCGGAGGCAATTCCTGGTCTCTTTCCGCAGCAGCTCTGATCGTTCAGGACCACATAACTTCCCTTCAAAAATATATGAAATGCTGGACGAATCAAAGGGACGGGAGTACCCTTTAGAAAGCATGCCAAGTTCACGACCCCCGCATTGTAAATGCTGTGAAATGACACCTGTTTGCAGATCATTGAATGACTAACAGTCTCACATTTGCTTCCGCTCAGAAAGACCTCTGTTTCGCTGTTCAGACATTTGAACTCAAAAGGCAACTCACTTTTCTTTTATGTAGCTGTCTCCTACCCGCTCGTTTCTGCCCACAGCAAAATGTTTCAAACATTTTGTGAAGCGAAAGGTGGAAATTGGCAGATTTATAAAGCCATGTACAAGCCCATACTGTTGATGGTGTGTCTGCTACGGTGAATGGAAGCTTTTCTAACTTTTCTATGTTGAGCATGTTGTAAATTGCTTCCTTTTTAGCCATTAACTGTTGCTCCCTGGAGAAAACTAAGAGCAGCAAACAAGTCACTACTGCTGATGTATTTTCATGGGACACGGCCATTTTTCAGAATCTATAATGTCCAACCCAACTACATGATGGAACGCAGCTGACTTTGCCCATGTTTTAAAAGAGGCATGTCATTTTGAATTATATCAATCGCAGAACATATTATGTTATCAGATGTGTATATTCTGTTGGACAGAGTATTCATGCTGTGAACGACAACAGCTAAAGCCTTTTCCATATTTTGCTTATCTATTTGCCTCAAACGTGCAGCTGCTTCCATTTTAGAAAGCTTCCACATTTTATTGTATAGGGCATACAGGAATCATTGTGAGCTTGGTTTTCGTGGACTTAGCAAGTAATCCTGCAAGTCTACTTTCTCTGATAAGAGATGTAAGGAAATGCCTCCTTGGCATGGTTGCCCCCTGACTTTTTGCCTTTGCTGATGCTATGTTTACAATTGAAAGTGTGCTGAGGCCTGCTAACCAGGCCCCAGCACCAGTGTTCTTTTCCTAACCTGTACTTTTGTATCCACAATTGGCAGACCCTGGCATCCAGATAAGTCCCTTGTAACTGGTACTTCTAGTACCAAGGGCCCTGATGCCAAGGAAGGTCTCTAAGGGCTGCAGCATGTCTTATGCCACCCTGGAGACCCCTCACTCAGCACAGACACACTGCTTGCCAGCTTGTGTGTGCTAGTGAGGACAAAACGAGTAAGTCGACATGGCACTCCCCTCAGGGTGCCATGCCAGCCTCTCACTGCCTATGCAGTATAGGTAAGACACCCCTCTAGCAGGCCTTACAGCCCTAAGGCAGGGTGCACTATACCATAGGTGAGGGTACCAGTGCATGAGCATGGTACCCCTACAGTGTCTAAACAAAACCTTAGACATTGTAAGTGCAGGGTAGCCATAAGAGTATATGGTCTGGGAGTCTGTCAAACACGAACTCCACAGCACCATAATGGCTACACTGAAAACTGGGAAGTTTGGTATCAAACTTCTCAGCACAATAAATGCACACTGATGCCAGTGTACATTTTATTGTAAAATACACCACAGAGGGCACCTTAGAGGTGCCCCCTGAAACTTAACCGACTATCTGTGTAGGCTGACTAGTTTTAGCAGCCTGCCACAAACCGAGACATGTTGCTGGCCCCATGGGGAGAGTGCCTTTGTCACTCTGAGGCCAGTAACAAAGCCTGCACTGGGTGGAGATGCTAACACCTCCCCCAGGCAGGAGTTGTCACACCTGGCGGTGAGCCTCAAAGGCTCACCTCCTTTGTGCCAACCCAGCAGGACACTCCAGCTAGTGGAGTTGCCCGCCCCCTCCGGCCAGGCCCCACTTTTGGCGGCAAGGCCGGAGAAAATAATGAGAAAAACAAGGAGGAGTCACTGGCCAGTCAGGACAGCCCCTAAGGTGTCCTGAGCTGAGGTGACTCTAACTTTTAGAAATCCTCCATCTTGCAGATGGAGGATTCCCCCAATAGGGTTAGGATTGTGACCCCCTCCCCTTGGGAGGAGGCACAAAGAGGGTGTACCCACCCTCAGGGCTAGTAGCCATTGGCTACTAACCCCCCAGACCTAAACACGCCCTTAAATTTAGTATTTAAGGGCTACCCTGAACCCTAGAAAATTAGATTCCTGCAACTACAAGAAGAAGGACTGCCTAGCTGAAAAACCCCTGCAGAGGAAGACCAGAAGACGACAACTGCCTTGGCTCCAGAAACTCACCGGCCTGTCTCCTGCCTTCCAAAGATCCTGCTCCAGCGACGCCTTCCGAAGGGACCAGCGACCTCGACATCCTCTGAGGACTGCCCCTGCTTCGAAAAGACAAGAAACTCCCGAGGACAGCGGACCTGCTCCAAGAAAAGCTGCAACTTTGTTTCCAGCAGCTTTAAAGAACCCTGCAAGCTCCCCGCAAGAAGCGTGAGACTTGCAACACTGCACCCGGCGACCCCGACTCGGCTGGTGGCGAACCAACACCTCAGGAGGGACCCCAGGACTACTCTAAGACTGTGAGTACAAAAACCTGTCCCCCCCGAGCCCCCACAGCGCCGCCTGCAGAGGGAATCCCGAGGCTTCCCCTGACCGCGACTCTTTGAATCCTAAGTCCCGACACCTGGGAGAGACCCTGCACCCGCAGCCCCCAGGACCTGAAGGACCGGACTTTCACTGGAGGAGTGACCCCCAGGAGTCCCTCTCCCTTGACCAAGTGGAGGTTTCCCCGAGGAACCCCCCTCTTGCCTGCCTGCAGCGCTGAAGAGATCCCTAGATCTCCCATTGACTTCCATTACAAACCCGACGCTTGTTTCTACACTGCACCCGGCCGCCCCCGCGCTGCTGAGGGTGAAATTTCTGTGTGGGCTTGTGTCCCCCCCGGTGCCCTACAAAACCCCCCTGGTCTGCCCTCCGAAGACGCGGGTACTTACCTGCAAGCAGACCGGAACCGGGGCACCCCCTGCTCTCCATTCTAGCCTATGCGTTTTGGGCACCACTTTGAACTCTGCACCTGACCGGCCCTGAGCTGCTGGTGTGGTGACTTTGGGGTTGCTCTGAACCCCCAACGGTGGGCTACCTTGGACCAAGAACTAAGCCCTGTAAGTGTCTTACTTACCTGGTTAACCTAACAAATACTTACCTCCCCTAGGAACTGTGAAAATTGCACTAAGTGTCCACTTTTAAAACAGCTATTTGTGAATAACTTGAAAAGTATACATGCAATTTTGATGATTTGAAGTTCCTAAAGTACTTACCTGCAATACCTTTCGAATGAGATATTACATGTAGAATTTGAACCTGTGGTTCTTAAAATAAACTAAGAAAAGATATTTTTCTATATAAAAACCTATTGGCTGGATTTGTCTCTGCGTGTGTGTACCTCATTTATTGTCTATGGGTATGTACAACAAGTGCTTAACACTACTCCTTGGATAAGCCTACTGCTCGACCACACTACCACAAAATAGAGCATTAGTATTATCTATTTTTACCACTATTTTACCTCTAAGGGGAACCCTTGGACTCTGTGCATGCTATTCCTTACTTTGAAATAGCACATACAGAGCCAACTTCCTACATTGGTGGATCAGCGGTGGGGTACAAGACTTTGCATTTGCTGGACTACTCAGCCAATACCTGATCACACGACAAATTCCAAAATTGTCATTAGAAATTGATTTTTGCAATTTGAAAAGTTTTCTAAATTCTTAAAAGACCTGCTAGGGCCTTGTGTTAGATCCTGTTTAGCATTTCTTTTAGAGTTTAAAAGTTTGTAAAAGTTTGAATTAGATTCTAGAACCAGTTGTAGATTCTTAAAAAGTATTCCAACTTTTAGAAGCAAAATGTCTAGCACAGATGTGACTGTGGTGGAACTCGACACCACACCTTACCTCCATCTTAAGATGAGGGAGCTAAGGTCACTCTGTAAAATAAAGAAAATAACAATGGGCCCCAAACCTACCAAAATACAGCTCCAGGAGCTTTTGGCAGAGTTTGAAAAGGCCAACCCCTCTGAGGGTGGCAACTCAGAGGAAGAGGATAGTGACTTGGAGGACAATTCCCCCCTACCAGTCCTATCTAGGGAGAACAGGGTCCCTCAAACCCTGACTCCAAAAATAATAGTCAGAGATGCTGGTTCCCTCACAGGAGAGACCAACACCTCTGAAATCACTGAGGATAGCCCCAGTGAAGAGGACATCCAGTTAGCCAGGATGGCCAAAAGATTGGCTTTGGAAAGACAGATCCTAGCCATAGAGAGGGAAAGACAAGAGATGGGCCTAGGACCCATCAATGGTGGCAGCAACATAAATAGGGTCAGAGATTCTCCTGACATGTTAAAAATCCCCAAAGGGATTGTGACAAAATATGAAGATGGTGATGACATCACCAAATGGTTCACAGCTTTTGAGAGGGCTTGTGTAACCAGAAAAGTGAACAGATCTCACTGGGGTGCTCTCCTTTGGGAAATGTTCACAGGAAAGTGTAGGGATAGACTCCTCACACTCTCTGGACAAGATGCAGAATCTTATGACCTCATGAAGGGTACCCTGATTGAGGGCTTTGGATTCTCCACTGAGGAGTACAGGATTAGGTTCAGGGGGGCTCAAAAATCCTCGAGCCAGACCTGGGTTGACTTTGTTGACTACTCAGTGAAAACACTAGATGGTTGGATTCAAGGCAGTGGTGTAAGTAATTATGATGGGCTGTACAATTTATTTGTGAAAGAACACCTGTTAAGTAATTGTTTCAATGATAAATTGCATCAGCATCTGGTAGACCTAGGACCAATTTCTCCCCAAGAATTGGGAAAGAAGGCGGACCATTGGGTCAAGACAAGGGTGTCCAAGACTTCAACAGGGGGTGACCAAAAGAAAGGGGTCACAAAGACTCCCCAGCAGAAGGGTGATGAGACAACCAAAACTAAAAATAGTAAAGAGTCTTCTACAGGCCCCCAAAAACCTGCACAGGAGGGTGGGCCCAGAGCCTCTTCACAAAACAATGGGTACAAGGGTAAAAACTTTGATCCCAAAAAGGCCTGGTGTCATAGCTGTAAACAGCATGGACACCAAACTGGAGACAAGGCCTGTCCCAAGAAAGGTTCCACTCCAAACTCCCATCCAGGTAACACTGGTATGGCTAGTCTCCAAGTGGGATCAACAGTGTGCCCAGAGCAAATCAGGGTCCACACTGAAGCTACTCTAGTTTCTGAGGGTGGGGTGGATTTAGCCACACTAGCTGTCTGGCCGCCTAACATGCAAAAATACAGACAGCAACTCTTAATCAATGGGACTAGAATAGAGGGCCTGAGGGATACAGGTGCCAGTGTCACCATGGTGACAGAGAAACTGGTTTCCCCTGGCCAATACCTGACTGGAAAAACTTACACAGTCACCAACGCTGACAATCAGAGAAAAGTACATCCCATGGCAATGGTTACTTTAGAATGGGGAGGGGTCAATGGCCTGAAACAGGTGGTGGTCTCCTCAAATATCCCAGTGGACTGTCTGCTTGGAAATGACCTGGAGTCCTCAGCATGGGCTGAGGTAGAACTAAAAACCCATGCAGAAATGCTGGGTATCCCTGAACTGGTGTGTGTGAAAACCAGAGCACAATGCAAGGCACAGGGTGAACAAGTAGAGCTGGAGTCTGGAAGAATGGCCCAGCCTACCAAGAGAAAAGGAAAGTCAGTTGGGAAACCAACTGCAACACAGCAAAAGAAAGGGAACCTCTCTTCTCAGGAAGGAGTTCTGCCCTCTGAGGGAACTGAGCCTTTGGAGCTTGAACCTTACCAGGTTGAGCTCTTGGGCCCAGGGGGACCCTCAAGGGAAGAGCTGTGTAAGGGACAAGAAACCTGTCCCTCTCTTGAAGGCCTTAGGCAGCAAGCTGCTGAAGAGTCCAAAGGCAAGAAAAATGGAACACATAGGGTCTATTGGGAAGATGGGCTCCTGTACACTGAGGCCAGAGACCCCAAACCTGGTGCCACTAGGAGAGTGGTAGTGCCTCAGCTGTTCAGAGAGTTCATCCTAACATTGGCCCATGACATTCCCCTTGCTGGACATTTGGGACAAACCAAGACGTGGGAGAGGTTAGTCAACCACTTCTACTGGCCCAATATGTCCAACATGGTTAAGGAGTTTTGCCTCTCCTGCCCCACCTGTCAAGCCAGTGGTAAGACAGGTGGGCATCCAAAGGCCCCCCTCATTCCACTTCCTGTGGTGGGGGTGCCCTTTGAAAGAGTGGGTGTGGACATAGTTGGTCCACTAGAACCTCCCACAGCCTCAGGAAATATGTACATCCTGGTAGTAGTGGATCATGCTACCAGGTATCCTGAAGCTATTCCCCTTAGGTCGACTACTGCCCCTGCAGTAGCCAAGGCCCTCATTGGTATCTTTACCAGAGTGGGTTTCCCTAAGGAGGTGGTGTCTGACAGAGGTACCAACTTCATGTCAGCATACCTAAAGCACATGTGGAATGAGTGTGGAGTGACTTATAAATTCACTACACCCTACCATCCACAAACTAATGGCTTAGTTGAGAGATTCAACAAGACATTAAAAGGCATGATCATGGGGCTCCCAGAAAAACTCAAAAGGAGATGGGATGTCCTCCTGCCATGTCTGCTTTTCGCTTACAGGGAGGTACCACAGAAGGGAGTAGGATTCTCACCCTTTGAACTTCTGTTTGGTCATCCTGTAAGGGGACCACTTGCCCTTGTTAAAGAAGGCTGGGAGAGACCTCTCCATGAGCCTAAACAGGACATAGTGGACTATGTACTTGGCCTTCGCTCTAGAATGGCAGAGTACATGGAAAAGGCAACCAAAAACCTTGAGGCCAGCCAACAACTCCAGAAGTTTTGGTATGACCAAAAGGCTGCACTGGTTGAGTTCCAACCAGGGCAGAAAGTCTGGGTTCTGGAGCCTGTGGCTCCCAGAGCACTCCAGGACAAATGGAGTGGCCCTTACCCAGTGCTAGAGAGGAAGAGTCAGGTCACCTACCTGGTGGACCTGGGCACAAGCAGGAGCCCCAAGAGGGTGATCCATGTGAACCGCCTTAAGCTCTTCCATGACAGGGCTGATGTGAATCTGTTGATGGTAACAGATGAGGATCAGGAGGCAGAGAGTGAACCTCTCCCTGATCTTCTGTCATCAGACCCCAAAGATGGCACAGTAGATGGAGTGATCTACTCAGACACCCTCTCTGGCCAACAGCAGGCTGATTGTAGGAGGGTCCTACAACAGTTTCCTGAGCTTTTCTCCCTAACCCCTGGTCAGACACACCTGTGTACCCATGATGTGGACACAGGAGACAGCATGCCTGTCAAGAACAAAATCTTCAGACAGTCTGACCATGTTAAGGAAAGCATCAAGGTGGAAGTCCACAAGATGCTGGAATTGGGAGTAATTGAGCGCTCTGACAGCCCCTGGGCTAGCCCAGTGGTCTTAGTCCCCAAACCTCACACCAAAGATGGAAAGAAAGAGATGAGGTTTTGTGTGGACTACAGAGGGCTCAATTCTGTCACCAAGACAGATGCTCATCCAATTCCAAGAGCTGATGAGCTCATAGACAAATTAGGTGCTGCCAAATTCTTAAGTACCTTTGACTTGACAGCAGGGTACTGGCAAATAAGAATGGCACCTGGAGCAAAAGAGAAAACAGCATTCTCCACACCTGATGGGCATTATCAGTTCACTGTTATGCCCTTTGGTTTAAAGAATGCCCCTGCCACCTTCCAAAGGTTGGTGAATCAAGTCCTTGCTGGCTTGGAGTCCTTTAGCACAGCTTATCTTGATGATATTGCTGTCTTTAGCTCCACCTGGCAGGATCACCTGGTCCACCTGAGGAAGGTTTTGAAGGCTCTGCAATCTGCAGGCCTCTCTATCAAGGCATCCAAATGCCAGATAGGGCAGGGAACTGTGGTTTACTTGGGACACCTTGTAGGTGGAGGACAAGTTCAGCCACTCCAACCCAAGATCCAGACTATTCTGGACTGGGTAGCTCCAAAAACCCAGACTCAAGTCAGGGCATTCCTTGGCTTGACTGGGTATTACAGGAGGTTTGTGAAGGGATATGGATCCATTGTGACAGCCCTCACTGAACTCACCTCCAAGAAAATGCCCAAGAAAGTAAACTGGACTGTGGAATGCCAACAGGCCTTTGACACCCCGAAACAGGCAATGTGCTCAGCACCAGTTCTCAAAGCTCCAGATTATTCTAAGCAGTTCATTGTGCAGACTGATGCCTCTGAACATGGGATAGGGGCAGTTTTGTCCCAAACAAATGATGATGGCCTTGACCAGCCTGTTGCTTTCATTAGCAGGAGGTTACTCCCCAGGGAGCAGCGTTGGAGTGCCATTGAGAGGGAGGCCTTTGCTGTGGTTTGGTCCCTGAAGAAGCTGAGACCATACCTCTTTGGGACTCACTTCCTAGTTCAAACTGACCACAGACCTCTCAAATGGCTGATGCAAATGAAAGGTGAAAATCCTAAACTGTTGAGGTGGTCCATCTCCCTACAGGGAATGGACTTTATAGTGGAACACAGACCTGGGACTGCCCATGCCAATGCAGATGGCCTTTCCAGGTTCTTCCACTTAGAAAATGAAGACTCTCTTGGGAAAGGTTAGTCTCATCCTCTTTCGTTTGGGGGGGGGTTGTGTAAGGAAATGCCTCCTTGGCATGGTTGCCCCCTGACTTTTTGCCTTTGCTGATGCTATGTTTACAATTGAAAGTGTGCTGAGGCCTGCTAACCAGGCCCCAGCACCAGTGTTCTTTTCCTAACCTGTACTTTTGTATCCACAATTGGCAGACCCTGGCATCCAGATAAGTCCCTTGTAACTGGTACTTCTAGTACCAAGGGCCCTGATGCCAAGGAAGGTCTCTAAGGGCTGCAGCATGTCTTATGCCACCCTGGAGACCCCTCACTCAGCACAGACACACTGCTTGCCAGCTTGTGTGTGCTAGTGAGGACAAAACGAGTAAGTCGACATGGCACTCCCCTCAGGGTGCCATGCCAGCCTCTCACTGCCTATGCAGTATAGGTAAGACACCCCTCTAGCAGGCCTTACAGCCCTAAGGCAGGGTGCACTATACCATAGGTGAGGGTACCAGTGCATGAGCATGGTACCCCTACAGTGTCTAAACAAAACCTTAGACATTGTAAGTGCAGGGTAGCCATAAGAGTATATGGTCTGGGAGTCTGTCAAACACGAACTCCACAGCACCATAATGGCTACACTGAAAACTGGGAAGTTTGGTATCAAACTTCTCAGCACAATAAATGCACACTGATGCCAGTGTACATTTTATTGTAAAATACACCACAGAGGGCACCTTAGAGGTGCCCCCTGAAACTTAACCGACTATCTGTGTAGGCTGACTAGTTTTAGCAGCCTGCCACAAACCGAGACATGTTGCTGGCCCCATGGGGAGAGTGCCTTTGTCACTCTGAGGCCAGTAACAAAGCCTGCACTGGGTGGAGATGCTAACACCTCCCCCAGGCAGGAGTTGTCACACCTGGCGGTGAGCCTCAAAGGCTCACCTCCTTTGTGCCAACCCAGCAGGACACTCCAGCTAGTGGAGTTGCCCGCCCCCTCCGGCCAGGCCCCACTTTTGGCGGCAAGGCCGGAGAAAATAATGAGAAAAACAAGGAGGAGTCACTGGCCAGTCAGGACAGCCCCTAAGGTGTCCTGAGCTGAGGTGACTCTAACTTTTAGAAATCCTCCATCTTGCAGATGGAGGATTCCCCCAATAGGGTTAGGATTGTGACCCCCTCCCCTTGGGAGGAGGCACAAAGAGGGTGTACCCACCCTCAGGGCTAGTAGCCATTGGCTACTAACCCCCCAGACCTAAACACGCCCTTAAATTTAGTATTTAAGGGCTACCCTGAACCCTAGAAAATTAGATTCCTGCAACTACAAGAAGAAGGACTGCCTAGCTGAAAAACCCCTGCAGAGGAAGACCAGAAGACGACAACTGCCTTGGCTCCAGAAACTCACCGGCCTGTCTCCTGCCTTCCAAAGATCCTGCTCCAGCGACGCCTTCCGAAGGGACCAGCGACCTCGACATCCTCTGAGGACTGCCCCTGCTTCGAAAAGACAAGAAACTCCCGAGGACAGCGGACCTGCTCCAAGAAAAGCTGCAACTTTGTTTCCAGCAGCTTTAAAGAACCCTGCAAGCTCCCCGCAAGAAGCGTGAGACTTGCAACACTGCACCCGGCGACCCCGACTCGGCTGGTGGCGAACCAACACCTCAGGAGGGACCCCAGGACTACTCTAAGACTGTGAGTACAAAAACCTGTCCCCCCCGAGCCCCCACAGCGCCGCCTGCAGAGGGAATCCCGAGGCTTCCCCTGACCGCGACTCTTTGAATCCTAAGTCCCGACACCTGGGAGAGACCCTGCACCCGCAGCCCCCAGGACCTGAAGGACCGGACTTTCACTGGAGGAGTGACCCCCAGGAGTCCCTCTCCCTTGACCAAGTGGAGGTTTCCCCGAGGAACCCCCCTCTTGCCTGCCTGCAGCGCTGAAGAGATCCCTAGATCTCCCATTGACTTCCATTACAAACCCGACGCTTGTTTCTACACTGCACCCGGCCGCCCCCGCGCTGCTGAGGGTGAAATTTCTGTGTGGGCTTGTGTCCCCCCCGGTGCCCTACAAAACCCCCCTGGTCTGCCCTCCGAAGACGCGGGTACTTACCTGCAAGCAGACCGGAACCGGGGCACCCCCTGCTCTCCATTCTAGCCTATGCGTTTTGGGCACCACTTTGAACTCTGCACCTGACCGGCCCTGAGCTGCTGGTGTGGTGACTTTGGGGTTGCTCTGAACCCCCAACGGTGGGCTACCTTGGACCAAGAACTAAGCCCTGTAAGTGTCTTACTTACCTGGTTAACCTAACAAATACTTACCTCCCCTAGGAACTGTGAAAATTGCACTAAGTGTCCACTTTTAAAACAGCTATTTGTGAATAACTTGAAAAGTATACATGCAATTTTGATGATTTGAAGTTCCTAAAGTACTTACCTGCAATACCTTTCGAATGAGATATTACATGTAGAATTTGAACCTGTGGTTCTTAAAATAAACTAAGAAAAGATATTTTTCTATATAAAAACCTATTGGCTGGATTTGTCTCTGCGTGTGTGTACCTCATTTATTGTCTATGGGTATGTACAACAAGTGCTTAACACTACTCCTTGGATAAGCCTACTGCTCGACCACACTACCACAAAATAGAGCATTAGTATTATCTATTTTTACCACTATTTTACCTCTAAGGGGAACCCTTGGACTCTGTGCATGCTATTCCTTACTTTGAAATAGCACATACAGAGCCAACTTCCTACAAGAGATTAAGATGTTCCTTTACTGCTGCTAAGGTGTTAGTGCTTAACCGTTGTTGGCACAATTTACCCACACTGTATATGGCAACTATACCTGAGTGTTGACTTGAGACATAACGAGGGTCCAGCCAGCCTATTTTAAAAACCCTTGAGGAATTTACAAAACTTGCTTGACACCCATGTGTGTCTAGTGGCTACAATAACCACCTGCCAGGACTTAAAATTGTGGAATTATAGGTACCATCCTGAACCCGAACATTTAGTTATTCCTCAGTGACATTTAGGAATGGTTGCCAGTTGGTGAATTTGGCTGGTGTGGGAATACAGGGCGCATTAATTTCCTTTATTTTTGCTAACCCTAGGCAGAATGTTTGTTGAACTGTGACATTCAAGAATATAATTTGGACAGGAATAAGGCATGCTCTAACAAAAGCTTCCCTACCCTGAATTTACCAATCTTGTGTTCCCCATACACTTTTCATATCAATAGTGCTCTTCCAGTATTCATAACCTTCAACAGCAAATTTGGGAAACAAAGGAACTTGGTGTAGGTTAGCAACATTGCTTGCATTTTGGATGGTGGTAATTTGAAATAGTATGACTCTGCATTTGCAGCCTCGTGCCCAGAAAATTATGCTAATTTGTTTGTTACATATGTTTTGGGGCTCATCACAGGAGGAGTTGAGCAGTATTACCACTGTGTGTAATTACATACTGATGTATGTCTAATTGCTCAGTGCAGAAAATAATGTCCCCAATGATTATAGCTGAACATTTCCCCATAATTCCCTATGTTTATATGTACATCATCACTTTCAAATATAGTGTAATCCTGCAGCTCAGCATGCATAGAACCAACTGTTTGAACATCCCAGCCATCAGACACAACAGCGGGTATAATTACATCATTCATTGAAATTGTGAACACATATGGAATTTGGATCACCTCAGTAGGCCTGTATATATTAAAAGGAACATTATCCCAAACAATCCCATCTGGAATTTGTACTGCTGAAATGTTCACAAGGGACAAGTCTCTTCGGACCTTATGTGAGTGAAGATAGGGTGTTAAAACCTCATCCACTGGCTCAACAGAAGAGCTTTCAGGAAGATAATGATCATTTATCAGGAGAAAGTAAACAGTCACAAAACCAATCCATAACAGAAAGGCAAGCACTTTGAAAAATAGCCACATATAATACCATAGATAAACTAAATAGTTATTTTTAAGCCATATGTACAGCTTACATGTCTCTGAAACAGTTTCAATTGCAAATGTAAATGAAGTTGTAGAAAAGTCATCAAGGTCGATTAAGTAACCAGAAGCAGTCTCTGTAAATACAGGAGCCGGTGCATTACTGGTGGGTAGATCCACTTAGAGTGGAGGTTCATAGTAGACAATGTTGTCAGTTTGTGTTGCATTGAAGTTGGAGATAGTCACGTCTTGGACAGTTCTTGTCGGTGAAGTGGTAACGGGAATCAGCAGGATCTCCTTCTTGACAGATAATTCAGTTCTGTCTGGACCTCATATAGGTGATGAAGCCAACAGTGGCTAGATACATTAGACATTAAAAGAGCACTAATGTATTACATAGATAAAACTAAATCATTTAGGAAAACCAAGCAATTTTTTGTGGCGTTCCAAAAATCACATACTGATAACCCTATCTGTAGGAAGTTGGCTCTGTATGCACTATTTCAAAGTAAGGAATAGTATGCACAGAGTCCAAGGGTTCCCCTTAGAGGTAAGATAGTGGCAAAAAGAGATAATTCTAATGCTCTATTTTGTGGTAGTGTGGTCGAGCAGTAGGCTTATCAAAGGAGTAGTGTTAAGCATTTGTTGTACACACACAGGCA
The DNA here is from genome assembly GCF_031143425.1 of Pleurodeles waltl. Classification (NCBI taxonomy): domain Eukaryota; kingdom Metazoa; phylum Chordata; class Amphibia; order Caudata; family Salamandridae; genus Pleurodeles; species Pleurodeles waltl. Next base: position 1,227,042,688 of record NC_090445.1, on the reverse strand, counting down.
ATAAATGAGGACCACACACTCAGAGACAATTCCATGCCAATAGGTTTTTGTATAGAAAAATATATTTTCTTAGTTTATTTTAAGAACCGCAGGTTCAAGATTTACATGTAATACTTCAAATGAAAGGTATTGCAGGTAGGTACTTTAGGAACTTTGAATTAGCAAAATAGCATATACACTTTTCACATAAATCACATATAGCTATTTTAAAACTAGACACTGTGCAATTTTCAACAGTTCCTGGGGGGAGTAAGAGTTTGTTAGTTTTTGCAGGTAAGTAAACCACCTACGGGGTTCAAGTTTGGGTCAAAGGTAGCCCACCGTTGGGGGTTCAGAGCAACCCCAAAGTTACCACACCAGCAGCTCAGGGCCAGTCAGGTGCAGAGGTCAAAGTGGTACCCAAAACGCATAGGCTTCAATGGAGAACGGGGTGCTCCGGTTCCAGTCTGCCAGCAGGTAAGTACCCGCGTCTTCGGAGGGCAGACCAGGGGGCGTTTTGTAGGGCACCGGGGGGGACACAAGTCCACACAGAAAGTACACCCTCAGCGGCACGGGGCGGCCGGGTGCAGTGTGCAAACAAGCGTCGGGTTTGTAATAGGAATCAATGGGAGCCCAAGGGGTCTCTTCAGTGACACAGGCAGGGGGGGTGGGGGCTCCTCAGGGTAGCCACCACCTGGGCAAGGGAGAGGGCCTCCTGGGGGGGTCACTCCTGCACTGGAGTTCGGATCCTTCAGGTCCTGGGGGCTGCGGGTGCAGTGTCCCTACCAGGCGTCGGGTTTTTAGAAGCAGGCAGTCAGGGGGAGCCTCGGGATTCCCTCTGCAGGCGACGCTGTGGGGGCTCAGGGGGGGCAACTCTGGCTACTCACGGTCTCGCAGTCGCCAAGGAGTCCTCCCTGAAGTGATTGTTCTCCACAAGTCGAGCCGGGGGCAGTGTGTCAAGTCTCACGCTTCCGGCGGGAAACGCAAGTTGTAGCAAAGTTGCTTCTTTGTTTCAAAGTTGCAGTCTTTGGTGAACAGGGCCGCTGTCCTCGGGAGTTCTTGGTCCTTCTAGATGCAGGGTAGTCCTCTGAGGCTTCAGAGGTCGCTGGTCCCTGGGGAGAGCGTCGCTGGAGCAGTGTCTTTAGAAGGGGGGAGACAGGCCAGTAGAGCTGGGGCCAAAGCAGTTGGTGTCTCCGTCTTCTTTGCAGGGTTTTTCAGCTTAGATTCCTGCAACCTAAGAAGAAGAGGACTGCTGAGTTCCTAGGTTCTGGGGAGCCCTTAAATACTAAATTTAAGGGCATGTTTAAGTCTGGGGGGTTAGTAGCCAATGGCTACTAGTCCTGAGGGTGGGTACACCCTCTTTGTGCCTCCTCCCTGAGGGGAGGGGGGCACATCCCTACCCTGATTGGGGGAATCCTCCATTTGCAAGATGGAGGATTTCTAAAAGTCAGTCACCTCAGCTCAGGACACCTTAGGGGCTGTCCTGACTGGCCAGTGACTCCTCCTTGTTTTTCTCATTATCTCCTCCGGCCTTGCTGCCAAAAGTGGAGCCGTGGCCAGAGGGGGCGGGCAACTCCACTAGCTGGAGTGCTCTGGGGTGCTGTAACAAAGGGGGTGAGCCTTTGAGGCTCACCGCCAGGTGTTACAGTTCCTGCAGGGGGAGGTGTGATGCACCTCCACCCAGTACAGGCTTTGTTACTAGCCACAGAGTGACAAAGGCACTCTCCCCATGTGGCCAGCAACATGTCTCGAGTGTGGCAGGCTGCTAAAACCAGTCAGCCTACACGGATAGTCTGTTAAGGTTTCAGGGGGCACCTCTAAGGTGCCCTCTGGGGTGTATGTTACAATAAAATGTACAATGGCATCAGTGTACATTTATTGTGCTGAGAAGTTTGATACCAAACTTCACAGTTTTCAGTGTAGCCATTATGGTTCTGTGGAGTTCGTGCATGACAGACTCCCAGACCATATACTCTTATGGCTACCCTGCACTTACAATGTCTAAGGTTTTGCTTAGACACTGTAGGGGCATAGTGCTCATGCACTTATGCCCTCACTTATGGTATAGTGCACCCTGCCTTAGGGCTGTAAGGCCTGCTAGAGGGGTGACTTATCTATACTGCTTAGGCAGTGTGGGGTTGGCATGGCACCCTGAGGGGAGTGCCATGTCGACTTAGTCTTTTTATCCCCACTAGCACACACAAGCTGGCAAGCAGTGTGTCTGTGCTGAGTGAAGGGTCCCCAGGGTGGCATAAGATATGCTGCAGCCCTTAGAGACCTTCCCTGGCATCCGGGCCCTTGGTACCAGGGGTACCAGTTTCAAGGGACTTACCTGGATGCCAGGGTGTGCCAATTGTGGAAGTACAGGTTAGGGAAAGAACACTGGTGCTGGGGCCTGGTTAGCAGGCCTCAGCACACTTTCAAATCAAAACTTAGCATCAGCAAAGGCAAAAAGTCAGGGGGTAACCATGCCAAGGAGGCATTTCCTTACACTATCTTAAAGCAAGGGCTAGCTAGATGGATAGTAAAATGCACCCAAACGTGTTACCTAAAAGCTAAAAGGCAGCTATTAGTTATAACTAAGGCACACTCCACCCGCAGAAAGGGAGCTACAATGGCTTTCTTAGGAAACATACCAATGGCCGAAATCTGTAAAGCAGCCACTTGGTCAACACCGCATACATTTACCAAGCATTACTGTGTAGATGTGTTAGCAACACGACAGGCCACGGTAGGACAGGCTGTACTAAGAACACTATTTCAAACAACTTCAACTCCTACAGGCTGACCACCGCTTATGGGAGGTAAAACTGCTTTGTAGTCTATGCATAGCATGTGTATCTGCAGCTACACATGCCATCAAACTGAAAATGTCACTTACCCAGTGTACATCTGTTGGTGGCATGTTGCGCTGCAGATTCACATGCACCCTCCCACCTCCCCGGGAGCCTGTAGCCGTTTAAGTTCAACATTCACTTGTACATATGTGTATATATATATATATATTCCATTTGAATGGACATCTCTTTTCTTTATACTCTATCACTCCTACCTTACTCTCTGCGGGAAAACAATCTAACATGGAGTCGATGCCCATGCGCAATGGAGCCGAAGAGGAAGAGTCACTCGATCCCATGAATACTTCTTCGAAGAAAAACAACTTGTAACACTCCGAGCCCAATATGTTCGATGGCATGTGTAGCTGCTGGTACAAATGCTTTGCTAAAGTCCGCCATCTAGTGTTGGGCTTGGAGTGTTACAAGTTGTTTTTCTTCGAAGAAGCATTTTTTAAGTCACAAGATTAAGTGACTCCTCCTCTCGGTGATAGTGCGTATGGGCTTTAAGTCCTTTGTCAGATTGTTTTCTTTCCACCGTCGGGTTAAGACGTGTTCCCTCTCGCATCGGTTGATCTTGGTTTGGTACTACCTGAACTTTTCTATCTTTCCTTTAAATGTCAGTATAATTTTCAAACGTGTTTTCCATACTACGCTCGATCCAACTGTAGCATCAGGATCAATTAAACGCCCTTTTGGGTGCTCGAACCCTTCACAGGCCTTCTCTGGCCTACTGCGGCGTAAGCTCATGGATCGAACTCAGCTTCGATTCTGCCCTCTGTGCCTCGGAGTGTAACCTCTGCCTCTCTCCGGACCACAAGGAAGAAGCCTGAGGTGTGCTGATCCTTCCGCTCCAAGGGGACTCTGCTGGATCAGAGAGTGCATCAGCTGGAGATGGCTTCGAAGTCGACTGAACAAACGCCCAACATTTTCGGTGAGAAACAGGCGCAGACTGAGGCTTCCATCGCAGACTACGATTCCGACCGTGACTCAGATGGGGACAACCAAGTTATTTCTGAAGCGCAGTACATGAGTACGCCAGCCCCTTCCCATCACCAAAAAGATCCCAAAAAGCCAACGCAAATGGTCTTGGGTCCACCACTGCTTACTGACCATGGTCGGGTCCGAAAGTTGCATCTCGGCGACTGGCCCTCGGGCTCTGTGCCGCAAATGACCAAAATGCGTTCGATCGAACAGACTGTCACGCCTGTTTCATGATCGAGTCGCAAGGTGGAGGCTTCCACTTCGGCACAAAAACGTTTCCATACCACCTCGGAGCCGAAGCAGCCAAGCTCCTCTTTGGAGCCAAAAAACCTCCCTTCTGCTTCAGAGTCTACATTTTCGGCCTGATTAAAGCAGTCAATCACCATGCTTTCGGAGCACACAATTATCGGAAGCAAATATGTTCCATCTACAAAGGAATCAGCAGACATTAGGCCCATTCTTGAAGTCATGGGCCATAAACAATGGAAAATACAGATTCAAAAAGACACGGGAAAGATTATTGCCTCTCCTTCTTCAATAACAAAGAGGAACCTTTCTTTCCAAGAAAGTTTGGAACCTGGGCCTTCACCTGCAAAAATATTTAAGCGCAAGGAGAATCCAAAGACAGTACAACAGTCTTCTCCACTGCATTCTCCTTTGCTTCCCACTTCGCCACCTCAGACCCCACCTTCACCTTCACCTACTATGCAATCTCCTGTCACATGGGGATTATATGGGCGACAATACGTACAATGTAGACCCATGACATGTAAATGATTCCCACCCTATCCCATCTAATGACCCTAATCTATATCCCACTAGGCCATCTCCAGCAGAAGACCCCACAGCCTATAGTAAGGTGATTGCTAGAGCAGCCGTGTACCACAATGTGTAGTTGAACTCATAGAGGATTACTTTTTATTGAACACCCTATCCTCTACACATAAACTGTACCAATGTTTGCCAGTGCTACCAGGCATACTAAAACATGTTGCTGATATTTTTAACAAACCAGCAAAGGCCAGAGTACTCACACCGAGGGTGGCCAAAAAAATATAGAACCGCTCCATCAGATCCACTCTTCATAACACAACAATTGCCACCTGATTCCATTGTTGTCAGTGCAGCTAGAAAGAGGGCAAACAGTCAGTCCACAAAGGATTCTCCTCCCCCTGATAAAGAAAGCTACAAATTCAATGCAGCAGGCAAGAGTGGCGACTGTAGCTGAAAATTTGTGGAAAATTGCCAACTCTGAAGCTCTTTTAGCCGGGTACGACAGGGCCCATTGGGATGAGATGCAGGAGTTCCTCCAATATCTCCCTCCAGAACACCCAAAAAGAGCACAGCAGGTACTGGCAGAAGGACAAACTATTGCCAACAGTTAAATTAGATCCGCCCTAAATGCAGCAGCCACTGCAGCTAGGGGTATAAATACTAGCATTATGATCAGGGGGCATGCTTGGTTGCGGTCCTCAGGATTCAAACCTAAAAATCAGCAAGCAGTCCTTAATATGCAGTTTAACAAACAGCAGCTATTTGGACCAAAGGTGGATACCAACATCGAGGAATTAAAAAAGGACTCAGATACAGCAAAGGCCATGGGTGCCCTTTACACAACACCTTCTCGGGGTACTTTTCTCAAGCCCCAATTCAGAGGGGGGTTTTAAACCCAAAACATCAGAGGCTCTACGTCCCAACAAAAACAGGGACAACAGTATTATTCTAGAGGGTCTTTCAGAGGATCCTATTGAGTACACCACTTTAAAAGTAGCAGCAAATCCACTGCCACAAGAGGTGTCTCCACCTCATCAAAGCAGTGACTTTCTCTGAATCCCCACACAGTACACATCTCCTGTGAGAGGAAGACTGCAACATTTCGACCATCAATGGCACACCCTTACATCAGATCAATGGGTACTGTCAATTACCCTCAATGGTTATTGGCTAGAACTCCTCTCCACTCCACCAAATATCCCCCCTCACTCACACAAGCTTTCTCCAGAATACCTTGTTCTGTTAAACAAGAGATAGAATAACTGTTACTCAAAGGTGCAATAGAAATGGTACCTATAACTCAACAAGGGGCAGGAGTATATTCTGTATACTTCCTCATACCAAAAAAGAATAGCACTCTCAGACCAGTCCTCGATCTCAGACCCCCTGATCAATAAATTCTCTCGGAGCATTTCCACATGGTACAAAAACAGGACTACATGACCGCATTAGATGTAAAAAAAAAAAAATATATATACTTCTAAATTCCCATACATCCAGTACATTGCAAATATCTAAGATTTGTAAAAACAGGCAAGCACTACCAATTACAAGTGATACCCTTTGGAGTAGCAACAGCACCAAGCGTATTTACCAAATGCCTAGTAGTGGTTGCAGTGTACCTCAAAAGACAGTATATACATGCCTTTCCCTATCTGGACAACTGGCTCATAAAAGCCAGCACCATTCAAACCTGTCAACAACTCACAGTACACAATCAATACCCTACATAGTCTAGGGTTCATAATCAATTACCAGAAATCTCACCTTCAGCCAGCGCAAATACAACCATATCAGGGAGTAATTCTGAACACTCAGTCAGCATTAGCTTGCCCAAACCCACAAAGAATTCAAGCATTCCACAGTCTCCTATCTCAACTACAATACAATAAAAATAACACAGTAAGGTTTATTATGAAACTATTGGGAATGATGGCATCGTGCATATCAATAATGACAGTGCATGTCTAAACATGAGACCCTTGCAACAGTGTCTTTCACAACAATGGTCTCAGGCACAGGGTCAACTTCACGATCTAGTGTTGTTGGACTGCCAGACTTAAAAACCCTCTGCAGTGGTCGAATCACACCAACTTATCAAAAGGCGGCCATTTCAGGACCGTGTGCCACAGACCATAATCACCATGGATGCATCAATGAGAGGTTGGGGAGCCCATCTCAACAATCTGACTATAGAGGAAGCATGGGACTCAATCCCGCAGACCTACCACATAAACCACTTGGAATTGCTGGCAGTGTTCTTAGCACTCAAAGCATCCCAGCCACAGATCACACAAGACAGTATTAATAGACTGACAACAATGTATTATCTGCAGAAACAGGGGGGCACACTCCTCTCAATTCTTCCTTCTAGCACAGGCAATTTGGAAGTGGACAAATCACAATTGCATTCAACTATTAGCAGAGTATATCCCAGGGATACACAACCAACTAGCAGACCTCTTAAGCAGGACACAGCAACAAATACACAAATGGGAGATTCACCAACAAGTAATTCAACAGTACTTTAACATGAGGTAAACACCAAACATAGACCTCGCCGCAACAAAAGAAAATGCAAAATGCCCAAACTACCCAGGGTACCCACACCCTTGATCCAAGGACAATGCTTTATGGATCAGTTAGTCAGGGATATTTGCTTACACTTTTCCCCCTGTCCCACTAATTCTGTTTCTGGTCAACAAGATCCTTCACACTTTCCCTCACTATGGTACTCATAGCTCCCACTTGGGCATGCCAACTCTGGAACACAACACTATTGGACCTATCCGTAGTACCACATCACAAGCTTCCAAACAGTCCAGAGCTATTGACTCAAAACAAAGGTCAGATTAGGCATCCCAATCCCAGTATGCTCACCCTGGCGATTTGGCTGCTGAGGTCCTAGAATTTGGATATTTACAGCTTCCGTCAGAATGTATGGACATTCTAAAAGAAGCACGTAAACCTACAACCAGGCAGTGCTATGCAGCTAAATGGAAACGTTTTGTATATTACTGTCAGCCCAAAAATATTGATCCACTTAAAGCATCAGTACAGGATATTGTATGTTATTTGCTTTACTTACAAAAAGCAAATTTAGCATATTCATCTCTTAAAATTAATGTAACAAGAATATCAGCCTATCGCCAAAGCAGACCGCATACTTCACTGTTTACTAAAAGCTTTTATGGAAGGCCTTAAGAGTTATTCCACCTAGAGCTCCACCAGCTCCTGTCTGAAATCTTAACATTGTGCTCACAAGGCTTATGGGTCCTCCAGTTGAACCCATGCATTCTCGTGCTCTTCAATTTCTCTCATGGAAAGTTGCTTTCCTAGTAGCAATTACTTCCCTAAGGAGAGTTAGTGAAATTCAAGCATTCACTTTAGAAGAACCTTTCGTCCAAATTCACAAACAGAAAATAGTACTTAGGACAAATCCAAAATTTCTACCCAAAGTGGTTTCACCATTTCACATCAATCAGTCAGTGGAAATGCCAGTCTTCTTTCCACAGCCAGATTCAGTTGCTGAAAGAGCTCTCCATACTCTTGCTCTCAAAAGAGCTCTCATGTATTATATAGACAGAACAGACGATTTCTGAAAAGCTAAACTTTGTATCTTTTTAACAGCCTCATAAAGGCAATCCTATTTCAAAAGAAGGATTGGCCAGATTGACATTAAAGTGCATTCAAACGTGCTACCTCAAAGCAAAAAGGCAACTATTAGTTACTCCTAAAGCACATTCTACTAGAAAGAAAGGAGCTTCAGTGGCATTCCTAGGAAATATACCAATGGCAGACATATACAAAGCAGTCACATGGTCCACACCACACACATTTACTAAACACTACTGTGTGGATGGGCTATCTCACCAATAAGCAAATGTTGGTCAAGCAGTGCTTAAGACACTATTTCAAACTACTACAACTCCTACAGGCTAGCCACCACTTATTATATGAGGGGACTGCTTTTCAGTCTATGGAAGGCATGTGTATCTGCAGCTGCACATGCCATAGAACGGAAAATGTCACTTACTCAATCTGCATCTGCATGTAGTGCTGCAGATTCACATGTTCAATGGCATGTGTAGCTGCAGATACACATGCTATGCACAGGTCCTGCCATCTAGTGTTGGGCTTGGAGTGTTACAAGTTGTTTTTCTTCGAAGAAGTCTTTTCGAGTCACGCGACCGAGTGACTCTTCCTTTTCGGTTCCATTGCGCATGGGCATCGACCCCATCTTAGATTGTTTTCTTTCCGCCATCGGGTTCGGATGGGTTTCTTTTCACTCCGGTTGTTCGAGTCGGAAAAGTACTGCAAACTCTCTAAATTTGTCGGTATTGTTTTTGATCGCGTACCATCTAGCATCGAAACCTCGGTACCGGCGGACACAGATCTCTACTTGCCCTTCGGGGCACCCGCGCCCAACTCTGGCCTGGTCGGCCCGACCAAAAGTCTTTTTGAAGCCTCATAGACCGGACCCCGTTTAGATTCAGCCCTCTGTGCCACGCCAAGTACCCTTACACGAACCAACATCTAGTCTGTAACCTGTGTCTATCTCCAGACCACCGAGAGGATACTTGCGAGGCCTGCAGATCCTTCCGCTCGAAAAAGAGCGAAGGTTAGAGATGGCATCTAGAAGCACCGAACGCCTCGACGCAGAAGAGGAGGAGATGATCCACACATCAGTCTCTGCCTGGGGGTCTGACTTTGAGCATGAGTCCGACAACGACAGACCAATAACAGCGGGCCAGCACGTGAGTACGCTTGCTCTGACCCAATCCAAGCCCAAACACAAGTCCTCGGGGACACCACTGCCAGAAGGCCATGGCTCCACCCGTAAGAAAACTACCGGTGACCAAGCAACATCTTCGGCACCGAGAAAGGCCACACCACCGAAGCCTTCGGACTCGAGCTGAAACACAGGCTCCGAAATCCTCAAGCACTGACCCATTGAGTCAAAGCCCTGAAAATCCCTCTCGGAGCTGAGGCCAACAACTACTACAGGCCTTTCGATCCCGAGGAAACCGGGTTCGGAGCCAAAAAAACACATATACAGAGGAGCATGGAATTTCCAAAGCAATTGAAAGAAAGCCATAGATTTGCGGAATAACTTACGCAAACGGAGGAATTTGACAAAAAACAGGCCAGAATCCAAATTTATAAAGACACTGGCAAAATCCTTACTGCACTTCCTCTAAAAACAAAGAGGAAGCTGGCCTTTCAAGGACATTTGGACACTGACCAGCCACTGCTGAAGTGCCAAAACCGTGACAAAAATCTCCGCCTCCTCAGTTCTCACCTCACCAGTCTCCTCCTCATTCTCCTCACCTAACTGTCTCCCCACCTATTACCCCCACTGCACAGTCTCCAGTACACTCTGCACAGTCACACCAGGATGACACTGACCCATGGGACCTTTATGACGATCCCATTTCCGGCAATAGTCCAGAGTCCAATCCCACAAAGCCATCACCCCCAGAGGATAGCACCTCATATACGCAGGTTCTAGCTAGGGCAGCATCATATCATATCATAGCCATGCACACAGAACCTCTCGAGGTTGATTTTTTATTTAATACATTGTCCTCAACTCACGCCACCTACCAGAGTCTACTCATGCTTCTTGGCATATGCGCATCAAATCTTTCAGGAACCAGTTAAAGCATGAGCGATCACTCCTAGGGTAGAAAAGAAATATAAGCCGCCTTCTTCAGACCCAGCTTTTATTACCCAACAGCTACCCCCAGATTCCGTAGTGGTCAGCGCAGCAAGGAAGAGGGCTAACTCCCAGTCCTCTGGGGACGCACCCCCACCAGATTAAGAAAGTAAACAATTTGATGCTGCAGGTAAAAGGGTACCATCACAAGCAGCTAATCAATGGCGTATAGCCAATTCCCACGCGCTAATGGCCAGATACGACAGGGCACACTGGGATGAGATGAAAGACCTTATCCAGCATCTCTCCAAAGATCAGCAGAAAAGAGCCCAGCAAATAGTAGAGGAGGGACCGGCAATTACCAACAATCAGATCAGGTCGGCGTTAGACTCCGCAGATACAGCCGCAAGAACTATTAATACGGCTGTCACCATTAGGCGACACGCATGGCTTAGGTCGTCAGGCTTTAAACCTGAAATCCAGCAGGCTGTTCTTAACATGCCTTTTAAGGAACACCAACTATTTGGCCCACAGGTTGATACAGCCATTGAGAAAATAAAAAAAGACGCCGACACTGCCAAAGCTATGGGGGTGCTTTACTCCACTCAATACAGAGGCTCATTTTGAAAGCCTCAATATAGGGGAGGCTTTAGACCCCAAACATCTGCACCATCTACCTCCCAATCCAAACACTCTTACCAGACACAATACCAGAGAGTGGGGTTTTGGGGAACATACAGAGGACAATTTCCCAGATCTAGAGGAAAATATCAGCCCTCAAAGCATACCAAACAGTGACTTCATCCACATCTTCCCTCACCACACTTCCCCTGTGGGAGAAAGACTGCAAAAGTTACACACACACTGATTACCCATTACAACAGACAATTGGGTCCATTATCCAACATGGTTACTGCATAGAGTTCGCACAAACTCCTCCAGATATACCCCCAAAACCACACACAGTCTCCTCTCAACACATTTCAATGTTGCAAACAGAGGTACAGTCACTATTACTCAAATGAACCATAGAGCTTGTACCACATCATCAAAGAGGAACAGGGGTTTACTACTTGTATTTCCTCAGTCCCAAAAAAGACGGAACATTGAGACCAATACTAGATCTCAGAACTCTCAATTTTTACATCCTGTCAGAATACTTTGACATGGTAACACTACAGGATGTAGTCCCATTGTTACAACAACAAGATTTTATGGCAACACTGGATCTAAAAGATGCATATTTTCACATGCCCATTGTAGGAAAGTACCATCTTGCCTGGCATGTTACCCCCATTTTTCACTGTATATATGTTGTTTTAGTTGTATGTGTCACTGGGACCCTGGTAACCCAGGGCCCCAGTGCTCATAAGTGTGCCTGAATGTGTTACCTGTGTAGTGACTAACTGTCTCACTGAGGCTCTGCTAATCAGAACCTCAGTGGTTATGCTCTCTCATTTCTTTCCAAATTGTCACTAACAGGCTAGTGACCATTTTTACCAATTTACATTGGCTTACTGGAACACCCTTATAATTCCCTAGTATATGGTACTGAGGTACCCAGGGTATTGGGGTTCCAGGAGATCCCTATGGGCTGCAGCATTTCTTTTGCCACCCATAGGGAGCTTTGACAATTCTTACACAGGCCTGCCACTGCAGCCTGAGTGAAATAACGTCCACGTTATTTCACAGCCATTTTACACTGCACTTAAGTAACTTATAAGTCACCTATATGTCTAACCTTTACCTGGTAAAGGTTAGGTGCAAAGTTACTTAGTGTGAGGGCACCCTGGCACTAGCCAAGGTGCCCCCACATTGTTCAGAGCCAATTCCCTGAACTTTGTGAGTGCGGGGACACCATTACACGCGTGCACTACATATAGGTCACTACCTATATGTAGCTTCACAATGGTAACTCCGAATATGGCCATGTAACATGTCTAAGATCATGGAATTGCCCCCTCTATGCCATCCTGGCATAGTTGGCACAATCCCATGATCCCAGTGGTCTGTAGCACAGACCCTGGTACTGCCAAACTGCCCTTCCTGGGGTTTCACTGCAGCTGCTGCTGCTGCCAACCCCTCAGACAGGCATCTGCCCTCCTGGGGTCCAGCCAGGCCTGGCCCAGGATGGCAGAACAAAGAACTTCCTCTGAGAGAGGGTGTGACACCCTCTCCCTTTGGAAAATGGTGTGAAGGCAGGGGAGGAGTAGCCTCCCCCAGCCTCTGGAAATGCTTTGTTGGGCACAGATGTGCCCAATTCTGCATAAGCCAGTCTACACCGGTTCAGGGGACCCCTTAGCCCTGCTCTGGCGCGAAACTGGACAAAGGAAAGGGGAGTGACCACTCCCCTGACCTGCACCTCCCCTGGGAGGTGTCCAGAGCTCCTCCAGTGTGCTCCAGACCTCTGCCATCTTGGAAACAGAGGTGCTGCTGGCACACTGGACTGCTCTGAGTGGCCAGTGCCACCAGGTGACGTCAGAGACTCCTGCTGATAGGCTCCTTCAGGTGTTAGTAGCCTATCCTCTCTCCTAGGTAGCCAAACCCTCTTTTCTGGCTATTTAGGGTCTCTGTCTCTGGGGAAACTTTAGATAACGAATGCAAGAGCTCATTCCTCTGCATCTCTCTCTTCACCTTCTGCCAAGGAATCGACTGCTGACCGCGCTGGAAGCCTGCAAACCTGCAACATAGTAGCAAAGACGACTACTGCAACTCTGTAACGCTGATCCTGCCGCCTTCTCGACTGTTTTCCTGCTTGTGCATGCTGTGGGGGTAGCCTGCCTCCTCTCTGCACCAGAAGCTCCGAAGAAATCTCCCGTGGGTCGACGGAATCTTCCCCCTGCAACCGCAGGCACCAAAAAAATGCATTACCGGTCCCTTGGGTCTCCTCTCAGCACGACGAGCGAGGTCCCTCGAATCCAGCAACTCTGTCCAAGTGACCCCCACAGTCCAGTGACTCTTCAGTCCAAGTTTGGTGGAGGTAAGTCCTTGCCTCACCTCGCTGGGCTGCATTGCTGGGAACCGCGACTTTGCAGCTACTCCGGCCCCTGTGCACTTCCGGCGGAAATCCTTTGTGCACAGCCAAGCCTGGGTCCAAGGCACTCTAACCTGCATTGCACGACTTTCTAAGTTGGTCTCCGGCGACGTGGGACTCCTTTGTGCAACTTCGGCGAGCACCGTTTCACGCATCCTCGTAGTGCCTGTTTCTGGCACTTCTCCGGGTGCTACCGGCTTCAGAGAGGGCTCCTTGTCTTGCTCGACGTCCCCTCTCTCTGCTGGTCCAATTTGCGACCTCCTGGGCCTCAGCAGCGTCCAAAAACGCTAACCGCACGATTTGCAGCTAGCAAGGCTTGTTGGCGTTCTTTCGGCGGGAAAACACTTCTGCACGACTCTCCACGGCGAGAGGGATCCGTCCACCAAAAGGGGAAGTCTCTAGCCCTTTTCGTTCCTGCAGAAACCTCAGCTTCTTCTGTACAGTAGAAGCTTCTTTGCACCCGCAGCTGGCATTTCCTGGGCATTTGCCCATCTCCGACTTGCTTGTGACTTTTGGACTTGGTCCCCTTGTTCCACAGGTACCCTAGATTGGAAATCCACAGTGTTGCATTGCTGGTTTGTGTCTTTCCTGCATTATTCCTCTAACACGACTTCTTTGTCCTTAGGGGAACTTTAGTGCACTTTGCACTCACTTTTCAGGGTCTTGGGGAGGGTTATTTTTCTAACTCTCACTATTTTCTAATAGTCCCAGCGACCCTCTACAAGGTCACATAGGTTTGGGGTTCATTTGTGGTTCGCATTCCACTTTTGGAGTATATGGTTTGTGTTGCCCCTATCCCTATGTTTCCCCATTGCATCCTATTGTCACTATACATTGTTTGCACTGTTTTCTAAGACTATACTGCATATTTTTGCTATTGTGTATATATATCTTGTGTATATTTCCTATCCTCTCACTGAGGGTACACTCTAAGATACTTTGGCATATTGTCATAAAAATAAAGTACCTTTATTTTTAGTATAACTGTGTATTGTGTTTTCTTATGATATTGTGCATATGACACTAAGTGGTACTGTAGTAGCTTCACACGTCTCCTAGTTCAGCCTAAGCTGCTCTGCTAAGCTACCATTATCTATCAGCCTAAGCTGCTAGACACCCTATACACTAATAAGGGATAACTGGGCCTGGTGCAAGGTGCAAGTACCCCTTGGTACTCACTACAAGCCAGTCCAGCCTCCTACACCCATCTGTAGGAAGTTGGCTCTGTATGTACTATTTCAAAGTAAGAAATAGCATGCACAGAGTCCAAGGGTTCCCCTTAGAGGTAAGATAGTGGCAAAAAGAGATAATTCTAATGCTCTATTTTGTGGTAGTGTGGTCAAGCAGTAGGCTTATCAGAGGGTAGTGTTAAGCATTTGTTGTACACACACAGGCAATAAATGAGGAACACACACTCAGAGACAATTCCAGGCCAATAGGTTTTTGTATAGAAAAATATATTTTCTTAATTTATTTTAAGAACCACAGGTTCAAGATTTACAAACAATACCTTAAATGAAAGGTACTTCACTTAGGAACTTTGAATTAGCAAAATAGCATATACAGTTTTCACACAAATGACATATAGCTATTTTAAAACTAGACAGTGCAATGTTCAACAGTTCCTGAGGAGGTAAGTGTTTGTTAGATTTTGCAGGTAAGTAAACCACCTACAAGGTTCAAGTTTGGGTCCCACCGTTGGGGGTTCAGAGCAACCCCAAAGTTACCACACCAGCAGCTCAGGGCTGGTCAGGTGCAGAGGTCAAAGTGGTGCCCAAAACGCATAGGCTTCAATGGAGAAGGGGGTGCCCCGGTTCCAGTCTGCCAGCAGGTAAGTACCCGCGTCTTCGGAGGGCAGACCAGGGGGGTTTTGTAGGGCACCGGGGGGGGAAAACAAGTCAGCACAGAAAGTACACCCTCAGCAGCACGGGGGCGGCCGGGTGCAGTGTGCAAACAAGCGTCGGGTTTCAATAGGATTCAATGGGAGACCAAGGGGTCTCTTCAGCGATGCAGGCAAGGGGGGGATCCTCGGGTAGCCACCACCTGGGCAAGGAAGAGGGCCACCTGGGGGTCGCTCCTGCACTGGAGGTCGGATCCTTCAGGTCTTGGGGGCTGCGGATGCAGTGCCTTTACCAGGTGTCGGGTCTTTGAAGCAGGCAGTCGCGGTCAGGGGGAGCCTCGGGATTCCCTCTGCAGGCGTTGCTGTGGGGGTTCAGGGGGGGCCAACTCTGGCTACTCACGGTCTCGTAGTCGCTGGGGAGTCCTCCTTGTGGTGTTTGTTCTCCACAAGTCGAGCCGGGGGCGTCGGGTGCCGAGTGCAAAGTCTCACGCTTCCGGCGGGAAACGTGTGGTGTTTCAAAGTTGCTTCTTTGTTGCAAAGTTGCAGGCTTGGTGGAACAGAGCCGCTGTCCTCTGGAGTTCTTGGTCATTCTAGATGCAGGGCAGTCCTCTGAGGCTTCAGAGGTCGCTGGTCCCTGTGGAACGCGTCGCTGGAGCAGTGTCTTTAGAAGTGGGGAGACAGGCCGGTAGAGCTGGGGCCAAAGCAGTTGGTATCTCTGTCTTCTCTGCAGGGTTTTTCAGCTCAGCAGTCCTCTTCTTCTTAGGTTGCCGGAATCTGAGTTCCTAGGTTCTGGGGAGCCCCTAAATACTCAATTTAGGGGTGTGTTTAGGTCTGGGGGGTTAGTAGCCAGTGGCTACTAGCCCTGAGGGTGGCTACACCCTCTTTGTGCCTCCTCCCTGAGGGGAGGGGGACACATTCCTATCCCTATTGGGGGAATCCTCCATCTGCAAGATGGAGGATTTCTAAAAGTCAGGGTCACCTCAGCTCTGGACACCTTGGGGGCTGTCCTGACTGGCCAGTGACTCCTCCTTGTTTTTCTCATTATCTCCTCCCTCCTTGCCGCCAAAAGTTGGGCCGTGGCCGGAGGGGGCGGGCAACTCCACTAGCTGGAGTGCCTTGGGGGGCTGTAACAAAGGGGGTGAGCCTTTGAGGCTCACCGCCAGGTGTTACAGTTCCTGCAGGGGGAGGTGATAAGCATCTCCACCCAGTACAGGCTTTGTTACTAGCCACAGAGTGACAAAGGCACTCTCCCCATGTGGCCAGCAACATGTCTGGTGTGTGGCAGGCTGCTAAAACCAGTCAGCCTACACGGGTAATTGGTTAAGGTTTCAGGGGGCACCTCTAAGGTGCCCTCTGGGGTGTATGGTACAATAAAATGTACACTGGCATCAGTGTGCATTTATTGTGCTGAGAAGTTTGATAACAAACTTCACAGTTTTCAGTGTAGCCATTATGATGCTGTGGAATTCGTGCATGACAGACTCCCAGACCATATACTCTTACGGCTACCCTGCACTTACAATGTCTAAGGTTTTGCTTAGACACTGTAGGGGCATAGTGCTCATGCACTTATGCCCTCACCTATGGTATAGTACACCCTGCCTTAGGGCTGTAAGGCCTGCTAGAGGGGTGACTTATCTATACCTATAGGCAGTGTGAGGTTGGCATGGCACCCTGAGAGGAGTGCCATGTCGACTTAGTTTGTTTTATCCCCACTAGCACACACAAGCTGGCAAGCAGTGTGTCTGTGCTGAGTGAGGGGTCCCCAGGGTGGCATAAGACATGCTGCAGCCCTTAGAGACCTTTCCTGGCATCAGGGCCCTTGGTACCAGAAGTGCCAGTTACAAGGGACTTACCTGGATGCCAGGGTGTGCCAATTGTGGAAACAAAAGTACAGGTTAGGGAAAGAACGCTGGTGCTGGGGCCTGATTAGCAGGCCTCAGCACACTTTCAAATCATAACTTGGCATCAGCAAAGGCAAAAAGTCAGTCGGTAACCATGCCAAGGAGGCATTTCCTTACACCATCCATCCAGCGCACGGAAAATATCTCAGGTTTGTAATACAAGGAAAACATTACCAGTTCAAAGTGTTACCTTTCGGGATAACAACAGCTCCCAGGGTATTTACAAAATGCCTTGCCGTAGTCACAGCCTACGTAAGAAGGCAACATATCCATGTCTTTCCATATCTCGACGACTGGCTAATAAAAGCCAAAACTCACAGTGCCAACATCATACATGCTATGTAATAAACACCCTACACACACTAGGGTTCTCAATAAACTATGAAAAATCACACCTACAACCAGCGCAGGTTCAACAGTATTTAGGAGCCACATTAAACACCCCAAGAGCACTTGCAAGCCCAAGTCCACAAAGGGTACAATCATTCCACAACATATTACCAGGAATCCAGCCAAACCAACAGTACACAGTCAGATTTGTCATGAAACTGTTGGGCATGATGGCATCATGCATCGCCATTGTCCCAAATGCAAGACTAAACATGCGGCCCTTACAACAGTGCTTTGCAAAACAATGGTCACAGACACATGGTCATCTTCAAGATCTAGCATTGATAGACTGCCAAACACACATCTCGCTTCAGTGGTAGAATTCCACAAATTGAAACAAAGGGCGGCCATTTCAGGACCCTGTGCCTCACGCCATTCTTACAACAGATGCATCAATGATTGGATGGGGAGCACATCTCAACAATCACAACATTCAGGGACAATGGGACACCAAACACAAACAACTTCACATAAAACACTTCAAACTGCTAGCGGTATTCCTAGCACTAAAAGCTTTTCAAACTCTTCTTGTTCACAAACACATTCTTATCAAAACAGACAATATGACGACAATGTACTACCTGAACAAGCAGTGAGGAACCCACTCATCACAACTTTGTCTTCTAGCGCAAAAAATTTGGCATTGGGCAATTCACAACAACATTCACCCTGCAGCACAGTATATTCCAGAGATTCACAATCAACTAGCAGACGGTCTCAGCCGGGATCATCAGCAAACACACGAGTGGGAAATTCACCCCCAAATACTTCACAAGTACTTTCGCCAATGGGGATCACCAGACATAGATCTATTCGCCACCAGCCAGAACGCAAAATTCCAAAAATTTGCATCCAGGTACCTACACCCTCTATCCAAGGGCAATGCTCTATGGATCAACTGGTCAGGGATATTTGCTTATGCTTTTCCCCCTCTTCCGCTCATTCCATTTCTAGTCACCAAACTGCGTCAAAACAAACTCAAACTCATACTTATAGCGCCAACGTGGGCATGTCAACCATGGTACACAACATTGTTAGACCTGTCACTAGTTCCACACATCAAACTACCAAACAGGCCAGATCTGTTAACACAAAACAAACAACTGATCAGGCACCACAATCCAGCAATACTCAATCCAGCGATCTGGCTCCTGAAGTCTTAGAGTTTGGATATCTACATCTTCCACCAGAATGTGTGGAAGTAATCAAACAAGCAAGAAAACCCACTACCAGGCAGTGCTATGCAAACAAATGGAAAAGGTTTGTCTTTTACTGCCAATCCAAACACATAACACCTCTTTCCGCATCCATACAAGACATTGTAAGTTACTTACTTCATCTACAAAATGCAAATTTAGCTTTTTCATCCATTAAAATACATCTCACAGCTATTTCAGCCTATTTACAAAATATATAAAACAAGTCTCTATTTAGAGTGCATGTCATCAAAGCCTTCATGGAAGGGCTAAAATGTATCATACCTCCAAGAACACCACCAGTACCTTCATGGAATCTCAATATTGTACTCACGCGGCTCATGGGTCCACCGTTTGAACCCATGCATTTGTGCCAAATTCAGTATCTAACGTGAAAAGTAGCATGACTCGTTGCAATCACTTCATTACGAAGAGTTAGTGAAATACAAGCATTCACTATTGAACAACCCTTTATACAAGTATACATAGGTTGTACTTCACACAAACCCAAAATTCCTACCTAAAGTCATCTCACCGTTTCATTTAAATCAAACAGTGGAACTTCCAGTCTTCTTCCCACAGCCAAACTCAGTAGCAGAAAGAGCGCTCCATACATTAGACATTAAAAGAGCTTTAATGTATTACATTGACAGAACAAAATCATTTAGAAAAGCTAAACAGCTATTTGTCGCATTCCTAAAACCCCATACTGGTAATCCTATCTCAAAACAAGGCATAGCCAGATGGTTAGTTAAGTGCATCCAAAACTGTTACCTAAAAGCTAAAAGACAGCTATTAGGAACACCAAAAGCACATTCCACCAGGAAGAAAGGAGCAACAATGGCATTTCTAGGAAATATACCAATAACAGAAATCTGTAAAGCAGCCACTTGGTCAACACCCCATACATTTATCAAGCATTACTGTGTAGATGTGTTAGCAACACAAGCCACAGTAGGACAGGCTGTACTAAAAACACTATTTCAAACAACTTCAACTCCTACAGGCTGACATCTGCTTATGGGAGAACTGCTTTGTAGTCTATGCACAGCATGTGTATCTGCAGCTACATATGCCATCAAATGGAAAATGTCACTTACCCAGTGTACATCTGTTTGTGGCATGTTCCGCTGCAGATTCACATGCACCCTCCCTCCTCCCCGGGAGCCTGTAGCCGTTTAAGTTACATTTAAATTTGTACATATGTATATATATCTCTATTCCATTGCATGGACATCTTTCTTTACACTCTATCACTCCTACCTTGCACTCTGCGGGAAAACAATCTAAGATGGAGTCGATGCCCATGCGCAATGGAGCTGAAAAGGAGGAGGAGTGACTTGGTCCTGTGACTTGAAAAGACTTCTTTGAAGAAAAACAACTTGTAACACTCCGAGCCCAACACTAGATGGCAGGACCTGTGCATAGCATGTGAATCTGCAGCGGAACATGCCACGAACAGATGTACACTGGGAAAGTGACATTTTCCATATATATATATATATATATATATATATATATATATATATATATATATGTGTGTGTGTGTGTGTGTACATAAACCTTTCTTCACGCCTTAGTTCACCCTCCTGCGGGAAAACTATTTAACAAAGGACTCGATGCCCATACGCACTATCACCGAGAGGAGTCACTCGATCTTGTGACTCGAAAAAGCTTCTTCGAAGAAAAACAACTTGTAGCAATCTGAGCCCAGCACTAGATGGCGGACTTATGCAAATCATGGGAATCTGCAGCACTACATGCCACGAAAAGATAAGTGACATTTTCTGTATTTCTCCTACCTACACTATGTTTGAGCACAGCGTAATAATCCTTATCTGCCCTTCAGGGTTTTCCCCCTAGGGGTACATCATCCCTCACACCTGGAGGAAGAAGCCTGTCGTCTAGAGAGACACCGTCCCCATGAGTGTGTGTTTTCTGTGAGTGTTGGAGACACAGCATACCGCGTTTGTCGGCAACCCTATCTGACTGTAGCCTTGGAGAAAGCACAAAGTGAAATAAATTTCCTACTAAGAATGTGATGCTTTCCTAGGCGAAAGTACAATGAGATAAAGAAAATAAAACAGCACTACAAATGTGGCTATTGCTAGAAAAATAAAGCAATGCAGAATAAAATGTAACTGGATTAAAGTGCACATCGACAGGCCTATTAAGCTAAAACGATGTGTCTTAAACATTGCTAAAATAGCTATACAACAGTGCCTCGTGTGTTGTTGCCCCGTTTGTGTGTCCTTTTCTGCTGTGTGCCCCCTTTTCTGCTGTGTGCCCCCTTTTCTGCTGTGTGCCCCCTTTTCTGCTGTGTCCTTGCCTCCTGTCTGTGTGTCCTTGCCTCCTGTCTGTGTGTCCTTGCCTCCTGTCTGTGTGTCCTTGCCTCCTGTCTGTGTGTCCTTGCCTCCTGTCTGTGTGTTCCTGCCTACTGTCTGTGTACGGTCTGTGTGTTCCTGCCTACGGTCTGTTTATTCATGCCTCCTATCTGTGCTCTCATGCCCCCACCCTGATTCGTAGGTGCTACACAAAATTGATAGGTAAGTTGGCTATTTATTTTTCTTGAGTTCTGTTGATTTCTTTCATTCCTGGTCCTTTCTATATTTGAGTAAGCCGGTATTTGGACACGAAACCAAGAAGCTCCTTCTTTGATTATTACTTTTAAGACTGAGTGATCAGGTCTGGCAAAGGGCTCACAAACCAGAGATGCTGGTGACATGGAGCACTGCATTTGTCTCACTAGTGCCGGGTGAAATGGACCAGAGAAGGTTGGCATGAAACAACATACGCCTTGGGAAACCCAAGCCCTGCCTTTCCTTGAACCACAGTACGACTCCCCCCCCCCCCCTCCCAGGGGTGGGCTTCAGTAGCATAACAGGCCCCTGCAGCCCCGCGGTGCAGGGTGGCGAGCTGCAGGAGGCCCCCTCAGCACAGTACACTGTCCTGAGACCTGAGTCAGTCCGAGGGGCCCTCTCCATGTACTGTTCAGGAGGGTCCCCTCAAGCTTTGTTAAGCCACTGGTGGGCTGGCCCCACCTCCTGTCATCTGGCTGCTTTTACGAGCCAGCATCTGTCAGGATGCAACAACAGGCAGCACACAAGTTGTACCTCAAAGACCAGACCGATATACAAAAAAACGATGCAGAAAAACAAATTAAATTCCCATCACAATACAATACTACTCTCAACAAAGTGGACATGCCTCATTGATTGAGGTTCCCTTTTAAAGAAGAATCAAAATAGAAAATGGCCTTTGGGCGCCACGACTGCAAGTTCTGGCGGGTGTTGCTTGAAAGTCGATCACCAGTAGAACAGCCTTGCTCAATCTGTATCTGATATATATATGTGTATATGTATGTATGTGTGGATACCTTCATGGAATTTGTAACTTGGGCAAATTCAGACATTAGCCATATCTGCCTGTAGTACGTTGGGCGCATTCGCTCCATTTGTGGAGCTGAAGTGCTTTTTCTGTTGAAATGCTACCATACAAAGTGTGTGTCGCTCTTCTAATAATGATTGTGTGCTGTCAAATTATATGAGCAGTGTTCAATTTGCCACTAAGTTGTACTGTTTCAAGACTCAGTCCTCAAATTGCAGCTGTGCTGCGTAGTGATAGCATTCCTAGTTTGGGACTTGTTGCTTCCTTCCCTTTAGTTTTACCCTATTCCACTCATCTTTCCATAAAAGTATTGAAAGCACTATTTTTTTGTTATCTTGGCCAGTATAGCGTAAATGTGACATCTAAGTAAGCTGATAATCTTGGATGATGATAATCTTCATGAAAATGATGGGGTAATGACTTACAGAATCTAGTGGATTTCAGTACATTTATCATTTTGTTAATAATGAGTTTATTTGTAGTCTTCAGACTGTTATATAACCAATCAGTAGAAGTATCCTCAAACACCAGTATTGTTAGTGGTGGTATTCTATCCATGCCAGTCCCCAATTCCGCTCTCGGTGGAAACAATATTCCTTTTTAATATTTTATACTGATATTTCGCTGAATCCTTCTAGACCACAGTTTTTCCAAACAGGTAGCAAGTGGGGTACTGGAAGCTCTCCAGGTAGGTAGCTATAAGTAGCTCTCCTGTATATGCAGTCTAAGCTACTATATTAGAAGCTTTTACTTTATAGAATATATATATATATATATATATGTTCGATGGCATGTGTAGCTGCAGATACACATGCTGTGCATATCCCACCATCTAGTGTTGGGCTCGGAGTGTTACAAGTTGTTTTTCTTCGAAGAAGTCTTTTCGAGTCACGAGATCGAGGGACTATTCCCATTTCGGCTCCATTGCGCATCAGCGTCGATTCCATCTTAGATTGTTTTCTTTCCGCCATCGGGTTCGGACGTGTTCCTCTTCGCTCTGTGTTTCGGTTCGGAAAGTTAGTTAAATCTCGGAAAATTTTACGGTATTGTTTGCGTTCGGTATTGGGTTAGTTAACACAGATCGACACCGAATTAAAGAAGAGCTCCGGTAGCCCTTCGGGGCTTCTACCCCCCCGGCGGGGCCTGGTCGGGCCGACTGCGTGCGTCTTCAAGGCTCATGGAACGGACATCATTCCGCCTCTGCCCTGAATGCCATAACAAGTATCCATACACAGATCAACATCTGGTCTGTAATTTATGTTTGTCCCCCGAACACAAAGAGGATACTTGCGAGGCCTGTCGGGCATTTTGGTCGAAGAAAACACTACGGGACTGGAGAGCTCGAAGGCTTCAAATGGCGTCGGCACTGCCAGGACACCACGACGTCGAGGAAGAAGAAACTTTCTCCATTGCTGACTCGGACTCGGACGAGCCCGAAACAGAGCAGATGCCGAAAACCGTGAGTAAACCAGCCCCGGCCAAAACTCACGCCTAAATCATGAGGGCCCAGGGAACGCCACCACCGGCAGGCCATGGCTTAACCCGTCAAATCGGTGACCGTCCATCGGTACCGAAAAAGGGAACACACGTGTCGAAGTCATCAGACTCCGGTCGAGATACCGGCACAGAACATATTCGACACCAAGACCCTGGTTCCGACCAGACTCGACATCGAGATACCGGCACCGAGAGATCGGAACACCGAAACCGAAAAAAGTGGCTTCGGAGCCAAAAAAGACGGTAGAAAAAGTTTTGATGCCGAAACATCCAGCTTCGGAGCCGAAGACAAGCTCCTATCCGAAGAACAAGGCCTTTCAGCACAACTGCATGGCCATAAATTTGGACAAGAGCTAGAAGCAGGGGAGCCAGATTATACACAAAGAAGGCTCCATATTCAAAAGGATACAGGGAAAATAAGAACTCTCCCTCCTATAAGGATGAAAAGGAAACTTGCTTTCCAAGAGAAAGAAAAACAACCACAAGCAAAAGTGGCAAAAGAAGTAAATCCACCTCACTCTTCGCCACAACCATCACCACACCACTCACTGCAACCGTCACCAATTGCAACACCCCCTATGATGCAATCTCCAACGCACACAGGGATGAGCCAGGATGACCCAGATGCATGGGATCTCTATGATGCGCCTGTATCAGACAATAGTCCAGACTGCTACCCTGCAAGACCATCACCACCTGAAGACAGTACTGCGTACACACAGGTGGTGTCCTGAGCAGCGGCTTTTCACAATGTGGCACTGCACGCTGAACCCATTGAGGATTACTTTTCATTTAATACTTTGTCGTCGACACACAGTCAGTACCAAAGTCTCCCGATGTTACCAGGGATGTTGAAACACGTGAAACAAGTATTTCAAGAACCCGTCAAAGGCAGAGCCATCACACCTAGGGTGGAGAAAAAGTAAAAGCCTCCCCCTACAGACCCCGTGTACATCACACAACAACTGACACCTGACTCAGTAGTAGTGGGTGCAGCACGTAAAAGGGCTAATTCACACACCTCTGGAGATGCACCACCACCCGACAAAGAAAGTCGAAAGTTTGATGCAGCGGGAAAGAGAGTTGACAGAGCTCATTGGGATGAAATGCAGCACTTTGTAGAACATCTGCCCAGGGAGTTCCAAAAGCGTGCACAACAAGTGGTGGAAGAGGGCCAAAGTATCTCGAACAACCAGATACGATTGGCAATGGATGCAGCGGACACAGCCGCAAGAACTGTGAATACATCGGTCACTATTCGGAGACACGCATGGCTACGCACCTCCGGGTTTAAACCAGAGATCCAACAGGCTGTGCTTAATATGCCTTTTAATGGACAGCAGTTGTTTGGGCCGGAGGTGGATACAGCTATAGAGAAGCTGAAAAAGGACACTGATACGGCCAAGGCCATGGGCACGCTCTACTCCCCACAGAGCAGAGGCACATTTAGGAAGACACAATTTAGAGGGGGGTTTTGGGCCCAAAGCACAGAACCCTCAACCTCACAAACAAGACCCACATACCAGAGCCAATATCAAAGAGGAGGCTTTCGGGGACAATACAGAGGCGGACAGTTCCCTAAAACTAGGGGAAAGTTCCAAAGACCCTCAAACTAAACAGTGACTTCAGTGTCACAAATTCCCAACACATAACACCAGTGGGGGGAAGACTCACAGATTATTACCAGATTTGGGAGGAAATAACAACAGATTTGTGGGTCCTAGCCATTATCCAGCATGGTTATTGCATAGAATTCCTACAATTACCACCAAATGTGCCTCCAAGAACACACAACCTGTCCAAACAGCACTTAGATCTATTACAAATAGAAGTTCAAGCGTTGTTACAAAAAGATGCAATAGAACTAGTACCCAACCATCAGAAAGGAACAGGTGTTTGCTCCCTGTATTTTCTAATACCCAAAAAGGACAAAAGTCTGAGACCCATCTTAGATTTCAGAACACTAAATCTTTACATCGAATCAGATCACTTTCACATGGTGACACTTCAAGACGTAATCCCCTTGCTCAAACAACAAGACTACATGTCAACTTTAGATCTCAAAGATGCGTACTTCCATATACCCATACATCCTTCACACAGGAAATACTTAAGGTTTGTAATCCAAAGAGTACATTACCAGTTCAAAGTGTTACCATTCGGGACAACAAAAGCACCAAGGGTATTTACAAAATGCCTTGCAGTAGTAGCTGCACATATCAGAAGACCGCACATACACGTATTCCCGTATCTAGACGATTGGTTAATCAAAACCAACACTCAGGAACAGTGTCTTCAACACACAAAATACATCATAGAAACCCTTCACAAACTGGATTTCTCACTAAACTACCAAAAATCACACCTACAGCCGTGTCAAATACAACAATACTGTAAAGAAATGGCTCCCTGTTGCAGTTACCCCCCACTTTTTGCCTGATACTGATGCTGACTTGACTGAGAAGTGTGCTGGGACCCTGCTAACCAGGCCCCAGCACCAGTGTTCCTTCACCTAAAATGTACCATTGTATCCACAATTGGCACACCCTGGCATTCAGATAAGTCCCTTGTAACTGGTACTTCTAGTACCAAGGGCCCTGATGCCAAGGAAGGTCTCTAAGGGCTGCAGCATGTCTTATGCCACCCTGGAGACCTCCCACTCAGCACAGACACACTGCTTGCCAGCTTGTGTGTGCTAGTGAGGACAAAACGAGTAAGTCGACATGGCACTCCCCTCAGGGTGCCATGCCAGCCTCTCACTGCCTATGCAGTATAGGTAAGACACCCCTCTAGCAGGCCTTACAGCCCTAAGGCAGGGTGCACTATACCATAGGTGAGGGTACCAGTGCATGAGCATGGTACCCCTACAGTGTCTAAACAAAACCTTAGACATTGTAAGTGCAGGGTAGCCATAAGAGTATATGGTCTGGGAGTCTGTCAAACACGAACTCCACAGCACCATAATGGCTACACTGAAAACTGGGAAGTTTGGTATCAAACTTCTCAGCACAATAAATGCACACTGATGCCAGTGTACATTTTATTGTAAAATACACCCCAGAGGGCACCTTAGAGGTGCCCCCTGAAACTTAACCGACTATCTGTGTAGGCTGACTAGTTTTAGCAGCCTGCCACAAACCGAGACATGTTGCTGGCCCCATGGGGAGAGTGCCTTTGTCACTCTGAGGCCAGTAACAAAGCCTGCACTGGGTGGAGATGCTAACACCTCTCCCAGGCAGGAATTGTCACACCTGGCGGTGAGCCTCAAAGGCTCACCTCCTTTGTGCCAACCCAGCAGGACACTCCAGCTAGTGGAGTTGCCCGCCCCCTCCGGCCAGGCCCCACTTTTGGCGGCAAGGCCGGAGAAAATAATGAGAAAAACAAGGAGGAGTCACTGGCCAGTCAGGATAGCCCCTAAGGTGTCCTGAGCTGAAGTGACTCTAACTTTTAGAAATCCTCCATCTTGCAGATGGAGGATTCCCCCAATAGGGTTAGGATTGTGACCCCCTCCCCTTGGGAGGAGGCACAAAGAGGGTGTACCCACCCTCAGGGCTAGTAGCCATTGGCTACTAACCCCCCAGACCTAAACACGCCCTTAAATTTAGTATTTAAGGGCTACCCTGAACCCTAGAAAATTAGATTCCTGCAACTACAAGAAGAAGGACTGCCTAGCTGAAAAACCCCTGCAGAGGAAGACCAGAAGACGACAACTGCCTTGGCTCCAGAAACTCACCGGCCTGTCTCCTGCCTTCCAAAGATCCTGCTCCAGCGACGCCTTCCGAAGGGACCAGCGACCTCGACATCCTCTGAGGACTGCCCCTGCTTCGAAAAGACAAGAAACTCCCGAGGACAGCGGACCTGCTCCAAGAAAAGCTGCAACTTTGTTTCCAGCAGCTTAAAAGAACCCTGCAAGCTCCCCGCAAGAAGCGTGAGACTTGCAACACTGCACCCGGCGACCCCGACTCGGCTGGTGGAGATCCAACACCTCAGGAGGGACCCCAGGACTACTCTGATACTGTGAGTACCAAAACCTGTCCCCCCTGAGCCCCCACAGCGCCGCCTGCAGAGGGAATCCCGAGGCTTCCCCTGACCGCGACTCTTTGAATCCAAAGTCCCGACGCCTGGGAGAGACCCTGCACCCGCAGCCCCCAGGACCTGAAGGACCGGACTTTCACTGGAGAAGTGACCCCCAGGAGTCCCTCTCCCTTGCCCAAGTGGAGGTTTCCCTGAGGAACCCCCCCCTTGCCTGCCTGCAGCGCTGAAGAGATCCCGAGATCTCTCATAGACTAACATTGCGAACCCGACGCTTGCTTCTACACTGCACCCGGCCGCCCCCGCGCCGCTGAGGGTGAAATTTCTGTGTGGACTTGTGTCCCCCCCGGTGCCCTACAAAACCCCCCTGGTCTGCCCTCCGAAGACGCGGGTACTTACCTGCAAGCAGACCGGAACCGGGGCACCCCCTTCTCTCCATTCTAGCCTATGTGTTTTGGGCACCACTTTGAACTCTGCACCTGACCGGCCCTGAGCTGCTGGTGTGGTGACTTTGGGGTTGCTCTGAACCCCCAACGGTGGGCTACCTTGGACCAAGAACTGAACCCTGTAAGTGTCTTACTTACCTGGTAAAACTAACAAAAACTTACCTCCCCCAGGAACTGTGAAAATTGCACTAAGTGTCCACTTTTAAAACAGCTATTTGTCAATAACTTGAAAAGTATACATGCAATTTTTATGATTTAAAGTTCCTAAAGTACTTACCTGCAATACCTTTCAAATGAGATATTACATGTAGAATTTGAACCTGTGGTTCTTAAAATAAACTAAGAAAAGATATTTTTCTATACAAAACCTATTGGCTGGATTTGTCTCTGAGTGTGTGTACCTCATTTATTGTCTATGTGTATGTACAACAAATGCTTAACACTACTCCTTGGATAAGCCTACTGCTCGACCACACTACCACAAAATAGAGCATTAGTATTATCTATTTTTACCACTATTTTACCTCTAAGGGGAACCCTTGGACTCTGTGCATGCTATTCCTTACTTTGAAATAGCACATACAGAGCCAACTTCCTACAAATACTTAGGAGCAACAATCAACACAAAAAAAGGGATTGCCACTCCAAGTCCACAAAGGGTACAAGCATTCCAAAACGTAATACAAAGCATGCACCCAAACCAGAAGTATTAGGTAAAATTAGTGATGAAACTACTAGGCATGATGTCCTCATGCATATCCATTGTCCCAAACGCAAGATTACACATGCAACCCTTACAACGGTGCCTAGCAACACAATGGAGACAAGCACAGAGTCAACTTCAAGATCTAGTGTTGATAGACCGCCAAACACACACACCTCGCTACAATGGTGGAATCATGTAAATTTAAATCAAGGGCGGCCTTTCCAGGACCCAGTGCCTCAACACGTAATCACAACAGATGCTTCCATGGTAGGGTGGGGAGCATACCTCAACCAAAACAGCATCCAGGGACAATGGGACATTCAGCAGAAA
Source organism: Pleurodeles waltl (assembly GCF_031143425.1). Lineage (NCBI taxonomy): Eukaryota > Metazoa > Chordata > Amphibia > Caudata > Salamandridae > Pleurodeles > Pleurodeles waltl. The sequence continues at coordinate 1,227,013,696 of NC_090445.1, read as the reverse complement.
CAACTTCATATAAATCAGCTAGAACTACCAGCAGTGTTTCTAGCATTGAAAGCATTTCAACCGCTAATAGCCCACAAACACATTCTTGTCAAAACATGACAACAATGTATTACTTAAACAAACAAGGAGGCACACACTCATCACAACTGTGTCTCTTAGCACAGCAGATTTGGCATTGGGCGATTCACAATCACATTCGCCTAATAGCGCAATACATCCCAGGAATTCAAAACCAGTTGGCAGACAATCTCAGTCGAGATCACCAACAGATCCACGAATGGGAGATTCATCCCCAGATACTACAAACCTACTTCAAAACTGGGGAACACCGCAAATAGACCTATTCGCAACAAAAGAAAACGCATAATGCCAAAACTTTTCATCCAGGTACCCACAGCCTCACGCCAAGGGCAATGGGTTATGGATGAGTTGGTCAGGGATATTTGCTTATGCTTTTCCCCCTCTCCCACTCATTCCGTATCTAGTAAACAAATTGAGTCAAAACAAACTCAAACTAATACTAATAGCACCAACCTGGGCACGACAACCTTGGTACACAACACTACTAGACCTGTCAGTAGTGCCTCATATCAAACTACCAAACAGACCAGATCTGTTAACTCAACACAAACAACAGATAAGACACCCGAATCCAGCATCGCTCAATCTAGCAATCTGGCTCCTGAAGTCTTAGAATTCGGACACCTAGACCTTACACAAGAATGTATGGAGGTCATCAAACAGGCTAGAAAACCTACTACAAGACATTGCTACGCAAATAAATGGAAACAATTTGTTTATTACTGTCATAATAATCAAATTCAACCATTACATGCATCCGCTAAAGACATTGTAAGCTACTTACTACACTTACAAAAATCTAAGTTAGCTTTTTCATCCATTAAAATACATCTCACAGCAATTTCTGCTTATCTGCAAATTACACATTCAACTTCACTATTTAAAATCCCAGTCATAAAAGCATTTATGGAGGGTCTAAAAAGGATGATTCCACCAAGAACACCACCAGTTCCTTCGTGGAACCTCAATATTGTATTAACACGACTCATGGGTCCACCATTCGAACCCATGCACTCTTGTGAAATGCAATACTTAACTTGGAAAGTAGCCTTCCTAATAGCTATCACATCTCTCAGAAGAGTAAGTGAAATACAAGCCTTTACCATACAGGAACCCTTTATACAAATACACAAACATAAAGTGGTTCTACGCACAAATCACAAATTTTTGCCAAAAGTTATATCACCGTTCCACTTAAACCAAACTGTGGAACTCCCAGTGTTTTTTCCACAACCAGACTCTGTAGCTGAAAGAGCATTGCATACATTAGACATAAAAAGAGCTCTAATGTACTACATTGATAGAACCAAACAGTTTCACAAAACAATTGGTTGTAGCTTACCAAAAACCTCATACAGGAAATCCAATTTCCAAACAAGGAATTGCCAGATGGATAGTGAAATGTATTCAAACCTGTTATGTTAAAGCTAAGAGAGAACTGCCTATTACACCAAAGGCACACTCCACTAGAAAGAAAGGCGCCACAATGGCCTTTCTAGGAAATTTACCAATGAAGGAAATCTGTAAGGCAGCCATATGGTCTACGCCTCATACATTCACTAAACATTACTGCGTGGATGTGTTACTAAGAACATTATTTCAAACAACTTCAACTCCTACAGGCTAAACCACCGCTTTTGGGGAGATAACTGCTTACTAGTCTTTGCACAGCATGTGTATCTGCAGCTACACATGACATTGAACGGAAAATGTCATTTACCCAGTGTACCCCCTGTTCGTGGCATGAGACGCTGCAGATTCACATGCGCTCTCCCACCTCCCGGGAGCCTGTAGCCGTTATAAGTTGATTAAAATTAAACTTGTACATTTGTAAATTTGTAAATATAATACTTTTAGTCACATTATGTACATACATACTTACTCCATTGCATGGGCACTATTATTATATACATAACTCCTACCTCACCCTCTGCGGGGAAAACAGTCTAAGATGGAGTCGACGCCCATGCGCAATGGAGCCGAAATGGGAGGAGTCCCTCGATCTTGTGACTTGAAAAGACTTCTTCGAAGAAAAACAACTTGTAACACTCCGGGCCCCTCTGGCCTGTATATATTACTCTGAAGCATTCCAGATTGAAAGCCTTTTTTTGATATTGCTGCTGGGAACTCTGCCTGATGCACCTAGGTGATTACTGCTGGTAATCTTGTATGAGATGGTCACTGATGTTAACTTGTTTGATGTAGTTCCGGGGTAAGAACTCTGACCAGATGAAGCTGCACTGTGTGACACTGCTTGGAGAGGTTTGTGCTTCCTCTACGCTGCTAGTCCGCTCGTACTACTCACCCATCCATCTTCCGAAGCGAGGCAACCGATTATACTGGACTTTTCTCAGCCCTGGGTGGTAATGCTGGCCCCATTCGGTGTCATCTGTCTCCCTGAATACCTCCAGGTGCTATTGCCTTAATATCCTGGCTAATACAGCACATTTGATAATGGCTTCTAGCTGCAGATTCCTTAACTTTGAATTCTCCCCAGGGATCGGACTGGATTTGGAAAATGTTTGTGAGCAGTACCCCTGAGTGCTGGTAGGTGGCGTCGATCGGCTCTGTGTCCATTGTCGGGGGTCATCTGCACCGGAAATGAGGTTGCGGGTCCTATGTAGGCACCACCCAGATGCACCAAAGTCAGTTCTTTTCTTTCCACAGCAGCCAGCGCTTATCCAAAGAGAGCTACTCCTGAGTTGTTTTTTGTCTGCCCTTTTTTCAGCTTTTGCCGAATCTTTTTTTTTAGATATTTTCTGGTGTCTTGGGATTTCTTCTAGAAAGACTGGTTTCAAGCCTTGCAGATCCTGTCATCGAGCGATGTACTTGACGGATCCGCACCTAGTGTGTTTGTCGTGTTTGGTGCGCAACCATGATCAGAAGTAGTGCTTCAAGTGCTGGGTCATGCATCTGAAGGCTTTGGTGGAGTGGTCCATAAAGCTGATGGCGGCCCGGTGCGCCGCTGTATGCAGGTCGAGGTCTGGGAGACTTTGCAGAGTCCGAAGTCGTCATTCCATTCGAAGTCCTCAGGGCAATCGGGTAAGTAGAGGCACAAGACAAATCCAAGACATTGAAGCACTCTTCGATTTGTCCTCGTATGTTGGCTTATGAGTTGAGGTTGTGTTGACTGTCTAGGCCTTGTTCTGTGGAGCCTGGGCTGACTCCAAGCCTCGCTAAGTTTCTGTGAGCTGGAGCGACCTCTGCACAGCTCAGAGAATTGTATGAGGACAGGTGCCTAATTTTTTGGCAGTCCTACCCTGCTAAAGCACCTTTGGGCCCTGAGGGCCACTTCTAGTTCTGCACTAGCGGCTCTGGCCCTTAGACCAAGTTGCTCCCAGGGATCCAGTCCTGAATCCGGATCTGCACCGATTGTACCACCTCAACCTTCCCAAACGCATTCGGCACCACCTACACCTACTGACTGCACCGTCCCCATTATAATCCCCGACTTCGACATGGAGCCAACTCTAGCATAAGCTTTGCCTCTTCGCTGAAGGATGAATGGAAAGGGTGGCAGGACCCTTGAGAATTACCAGCCTTAACACTCAGAAATGGACTGATGTGAGGATTTGCGGGAAGCCAGCGGGCCGGACACTACTCCCAGATACTGGCATGCTTTTTCTCTCTACCATGGCCACGGAAGGAAGGGGCTTCTTATGCTAGTGTGGTGAGGGGGGCTGCTAAGGTCCTGGACCTTTAACTACCCTCGTGACCGCTACAACTAATCTCTTGATAGAGGTGTTGCAACCAGGAATTTCCATCTCAGAACCCATGCTCCCGTTCAGTGATGCACTCACTGATGTCCTACTGGATACTTGGTCCAAACCCAGCACAGGGGCTCCTGTGAACAGGATGATTGCCCACCACCTTCTTCCCACACCTCGGGACCCAAGTTTCCTGATGCAACACCCCACCCCTGAACGTTTGGTGGTCCAAGCCTCTTCCCAATGTGTGTTCCCTACCGTTCCCCCAGATACAGAATTCAAAAGTTTGAATACATCTGGAAAGATGTTTTTTATTCCATCCTTGCATTGCAGTCAGTGAGCGCACCGCATGCCTTTTGGGTTGTTATTCCCACACCCTGTGGGATATGTTGTGAAAGTGCTACCACAGGTCGCAGAGGAGGCCCAGGCTGTACTCTCTAAGGCTGTTGCTGATGGAAGAGACACAGCAAACAACAGAAATTTTTGCAGACTTGACATGACGACTCACTCGGTAGAGTGGTTTCCATGCCAGTGGCCTTGGGGTGCCACGCCTAGCAGAGGACTTCTGGGTTTTCGGGGAATGTCCAGGCTTCTTTGATGGACATGCCCTTCGATGGGAACCGTTTCTTTGGAGACAAGGCAAACTCTGCACTTGAGCGCTTCATGGATTCTCGTGCTACTGCCACGTCCTTGGGCATCGCGGTAGCCCCATGACGTGCATGCTGCCTATCCTCTGCGTGGCTCAGGGCGCGGATCAGTTGGCCAGCTATCTCAACTCAAGTCAAAAAGAAAACTGGCTTTTCAAGAGACCGATGCAACAGAAAGCCAAAGTGGTCAGAGAAAAGTCACCACCACCACATTTCTCACCACAAACATCCCCACTGCAATCACCACAATTGTCGCCAGTGGGTACACAGATCGCGCAGTCACCCACACACACTGGGATGACTCAAGATGATGCGGATCCCTTGGATCTATATGGCCCACCTATATCGGACAACTGCCCAGAGTCCTATCCAACCAAGCCTTAACCACCAGAGGACAGTATAGCATACACGCAAGTACTAGCCAGAGCAGCTACGTTCCATAACGTAACAATACACTCAGAACCTGTGGAGGATGACTTCCTGTTCAACACTCTGGCATCCACGCATGCTTCCTAACAAAGTTTGCCAATGTTACCGGGCATGCTAAAACATGCACAATAGGTCTTCCAAGAACCTGTAAAAGGGAGAGCTATCACGCCAAGGGTCGAAAAGAAATATAAACCGCCCCCGTCAGACCCAGTGTTTATTACTCAACAGCTCTCTCCGGACTCAGTGGTTGTGGGGGCTGCAAGAAAAAGGTGTAATTCACAATCATCAGGGGATGCGCCACCCCCTGAAAAGGAGAGTCGAAAATTCAAGGCAGCGGGGAAAAGAGTGGCATCGCAAGCAGCCAATCAGTTGCGAATTGCCAACTCACAAGCCCTACTTGCCCGCTATGACAGGGCGCACTGGGACAAAATGCAAGACCTCATCCAGCATGTGCCCAAAAGAACACCAAAAACATTCCCAACAAGTGGTCGAAGAGGGACAGGCCATATCAAATAACCAAATCCGGTCTGCCCTAGACTCTGCTGATACAGCAGCACGGACTGTCAACACAGCAGTGACTATTCGAAGGCATGCATGGCTGCGAAGTTCTGGATTTAAGCCAGAAATACAACAGGCGGTATTGAATATGCCGTTTAATTAACAGCAATTATTTGGGCCGGAAGTGGATACCGCGATTGAGAAAATGAAAAAAGATACGGACACGGCCAAAGCCATGGGTGCGCTCTACTCCTCACAATACAGAGGAACCTTTAGGAAACCACAGTTTGGGGGGGGGGGTTTAGACAGCCATCTGAAGCATTCACCTCCCAAACTAAACACACCTACCAATCTCAGTACCAGAGAGGGGGGTTTCGTGGTTGCTACAGAGGACAATTCCCAAGAGGAAGAGGCAAATTCCAGCCCTCCAAACCAAGCCCTAGCAAACAGTGACTTCAATGTCACACTTCTCCAACACTTATCACTGGTGGGGTGGAGGCTAACCAAATACAACCACAATTGGACACACATTACCACAGACACGTGGATGCTATCAATTATCCAACATGGTTATTGCATAGAGTTCACAACATTCCCTCCAGATGTTCCACCAAAACCGCACAAATTGTCTCCACAACACTTAGACCTATTACAAATAGAGGTCCAAGCACTGCTACAAAAACAAGCCATAGAGCTAGTGCCCTATCACCAAAAAGGGACAGGCGTTTACTCCCTGTATTTCCTTATCCCAAAAAAGACAAAACGTTAAGGCCTATCTTAGATCGCCAAACACTGAATCTCTTCATCAAATCAGATCATTTCCACATGGTAACACTTCAGGACGTAGTTCCCTTACTAAAACAAGGGCAATACATGACAACACTGGATCTCAAGGATGCGTATTTTCACATACCCATCCATCCATCTCACAGGAAATACCTCAGGTTTGTAATACAAGGCAAACATTACCAATTCAAAGTGTTGCTGTTCGGAATAACAAAAACCACCTGGGTATTTACAGAATGCCTAGCTGTAGTAGCAGCTCATATAAGAAGACATCACATGCACGTATTCCCATATCTGGACGATTGGCTAATAAAAGCCAACACAACAACGTTACATTCACACGCAACACGTAATAGATACTCTACACAAACTAGGGTTTTCTATCAATTACCAAAAATCTTGTTTACAGCCATCCCAAATACAACAATATTTGGGAGCAACACTCAACACACAAAGAGCAACTGCCACTCCAAGTCCACAAAGGGTGCAGTTGTTTCAAAATATAAAATCAAACATTCAACCAAACCAACAATACACGGTCAGGTTTGTGATGAAACTATTAGGCATGATGTCCTCATGCATAGCTATTGTCCCAAACGCAAGGCTACACATGCTGCCCTTACAACAGTGCCTAGCAAAACAATGGACTCAGGCACAGGGTCAACTCCAAGATCTAGTGTTGATAGACCACCAAACACACACTTCGCTTCAATGGTGGAAACAGGTAAATTTAAACAAAGGGTGGCCTTTCCAAGACCCAGTGCCTCAAGTCATTTTCACAACAGTCTCATCCATGATTGGGTGGGGAGCACACCTCAACAATCACAGCCTGCAAGGTCAGTGGGACAATCAGCAAAAACAAATGCACATAAATCACCTAGAGCTGTTAGCAATTTTTCTAGCACTAAAGGCCTTTCAGTCCCTTCTAGCCCACAAACACATTCTTGTCAAAACAAACAATATGACAAAAATGTATTATCTAAACAAACGGGGGGACACATTCGTCACAGCTGTGTCTCTTAGCACAAAAAATTTGGCATTGAGCAATTCACAACAACATTCGCCTAATAGCACAATATATACCAGCCATTCACAATCAGTTAGCCGACAATCTCAGTCGAGATCACCAACAAAATCACGAGTGGGAAATACATCCCCAGATCCTACAATACCACTTCCACCACTGCGGGACACCAAGCATAGATCTGTTTGTTACAAAAGAAAACGCAAAATGCCAAAACTTCGCGTCCAGATACCCACACCCTCAGTCCAAGGGCAATGCTCTATGGATCAGCTGGTCAGGGATATCTGCTTATGCTTTTCCCCCTCTCCCGCTCATTCCTTATCTGGTCAACAAACTGAGTCAAAACAAACTCAAACTAATACTTATAGCACCAACTTGGGCACTCCAACCCTGGTACACAACACTGTTGGACCTATCGGTGGTACCACACATCAAACTACCAAACAGACCAGATCGGTTAACTCAACACAACCAACAGATCAGACACCCGAATCCAGCATCGCTCAACCTAGCAATCTGGCTCCTGAAGTCTTAGAATTTGGATACCTAAACCTTTCCAAAGAATGTATGGAAGTCATTAAACAAGCAAGAAAACCCACAACAAGACATTGTTAAGCTAACAAATGGAAAAGGTTTGTCTGCTATTGCCAGGCTAATCAAATTATTCCATTAAACGCCTCCACACAAAACATTGTAAGTTACTTACTACACTTACAAAAGTCCAATCTGGCTTTCTCTTCCATTAAAATACATCTCACTGCAATATCTGCTTATTTGCAGATTAAACATTCAAAATCACTTTTTAGAATCCCAGTTATTAAAGCCTTTATGGAAGGACTAAAAAGAATCATACCCCCAAGGACACCACCAGTACCCTCGTGGAATCTTAACATTGTATTAACACGACTCATGGGCCCACCATTTGAACCCATGCATTCTTGTCAAATACAATTTTTGACTTGGAAAGTAGCTTTTCTAATAGCTATCACTTCACTTCGAAGAGTTAGCGAAATACAGGCGTTTACTATTCAAGAACCATTTATACAAATACATAAACATAAAGTGGTTCTCAGGACAAATCCACAATTCTTACCAAAAGTCATATCACAGTTTCATCTAAACCAAACGGTGGAACTCCCAGTCTTTTTTCCACAGCCAGACTCTATAGCCGAAAGGGCATTGCATAAATTTGATATACAAAGAGCACTAATGTATTACATTAACAGAACAAAACAATTTCGTAAAACAAAACAATTGTTTGTAGCTTTCCAAAAACCACATGCAGGTAAACCTATATCAAAACAAGGCATTGCCAGATGGATGGTTAAATGCATTCAAACTTGCTACCTTAAAGCTAAAAGAGAATTACCCATTACTCCAAGGGCACACTCCACTAGAAAGAAAGGCGCCACAATGGCGTTTCTTGGTAATATACCAATTACAGAAATTTGTAAAGCAGCCATCTGGTCTACGCCCCATACATTTACTAAGCATTACTGTGTAGATGTGTTGGCAACACAACAAGCCACAGTAGGACAGGCTGTACTAAGAACATTATTTCAGACAACTTCAACTCCTACAGGCTAACCACCGCTTTTTGGGAGATCACTGCTTTGTAGTCTATGCACAGCATGTGTATCTGCAGCCACACATGCCATTGAATGGAAAATGTTACTTACCCAGTGTATATCTGTTCGTGGCATGTTGCGCTGCAGATTCACATGCGCCCTCCCACCTCCCCAGGAGCCTGTAGCCGTTTTTGTTGCATTAAAATTGTAAATATGTAAATAATTTTTACTTTGCATGCTATGTACATACACATTTACTCCATTGCATGGGAACCTCTAGTATCCTTACTTTAACAACTCCTACCTCACCCTCTGCGGGGAAAACAATCTAAGAAGGAGTTGACACCCATGCGCAATGGAGCTGAAAAGGAGGAGTCACTCGGTCCCGTGACTCGAAAAGACTTCTTCGAAGAAAAACAACTTGTAACACTCAGAGCCCAACACTAGATATATAAAAGCCCATAAAGACTTTTTTGTCACTGACAAACATGTCAACATGAAAGTTGGGATATCTTATGCGTTAATATACCTTGCCAAACTCTGACTCATGATCAAGAGCAAACCAGACTTCTTTACTGACCTGAAGCTGGCTACCAAATTCTGTGGTGCATGTCTGCAACATTGACCAAGGGAGGGATGAGAGAAGGGGAGACGGCCACCTCAGTAATAATGACTGATCGACAGGCCTGGAAGTTGGCAGGGTAAACTTCCTGACTCCTGATCTAAGCTACTGTTTTGCATAGCTCCGGACTGGTAACACTGCTTGAGGGAGGTTTCCTGGGGGAGGGCATTATGCTGTTCCAACAAGTTTTGTGTGTTTGAGTGGGAGGGGGATTGGGGTTGTTTTTTGGGATTCACAGGTTTATCACAGTTGCTCTATAGCACTATTCATAAAGCTATTTGCTTTTGTTGCAGTATACTTCCCTCCTGTATGTTGATAGATTACTTGGGTCCACAAACCTAATGCATCTTGGTTTAGTTCTGTAGGTGCACGCTGATTGATTTTGCTCCTGAAATATCTCTGGCATGAATGATTACAAAAAGGCTAGACAGGTTTTTGTCTATCTTAATTAGCTTAAGATATTGAGCTGTTACAGGAGTTGCATTTGACTGATTGCCTATGTATTTGGCCTATCCTTGTTGGTAGGCTGTGTTTATTCGTAGGGGCACTCTCTGGTGCACAATTCAGTCCATTTTGAACACATGGGTAGATATGTTTTATTGAATGATGCATTACGGGGCCGAGAGACCACGATTGCTTCAATATATGGCCCTAACTCCGACAGTCCTGAATTTTTCTCTAAATGATATTGCTTGATCCTTAGTTCAGGACCAGGATCATCCTCTGGAGAGTGGCTTCCTCTGGTAGGCGACCCCACCCATGGGCAGCTAATCAGCTACACACCGTTGTCCAGGATAAAAACTTGGTAGACGTCTAGGGATTCAAACTCTCTGGTCTCAAGGAAGGGCGCTTGTATCAACAATTATCAAAATGCTTGGTCCAGATTTGACTCCTGGTTGGCTACCAGTAATGCTGACACCTGGACCTCCCAGTTTGATCATCTCCATTGAGGGTTCTCTTACCACGCTCCTGTGCTTTGGGAGCTGACCTTATTGAGCACCACCAATCACACATTCTTGTGGCAACTTCTAGTGAATACCTTTTGTGACAATGTCTTTAGAGAGGAACTTAAGAAGTAAATACTGTGTTTTTTTTTTTAAATCACCCAATCCGAGTCCTTTACTGATACCCTGTGGGAGGTCTTCAGGTCGGTATACGAGGGGCATGCATGTCTGAACAGCTTGGTTTAAGTGGTTCGGGTACGCTTGGCTGGCCTGTTTGGAGGAGGCTATACGTTTGCTTGAACAGGACTATTATTTTTCTAGTGACTTAAGAATACTCCTCAAATCGGGTATAATGAGAAAACCAATAGAGAAAACTACTGTCTGTCTAGGGAGAGGGTAACTGTATGGAGGAGGACAGAGCAGCCCTTGCATGAATGCTTCGTAAACTTTGGTGTATTGAGTATATCACTGACTGACAGATGAACAGGGTGTAACTCATATTGATACGAACCCCATGTAATGCACTTTTCTGAGGATCTATACCAATTTGTGTCAGTCTAGGACAGTGGTTTCCAAACTGTGCGCCTTGGCATCCCTGTGCGCCGTCAAAACTAGCCAGGGGCACCGCACACCAAGCACAGTTCGTTAACCATGTGGTTTCACTTTTCATTCGAGACACTCAGTGACAAGAATAGCAACGACGGCAACACTTCTCCCTCCTTCATGACTGAGTGCAGTCATATGGGGGCAGGGCAGTGAGGAAAGAGAAGGGTTGCGGAGAGGGTCTCTGAACAGCCCCTGTACACTGGGACCGGATGAGGACTCGTAACTAAATTTCATTCACCAAGTTGCCCAGTGATTGATTATTTCACGCCATATCCTGCAGAACTTGCAGTCGTGGTGTTCAAAGGCCGCTTTCTATTTTGATTCCTCTTTAAAGGGGAACCTCAATCAATGAAGCATGTCCACGTTAGTGAGAGTAGTATTGTGTTGTGATAAGAACTTAATTTGTTTTTCTGCTTTGAGTGTTTTTTGTGTGTATTTATCTGGTCTTTAATGGACAACTTCGTGTGCTGCCTGTTGCATCCAGACGTCAGACGCTGGCTCTTAAAAGCAGCCAGATGCGCAGTACATGGAGGGGGCCCCCTTTCCGTACTGACTCAGTAGGTCTCAGGACAGTGTACTGTCCTGAGGGGGCCCCCTGGCGCTCACCACCCCTCAGCGCAGGGGTTTGCAAGGACCTTTGTTATGCCACTGCAGCCGACCCCTGGGTGGGGGAATCATACTGTGGCTCAAGGAAAGGCAGGGCTTGGGTTTCCCTAGGCAGCATGTTGTTTAATGCCTGCCATCTCTGGTCCATTTCACCTGGCACTAGTGAGACAAACGCAGTGCTCTGTGTCACCAGAATCTTTGGTTTGTGCGCCCTTTGCCAGTTCAAATACCGACTCACTCAAATGTAGAAAGGACCAGGAATGAAAGAAATCAACAAAATTCAAGAAAAATACATAAGCAACTTTGCTATGAATTTTGTGGAGCACCTACCAATCAGGTCGGAGGAATGCATAAACAGACAGGATGAAAGGACACACAGACAGGGGGCAAGAACATGCATGAGGGCACAGACAAGATGCAAGAACACACACAGGCAGGAGGCATGGGAACACAGGAGATAAGGAGACAGAGACAGGGGGCAAGAACACACAGACTGCTTCATCCCAATTATTTTCAGAGAGAAAAATGGAAGTACTCCCAAGGTCCGGATTAGATCCCCCCCACCTGTCAAAAAAAAGGTAGCACAATGGGGAACCGTGGCCAATGACCAATAGGTAAAGGGAGCCATGGGCTGAAAACGTTTGGGAGCCACTGATCTATGTGAAAGATGTCCCAGCTGGGGTTAGGCTCTTCATGGCTAGCCTGCTTCTACTGGCGAAGGGGCAGTGCATTGTGGGAGACGTCCCGCCAGGGTGTTGGTTTTGAGATGCCATCTACTGCCAGGAACAGCTTGAGGGGTACTGGGAGCTGATGCGTGCTAGATGTCGCCCTAAATATATAGGGGGTCTGCTTACTATCTGTTTAGCTCTCCAGCCTGGCCTGGATTCGCCGAACCGGGAGCCTGAAGATCATGTGCCCTTAGCCACAGCTGCCATTGTTATATAGGAGTGTTGACTTTCAGCTGTACTATAGTGTGCTGTTGTAACATGAGCATTTATCTCAAGTGTTACAGCTGTGTACATTGGTTCATCCATAAACCAGTCCTTTCCTTTCATCTGTCCATGCCTTATTTTTGTTCTGGGAAGTATGTGCATCTATCATTTTATACTACAAAATTTCATGATGTCTGATCTAGCTGCGTATTGGCTTGAGTATTCGCTCCCTGCACACCTGTGAACTGTTGTATGCTGATCTGTAATACTGTAATTAAAGGTTAAAAAAAAGCTTACTATTGGGACTTTGAGGTATGTCACCTGCTCTACAGAGCCTTACAGTAGATCTTTCTCAGTCCAATGAATAGTATTTCATGAACTTTCATGTAAAATAGTTTACTATCAGGTATATTAACAGGCTTCATAAAACAATAACAAATTGTATAGCTGTTTTTATATAGAAAAAAGATGCAAATAAGAATGAAAGGCGATTTGATAGCTGAACAAATAAGACTTTGAAAAGTGGTCAGGTGCATTCCCTTTCTGCACAGGTTTTCGTTGACACGGATACACTTTATTGATTTTTTTTTTATTTTTTTTTATCAGCACCGCATTTTAGTAATTAAAAGATATTTTCCTTTTTCCCAAGACACCTCCTTTTTTGGTAGACCACGGAGAAACCGGACCTGTACGATGCAATCGATGCAAGGCATATATGTGCCCTTTTATGCAATTCATCGAGGGAGGGCGGCGATTCCAGTGCTGTTTCTGCAGTTGTGTTACAGAAGGTAAGGACGTTGCAATAAAAAATAAAATGAAGCTACAGCAATAACTGAAACAGAAAGTTGACTGTGACACACATGGTAGTAGAATAGTGGAAGGATTTAGATTTGTAAAAAAAAAATTCTTACACCTCATGTTTTCAAATCTATTATGTACATCAACTCTACGTAATTCAACTTTTGTGAGGGACCAAGAGTGCTTTTAAGGCCATTTTATGCTATATACAGTACAACTCATATTTTCCAGAATAGTGTGCAGAAAAAACATTTTTCTGCTTAGGGCATGGAGCTAGTATCGAACCATCAGTATTACTTTACTGGTGACAACAACAATGTTTTTTGTGGGAGTGGGGATTGGGGGGGGGTAGAAGTAAAAGAATGTAGGGCCACTGTTTGGGAGCAGTGGAGAAGGGAAGGATTCAAGGCATAAGAAAGAGTCGTTGATCCTTGCAGCCTGAAGTAAAAACAAAGCCATGATTCCACCCTGAGGTCATTAAAAATAGCAAGGGGGATTGAATCTGTGCTATGGCTAGGGTAAAAACTAGTGTAGCCTCATCTAGGATGTTGTTGAATTGAGGATGAGCAGGACAACTCCAAATTTGTGGCTGCTGCATTTTTTGAATGTTTTGAGTAGGGGATTACCATTACCTGAAATATAACTCAATCGGAGTGTTTTGGAGATTTTAAGGACTTTTACAGGTTCTTTATAGACTGTTCTTATGCTTGGGTTGCATGTCCAGTGCCACAGGTGTTTGGGTTGGCAGGTTTTTTATTTATGCTCCAACCAAAGCAGTAATAAGCCACAGCACGATTTGTCATGATGGCTTTAGTCTGATCTTCAAGGGGTTAGAGTGTCACCCATTCCAAACATTTTGTCACAGTGGGGGGGGGGGGGGGGGGGGCATACCAGTCAATGGCTGAGCTACTTTGTGTGGGAATGTGGAGGTGCAGTCAGCTGAACCTGATGTATTGGATCAATGATGGAGCATTATGATTGAGCTGTTCCTCTTGAGCTAGGAATCTTAATAGAGAAACCATCGCGAAAGGCGATCTGATCAAATTCACTAGAAAGGCTGAGAGATTACTGATAATCCTAACTTGCATTGAAGACAATCTTCTCCTCTAGCTAAATGAGACAAAAGCATGTGGCCTACAGAGACCTATTGTTTGTGGTTTATAGTTGCCAGGAACTTTGCAGATGACCGAAACTGCTTGTCAGGGATCCAGTCTACAATAATGATGGGAACAGCTGAAGAGGTAATGACCTTCGTGGCAAGATGGCTGAAGGTGGCATAAACATCAGATTTAAGACTAAGTGGAGAATAAGTGTATTTTTTATTTTATTTTATTTTTTTAATCATATTTGGTCATTTTTGGGGGGCAGAAAAGTATCAACCCCAGGATGTTAGTCATTTTTTGTATTCAGCTGTGTTATGCTTGCAAAAAAATTTTATAAAGAAAAAAACACTGGCTGTTGAAGGCGAGCTTGCTCCAGGCTGTTGTCTCCCACCTTCAGACTATGGCAAGCCTTCTGCATTTGTGGGAGTTTGCTATAAACATGGCAAAGTCACACCTGACTACCCCTCAGATGCTCTTTCATAGGAGCTGTTCTGGACACAGTGCAGTTTCGGGCTTTTCTCTTCCAGGGGAGCCTCATCAATAGTTATAAACACTGAATATTCCCGCCCACGTGCAGGGACCTCGGAGCACATATAAACACACATGTATATTTATTTATGAAATATATATGAAAAATAACATTTTAGTAGATACTTTCAATACAAATAAAATATATATGCATGTGTAAACAGCAATGCAGTCTGAGAAACAGGCTAAAAATGCTTTATTTTTTAAAAAGTTTTTTTAAACATAAAACCTTCAATCAAAGATAAAACTTTCTGTATAGAAAGTATAAGCAATCCATTTTAAAAGAGAAAAACTACATAGAAAATAACAGAGCATTATTAGCCAGTAGGCTGCATGCAGGTTAATACAGCAGAACCAACAATTTGGCACTGTGCCTTTTAAGACCCTGAGCACCTCCAGTATCCCACCATGCCTCAAGGGGGAGAGTGAGGTGACAGTTGGTTCACAGTTAGGCCATTTCTTTATTCCGGCTCCTTCTGTGAGAATCCTGGAGCACTAAGCTCTCATTTTTCTGTTATTTTCTACAGAAAAATAATCTAAAAACGTTTGTTTTAAGCTTTACTCAACGTCTACACTGATAACCTGAGTAAAGTGATTATTTTTTTTCTCAAAATGTCTTCACGTTTTGTGAAATGTCCTTCTTGTGGGAAGAAGAAAGACCAGTAGGATCCACACTCTGTGTTTGCTTCAGAGTCACTGCCCTGACACCTGCAGACATTGTAAGAACCTGTCTAAAATAACTTTAAAAGACAAGGAAAGGATTTGTCTGCATGGGCTGCATGAAAGAGAAAAGACCATCATCTTCTCTTCCTAGCGGAAATTCTAAAGACTCTTCTGATAAACGGAGAGCCAGATCGACATCAGCCGGTAAGAAAATACCTGTCTGTTCCCCATTGACGTCATCCCTTCTGTTGTCGCATCACCAGGCATTGTAAACTGCACTGCCACAGATTCAACCGACGTCGAGAGATGTGACGTTGAAGGCTCATCTGCCTCATCGGGATAGATCTCCGTTGACGGCAACACACCGATCGACATCGAGTAGGCACAGGAGTGCTCATACACCATTGAAGTGGAGTTTCCATCCTTCGATGTCAAGACTTTCGAAGTCGATTTCCAGAATGAGGTCGAGGTCTCAACATCATTTGGAGCCGAGGTGCTCCTCATCTTTGGTCCATCGCTCAACGTCGAAACATTCAACGGCCAAGCATGTTCATACAATGGGCCGCCAGTCGCAGTCGAGACCTAAGAAGACAACATCTCAGTTGACGTCAGGATTTCGTAGGTCTCCGTCGACATCAGTCCAACATCGATCAACATCAAGGCAACCATCACCAGTGACACCTGTCTCACAAACGACACATCGCATCAGTCCACCTCAGGAACCATCAACAGCACAGCCAGCTGCTGAGATGGCTCTACCTCAACAGGGTCCGGTGGTCACTATAAGGAGTGGGTCATCGGATGCTTCAAGAGCATCATCTCTAGGACATATCTCGGCCATAAACCTATCTCCGAGATGGTTGGAGAACCTTAACAAGACCCTGGCTTCTCCAGACTCATTATACTCACGACTGTATTGCCCATCAGTATCATTGCCATGCACACCATTGCCAACGACGCACACCGAGCGGGCAAAGGCCAGCATCTGACCAGCCAAGTCCTAGACGCTGATGCAGCCCGTCAAAATCCAGGAGTAGGTCGCGATCCAGACGGCGGTCTAGGTCAAGGTCTTCTAGTTCATGACAACAGCGATGCAGGTCTTCTTCGTGGTAGACAACATCTAACTCACCCATTAGAGACTGTTCTCCAACACTGACGAATTCCCCTCCAGCAAGAGTGTCCCCAGTGGGCAATATAACAACCTTCAATGAAGTGTTAGTTAGAGGGGCCCAGAAACTAAATATAGACGTTCCAGAACCGACAACCTCTTCATCGGTAATTTTTTAGACCCTACATCATCGAACATCATCCAGACAGTTGTTAACCACTGGTGCCTGGTCTAATTCAACCGGCGATGGAAACATTTTTGACTCTGGCAAGCCTGTGTTCAGCGCCAGCTAGGATCCTAAAAAAGTATAAGGCCCCAGAACAGGATCCTTTATTTCTCAGAACTGATCCACCACCAGACTCACTTATTTTAGCCACTGCCCGTAAGACCCATTCGGTGGCCTCATTGTCAACGGTCCCTCCAGATAAGGAGAGCAAACAGCTGGATTAGTTGGGCAGAAAAATGTGTGGCACATCAGCGGCAGTCATAAAGGTCTCAGTGCCTCTGCACTACTGGGCAGATATGACCGGTCACTGGGACTCCCTGAGCAGGTTTGCAGAAAAATTGCTTAGGAAAGATAGGCAAGATTTCCAGGAGATCCTTTAGGAGGGGGGTTTGGTGTCCAATCAGATTATCAGTGCTGCTGCGGATGACACGGATTTGGCTACGCACATGGCATTTGTGCAAGGAGGTCCTCTTGGCTAAGGCTTACAGGTTGAAGCAGGAAGCACAACACCACATCCTGAACCTGCCGTTTAAAGGCAACTCCTTGTTTGGCTCGCATACGTATGACGAGATGGCTAAGATGAAGTCAGAGGTGGACACAATGAAAGCAGTGGGGCTAGAGAGGCGCAAGGACTTTAGGCGGCGGTACAGGCCTTATGACAGGCGCCCTTATCAACAAAGGGTTCAAACCCCTCATTGGTGCCAAAGACCCCCAGCAGAGGCTACATCGAGGTGACTGGATGTTCTCCGTAGAGCTACAAGATGCGCACTTTCACATCCCAGTCATACCCAAACATTGTAAATTTCTTCATTTCATAGTTGCATCTCCACACTACCAGCTCAAAGTGCTGCCCTTTGGCCTAAATTCTGCCCCTCGGACATTCTCCAAATGTGTGGCAACGATAGCTGCACGCTTGAGAACACAGAAAATCTTTATTTATCCATATCTAGACAACTGGCTGCTCAAAGCTACCACCGCAGAACAGGCTGTAAACCATCTCAACCTGGTTCTGAACACTTTCAGCTCTCTGGGTTTGCAGGTGAATTTTCAGAAGTCCACTCTAATACCAACTCAGACCCTCCATTATCTAGGGGCAATACTAGACACCTGTAAGGAAATGCCTCCTTGGTATGGTTACCCCCTGACCTTTTGCCTTTGCTGATGCCAAGTTATGACTTGAAAGTGTGCTGGGACCCTGCTAACTAGGCCCCAGCACCAGTGTTCTTTCCCTAAACTGTACCTTTGTCTCCACAATTGGCACAACCCTGGAACTCAGGTAAGTCCCTTGTAACTGGTACCCCTGGTACCAAGGGCCCTGATGCCAGGGAAGGTCTCTAAGGCCTGCAGCACCCTAGGGATCCCTCACTCAGCACAGACACACTGCCTCACAGCTTGTGTGTGCTGGTGGGGAGAAAATGACTAAGTCGACATGGCACTCCCCGCAGAGTGCCATGCCAACCTCACACTGCCTGTGGCATAGGTAAGTCACCCCTCTAGCAGACCTTACAGCCCTAAGGCAGGGTGCACTATACCACAGATGAGGGCATATGTGCATGAGCACTATGCCCCTACAGAGTCTAAGCAATACCTTAGACATTGTAAGTGCAGGGTAGCCATAAGAGTATATGGTCTGGGAGTTTGTCAAACACGAACTCCACAGTTCCATAATGGCTACACTAAAAACTGGGAAGTTTGTTATCAAACTTCTCAGCACAATAAATGCACACTGATGCCAGTGTGCAATTTATTGTAAAATACACCCAGAGAGCATCTTAGAGTTGCTCCCTGAAAACATACCCGACTTCCAGTGTAGGCTGACTAGTTTCTGCCAGCCTGCCACACACCAGACATGTTGCTGGCCACATGGGGAGAGTGCCTTTGTCACTCTGTGGCCAGGAACAAAGTCTTTACTGGGTGGAGGTGCTTCTCATCTCCCCCTGCAGGAACTGTAACATCTGGCGGTGAGCCTCAAAGGCTCACCGCTTTTGTTACAGCGCCACTAGATTCCTGCAACCTTTACAAGAAGGAGGACTGCTGACCTGAAGCCCTGCAGTGAAGACGGAGGCAACTGCTTTGGCCCCAGCCCTACCGGCCTGTCTCCCAACTTTGAAGAAAACTGCAACAGCGACGCATCCAACAGGGACCAGCGACCTTTGAAGCCTCAGAGGACTGCCCTGCAACCAAGGACCAAGAAACTCCAGTGAACAGCGGCCCTGTTAAACAACCTGCAACTTTCTTGCAACAAAGAAACAACTTTAAAGACTTAATGATTCCCGCCGGAAGCGTGAGACTTTCCACTCTGCACCCGACGCCCCCGGCTCGACCTGCGGAAAACCAACACTACAGGGAGGACTCCCCAGCGACTGCGAGCCCGTGAGTAGCCAGAGACGACCCCCCTGAGCCTCCACAGCGACGCCTGCAGAGGAACTCCAGAGGCTCCCCCTGACCGCGACTGCCTGGAACAAGGGATCCGACGCCTGGAACCAACACTGCACCCGCAGCCCCCAGGACCTGAAGGAACCGAACTCCAGTGCAGGAGCGACCCCCAGGCGAACCTCTACCTAGCCCAGGTGGTGGCTACCCTGAAGAGCCCCCCGTGCCTGCCTGCATTGCTGAAGTGACCCCTAGGTCCCTCCTTTACTTCCTATCTAAAACCCGATGCCTGTTTGCACACTGTACCTGGCCGCCCCGGTGCCGCTGAGGGTGTACTTTCTGTGCCTGCTTGTGTTCCCCCCCCCCCCCCCCCCCCCCAGTGCCCTACAAAACCCCCCGGGTTCCCCCCCCCCCCACCGAGGACACGGGTACTTACCTGATGGCAGACTGGAACCAGGGCACCCCTGTTCTCCATTGAAGCCTATGTGTTTTGGGCACCTCTTTGACCTCTGCACCTGACTGGCCCTGAGCTGCTGGTATGGTAACTTTGGGGTTGCCTTGAACCCCCAATGGTGGGTTACCTTGGACCCAACTTTGAGACTTGTAAGTGTTTTACTTACCTGCAAACTTAACCTTTACTCACCTCCCCCAGGAACTGTTGATTTTTGCAGTGTCCACTTTTAAAATAGCTTATTGCCATTTTACAAAGACTGTACATGATATTGTGATTATTCAAAGTTCCTAGAGTACCTAAGTGAAATACCTTTCATTTGAAGTATTACTTGTAAATCTTGAACCTGTGGTTCTTAAAATAAACTAAGAAAATATATTTTTCTATATAAAAACCAATAGGCATTGAAACCTATTGAAAACCAGACGCGTGTTTGCACACTGCACCCGGCCACCCTCGTGCTGCTGAGGGTGTACTTTCTGTGTGGACTTGTGTCCCCCCGGTGCCCTACAAAACGCCCCCTGGTCTGCCCTCCGAAGACGCGGGTACTTACCTGACTGGCCCTGAGCTGCTGGTGTGGTAACTTTGGGGTTGCTCTGAACCCCCAACGGTGGGCTACCTTTGACCCAAACATGAACCCCGTAGGTGGTTTACTTACCTGCAAAAACTAACAAACTCTTACTCCCCCCAGGAACTTTTGAAAATTGCACAGTGTCTAGTTTTAAAATAGCTATATGTGATTTATGTGAAAAGTGTATATGCTATTTTGCTAATTCAAGTTCCTAAAGTACCTACCTGCAATACCTTTCATTTGAAGTATTACATGTAAATCTTGAGCCTGCGGTTCTTAAAATAAACTAAGAAAAGGTATTTTTCTGTACAAAAACCTATTGGCATGGAAATGTCTTTGAGTGTGTGTTCCTCATTTATTGCCTGTGTGTGTACAACAAATGCTTAACACTACCCTCGGATAAGCCTACTACTCGACCACACTACCACAAAATAGAGCATTAGAATTCTCTTTTTGCCACTATCTTTCCTCTAAGGGGAACCCTTGGACTCTGTACACACTGTTTCTTACTTTGAAATAGTATATACAGAGCCAACTTCCTACAACACCAGTCTAGAAAGAGTGTATCCTTCGGAGGAACAACTGTTATCAATAACGAGGAAGTGTCACACACTGCTCTGCACTCTAAGACCTACGGTCTGTCAGATAGCATCTCTCTTGGGCTCCATGGTCTCCTGCATTTTCATTGTCCCGAATGCCAGGCTACATATGAGGCCTCTTCAAGAGGCTCATGAGGATCAGTGGAATCAACACACAGCCCAATGGGAGGACAGAATAGCTCTTTCAACCGGAGCTCTACAATTGTTACAATGGTGGATGCGCAGACATCACATGTTGGTCGAGGCGCCTTTTTACCAGTCCACTCCTTCAGACACTCTGGTAACGGATGCATCACTACAGGGCTGGGGAGCTCACCTGGGCACCCGCCAAGCTCAGGGCTTGTGGTCCAGCAAGGAACAGAGTTACCATATCAACCTACTGGAACTGAAAGCGGTTCACCTTTCTCTCAAACCGTTTGCCCCGTCGATAAAAGGAAAATCACTTCTGGTTCAGACGGACAATACAACTTGGATGTATACTCTAAACAAGCAAGGGGGCACGAGGTCCCGTTCCCTGTCTCGGGAATCTCAAACTTTCTGGCACTGGCTGATAGCGAGGGGAATGTCCCTCACAGCGGTCCCCCTCCCGGGACGGCAAAACTCAGAAGCAGACTTCCTAAGCCGAAGTCTCGGAGACTCCCACGATTGGGTGCTTCACGACGAGGTCGTAGCAGACATCTTCCAGCGGTGGGGTCGACCTCAATTAGAACTGTTTGCAGACAATGTCACCAAAAAATGCCCAGACTTTGCATCCAGGTTCTACTGTCCGGGGACTCAAGGGAATGCCCTGTTGATAGACTGGTCAGGGATATTTCTCTACGCTTTTCCACAGATTCCCCTGATACCGGCTGTAATAAACAATTTTTACAGATCCAAAGCCAGAACCGCACAGTAGGCTGCTGTGCAGACCGGATCTCCTCTACAGACTAGGAGGGAGAATTCTACATCCCAACCTTCCTTCGCTGAGCTGGACAGCATGGCTCCTGAATTCCTGGAATATGGACATCTAGGGCTCTCGCAGGAATGTATGAACATTTTAAAGGAGTCTAAAAGAGCATCTGCGCGACGCTTCTACACATATAAGTGGAAGCGGTTCTACATGTGGTGCCGGCAGCATGATCACAGTCCGATTTTGGCCCAGGAGGAGGTTATCTTGCCTTAGCTGTTACATCTGGTGAGGTCAGGACTGCAGTTCTCCTCTATTAAAATACATTTATCTGCCATTACAGCTTATCGTAAATCGCCCTCTCAGAAATCCTTCTTTGCTATGCCAGTAGTTAAGGATTTCTTAGATGGCTTGAAGAAAGTCTTTCCACCAATTCGAATACCCTCACCCCCATGGGAATTGAATGTGGTCTTATCTAGACTCATGGCCTCCCCATTCAACCCCATTCACAAAGCTTCTTTGCACTACCTTACGTGGAAGACAGCTTTTCTGGTGGCCATTACCTCGGCTAGAAGGGTCAGTGAAATTCAGGCTCTATGTTCGAGGGAACCCTTCATGGTTTTCCATTATAACAGAGTTGTTCTGAGAACACATCCATCGTTCTTGCCTAAGGTGGTTTCGGACTTCCACATTAATCAGACCATATCGCTTCCAATGTTTTTCCCTAATCCAGTTACTCCAGCAGAGAAAGCTTTGCACTCCCTGGACCTTAAGAGGGCGCTGAAATTTGCCCTTGATAAGACTATCAATTAGACAATCTGTTTGTCTGTTTGTTAATTATGGACATATGAGAACAGGGGAAGCTTCTTTAAAACAAACTATTTCCAGATGGATAGTTTCATGTATTTTGTCTACTTATCAATTGGCTAACAAACACTTATCGGCTAGGCCTAAGGCTCACTCAACGAGAGGGAAGGCGGCGACTGCAGCCCTCCTTAAGAATGTACCCATCTCCGAGATTTGCAAAGCTGCCACATAGAGATCTGTACATACGTTTACCTGGCACTACTGTATAGATTCAGATGCCAAAGCAGACACTCAAGTGGGTCAAGCTTCTTTAAGAAATTTGTTTGCATAGCATATTGGTTTTTTCCTGCACTTCTATCATTCCGTCTGCAGAGGTCGGGGATGGGCTTGCTAGTCTATTCAGTGTTTATGACTATTGATGAGGATCCCCTGGAAGAGAAGGATAAGTTAAATACCTGTAAATCCTAGTTCTCTTCCAGGGGTATCCTCATCAAAGTCATAAACAACCCACCCTCCTTCCCGGACACGATTTTTAGAAGTGCATCGATACTAATGTGTCTAGTCTATTGCTCATTATCACCGTAAAAAAGTACTGACCTAACTGTGAACCAACTGTCACCTCACTCTCACCCCTGAGGCATGGTGGGATACTGGAGGTGCTCAGGGTCTTAAAGGCACGCTGTATTAACCTGCATGCAGCCTATTGGCTAATAATGCACTGTTATTTTCTATGTAGTTTTTCTCTTTTAAAATGGATTTCTTATACTTTCTATACCTCCTACTTTGACTACAGAAAGTTTTATCTTTGATTGAAGGTGTTAATTTGTTTTTAAAAAAAACAAAAAAACTTCCAAAAAAAGCATTTTTAGCCTGTTTCTCAACATAGACTGCATTGCTGTTTACACATGTGTGTGTGTGTGTGTGTGTGTGTATATATATATATTTGTATTGAAAGTATCTACTAAAATGTTATTTTTCATACATACATATACATGTTTGTTTATATGTGCTCCAGGTTCCCCGCACGTGGGTGGGAATATTCAGTGTTTATGACTTTGATGAGGATACCCCTGGAAGAGAACTAGGATTTACAGGTAAGTAACTTATCCATCCTCCCGATCAGCGAGTCCAGGATATGCAGGCTATGAAACCAATGTTTTAGCTTTTATCCTGGGTTTCGGTGAGACTGGCTCTGGGGCTGCTGAGCCTCATGACATCCTGCATCCTGCAAACAAAACATGCCAGATGGCAAATGTGGGCTTGGCAGTAGGACCTGAAGTTCCAGTGGGCGCTGCATAAGGGAAATCTCACCATTATGGTCCAGATCTCAGAAGGAACTGTGAAAGACCTGCAGTGGTGGATTACAAACCATGATTGGGTCAGAGGCAGACTCCTCTCCCTTCCCCAGCCGACCTCAGTGTTGACAGATGCATCACATCTGGGATGAGGCGGCCATCTGGGAGCAGTGGAGATCAGAGGACTCCAGCAGAATCCAGGCTCCACATCAACATGTTGCAGCTCCAGACGATCCGATTAGCATTGAAGGCATTTATTCCCTCTGTCAAGGGGAATTTGGTGCAGGTGTTCATGGACAACACCACCTCCATGTGGTAATGCAACATGCAGGGCAGGGTGGGGTCGTGGACCCTTGTTCAAGAGGCCCTGCATCTCTAGACATGGCTGGAACAGCAGAGCATGACCACAGTGGTTCAATATAGGCAGGTTCTCTGAACGCCAGGGTGGGCAAACTCCGCCGTCGATGCCTAGTGGATGACAAGTGACGTCTCCATTCTGATATGGTGCAAGGTATCTTTCAGCAGTGAGGAGAGCCTTGGTTAGATCTGTGCACCTCCAAAGAGAACACGCAGTGTCAGCAGTACTGCGTGTTGGAGTTTTCAAGGCGGCAATCGATCGGCGACTTTTTGCCGCAAGTGGAGTCCAGGCTTCCTGTATGCCTTTCGGCACATACCATTCCTGCCCAGAGTTCCCAAGAAAATAGAGAACTACTGGGCCCAAGTCATCCTAGTGTCTCCAGACTGGGAACGGAGAGTTTTGCACCCTGAGCTTCTGAAAATAAGCATCAATCCTATAATCAGGCTGCCCTTTTGGGAGGATCTTCTGTTGCAGCAGAGGAGGCATCTCCACCCAAACCTGTCAACTCTGCACCTTCATCTGTGAGATTGAGCGGCGACGGTTGACTGCTTTTGACTTTCCTCCAGAAGTCTGCAGCGTTACCTTGGCAGCCAGGGGCTTTGATGCAAATAAATGCGTGGGTTGGGGGTCAATTTGTGCCGCCCCAACAACCCTGGAGACTGCCATCTCCCCAGGACTTTGATGAAAATGAACGTGATGAAGCCGCGCACCAACCACACCCTGCCCCCAACACACACACACAAACATGCACACACACGCAGTCCCTGAGACCACCACTTCCCAGAGGCTCAATTTAAAGTAGGAAGGGAGTTCATCACAGACCCCTGGGGACCACCACCTCCCCAGGGCTGAGGAAGGGATGGCCCTAAGGACCGCCCACACCCAGGATACAGCTGTTTGCTCTGACTTGGCAGGAGCACTGATAGCGCCTGCCAAGTCAGAGCAAACTCTCTGGTTTCTGCAAGTAGGAGCTGCCAAACAGTTCCCAGTTGCAGAAAGCTGAATTTTCATCTGTTTCCCTGTTATTTAAAGCAGCTCGCTGCTAATGGTAGCAATTCCGGCTCCCACAGGAGTCTGGAGCCGGCTAGAACTGTAGGGGCCATCAGGCCGTAATGGGATGGAAGAAAGAGAGGGATTGATTTTCTTTGCAATGGTCACTCCATACAATGACTTCAAAGCGTCAAACTAGCGAGATGTTTGGCGCAAATATTATAGTCAAGATTTGATAGACAGGAGCCCAGGGTCACGACTTGCATAATGGTAAAGCTCTTGGACTGTCAGTAGAGTGATTGTTCAAATTCTAGTATCTCATGATAATGTGTCTGTTTATTTTCTAGTATTTTTACTGTTGAACATTCCTAGTGATGGACCATTGAAGTCTTTTTCCCCTCAAAATCTTGGGGTTGAATGTCATAGCTAAGTCTGGACACTGCACAGTAAATAGTCACCTCTGGTCTAGTGTGTAGGGTCTCAGACATGCACACTGAAGGTTGTGGGTTCCAGTCTAGGTTAGTCTGTGGTCATTCTCTGCTTTAGTAGCTTTTAAACTATAAATATTTAAGTTACATTTTGAAAGGAGATCTCACTCTTTTTAATTGACAATACATTTTTCTTTTCAATTTGTCCAGAAATATCTCATTGTAAGTATTACTTTCATCAAAGCATAAAAAACTCTCAATTTTCTCTCTCAATTTATCTGTCAAATCTTTCTCGAGATTGCGCTCTCTTGCTTTCTCGCTCTTTCTTTGTCTTTCTCTCTCAGCGTCGGGTGGTTATAGGGGTTTGGCTGCAGAGCATGGTCACAGGCCAGGCCCTGTGGCCAACCTCCACTGCGCACGGCCGAAGGTCATGCACAACACAGGGTTGGGTGGTTATAGGTGCTGGCTGCAGGCCCTGCAGTCAATCCCTGGTGCGCATGGCCAAAGGCTGTGTGAGGCAGTTGTTGGATTAATGTGTAGTAATGAAAATTACTTTCCGTTAAAAAAACATAGAATTTCACTGAAAAAACAAAGGTTACAGTGCTGTTATAGTTAGCATATGGAATTTAAAAAAAACCTTGAATTTCACTTTAAAAAACAAAGGTTACAGAGACGTTATAGTTAGGTTCTGAATTACTCGTACAAAACGTTAGAAATTCATCAGTTCTAGTTATAATTATTTAAAGTAACTATAATTTCAGCTATTACAGCAATTATGGCTTTGTTTATAACATCACTGATAATCAGTATAACATTTGTTGTAAAATAATTCATTTAAAAAACTGTGCATGGTGGGGGTGTGAGTTATAGTTACCTTAGGGCCCATGCTACATTTACTTGAAATAACTATAATGGGTGAATTTCTAAGGTTTGGTATGAATAAATTCAAAACCTAACTATAACGTCCCGGTAGCCTTTGTTTTTTTTTTTTAAATTAAAATGTACAGATTTTTTTTTGTTATACTTATAGAAACATTTTACGGATATTAAATAAACAATCCATTAAAAAGTTTGAAAGTGCATTTTGTGTTGTACAAGAAAGGATATTTTCTATCATGCGCTAATATTTTTTGATAAAATTAAGTCTCAAATTAATGGGATTGCAGCCTTATCTA
Organism: Pleurodeles waltl; assembly: GCF_031143425.1. Classification (NCBI taxonomy): domain Eukaryota; kingdom Metazoa; phylum Chordata; class Amphibia; order Caudata; family Salamandridae; genus Pleurodeles; species Pleurodeles waltl. The sequence continues at coordinate 1,226,986,887 of NC_090445.1, read as the reverse complement.
AATTTTAAGATACACTGCTGTAATTCGCAAACCGTAAGCTTGTGTGTATTTGAAAACCCTTCCTCACTCCTTATTGTTCCTTTTCTTAGCGCTATTGACTGATTGTTTTGTAGATGATACACATCTCTCTTTCAGTATTACTGCGGCCAAATATTTTCAATCTTTTTTAGGGGCGAGCCTGCGAGAGCATGCGCCAGCCAATGCGTCTCGCTTGTGACACTCTTTCCTAATCCCAAAAGAAGTGGTGAATTGTAAAGCAGGCTTGGGGGAAGGCATGGGTGGGGGTGGGGTTGGAGGTGTGAGTGGTAGTTGTTGGGAGGAGGCCTCAGTGATACCCAGCCATATGCACAGGGCTGCCCCAATTAGGAGGCCCTCGTTTATGGTGCCGGGCTGGAAGGAGGGAGGGTGGGGGTTGGGGAGCAGCAGGCACCCTGCCCAATTACAACGGTGCAGCCAATTGGCTGTTGGGCTTCTGGGCTTTGCACAGCAGTGACATCACGGCGCCTCCCTTGAAAAGGAGTCTGCGGGCGTGTCTCTTGCTCGCTGACTGGACCCAGGGCCAAAACAACCCCGGAAAGAAATACCCACCCGCATCCCCCATTTTTTGGCGCCAGTCTATGCTGGAACTACAATGGGATCGTTTTCATAAGAGGGCTCCTAATATGCTATTTTGCTGTATTCTGTTTCCTAACACTTTTTCTTTCACAGATGTCTTGATTCGTCGTGAAAGTGGTTGGTGCGGATTGTCGGGTTTTTTTGCGTGTAAGGGTGGGCGGGGTGAGATCATGACTGGGAATCCAAATGGGTTCCTTTTCTTACTGGAACAGGATGGCAAGCTAATTGGACCCTCCAAGGGGTGCTGGCTGGGAAGTGAGGACGACATCCAGGGGTGTGGGGTTTTGTGAACGGGTCGCAGGCATCTAGCCCTTAGGGCCAACCACCCGTGCATGTGCAGAAGGTCTGAAGCGAGCACTGGCCCTTGGAGGGTGGAGCCTGAGAGTGGCGTGGGTGCCCAAGGTAGGTATCCTGGAGGGCCCCTCCACGGTAATATAGTTTGGGAAGTGATACTAATCCTCTTATGGAGATCCTACCCCTGGGACTGTGTGACCCAGAGGGGTTCCAAACCGTCATGAACAATAGCATTGTTTTGTAGACTCCCAACATAAGAATCTCTATTTAGGGCCTATGTGGTTCAACCCTTATTACCTGCTGCACATCCACCCTAGGAAACAGTGAAATAGGGGGCAACACCATTGCTGACCTCAAGAGGCCCACAAATCCAAGATTAAAAACCAAAGCTAATACCTAGGAAGAAAATAAGAAGTTTAGGGAGCTGTTTTTTTCAATGATAAATTTGTAATATATGTACCACCTGTTAAACCTAATGGGCTTACTCGACCTGTCTCACTGGACAAATTCCAACCAAATTGTCCAAATACCATAAGCCTCAAGTTGGCGCCATCTAAAGCTCGAAACTGCACCTCATTGACATTATTGTAGCCTTCTTACGGTTTCTTTGTTATAAACAGTAACTCTCCATAGCATCTTTTGCCCTGCTACCTGCCCCATTAAGCCAAAACATCCAGTCTGATGCATCTTCCAACTACTTGAACTGTAGAAAAGTCTAGGTACGACTTGCTACTATCACTGACCCACCCGGGCTCACTCATGGATATCCTCCGACAGGTCAGAAGAGTGCATTTAAATTATGGGGGTCCCCCTATGGAGTTGCAGGAAACTACTTGAGGTTTGTGACCCTGGGGGTACGGCATCTGCCTTTGCTTCCCCTGCTGCTGCGTCAGTTCTTGCCTGATCCTCATCCTTAGGAAGACTGTGTCAGAACTAGGCCTGGATGGGACTTGCAGAGTTTTACTCCGGAATTCCGTGGAGTTGCACAAAAACACTGCAAGATTCCATGGAGTTCCACGAGCAGGCGAATCTTGCAAGTTGTTCTGATTTTTGGCGCCAGAAGCTTGTTCTCTGCTGTAAAATCAGCAGAGCTGTACCACGTGGTGTGCTGGAGGGTGCTGCTTCTTTCTGCCGCTCTAGTGGATGTTCAGCTCAAGCAGCAGCTTTCTCAGTGTGAAGGGTCGTGCCCTGCTGCGTCCACCAGCATTCAGAAATCTCACCAGAAAGCATTCTAGCACTCAAAAATCGCACTAGAAAACACAAATTGTCACTTGCTAACTTAATGTTGGTGAGCCACGCATGAAAAAAACTTCACCACGCGGCGGTTTGTGGAGTTTTGGCAGAATTTTGCACTCCAAGTGCAGAATGAGCAAAATCCTGCGAGCTCTGCTCGTGGAGCTGAATTTTTCACCCACCCCTAGTTAGAATAACATCCAGAGCAGCAGCTATTGTTTTGCGGCACTGGTGTTGGCAGTTGCATAGGCCCAGCATGAGGGACCAGGCTGTTGAGCTGCCTCTGCGGTCAACTCCTCCTCTGCTCTGTCTTGCGATTGGCACTAACAATATCCCTTGTGTTCAAGTTTAGTAATCTTAGTAGTCAATACCAGTCTAACTAGAAAGCCAAGCGGCAGAGATGAGCATAATACCAATTTTAACCTCTGAAAGGAGTCATGAATTTCAAATGCATAGTTAACACAGTCTACCTTGGCATTACTAACATGGAGTGCCGCCTAAGTAGGATAAACTTAAGGAAAACCATACCTATGAGACTTTTTATTAAATATTTGTATTTTCAAATCTTTAGCACGTAACAAAATACTGTTTATGACATGTGTGGCTGTAGATTACATACTTTGCATTCTCCTGCTATCTAGTGTTGTACTTGGATATGTGAACTTGATTTTCTTCGAAGAATTTTTGAGTCACAGAATGTGCTGTGACTCCTCCCTTTTGTCCACAATGCATATGGGCACCGACTCCACTCTAGATAATGCCAACAGGTTTGGACATGTCCAGCAAAGGCTCCGAGACAGATGGAAAGGCTCACTGCTTTTTAGGGCCTAGTTTCTGTATCCTTAAAGGCTGATGTCTAGGCACCTCCATGTCCTAAACGATCCCTGTTCCCTGCAGAGTCTCACAAGGTTGCATAGTCTCCTATCGTTGTCCACCTCTACTTTTAGATAAGCGTATCAAGATTTACTAATAAACCGATAATGCACAGCTCTACTTCAAAGTCTCCTCTGATTCAGGCATCCAGTGCAGACCTGGATGTCAAGTGCCTACCTGAAGCTCAACCCATCCAAGACAGAATTTCTTATGTTTATTAAGTACAGCAAACAAACAGTACAAATGTGACTCCATAATATGAACCTTGACGGCTTTGAACCCCACCTATCTTGAAAGCTACGTCACTTGGTGTTACCTTGGACTAACTTCAGCCTCAAGGAACACATCACAAAAAAAGCGGCCCTGCATCTGAATGGTGGTAACTCCCTGCTCCATGGCCTCCCAAACTTCGCACTGCCTCCCTCTCTTTAAAGGAATACTGCATGTCACAGCATGTCTCTTCCAGGCCCTGAATAAATATGGTCACCTAACAACCCCCCCAGCCCCCATTCTACCCCCACCCTTCTACATCCATCTCCAATCCTGATAGAACTCCATTGGCTTTCCTTGCTGGCCCGCACCATCTTCAAATTCAGCTGCATTGCTTATAAAGTAATTGTAGGAAAATGCCCCTAATTTTACATGGTTACTCCCCACTTTTTGCCTGATTTTAATGCTGACTTGACTGACAGTGATCTGCTAACCAGGCCCCAGTACCAGTGTTCCTTCCCAAAACTGTACCATTGTTTCCACAATTGGCCCACCCCTGGCACACAGATAAGTCCCTTGTAGAAGGTACCCCCATGGTACCAAGGGCCCTGTGACTAGGAAAGGTCCCCAAGGGCTGCAGCATGTATTAAGCCACCCTGGGGGACCCCTCCCCATGCACACTGCCATTGCAGCTTGTGTGTGTTGATGAGGAGAAAGACAGTTGACATGGCAGCCACTCAGGGTGCCATGCCTACAAACCACTGCCTGTGGCATAGGTAAGTCCTCCCTCTAGTAAGCCTTGCAGCCCTAAGGCAGGGTGCACTGTACCACGGGTGACGACATAATTGCATGAGAAATGTCTTAGGCCTTTCTTAGACATTGTAAGTGCAGTGTGGCCATACTGAGTATATGGGCTGCGAGTTTTGCATCACGAACTCCACAGCTCCAAAATGACTTCACTGAAGTCTGGGAAGTTTGATATCAAACTTCTCAGCACAATAAACCCACACTGATGCCAGTGTTGGATTTATTGAAAATGCACCCAGAGGGAATCTTAGAGATGCCCCCTGTATTTTAGCCAAACTTCTAATGCAGGTCTGACCGGTCTGTGTCAGCCTGCCACTTCCAGACAAGTTTCTGACCACATGGGTGAGAGCCTTTGTGCTCTCTGTGGCCAGAAACAAAGCATGCACCTGGGCGGAGGTGCTTCATACCTCCCCCTACTGGAACTGTAACACCTGGTGGGGAGCCTCAAAGGCTCATGCCTCTTGTTACAGTGCCCCTGGGCACTCCAGCTAGTGGAGATGCCCGGCCCACGGACAAAACCCTACTTTTGGCGGCAAGTCCGGCAGAAAAGTTAGGAAAAACAAGGAGGATTGACCACTTCAGCTGGGACCACCCCTAAGGTGTCCAGAGCTGAAGTGACCCATCCTTGCAAAATCCTCCATCTTGGTTTGGAGGACAGGGACCAGTAGTGTTAGTTCTGTGTCCCCCCTCCCCAAAGGGAGTGGACACATGAAGGGTGTAGTCACCCTCCGGGACAGTAGCAATTGACTACTGTCCTCTGACCCTTGTAATGCTCCTAAATCCAGGATTTGAGGGCTCCCCTGAACATAGCGTGTCAGATTCCTGGTGAACTCAAGAACACAAGAAGAGGAAAGGAGGACTACTAAGCTGATCCCCCAGCGGAGAACACTGAAGACACCAACTGATTTGGCCCCTGCCTTACAGGCCTTCCTCCAGCTTCTGAAGCCCTGGTACAAAAAGGTGACGCATCCTGCAGGACCAACAACCCCTTAAAAGCCTCACGAGAACTCCCTGCATCCCAGAGGGGCAGTATCTCCTGTGGACAGCGGCCCTGTCCAGAAAGAAACTCCAGCAAAGGACTCCAGAACCACCCAGGATCTGCCAGTCCTGCCCACTCTGCACCTGATGCCCACGGCCCGTGTCCAGGTGGCCCACCTGTCCAGAGCAGGTCTTCAGGAGATTCTGACCTTGTGTCCACCCTGGGTTGATCCTCCCCGCCCCCTCCCCCCCAAGCCAACATGACGACGACTGCAGCCTAAATCCAGAAGACCCCGCTGACCACAAGAGAACGGGACGAAGATTCCTAATCCCTAAAGGTACCCCTCCGCCCACAGCCCTCTGGCTCGGAGAAACCACTGGTTCAGCAATGATCAGAAGGCAGCCCTCCTTGTCCAGCCGGGGTTTTCCGAAACCAACCCCCTGGACTTAACCTGTAGCATCTTTGTGACCCCCCTGGGGTCCCCCTATTAAAAAGCATTGGGAGCCCAGTGCTGTGTTTGCGCCTTGCACCCAGCCGCCTCTGCGCCAATGAGGGTTTGTGCTTGGTGCTGATCTACCCTCCCTCCTATAAAGTAACAAAACATATGTTTGCTATATAAAAAAAACATTGGCCTGGAGTTAGTCATTGAGTGTGTGCTTCCTTTATTGCCTGTGTATGTACAACAAATGCTTTGCACTACACTCTAATAAGCCTAACTGCTTGACCACACTACCACAAAAGAGAACAATAGTATTTTTTTTTTACTTTAGCCTCTGTTAAGCCTCTGGGGAACCCCTGGACTTCGCACACTATATCTCATTTTGTTATAGTATATACAGAGCCAGATTCCTAGTGTCATCACAGCCAGGATTATCTTGCATACAAGCCCACCCTCTCTGGTGGCTCTTGGCACACCCTCAGACAGGACACCATCAGACTGCAGACAAAGAAGTGTAAAAAGGAAATGTAAGGCAGGCAGAAAGCTTTGTCCTTCTCTGCACCCAGGATCTGGAACAACATCCATCTATCAATCCAGACTGCCCCAACTCTAGGAAAGAATAAAGGACTCACACAATCACAATGCATTAATCACTGAGCAAATCACTCTTTGACTTTTTGCTAGTGTTTGACCATGTACAGTGTTCCACTGCCTTTTGACTAGATTTTACTGTTGAAGTGCCATACACATATATACTTACATGCTAGGGAGATAATGATTGTGCTGTTAACACCTTTCTGGCTAGCCTCCCAGCTGAGAAGCTACTCTACCTTCATCAGCTGTGGCTGTCAAGCTTTCGAGCCCTGAGTTAGGGGCATCTTTTAGTTCTTTGGAGCTTTGCTTCCGAGAATGAATACAAGAAGTGGGCTTTGGAGCATGTAAATGTGTTAGCAAGTTTTGCCATTTTATCTCCCAACCACAATGAAGACTCCTAACCTTTCTGTGTGAGAAGCTCCTGAAGTATCGAAGGGAAAGGCGCTAGACTTCTTGGAAGAGACGTCAGACATCTACCTCAGAGTTCCCTGAGATTTACAGGGAACATGACCTCCTCAACAGACTCTTCCTTGGTGTGTGGGTAAGATGCAGGTGCAACAAGGTAAGGTAACAAAAACACCCACACCACCAAATGCCCCCACGCTGAGGTACAGCACTGTCCTACGGGAGTCGGGGATCAAGACTCAAACAGGGGTGAAAGAAGCAACTGCCCTCTTGGGGGACACCCCTTCGCTCTTGCGCTAAGAGTGCTGAACATCCTCAGTCAGAAACAAAATAAATGCTGAGAGCACTGCTGAAACAGAGTGCAAGGTTGATGCCAAGAACAACTTTGACCCTGAGATCAGATGAGACTGAAGCCCTCATCCTACATATGCTGACAGAAGAGCTCAACAATAGGCAGAAGCTTCTGATCATTCATCCAGAGACTGGTAAAATCTGTCATGCTGCTACCACCCCCCTCAACCAAATCCCTCCCCCCCCCCACCTTATTCTAAAGAAGCTCAGGCTGATGTTTGAAGAAGAATTTGCTTTTGGTGCTCCAAGACATATGGTGGCTAAGAAGCATAAGGGCATAGGTGCGGGCCCACCGCCTAGCCGACAACACCCAACCACCATTCCTTCCTTACAGCTGACACTTACACACTACCTCCACTGCCCTCAGGGTCACTAGAAAAGTTGGCTTAATCTTACTGAAACTCAGGAAGCCCTTATGGGGCGTAGACCCATACGACCAGTACCCAGGGGCAGAGAACTGGGATAACTTCTGGGAAGATCGTCCGCCCTAAGGGCAACTCTGACCTGGAGCCATACACATCAAAACCATCCCCAGCAGACAAGAGCACTGCATAATATATGGTGATTTAGAGGGCAGCTCACAACCACATGATGGATCTGCATGTCCTCCTGCTAGGAGGAAAGAAGAGGACTTTATTGGAGCCCATCTTCAAACCAGATCAGACAGTCCAAATCTCCCTATGCTCAAGGACATTTTAATCAGCCCAAGACTACCTTAAAGATCCCATCAAGGCAAAGCTGGCCACATAATGGGTAGAGAAATTGTTTAGAGTTTCTCCTCACGACCCTCTCTATTGTTAGACAACACCCCCCACTCTATTGTTAGACAACAGTTCTCCCCCATTTAAGCCTCCTTGGTAATTCACACAGCATGGAAACATGCCTCCACATATGTCATAGGTGAGGAATAAATGAAGGTACTGATGCAGTACCTCCCAGAGAGAACAGATGATCCTCAATACTATTCAAAACCCTTGTACTTAACAAATTCATTGGCAGACTTTAAAGGGGACTGCTTCCTAGAACACCTCCATCCCCAGTGTAGAATCTAAACCTAGTTCTCCCAAGGCTTAGAAGTCCACAAATTTAACTCCTCCACTGTTGCAGCTTACAGCCTCTATCCTGGAATCTGGCCTTTTTAGTAGACAGAACCTTACACAGACTCTTCAGCAAGCTACACGGTCTCAGTCTAAGAACAATTCAATCTGATAGACTTCTAGCAGCAGATTACTTACTTTAGACTATCCCCCAGTTGGTAGACTGGATCCAGAAAATCTTGAGCAGTACCTTTGTGCACCAGTAGGTGGCGTTTAATCGGTTGATGTCATAGGTGTAGGAAAGTACCATCTTTCTTGGCATGTTACCCCCATTTTTACCTGTATGTCAGTATGTTTTTTCCTCCCTCACCCACCCTCACACACCCCTACCCACCCTCCCTCCCCAACCCTACCCACCCTCCCTCCCCACCCACCCTATCTCCTAACACTTCCTCCCACCCACCCAATCAATCAATCAATCAATCACTGCATTTGTAAAGCGTGCTACATACCCGCGAGGGTCTCAAGGCGCTGGGGAGGGGGGGTGCTACTGGTCAAAGAGCCAGGTCTTGAGGAGTCTTCTGAAGGCCAGCAGGTCCTGGGTCTGTCTTCAGGATGGTGGGGAGAGTGTTCCAGGTCTTGGCGGCGAGGTAGGAGAAGGATCTGCTGCCGGCGGTGGTTTTTCGGATGCGGGAGACTGTGGCGAGGTTGGCTGAGCGGAGGCTTCGGGTGGTGGTGTGGAAGCTGAGTTGGTTGTTGAGGTAGGTGGGTCCGGTGTTGTGCAGTGCTTTGTGTGCGTGGATCAGGAGCTTGAAGGTGATCCTTTTGTTGACGGGGAGCCAGTGCAGGCCTCAGGTGGAGTGTGATTTGGCTGCGGCGGGGACATCGAGGATGAGTCGGGCCGAAGCGTTCTGGATGCGTTGGAGTCGTCTCAGGAGCTTGTTTGTAGTTCCTGAGTAGATGGCGTTCCCTCAGTCGAGTCTGTTGGTGATGAGGGCCTGGGTAACAGTTTTTCTCGTGTCGAGGGGGATCCATTTGAAGATCCTGCGGAGCATACGGAGGGTGTTGAAGCAGGACGCGGAATTCACTTGCCTGGTCATGGAGAGAGTGGAGTCGAGGATGACCCCCAGGTTGCGTGCGTGGTCCGTGGGTTCCAGGGCTGTGCCTAGTGACGTGGGCCACCAAGAGTCGTCCCAGGCTGATGGGGTGGGTCCGAGAATGAGGACCTCCGTCTTGTCTGAGTTCAGCTTCAGTCTGCTGTCCTTCATCCAGTCGGCTACGGCCTTCATTCCTCGGTGGAGGTTAGCTTTGGCGGTGTGGGGATCTTCGGTGAGGGATATGATCAGCTGGGTGTCGTCGGCGTAGGAGATGATGTTGAGGTTGTGTTGTCGTGCGATGTGGGCGAGGGGGGCCATGTAGATATTGAACAGTGTTGGGCTGAGGGAGGATCCCTGTGGGACGCTGCAGATGATCTCAGTTGTTTTGGAGCAGAAGGGTGGGAGGGGGTGAGGGAGGGAGGGTAGGTGGGTGGGGGTGAGGGTGGGTGGGTGGGTGGGCAGGTGGGTGGAAGGGAGGGAGGGTCGGTGATAGCACGGATGGGCATTGAGTCCTTTGTTAGATTGTTTTCTTTCCGCCGTTGGGTTCGTACATGTTCCCTCTCGCTCCGGTTGATCTCGGTTTAGTCCTATGTGAACTTCTGTATCTTTCATTTAAATATCGGTATCGTTTTCAAACTCGTTTTTCTAACTACACTCTATCAGATTGTATCGTCTGGATCGATTAAAAGCCTTTTCGGGCAACAGTGCCCTTCTCGGGCCTACTGCGTCACAGGCTCATGGATCAGACTCTGTTTTGATTCTGCCCTCTGTGCCACGCTACGTTCCCCTACACTGACAAACACTCGGTTTGTAACCTCTGCCTCTTTCCCGATCACAAGGAAGAAACTTGTGAGGCCTGCAAATCCTTCCGCTCCAAGAAGACACCGCGGAATCGGAGAGCGCGTCGGCGAGAGATGGCATCAGAGTCGACCAAACAAACGCCTGACATTCTCGATGATTCCTGCGGTGCAGTACATGAGTACGCCAGCCCCTTCTCATCAACAAAAACATTTTAAAAAGTCATCACAGTTGGTCCTGGGTCCACCACTGCTTGCTGGCCATGGTCGGACCTGAAAGTTACATCTCTACGACCGGCCCTTGGGTTCGGTGTTGAAGACCAAAATGCATTAGAACGAACAGACTGCCACGCCTGTTTCAGGATCGAGTCGTAAAGTGGAGGCTTCCACTTCGGAACCGAAGCATTCGTCTACTACCTCGGAGCCGAAGCACCCAAGCTTCTCCTTGGAGCCGAAAAAAACTTCCCTCTGCTTCAGAGTCGACATTTTCGGCCCGACTAAAGCAGTCGGTCACCAAGTTTTCAGAGCTACAATCTGTGGGAAAGAAATATGCTCCAACTGTAGAAGAAACAGACATTAGGGCCATACTTGAAGTGATGGACCATAAACAACAAAAGATCCAAATCCATAAGGATACTGGAAAAATTATTGCCTCTCCTTCTATAACCAAAAGGAAACTATTTTTCCAAGAGCTTGGAAGCTGGGCCTTCACCTGCCTAAATCTCCAAACACAAGGAGAAACCAAATGCAGTACATCAGCCTTCACTGCATTTTCATTTGTGTCCCACTACTCCACCACCTTCACCTACAGCTCTTTCTATGCAATCTCCTGCCTCCTCACATGGGGATTACATGGGTGACAATACTTATAGTGAAGACCCATGGGATTTGTATGACCCAGACCCTATCCCATCTAAAGACCCTGATCTATATCTCACTAGGCCATCTCCACCTGAAGACACCACAGCCTATAATCAGGTTATTGCTAGAGCAGCTACGTACCACAATGTGCAGCTGCACTCAGATCCTATAGAGGATGTTTTTTTTATTTAACACGCTATCCTCTACACACTGAGTACCAATGCCTACCAATGTTTCCAGGCATGCTAAAACATGCTGATGACATCTTTAAAGAGCCAGTAAAGGCTAGGGTACTAACACCGACAGTGGATAAAATATGAAAAGCTGCACCATTGGATCCACTTTTCATCACTCAGCAATTGCCATCGGATTCTAATGTTGAGTGCGACAAGAAAGAGGGCAAATAGTCCACCGGGAATGCTCATCCCCAATAAGGAAAGCAGGAATTTTGATGCAGCAGGCATAAGAGTTGCGACTCAAGCTGCAAATCAATGGAGAATTGCCAACTCCCAGGCTCTTTTAACCAGGTACGATAGGGCCCATTGGGACGAGATGCAGGAGTTCCTGCAGTATCTCTCACTGGAACAACAAAAAAGGACACAGGAGGTAGTTGCAGAAGGACAGGCTGTCTCCAACAACCAGATTAGATCTGCCCCAAATGCAGTAGACACCACAGTTAGGAGTAGAAACACTAGCGTAAAAATCAGGAGGCATGCTTGGTTGCGATCCTCAGGATTCAAACCTGAGATAAAGCAAGCAGTCCTTAATATGCTGTTTAACAGCAGTTATTTGGACCAGAGGTGGATACCACCATAAAAAAAATAAAAAAGGATTCTGACACTGCTAAGGCCATGGCTGCCCTTTACGCAACACCTGTTCGGGGTACTTTTTCGCGGGCCTGCTTCAGAGTGGGTTTTAAACCCCAAACATCAGAGGCCTCTACGTCCCAATAAAAACAGGGACAACAATATTATTCTAGAGGATCTTTCAAAGGATCCTATAGAGGACACAACTTTAGAGGTAGGGGGAAATCCACTGCCACAAGAGGTGCCTCTACCTCATCAAAGCAGTGACTTTCTCAGCATCCCCAAACAGCACACATCTCCTATGGGAGGAAGACTGCACATTTCTACCATCAGTGGCACAACATTACATCAGATCAATGAGTACTGTCAATTATCCACAATGGTTATTGCCTAGAACTCCTCTCCACTCCACCAAATATTCCCCCTCGCTCACAAAGGCTTTCTCCAGAACACCTTGTTCTGTTAAAACAAGACGTGCAATCACTTCTTCTCAAAGGTGCAAATGGAGTTAGTACCTATAACTCCACAAGGGACTGGAATATATTCTCTATACTTCCTCATATCAAAAAAGGATGGCACTTCTAGACCAATCCTCGATCTCAGACCCCTCATTCAGTACATTCTCTCAGAGCACTTTCACATGGTCACTCTTCAGGATGTCATTCATTTACTACAAAAACAAGACTCCATGACAGCATTAGATCTAAAAGATGCTTACTTATATATTCCCATAATTCCAGCACATCGCAAATACTTTTTTTTTAGGTTTGTGATAGCAGTAAGCACTACCAAACCAAAGTCCTACCCTTTGTAGTAACCGCAGCACCAAGGGTATTTACCAAATGTCTTGCGGTGGTTGCGGCTTACCTCAGAAGACAGTATATACATGTCTTTCCCTGTCTGGACGACTGGCTCATAAAGCTAGCACCAGTCAAACCTGTCAACAACACACACAATCAGTACCCTACGCAGTCTAGGGTTCACAATCAATTATCAGAAGTCTCACCTTCAGCCAGCACAAATAAAACCATATCTGGGAGCAATTCTGAACACTCAGTCAGCATTAGTTTACCCAAACCCACAAAGAATTCAAGCTTTCCACAGTCTCATATCTCAGCTACAATACAATCAAACTTACACAGTAAAGTTTATTATGAAACTATTAGGAATGATGGCATCATGCATATCAATAGTACCCAATGTGCATATAAACATGAGACCCTACAAGTGTCTTTCACAACAATAGTCTCAGGCTTAAAGTCACCTTCACGATCTAGTGTTGTTGGACCATCAGACTTAAAGCTCTCTGCAATGGTGGAATCACACCAACTTATCAAAAGGGCAGTCAATTCGGGGCCCTGTGCCACAGACCATAATCACCACAGATGCATCAATGACAGGTTGGGGAGCCCATCTCAACAATCTTAATATCAGAGAGAAGGGGACTCAATTCAGCAGGGACTCAATTCAGCAGACCTACCACATAAACCACTTGGAATTGCTGGCAGTGTTCTTACCACTCAAAGCATTCCAGCCACAGATAGCACACAAGACAGTGTTAATAAGGACTGACAATGTATTAGCTGCAAAAACATGGAGGGACACACTCAGCCCAATTGTCCCTTCTAGCACAGACAATTTGGAAGTGGGCAATTCACAATCGCATTCACCTATTAGCAGAGTATATCCTAGGGATACACAACCAACTAGCGGACCTCTTAAGCAGGACGCAGCAACAAATACACGAATGGCTGATTCACCTAAAAGTAATTCAATAGTACTTTCACATGTGGGGGAACACCATGCATAGACCTTTTCACAATTTAAAGCATCATTTCAGGATATTGTATGTTATTTGCTTTAGTTACAAAAAGCAAGTCTTGCATATTCATCTATTAAAATTAACAGCAACATCAGCCTACCTCTAAAACAGACATTATACTTCTCTATTTAGAATTCCTGTCATAAAAAGCTTTTATGGAAGGCCTTAAAAGAGTCATTCCACCTAGAGATCCACCAGCTCCTGCCTGGAATCTTAACATTGTTCTCACAAGGCTTATTGGTCCAGCATTTGAACCCATGCATTCTTGCACTCTTCAATTTCTTTCTTGGAAAGTTGCTTTCCTAGTGGCAATTACTTCCTTAAGGAGAGTTAGTGAAATTGAAGCATTCACTTTAGAAGAACCTTTCTTCCAAATTCACAAACATAAAATAGTACTTAGGACAAATCGAAAATTCCTACCCAAAGTGGTTTCACCATTTCACATCAGTCAGTCAGTGGAATTGTAAGTCTTATTTCCACAGCCAGATTGTTTTTGAAAGAGCTCTTCACACTCTTGATGTCAAAAGACCTCTCGTATCATATAGACAAGAACAAAAGATTTTAGAAAATCTAAACACCTTTTTGTGGCTTTTCAGCAGCCTTATAAGGGTAATCTCATTTAAAAACAGGGATTAGTCAAATGGATAGTAAAGTGCATGGGGTGGTGTAGGTGATGTGTGGGGTGGTGTATGTGGTGATGAGTGTGGTGATGTGTAGTGGTGTGTGGTGTTTTGTGCGTGGATGTTGTGTGGGTGATGGTGTTGTGTGCCTCTGTGTGGTTCTCTCTGGCCTTCATCAATAATTTTTGGTCGTAGGGGTTTATGGGTGATGTGGGTGTGTGTTTTATATTGTGTTGGGTGTGTGGGAGTGGTGTTTGTATGTGTATCAGGTGTGTGTATTTTGAATTGTCCAATGTGGCGGTGTTTTGGAGATGTGTGTGTTTTGAGCGCAGCGGTGTGTACCGCCAATGGAATACCGCGGTTGAAAGACCGCCGCGTGGATTCGTGGGTCGTGATAGCATGGGCGTGTTTCTTTTGGCGTGACTGTGGAGGTTTTGTTTTCGCCAGTTTATCACTGACCTTTGGTGTGGCGGACTTGTGTGGGTGTCTGGATTTCGGCGGATTCCGAGATGTGGGTCATAATAGCTGTGGAGGATATCCGCGGCCGCGGCGGTGTATTGGCGGTCTTCTGCACGGCGGTAAGCGGCTTTTACCGGCAATAATGTAATGACCCCCTTAATGTTTAGTAGTCAGGTAGGCCACATAGGGTGGAGGGTGCAACCAATAGTATGCGTGTAGCGCTTGTGCACACATAACATACAGCTTGAAATCGGGTGCAGCTAGGCCACCTTGCTCATAAGGTAGAATGAGACTGGGCGGTTTGTCAAGCCAGGCGGGCTTAATCCTAAGGGATTTCAGTGTAGTTAAGAAAGCGTGGTGAAAGGGACTGGTATGCTGTTGAAAAAATACAATAGTTTTGGCGAGGGGGATCATTTTCATCAGAGCTATCCTTCCTTGGAGTGACAGCGGGAACCTTATGTTTGGTTTATTAATGCACTATTTTTTTGCAAATTGCTTGTTAATGAGGTATTCTAATCTGAAATTAACAATTAGTATTAGTAACCATTCTACCACCACAAGTGATTATGATGACATTTGTTAGACCTGGAATCCTTGGTGTGGTTTCCTGCTAACTTTTTGCCTTCAGACCTCCTGGTTTTGCGGACTTCTTTTTCGCTTGCCTTAGGATTCTGCTGTTTGTGCTGTTTCCCTAAAAGATGGTAACATTGGCTAATACCCAATTGCCATATTTAATTTACTTGCACATCCCTATTAAAATTCACTGTGTGTGTCAAGGCTGGTAATTGAAATGCTGCTAGTGGGCCTGCAGCACTGATTGTGTCCCTCAGTTAAGTAGCCTTATAAACATGTCCTAGACCTGCCCTTACAAAGCCTGTGTGTGCGGTATTTGCCAGGCCCGAACCTTCCTTTTTAATACATATACGCCGTCCATAGAGTTGGTCTTGGACGCACTCAAGGGCAGGGTGCAGTACATTTAAAAAGTTGGGCATGTCCTTTTCAGTCTTACGAAAAACTCTTAAATTTGTTTTCCCGTAATGCAAGGCCAGTCTCTTCCATAGGATAACATTGTAGTTGCTTTATTACATTTTCTAAATGTAATTTCCAATTTGGAAGAGATACCACCTTCAAGTTTGGTGTCTCTGGAATCCTAGTTGACTTTTTTTTTTTTTTTTTTAGAAAGCTGGCATTTTCTTGCCTCAGCGTGCCTGCAGAGTGTCTGGGGCAAATGACTGGGTGTAGTTGGCATTTGGTCTTTGTGTATTCCTCCTAGACAACCACACACAATGGAAGCTTAGGTGAGACTCAGTGGGCCATCACTGGCAGGATGGGAGTTAGGAGCTGGGCTCAGGCTCACTTACACCTTATTAGCTGTGTCCTGTCTCCACACAAAGGGTTGCATACCCCCTGTTGTTATTCTGGAGCCTGGGCAGGGAAAGCAGGGCATTGTGCACTTCAAAGGCACAGATGTGTATAAAAGAAAGACCTCAGACTCCACCACTTCAGTACACTTCTGGACCTGTGGATATTCTGCCAGTACTACTGTGCGCTGAAAGGACTGCCACTCTGCTTGACTGCTTTGCTGAAGGAGCTACTGCCTTGCTTTGCTGACCTGTTGCTCTCTTGCCTGGGACAGGAGAACTGGACCTGGAACTCTATCTTGAATCAGAGTGACTCAAAGGGCTAGTCTGTTTCCTAAGCTGTCCCTCAGGGTCAAAACAGGCACTTCGACCCGTCACGAGTTCCAGATCCCCAAGATGTGCCTCTTTCCTGGTTCCTGGGCCCTTGGTTTGTCTCTTAAATTCAAGCTTTTGGGCTGTTACTAACAGTGAAGGGCCTGTTCTCCCTGGAACCACGCTGCTTGCACTGAACATCAGCACGAGCTGCCACAAGTCAGCCTTCTCGCACAGCAAACACCGCCAACAGGAGTCTCCAGTCTGCTCTTTGCACCACGCCGATCTATGACGCTCTCCTTGCTCCTGCAAATGTCTTCTGCAAGAATGGAACCTGTGGCACAAAACGTGAGAAGGTAAAACTTTTCAGTTAGACTAATCTGGAACTATTATCTGACCCGCATCCCATTGTGGTTGGTTCAAACTTTGATTTGACCCACTTCATTGCGATTAGATAACTGTGGTTGGTGTCTTTTTGTTTTTAGATGCTATATTGAACTTTATTCTTTAAAAATTCCTAACTCTGGGTCTACTGATGGGATTTTGGTCCTTTTGGTCTTGTTCTATTTACAACAGATGGGATTTGAAGAAATAAGCCTAAATACTTGTTTTCACACAAAACTTTACTTTGCATAGCAGTTTTTCATTTCAGGGAGTACCATTCATATTTGCTGATACAATACCACAGCTAATCATCATTTCAACAGGCATGTTGAAGTGGGCCCTGGACCCTGTGTTGAAAGGTATTATGGCTGTGTTGGCATTCCATCATTCACTTTGTTTTTGATGCCCTAAATATGGCAGGTATAGACATTGGTCCCGGGCTCACTGTGCCACTGGAACTAATCTATACCTGGCTCATGAGCCTTAGGTAAGGTCCTAGGTTGCTTGTGTTCTGGCTCAGGGAGGACATGGCCTGGGAGTTCGGGCTGGGCTATTCCCATTAGATCAGGGTCAAGACTGATTCGCATATGGCTAGGTCCAAACTGATGTGGGATAGTGGGTGAAAAACTATAGATTGGGGTGCAGCCCTGAGTGATCGCTAGTGGTTGAGATTAATTCAAGCCATCACTTTAAAAAAAAAAAGTTTTTTATAACTTCTGAAATGGGTACAACTAGCTAGGTCTGTCAGACCCAATCTGTGGTCCGGGGACCCCTGGGGGTCTGTAAAGCCTCCTCAGGGGTCCACAACTGCTTAGAAAATTGAATAATTTAAACAGATTGGGTCCCCAGCTTTGGTAATGACTCCACAGGGGGTCCTCACATTCCAATAATGATTCAGTGGGGGTCCCCGGGTTCTAGTATTGATAAAGTGGGGCTCCACAGAAGTTAAAAGGTTGGGGACAACTGCCCTAATGTGTAACTAACACACTCCCTGCTCAATTTTCCAGTCTTCCTATCCTATTTTCAGATGGCTGATGTAATCTGTTGCCTCTTTTGAATTGTTTTTGAATTAATTTTGTTTGGTTTGACATGGTCCACCTAGTTTACTCACGACCATTTTTTTTTTTTTTACTGCCATATTTTATTGTTATGGGTTAAATAAATCATTTTGGGTTTTATCACCTAAGCCAGGGATGCCTCAAATGTTCACTGTGCACCTGCAGAGTAACCTTTGGTCAGACACAAAGGACACTTAGGCTTCACCTTCCAATCCATGGGGCTGCCTGTGTGATTACGTGTTGTTGCATTGGCATCGGAACCAACCATGACCTAGGCTTTCACATGCTACATGAAAAAGCTAGAGAAAACTGCCTCAGTGCATCAAATGTTATTAGAACACAATATACAGTTTAGCTTTTGTGAATTGCACCCCTACAGTAAACTTGCTATTGATGATAATGTCAAGCACGTCTCAGTAACAATTTATACAACTCTTCCTCCCAAGGCACAAAAGCACTGTGGCTACGCTCACGTGTAATGTTCTACTTTAAATTGCAAGTGCAAAGATAAAAGCTTTCTTAATCTTGAAATTAAAATGATCTGACTAACCTGCCTTAGTCACTGCACACATTTTTCACTGCTTTCTTAGGTTGACTGTCCTTTCGAACAGCTTATGATGGTCTCATTGCCTAGATGAATGGAATTACTGTTGTGCAAAATCTTTTGCATGTAATTTGTTAATTTAATGTTTTGTGGTTCAGGTAAAATATTCGGTATTTTTTAACCAACATTCATACACTAATAAACAAGTTTCTAAAGGCCTTACCAAAAAGGCAGTTTTACTTCCAAAGTTGTTAAATGTTTAAATGTTTTTAAGCATTTAGCAGGTTGATTAGAGGTAAACCCCTTATCTGCTGAGGCTTCTCCATCCCAGTGCTGAGCCCGTCTTTGGCTATTTGGGGTACTTTGTGCTTACCCCTGCATAACTTTTTTTCAGCATATTGTATACATGACAAATTTGCATCCTTTTTCCCCCAACGTCGCGTGAAGAGAGACAAAAGAAAAAAGAAGTTTGCTTGAAGTCAAACGTATCAGCAAACGTGCAATTATTCATGTAACACAGTCGATGTCCAAGAGAGTAACCAAGCCGCCCCAAGGAGGGACAAAGGTAAAGCATTTACCAATGATAACAAGTGATTTGGCAAGCCCACGAATGAGTGATAGTGATGGGCGTGCAGTGGGTGGGGTTAAAAGCCCACAGATAGATTACAATAGGTCAGAGTGCTTGCGCACTCTACCTAAAAAATTCAATTAGTAATAACAAAAGTTGCACTATTCTGTGTTACTATACGTCTTTCCCTAAAAATGGTACCCACTTTCCAGGACTCCCATTGACCTTGTTTTGATCCATTCCTGTTGTGGGCACTAGGCCCATCCACACAAGGAGGTTAGTGTTTTTTAAGATGAGTATTGTATTGCTAGGTGCTAGGAATTTGATGGATTCCTGCTGGTTCTGCAATTTTCCATCAAAATGTGTTATTTTATGCAAAGTTTGAGGTTATCAGGGCATTGTGCTATCCATACTAGGCACAAACCCTGTAATCCTCTAGGTGTTTACTTTTCTAAAAAAAAGTCTGTGGTAGGTAGGTCACCATGGAAATACTGTACCTACCCCTATAGCGTATATCTCCATTTAGAGCTTTAGGGCCTTTAGTATCACGGTGTCTTTGCCCAACCTCCCAAGTGGGGCACAGTTATCTGGAGATGTATGAAAATGGAGGATGGTAGGAAATTTGCAGATCCCTGCAGATTCTGGAACTTTCCTTCAATGGATTTTGAGGTAAATATGTTCTTAGCCAACGTTTGAGGTTTGTAAGGGCTCCTCAGTAAGAAACCCTTATGAAATCCACAGAACTCACGCCATTCCGAACTCCCTCGGGTGTCTAGTTTCTAGAAGTGAGTTTAGTAGGCTCCCCTGGGTAGTGGCCAGTTGCCGGCTCAAAATCCACAGGGACCTACTGGACCTGGCTGGACATCGCCTTTCTCACTGAAACGTGGACAAACCCAGCATCTATACAGCACATCGCCATCCCCTGAGGCTACAAACTACTCCACAAAGACTGGCCTTCCCGCCCAGGAGGCAGCCTGGCCACCGTACACAAATCCTCCTTCCGCTTGACAACCAACACAGAAGAACACTTCCCCTCAAGGAGCACCTCCATTTCCAGATACACACAGCACCCAAGTCAACCTTCTACGGCACCCTCATCTACAGGCCACCCAGCCCCCGTCCAGCCTTCAGTGACTCCATAGTCGACATCATATCTCCTCACACTCTTGCCTCTTTTAACTACTTCCTCCTCTGTAACCTCAACTACCACATTGACAACAACCACACAAAAACCGCTTCCCTGTTCAACAACCTCGCCACATTAGGACTAAAGCAACTGGTCACCTCGCTAACGCACATCACAGAACACATGATCAATGCCATTTCTTTCCACCAACAAGATCACCGTCGACAACACCTCCACACTTCCTGGACTGACCACCACTTCATCTATTTCACCATCACCTTGCTGACCATCGACCTCCACACTGAGTCCCAAGCAGGAAATTGAGCCGGATCACAGAGGAACAGCTCTCAAACACCCTCAGCAGGTCTCCCCTGCCCCTCACTGCAGAGGCTAGCATCTCAGGATGGAACTTCCACCAATGGATCTCCAAATGCGCCAACACCCTAGCACCTCTCCGTAAGAGCGCAGCTAAATACCACCTTGAGAAGTCCAGCTGGATCTCTCCCGCACTCCAGGACTCCAAGCGCACCTGCAGAAGGCTACAGAAAAGATGGAGGAACAGCAAGTCCCCGGAAGACTTCGAGGCTTTCAAAGCTGCCACCAAATCCCACCAACACCTCATCCGAGTCACCAGAAAGCCGCACTGCAGGACCATATCAGTGCCACCGCTCACAACACCAAAGAGCTCTTTGCTGTGGTCAAAGAATTTGCCAACCCCCAATCAGCAACGGCAAGTATCCCTCCATCTCAAGACCTCTGCGACAGGCTAACCAACTTCTTCCACCAGAAAATCAAAGACATATACAACAGCTTCACATCCCAAAACCCTCCGAGCCCTCCAACAACCCCCCAGATGCATCTTATTGAACCACCACAGTCTCCGCACTGCTGGGCCAGCCTCACCACAGTCGAGCCCCGCGCCATCACAGGGCTCGAAAAATCTACTCGGCCACTCACTATTTTTAGATTCCATTTGTGGACAAAGAACAGGTGTTCTGTTCAGTCAAACTGAATTAGCAATTAAGAAGCCTTTTAAATCTTACTTTTGTCACTTTTGCTCTTTGTTCAGAGACAGGTCAAATGTCAGTTTGTCTTCTTGCAATACAAATACTTTTCCTTGTGACAGCAGAGTTCCAGGATTTTGTAAGGTGAACTGTCTGACCTATTTGAAGTTAAAGGCTTTTGGTGGCAGGTTTTTTCTTAACACACATTTACATAATTAAGTCAACTTTACAAACTTTTCACAGCTAATGAAATATATTTTGAAATAACATTTTAATAGGATTAAAAAAAGTCAGAACACTTTACTTGGTGATGTGCAAATGATAAATGGTTTCTGAAACCCAATGTTCACACTATAGTTTTATCAGTAAAGCTGCAAGTTAGGGGGGAGGTTTTTGGACATTTCTTAGACATTTACTGTCTGTAAATGACAGTGCGTTACCACATCATGCTTTAGTAACATATTTATTAAAAGTGAGTGTTCAAACATAAACTCAGAAACACTCCCGCCCTGATTGCGAAGCTATTCATAAACTGAGAGGCAAGTCATGCATGGATTATGTGTACCCTGTATGGTAGCTAGATTTATTCTACGTGGAGCAAACGTTTAGTGTATTTAATCATACAAAAGAGGATTTTTTTTACAGCAGAAATGCTGAACTCTCATATTTGAAGGTGCAGTCGTGAGAATGAAGAAAAAGGCAACTGTAAAATACGATATTTGCCTAGGATCACACAATTTGAGACCTGTTTCCTGGTCAAGTACATTATAGTTAAGTTGAGTAGATTATTCAAGCTACTCAACCTGTAGGTGTAGTAACATTTTTACCATTTTTCAAGGCCTGCATCATGAGCAGCATCCATTCTGGAGCCCCTAAGGACCCCTGTCATCACCACGTTTTCAACAAGGTCACCACATCCATCACACCCAAGCTCTGCCACACCCTCAACTGCTCCATTGAGACAGCCACCTTCCCAGAAGACTGGAAGTACGCAGAGATACGCCCACTCTTGAAGAAATTCACGCCCCTTCCCCCCCACCCCCAGACCTCAAGAATTACCACCACCTCTCTCTGCTGCCTTTACCAGCCAAGGTCATTGAAAAGGCCATCAACGCTCAGCTCTGTAAACATATCAAGGACAACACCACCCTGGAACCTCCGAATCAGGCTTCAGGGGCAATCACAGCATGGAGACCGCCCTCCTCGCCGCCACAGATGACATCCGCTCGCTTCTTGACCCTGGCAGTACAGCAGCCCTCATCCTACTGGACCTATTGGCCACCTTTGACATGGTCTCACACTGCACCCTCTGCTCCAGGCTCTATGCAGCCGGCATCTGCGGAAATGCCCTACAATGGATACATTCCTTCCTGTGTGGCAGAACAGAGTCAGACTCCCGCCTTACCTGTTAGAACCTACGGAGATCAACTGTGTAGTTCCACAGGGCTCCTCCCTGAGCTCAACACTCTTCAATGTCTACATGGCCCCGCTCACATCCATTGTCAGGGACCATTGACTGAACATCGTCTCCTACGCAGACGATACACAGCTGATCAATTCACTGACGGAAAAGCACGATACTGCCAAGAAGAATTTCCACAACGTGATGGATGCCATCATCGCCTGGATAAAGGACAGCTGCTTCAAGCTCAACTCTGACAAGACCCAGATCCTCATCCTGGGACCATCTGCATCAGCCGGGGACGACTCTTGGTGGTGGCCATTGACCCTCGGCACCCATGCACCCCAACGGACCACGCAACCAACCTTGGCTTCATCCTGGACTCACCGCTCACCATGACCTGCCAAGTCAACTCAGTTGCATCCTCCTGCTTTCACACACACAGAGTTCTCCGGAAGATCTACAAATGAATGCCAAAGGACTACTACAAAACCCTAACAGTTACCAGCGGACTCTACTATGGCAACGCCCTCTACGCCAGTCCCACCCAGAAGAACCTGAAGAAATTATTGCACATCCAAAATACCTCCGCCAGACCTATCCTGGACATTCCCGTCGCGAATATCTCCAATCACCTAAGAGACCTCCACTGGCTTCCTTTTCAAGAGAATAATTAAGTTGAAGCTCCTCGCCCATTCTTACAAAGCCTTCCACAACCTAGGACCTGTCTACCTCAACTACCGTATCACCTTCTACACCCCCGCCTGACCTCTCCGCTCTGCTCACCAAGCACTAGCCACCATACCCCACATATGTAAGACCCCAGCTGGTGAAAGAACCTTCGCCTACCTCGCGGCAAAGAGCTGAAACACCCTGCCTCTGCACCTCAGGCAGTCACCATCACCACCTCAGTTCAGGAACGACCTTAAAACCTGGCTCTTCAGCTGAAGCTCACAGGACAAACCCTCTAAGCGCATTGAGACCCTTTCAGGTGAGTAGTTGCACTTTATAAACCCTGATTGGATTTGACAGGTACCCACATTACAAACAAATTGTTGGTTTTGAGTTGGTAAAAATGTATTATCCATGTTGTGTTGGTCTTTTCCGATCACAGGAGCTAGGCCACCCACGGAAATTGAGTTCCATTTTTATGTGGAGACAGAACACTCCCATGAACCTACCACTGCCACTCAAGGGCCCATCATATTCATATGCCACAGGATGGGACCGCCAGCCACACCACCTCTCACCCATTCATTGACCACCTTGCATGAAAACACACCACAAGCAAACCTCTACACGTGTATAGCGAGACCTGTAGGTTGGTGCCTCAACAAGCCAGATTCATATCAGATTGGGCCATTTCCACAATTGTCTGTGCAGAAAGGGTTTCCCAAATTATTTTTTCAAAATATTATCTTCATTATTTCTCAGGGAACCATTTTTATTCCAAGTAACAAAACAAAGGAGGCTTAAATAGGCATATTCTTCAGGAAAAAATACACCAGTCTTACATGTTTAGTTATAGTCTGTTTTCCTGATCCTATATTGGAAAGCCCATGTGTAAGTATGTTTTGACATTAGCTGCCTTTAGGGTGGCCTGAGGGCTTGAATCTGGGTCTCTAGTTAAAACAAAAAACAAGTATCACCTTCAACTAATGTGAAAATAATGCAGAAAATATATATATTTTTCTGTAAGTTTTTTTTATTGATGTATAAAAAAGGCATAATCTCAGAGAAAAAATACAATCATAGTTCAAGTTAGTTGCCTTCTTAAAATTAATCGAACATTGGTTTAGAGAGAGAAGAAAGAAAACAAGTGAGTTGGTGTCACTCATCCAAACATTTCCAAATTATCAAATCTTTTTAAGGATCCAATTCTTGGTGTATTTAAATTTTAATATATTTTACGCTCATAATGTTTTCAAACCTTTCGGCTGAAAGTTGGAACTTCGTAGATTTCCAATTGGCTACTATCATAAATCTTGCAACAAGGATGGCAGAAAATGAGAATTGCTGTTGCACAATGGGGATCTCTCGATACTGCAAAATTATGCCAAGCAGACCTCTATAGCTGTTGGGCACTAGGTTACATTTTAATTCTTGACTATTAAACAACAATATACCTTTTCTCAAGTTATACAGTAGAAGACAAGTAAAGCACATATGAAGCCAATCTCTCTTTTTGTCTCTGCTTATCAAGCATGCTAGCAAAACTGTTGGATGCATTTTATGAATTAACAATGGAGTATGATACAGCGTCTATCTATGGAAAAGAGATATTTTCTTATAATTTGCTGCACAAATGGCTTTGGAGTTTACTTGGTTACAGAATCTCTAATGGGACACACTGATCTTACAACAAGTTGTAAATGCAGTATTGTTTAAAAAAGAGGTTACAACCTTCTCATAGTTTCTGGCTTAATATAAGATACCAATTGCCAGCACTCTTTAGACATGATATAAAAATGTTTTATTAATGCTTTTGGTTACCTCCCGCTTTATAACCACTACAAAAGTTCTTAATTTGAATAAAACTGAACCTTATATTAGGACTCAAATGGGGATGGATGCATAACATTTTGTTCCATTGATTAAATGTACTGACTTGGGGGGAAAAAAGTCCTTCAGCTTATGACATCTAATGCTATTCCATTGGCTGATACATAGAAGCGTTCAAGTGTAGCCCTAAAGCCATAAAATCAGCTAAGTGCAAAGCTAAGTGAAACCTTAGTACATTGAATTCTTGCCTAATCCTATTAAAACTTTTGATTATTATGCGTGGCATCTTGTATCTAGATTTCTTGGGGAGTCTCAGTATTTTTAAGAATGAGAAAAGCTTGGATCCTGCTTCTTTAATATACCTATATAAAAATATATGGTGGAACATTACTATATGCAGCAGCTCGGGTTAACATATAAAAAAATGCCTGCTAATACAATTAATTCTAGGAAGCACCATCTCTTCTCCCTCCTGATCTAATTATAATGCCTCTAAATCGATCCGTGGTTTCTTTCACTGAAATATAGAATGCCGTAATACTACATCTATTACATCGAAAAGGTTGCTGCATCTTAATCATAAAATTTGCAAAAACAAGTAAAACCAGGATAGGAATATTAATTTTAATCAATCCGACCCGACCAGTAATGGTTAATGGTAGCATCTGCCATTGTGTGAAAAATATATCATTGATAACACGCCACTCTATGAGGCAACGGTTGCATTGTTTACCTACTAATTGATAAAAGAAAAAAGTCAAACCATCTGAAGGGGCAGAGTTCAGTCTCCTTTTCTGCACAGGGGTCTCAGGGAAGTGAATCAAAATAATTTGTTGTCGCCCATACCATGGAAAAGTACATTGTGCTACTTGTTGGATCCTCATGAAATTGCATATTATTATATGTATACATGTGCTATTGTGTGGTTGAATTGACGTCGTCCGGATGGTTGTGTTTTGCCAAAACCTATTTCAGGGGTAGCATATCATGCCCTTGGCCTCCTGAACCGCTGTACCTTTCTACAAATGCAAAAGCCTGATGCGAGACATGGTGACTCTAGAAAATGCTCTATTCTTTTTTAGTGATGCTGAAAGCACCATTATCTTGGGCTATCCTTTACTTTCCAAATCAGCAGTCTCCTAGCTGTAGTGTCTTTATTGGCAGTCTGCTAAGCAGTATTTCCTGCTTCTATTACGTGTAGCCAAGCAGCAGTGCATTGTATTTTCATGAGGTAACCTGATACGTTTCTGCCTTTCATAAGGCACATCAGGAGTTCTAGTTCAGAATTCCTGTAGTTAAAAAAATAAAAAAAAAATAAAAAAAACGCCTGCGTGGGCTAATGCAATAGAGAAAAACAATGGTACCGAGTAGTTTGTTGTAATGCAGCACAGTGCATAGGCATTTATGGAGCTTCTTACAAACAAGCTCCTGCAGCAGATGTAGGAGGCTGGGTTGGCTTATAGTGGGTACCTGATGGTACTTACACCTTGTGCCAGGTCCAGTTATCCCTTATTAGTAGTGTTCTAGCAGCTTAGCCTGATAGAGGTAGCTATAGCAGAGCAATGTAGGCTGAACTAGGAGACATGCAAAGCTTCTACTATACCACTTATATCACATAGCACTATATCATAAGAAACACAATACTCAGAGTTACTAAAAATAAAGGTACTTTATTTTAGTGACAATATGCCAAAAGTATCTCAGAGGATATACTCCCTTAGGAGGTAATTAAAATACACAAAATATTCACAAAACCAAAATCAGGTAAGTAAACAGTTAGAAAAGTAGTGCAAACACTGTAGAACCCAATAGAATGCAATAGTAGACAATAGGCCTAGGGGCAACACATACCATACACTCCAAAAGTGGAATGCGAACCACTAATGGACCACAGGCCTAGTGTAGTGTGTAGAGGGTCACTGGGAGTGTAAGAAAACATTAAGGGTTTCCAAGATATCCCATCCCAAGACCCTGAAAAGTAGGAGTAAAGTTACCCTACTACCCCAGAAAGACAGTAAAGTCGAGATAGGGGATTCTGCAAAGACAACAACTGACTGCAAAGCACTGAAGACGGATTCCTGGACCTGAGGACCTGCAAAGGAAGGGGACCAAGTCCAAGAGTCACGCAAGTGTACAGGGTGTGCGCAGGAGCCCACTAAACCTCGGATGAAGGTGCCAAAGGGCTGCCTCTGGGTGAAAGAAGCCGAAGATTCTGCAACAATGGAAGGTGCCAGGATCTTCTCCTTTAGTCAGAAGATGTCCCACGGCGTGCTGGAGGATGCAGAGTTGTTTTCACGCAGAAAGACTGCAAACAAGCCTTGCTAGCTGCAAGAGTCGCGTTTGAAGATTATGGGTGCTGCCAGGGCCCAGGAAGGACCAGGAGGTTGCCCCTTGGAGGAGGAGACAGAGGGGGCGCTCAGCAACAAAGAGAGCCCACGCAGAAGCAGGCAGCACCCGCAGAAGCACTTGAACAGGCATTCAAGAAATCTGAGCACGGTGGTCGTCTCAACACAATAAAAGAGGGTCCCACGAAGCCAGAGGTCAACTCAGCGAGTTGGGCATTGCAGGACGGAGTGCCGTGACCTGGGCTGTGCTGTGCACGAAGGAAGTTTTGCAAAAGCGCACAGAAGCCCTAGGAGCTGCAGATCATGCATTACACAGGATTACTGTCTGGCGTGGGGAGGCAAGGACTTACCTCCACCAAATTTGGACAGAAGGACCACTGCACTGTCGGGGTCACTTAGATCCAGCTCCTGTGTTCCAAGGACCACGCTTGTCAAGATGAGAGGGGACCCAGAGAACTGGTGATGCAGAAGTTTGGTGCCTGCGTTGGCATGGGGAAGATTCCGTCGACCCACAGGAGATTTCTTCTTGGCTTCCAGTGCAGGGTGAAGGCAGACAGCCCTCTTAGCATGCACCACCAGCAAACAGTCGAGAAAGCCGGGAGGATTAGGCGCTACAATGTTGCTGGTAGTCGTCTTGCTACTTTGTTGCAGTTTTGCAGGTGTCTGGAGCAGTGAGCGGTCGATCCTTGGCAGAAGTTGGAGAGAAGTGCAGAGGAACTCTGGTGAGCTCTTGCATTCGCTATCTTAAGAGAACCCCACAGGAGAGACTCTAAATAGCCCACAGAGGAGGATTGGCTACCCAACCAGGTCAGAGCCTATCAGGATAGGTCTCTAACGTCACCTGCTGGCACTGGCCCCTCAGAGGTCTCCATTGTGCCCTCACACCTCTGCATTCAAGATGGCAGAGGTTTGAGACACACTGGAGGAGCTCTGGGCACCACCTCTGGAGGTCACTCTCCTTTCCTTTGTCCAGTTTCGTGCCAGAGCAGGGGCTGGGGGATCCCTGAACCAGTGTAGACTGGTTTATGCAAGGAGGGCACCATCTGTGCCCTTCAAAGCATTTCCAGAGGCCAGGAGAGGCTACTCCTCTTAGGCCCTTCACACCTATTTCCAAAGGGAGAGGGTGTAACACCCTCTCTCAGAGGAAATCCTTTGTTCTGCCTTCCTGGGCCAGGGCTGCCTAGACCCCAGGAGGGCAGAAACCTGTCTGAGGGTTGGCAGCAGCGGTAGGTGCAGAGAAAACCCCAACAAGCTAGTTTGGCAGTACTCTGGTTCCATGCTGGAGCCCCGGGGGTGCATGGGATTGGCACCCCAATACCAGATTTGGCTTGGGGGGGATAATTCCATGATCTTAGACACGTTACACGGCCATGTTTGGAGTTACCATTGTGAAGCTACACATAGATATTGATCTATATGTAGTTCACGCGTGTAATGGTGTCCCCGCACTCACAAAGTCCGGGGAAATTGCCCTGAACAATGTGGGGGCATCTTGGCTAGTGTCAGGGTGCCCTCACACTTAGTAATTTTGCACCTAACCTTCACTAAGTGAGGGTTAGAAATATAGGTGACTTATAAGTTACTTAAGTGCAGTGTAAAATGGCTGTGAAATAATGTGGACGTTATTTCACTCAGGCTGCAGTGTCCGTCCTGTGTAGGAATTGTCTGAGCTCCCTATGGGTGGCAAAATAAATGCTGCAGCCCATAGGGATCTCCCATATACTAGGGAATTATAAGGGTGTTCCAGTGTGCCAATCAGAATTGATGAAAATAGTCACTAGCCTGCAGTGACAATTTTAAAAGGAGAGAGAGCATAAACACTGAGGTTCTGGTTAGCAGAGCCTCAGTGATACAGTTAGGCACCACACAGGGAACACATACAGGGCACAAGTAATGAGCACTGGGGTCCTGGCTAGCAGGATCCCAGTGACGCAGGCAAAAACAAACATACACACAAGTAAAAAATGGGGGTAACATGCCAGGCAAGATGGTACTTTCCTACAGCAGTCCTTTGTAGCGACATCAAACTGTACCACATGCCACAGAGCTAGCTTTGTACAGCTCACTGAACAGCTCTACTCCTGTATAGAAGTTGTCTATGTAAAGGGTATAACCTTTATGAAGGAGGGATTGAATAAGCTCCCATACAGTTAGTTGTAATTCCTAGCTTGAAAGGACAACCTACGAGATTTTGAGCATAGCCCTCTTCTGTATACACTCTCAGGCTGTATACATATTCAGTAGAGCTCTCACACAGCATATACATTTTGCTTCCATAACAAGCTCTTTTGCTCGGTATGTCCTGCTTGAAGAGTAGCCACCCTTTGTCACAGGTTCAAGGACTCCTCAATGGCTGTATTCTTTCAAAGAGTATACATCTCTGGAAACCTGGCAGTTAAATGTTCCTCGATGAGCTGAATTTTGAACAGCCAGTCATGGTCTGGAGTGTCCCGGGGCAATGCAGCAGAATGATCATTTAAATGCTGTACACACTGCAATAGCAAAAATGAATCCTTGCTCGTGAGTGGTGTGAAGCTGGGTGTTAACCAAACCAAGTAAGTAAACCAGTAGTACTGTATGCTTGGTTTCTGCACTATCCCCATTTTGAATATAATGCACTGATGAAGTGAAAGTCCATTGTTGTGGCCTAGAATGAGGCCCACAAATATCATAGTTAGTAGGCTAAAAAATGCTGTATTAACTTTACATCCAGCAGCAGTGAATGGGGGAATTTGGGGCTGTACTCCTATTTGGTGCTGCCAAGGGAGCGCTCTCTCTCTGCTTGCCTCCGCATGTGCTTGCTGTCTGGGTGGTCTACCCTGCTACTGCCTCTCTGCTGTGCTTGTGAAGGAATGTCATGACCATGTTCTCCATAATCGCTGGAAAACAAATCATTGGATGGAACTCCATCAACTGAGAGAGCTCTTCCGGAGTCAGCTCAGTTTTCCTCTTCCTTGGACGCTGCCTTAGCATCTGTTCATGCCTCAGCTGTCTTCCAGCACTTTAGTTAAGACATGGGCTGGAGTCATCCACTGAGATGCCATTAAATCCTGTCTAAAACCTTTCTTCTAAACCACAGTGTCCTACGGAGAAGGCAGAAATATCTAATGGGTGGGTGTGTACGTGTGAGGTGTCAAATTGTAAACACAAAAAAGCACATATATTCTGTACGCAGCAATCAGTATAATTTCTCCAAGGACACTAAAAGAAACTTAAAGAACAAAGTGTTCCACCTGCCACATACCTAATACCACGTCAAAGGATAGGCGACAGGTAGGGACAAATCTAATCCTAAATTTAAAGAACAGAACTTGGTTCTGTTACTTCTGAGTTAATTTCTTTCTCATATTTATTTCAAACAATTTAACAAAAAAGGAGCTATGGTTGTTCAGTACATGAATAAATAAACACCACATCAATTATAAACACACATAATTAATACATAAACAATAGACAAAACATTACTCACATTACTAACAAATTAATAGGGTTTAACAATATAAGAAACCCACCAAGGGTTATGCCCTACGCATTTAATTAGTGGTCACTATCGCGTAACTACACATGTGATCCACTCCTACTTGCTAAGGTTATGGGCTTTACATGCACTTAGCTATCAACAAGCTGTGTATTTCTTTCACACAAGCGTAATATAGTGCATCTCAAGTCTTTGAATTATAATCCATTGTTTAGCAAGCCCACACACTTGCAATAAAAAGAAGTCCACGCGTTTCGGCCTTCTTATTTAGGGCCTCATCAGGACTGGAGAAGGGCAATATCATTTCTTCATGTCGCTGATGATGGTTTGAAAGAGCCTCCCGAGGGCGCTGCATTCCTTCTCCATGCCTGCATCCATATTTCGGCGCTCTCGGTACACAGTGACTCAGAGCTGGTGCAAAACTCCAATGCAGCTCCCCGCAACCCTAAGCATGCTGCCCGCTCGGGCTTAGCTCCCTTCAAAAATACGTTCCGCTCCTCTTCTGTCTCCCACCGACTCTGAGTCACTGTGTACCGAGAGTGCTGAAATATGGATGCAGGCATGGAGAAGGAATGCAGCGCCCTCGGGGGGCTCTTTCAAACCATCATCAGCGACATGAAGAAATGATATTGCCCTTCTTCAGTCCTGATGAGGCCCTAAATCAGAAGGCCGAAACGCGTTGACTTTTTATTGCAAGTGTGTGGGCTTGCTAAACAATGGATTATAATTCAAAGACTTGAGATGCACTATATTACGCTTGTGTGAAAGAAATACACAGCTTGATGATAGCTAAGTGCATGTAAAGCCCATAACCTTAGCAAGTAGGAGTGGATCACATGTGTAGTTATGCGATAGTGACCACTACTTAAATGCGTAGGGCATAACCCTTGGTGGGTTTCTTATATTGTTAAACCCTATTCATTTGTTAGTAATGTGAGTAATGTTTTGTCTATTGTTTATGTATTAATTATGTGTGTTTATAATTGATGCTGTGTTTATTTATTCATGTATTGAACAACCATAGCTCCTTTTTTGTTAAATTGTTTGAAATAAATATGAGAAGGAAATGAACTCAGAAGTAACATAACCAAGTACTGTTCTTTAAATTTAGGATTAGATTTGTCCCTACCTGTCGCATATCCTTTGACGTTATATTGACCCTGGGCAGGTTAGGGTTATAGGGTCCCCCCTGTAATTGCCTAATACCACGGCACACTTCAGGGTACAAAGGGGGAGCCTAGTTCAGCCACTGTTCATTATTATGCACTTACATGCTACTGAGATGATTTTAAATAGGAGGCCACCAAGACAAAGCCATATCTGAGTCAGTCAGGGGAAAAAGCTAGGCCCAGGCAACACAATAAGTGTCTCCGTTAGAAAAACAGATAGCAAAAGAGTTTGAAAAGCCATTATTTCTAGCATTTTGGCTTTCTCAATGTGTGTTTTTTATCATGGCTTTTGCAAAACTGGTAAGGTTGGTGGAGTTCCCAGGCCATTGCCAATATAACCCTAATTGCATGAAGGCACAAACCTGGCTTTGATCTCAAAGGAACAAACACAGTCACTGGAATTAAAAAGTTCTGCTTTGTATCAGAATGCTATCACTCACAGAGAGGTTAGCCAGTGGCTGAAGTGGCCTGAACCATTGCCCCATACTGTAGTTGGTGGAAGAATAATATGAATAACACACCACACCAAGGGATTTTTTGTATCCTCCATTCATGTGTGTTCCTGTACTATGCCTTAATTGTCTTCATAATGCTGTAGAAATCCCCAGCATATTGGAGGTAAGGCATTCAGAGGAATCATCACTGTTTTAATTTTTGTTCTTTTTTTTCTCCTAGTTCCTCCTCACTACTTCCAACACTTGGATCACACAGGAAAGCGGGTGGACTATTATGAAAGGCCTGAGCTATCTTCAGGATCCTATGAATTCCTGGCAACAGTTGATTATTGTAAGGTATGGCCATCCCATTTTAGTCAGTGAGCTGATCCGAAGCATTGTTCTCAATTGAGAGACTGTGTGAGACCTATTCATTTTTTAAGTTGTTTCAAAGTTAAATCCAGCATCTTAAGCATCTTGCTGGCAGTGCTAAAGCTGCTCTTTGTTGAACTTGCTTGAGAACCTAACACTGCACTTCCTTTGGCTAGCAAAGCACTGCTTTCTTAAGGTGGTGTTGTACTACCACCTTTTCTGCACTTAAGGGTTGTGATGTTACTACCATTAAATGAAAGCTGAAAAACTAGCATATGACGCTGGATTGTTAGACTTCTGCCTTATAACCTCAATAATTGTCTTTATACATCACTGAAAGTATTGGCATTGCAAGTAGTGCATCAGGAAAATACAAATCATACTTGACATTGTACAACCTATGGCTCAATAAATATTTCAAACCACTGTGATTTTTGCACCTGAAGGCAGTTATTAAACCCACCACAAACCGAACAGCTCCTATCTCTTTCTGAATAAATCTACTTTCAGAAAATTGTATTTTGTTTTTCATATATTTTGTTTTAATTTTTTGCAATATCTTGTATCCTGTTCTAGAATAACAAAATTCCCAGTCCTCCTGCTTTTGTCTTCATGATTGATGTGTCGTACAATGCTGTGAAGAGTGGTCTGGTCTCCCTGATTTGTGAAGAGCTGAAGACCCTTCTGGATTACTTGCCCATGTAATTTCTTTCCTTTGGTATCTATATGTGTATAGTTAATGCTTGAAATATAATATGCAGTAACATAACTTTTGTCATTTTGAAGCTCTGTTGATGGTTTCAGAATAAGACCAACGCTTTTGTGATTAATGTGAAGGTTACATGTTGTAGTTTGATTAATTTGCTAGATTTATCAGTGCTTTCTTTTGCTTTTCGCACTAGGTATTTGTTCTTTCTGTGTTTTATAGATGTTTATGGAGATTGCTTTTTTTGCTTCATTGTAGAAAGGTACCTTTTTTCAGTCTGAGACTTCACTTTTTTTTCTTGTAAAACACATTATTTTGCATTTTCTTTGTCATGATTTTGTGATTAAAGTAGTGCAACATAAGAGATATATTAAGAATTTTGCCCAGAACAAACCAGAATTTTTCCAACGTATGATGTGGAGTAATTCTCACATGCAGGTCACCATCTACTATAGTCTTCCATTTATTACACATTCTAAATAAAAATGCGGACTGTGTGGACTTAAGGTAACAAAGGCTATGCAGCATCCCAGAATCCCTAGCCATCAGTTTAACATTGCCAGCGGCCATTGTGGTTTCCCATTTTGTCTCGCAACTGGAGTATACTTGCAGCCAGCAAATATATTGCAAGAGTTACATGATTTCCGTTTTGGGTTCTGCAGTAGTAGGACCCCTTTCCTCTGTCAGTTGTCTGATCCATACCGTGGTTATGCCAAGCAGATGACAAACACAAGAAAATGTATTTTTGGTCGATTTAGGAAGCTCTGGAAGTGAGGCTTGCTTGTTTAAACCAAGTAGGTGTTTCTCTTCTTCCTCTGCTTAATTTTTCTAGTGGCTCTTGCAACCAATATCTTAGGGCTAGTAATTACTTTTAACTCGGAGAAGGCACTTCTTTTTATGTGTTGCATACCGAGAACCACCTGGCTAAGTACTGGATGTTCATTCTCTGTGGCTAGTTCAGAAAAAGTTGGGACCTAGCAAGTCTTCCTGATTTTTGAGTATGTTTTGATAAATCTTGCAGCCTTTAATTCATTAGCTGCGTTGCAGTTGTGAGAAACTAGATGGCTGATCATGAGTGGGAAAGTGACTGGAAGTTTAATATAACTTAATTTTTGATGATGTGTGGCTGTAGATACATATGCTCTGCATACTTCTGCCATCTAGTTTTGAGTCCAGAAGATTGTAAGTTGCCTTTTTTTTTAAACGTCTTTCAAGTCATGAGGTGTAGTGACTCCTTCTTCTCTTGCTGGTAATGCTCATGGTCCTCGACTCCATTGTTAGATTGTTTTCTTCTGCCATCTGTTCGGTCGTGTTTTTGCCGATCTCCGGTTTGAGACCCTCTTCCGGACTCTTATGTTTCGAAAAACCTCCCACACTGTCGGCATTGTCTTTCAAACATATATTTTTGTATCATTTGCATTCCAGGACTTAATAAAAACTACTCGTATCAACGCATTCCAACAGGGACCTTTTACGATTCCATTTTCTCAGTTCCTACTTGACAAGAATGTTCTGAGCCACACGAAGTTCCTGCAAACCGACCAGCACCAGGTCTGCAACCTCTGTTTGTCTCCAGATCATAAAGAGGAGGACTGCAAGACTTGCAAATCTTTTCGATCTAAAAAGACCTCAAGAGATCAAAGGGCCCATCATCACAAGATGCAGTGACAGAAGATCGAGGAGACCGCAGACATCTCCAGGTTATACAAAGTCAAGACGTAGCAAGAACACCAAGAGGTCTTGGCTGCCGAGGATGAGACCTTTTTGGTTAAGGATACAGACTCGAAAGAGGACACAGTTTTTGAAATGCAAGCCCTTCCTTCAGCTCAACCAATGAGTACCAGCTTCGTTGCTCAGCCCAAAACGTCCTCTTCCATTGAATGAAGGCTGCCATAGCCCAGCCCTGAGCTCAGCTCTGAAAAGCAACTTAAAGCCTACCATATTGGTATTGAGTTAAAAACCACCAGCTTAGGCACTAAATCTTCAGCCTCCCATGTCGGAAGTAGTACATAGACGCTGCCTCAGTGCAGTGACGTCAGTTCTTATCTTTCTGTGCCATGTGCTGATCCGGAGAGAGCTACCCTTGGTCACTTTTTGACCGACTTCGACTCTTTTGTCAACTTTTTGGTGAGTTTTGTGATGCATCGAGGGATGTCCCTGAGGACTGGTTTCAACCTGTGCAAGGACTGTCACCGCATGATTTCAGTGACTGATCCGGATCAGGTCTGTTTGTGGCACCTGGAGCGCGACCACGATCCGAAGTTGTACTCAGAGTGCCGGCCCATGCACCTGAAGGCCTTGAGGGAGCGGTCCCTCAAGCTTATGGCAGCCCGACATTAGACTTCGCGTAAGTCCTGGTCTCGCTTGAGGGGAAGGTCTCGAGACCGGTCGTGGAGCCACCACCTCTCTTCTTCGAAGACTTTGGGTCACGGTAAGAAGTCGAAGAGATCCCGTCATCCTTCGACTTCGACTTCGCCTTGTCACTCGGCTGACGCAACGCGGGAGGAGAGTTGACGCTTGATGCCTCCATCTGCGGAGCCTGCTTCTTGGTCCACTCCACACCTCCCCGAGTTTCCGGGAGCTGGGCGACCCCTGCCCAACTCAAGGAGTTTTATGAGGCCATGGACCTCATTTTTGGGCAGGCTTACCCACTACTGTGCCTTTGGGCCCCAGGGGTTTGGTAAGGAGACCTTCGGGTTCCATGCCGGCAGCTCCGGCTCCACCCACCGAAGTCCCCTCCGGATCTGCTCCCGAATCCGCACTGGCACCGATCGTACCATTGAGACCTTTGCCGGCGCTGGTTCGATTGTCGATGCCTACGATGTCGGTGGTGCCCACCATCCTTCTTTGATGGGGCCTATTCACCCCAGGTTGGATTCTGACCCTTTTTCTTATGGGTACGAATTTGGGTAAGGATTGGAGGGGTCCCTGGACCAGTATGGATACCAGGATGACCCTAACTTGGACTAGGCATAGCAGTTGGACGAGGCCAGTCGTCTGGATAC
The DNA here is from genome assembly GCF_031143425.1 of Pleurodeles waltl. Lineage (NCBI taxonomy): Eukaryota > Metazoa > Chordata > Amphibia > Caudata > Salamandridae > Pleurodeles > Pleurodeles waltl. The sequence goes on along the minus strand of NC_090445.1, from coordinate 1,226,950,818 downwards.
CTCTCCAGACGCTGACATGCTGTCTCCTCCTACTGTGACTACGGCGGAGGAAGTAACTTATTCCATGGTGGTCAGTAGGGCGGCTGAGGTCCTCAGGCTGCCAACTGTTCAGGTCAGGTCTAATCTCCTGATGAAGGTGCTTCAACCAGGGGCTTCCACATCTGAGCCTCTTCTTCCATTCAATGCAGCCCTCACCTATGTCCTTTTGGGTACTTGGTCCAGACCAAAAACGGGCTTCTGTGAATAGTATTATTGCACGCCGCCATCGGCCCGCACTGAAAGACCCTAAGTACCTGTCCCAACACCCCATGCCTGAGAGCCTTGTCATCCAGGCATCCTCATCTTTTGTCACATTCCCTTCCGCACCTCCGGATAGGGAATCAAAAAGGCCGTAACAATTTGGGAACAAGATGTTTTCTTCCTCCAGTCTCACGCTGCGGTCAGTGAACACTGCATGCCTTTTGGGCCGCTATACCAACTCTCTGTGGGATACGGTCATGCAAGTTCTGCCGCAGACACCGAAAGAGGCCCGTGCTATCGTCTCCTAAGCTCCCACCGATGAGAGAGACGCGGCAAAGTTCACTATCAGATGTGGGCTGGACACGACTGACTCTAGATAGATCAGTTGCGACGACCATGGCCTTGAGGCGCCACACTTGGTTACGTACATCTGGTTTCTCTGAGGATGTCCAGCAGACTCTTAGGGACATACCCTTTGATGGCTCCAGTCTCTTTGGAGACTCCTGGGCTACAGCTCCGTCCCTCTGCCTTTCCGCTGCCCCTCGTCCCCAACAGTCAGCCTTTCGCCCCTTTCACGCCAATGGAAGAAGCTCGCTGTCGCATCCCTTTCCCAGCCACCATGCCACCCATGTTACCCATGCTGTTAAGCCGCTGCATGGCTAGGGACATGGAATCCCATGTGGTCATGGGATGGGGAACCAGAGGTCTGCAGGTCCACCCCTGCCGCAGCCTCCAAACCCTCCTAGTCCATCCCCTCACTCTGGTCCAGTTGGCGGCAGGATTTGCCATCACCTGCCCCACTGGGAATCCATCACTACGGACAGGTGAGTTTTGCAGCTCCTTCGAATCTGCCCCACCAGCCATTCCTCCGTCAGTCAGCCGTATTCCGGAGGATCATTTGGCACTTCTCCGCCAGGAAGTTGCGGCTCTCTTGGCCATGAGAGCCATAGAGAGGGTCCCTGCGCCAGAAGTTGGTTGTGGTTGTTATTCACGCTACTTTATGGTGCCTAAAAAAGGCAAGGGCCTACGTCCCATCCTAGACCTTCAGGACCTCAATCTCTTCCTCAAGAAGGAGAAATTATTAATGCTCACCCTGGCTCCAGTCCTGTCTGCCTTGGACCCAGAAGACTGGATGGTAGCGTTGAACTTGCAAGATGCTTATTTTCATATTCCCATCCTCCTGCCCACAGATGTTATCTACAATTCGTGGTAGGTCACGAACACTTTCAATTTACTGTCATCCCCCTTCAGCCTTGCCAGCGCCCCTCGGGTGTTCTCAAAGGTGATGGCGGTTGGTGCAGCTCATCTGCGCAGGTTGGGGGTTTCAGTCTTCCTCTACCTCGATGACTGGCTGTTGAAGGTGGACCTGCCCCAGAAAGTAGTCTCCCAACTTCAGACTACAAAGAACCTCCTGCACACGATGGGGTTCACTATTAACGTGCCAAAGTCACACCTGACTCCCTCTCAGATGCTCCCTTTACTCAGAGCTGGCCTGAACACAGTGCAGCTTATCCTCCCGAAAAGCAAGTAACAGATATTCAGACTATTTTCTCGATCTTTCAGCCTCTATCTTGGGTTTTGGTGAGACTGACTCTGAGGCTGCTGGGCCTCATGGCCTCCAGCTAGTGACACATGCCAGATAGCATATGCGGGCTCTGCAATGGGACTTTGAATTTCCAGTGGGTGCAGCATTAGGTGAATCTCTCTGACATGATCCAGATCTTAGAGGGAACTGCAAAAGACCTGCAGTGGTGGCTTTCGAATCCTCAATGGGTCAGCAGCTGATCCATCTCACTTCCCCAACCAGATCTATCCATAGTGACAGACGCGCCACTTCTGGGATGGGGCGGACACAGGATAGAGGTGGAGATCAGAGGTCTCTGGTCTCTGGCGGAGTCTGGACTCCATATCAGTCTGGAGCTCTGGGCAATCAGGTTTGCGTTGAAAGCATTTCTTCCCTCTCTCAAAGGGAAAGTAGTGCAAGTGATCAGAGACAACACTATCGGCATGTGGTACTGCAACAAACAGGGCGGCGTAGGGTCCTGGACCCTTTGTCAGGAGGCACTGTGCCTCTGGACATGGCTGGCACATCAGGACATTACCCTGGTGGTTCAACATCTGGCAGGATCTCTGAACACCAGAGCAGACAAACTCATCCGTCGATGCATAGCCGATCACGAATGGCGTCTCCATCTGGAGGTGGAGCAAGGTCTCTTTCCGCAGTGGGGAGAGCCTTGGTTAGATCTCTTTGCCTCCGCAGAGAACGTGCAATGTCAGCTGTTCTGAGCATTGGAGTCACTGATACTCCACTCAGACTGCCTCTTTGAGAGGTTCTTCTGTCGCAGCTGCAGGGGATGGTTCTCCTCCCGAACCTGTCCAATCTCTGCCTTCCTGCGTGGAGATTGAGTGGCAGCAGTTAACTGCTTTTGACCATCCACCTGAAGTCTGTGATGTTATCTTGGCAGCTAGGTGTCCCCCCCACCGGTATAAGCCTGTCGTTGGCGTAAATTTGTTGCATGGTGTACCAACAAATCTGTTGATCTCCTCTCTTTGTGAGGTTCTTTTGTTCATTCTCTCTTTAGCCCAGCAGGGCTCTGCCTTAGGCACCCTGAAAGGTTATTTTTCAGCTCTTTCAACCTTTTTTAGTTTGCCTGATCAGCATTCACTCTTTAAGTTTCCTATTGTTAGTCGGTTCCTTAAGGGTCTCACCCATTTGTTTCCTCCCCCTCCATTTATCATGGCTCAGTGGGACCTCAATCTTGTGCTTAATTTCTTAATGTGTACTCCTGTGAGCTGATGCACAATTGTCTGTTACGGATCCTTACTTTCAAGACTGTTTTTCTTTTTCCCATCACTTCGTGGGGTTACGCACTAAGGCTTCCCTCCTTCCCAATGTCGTTGCACTTTTTCATGTAGGTCAGTCCATCACCTTGCCTATTTTTTACGTATCTCCACATCCTTCTCATGAGGAGAAGAGACTCCACAGTCTGGATCCAAAAGAGCGTTGGCATTCTATATCAATCGTACTAAAGATTTTCGGGTGGACGATAAACTCTTTTTTGGATATGTGGATGCGAAGAAAGGTAAGGCAGTGAAAAAACGTACCATCTCTCGATGGGTACTTCTTTGCCTCAAGATGTGCTACGCTTTGGCAAAGAAGCATTCCCCCTCAGGGCTTGAGCGTGCTCAATCCACCAGAGCAACTGCTGCTTCCACTCCGTGAGCATGCAGAGTTTCAGTTCTGGATATGTGCCAGGCAGCTACGTTAGGTATCCTTGCACACGTCTACTAAACATTACTGCCTGGGCGGTCAGGTTCATCGGGTGGCTACTTTGATCGTTCAGTCCTGCTGGACTTTCTAGTATGATCTTGGTTCACAGCCGACCTCCGAGGATGGCATTGCTTGGCTATCTATTGTAAGGTAAAGAATTAGCAACTAAAAGTCTCTATCAAATGTACAAATTACTTACCTTCGGTAACAATATATCTGGTAGAGACACATATTCTAGTTGCAGATTCCTTAACGACCCACCCATCCACCCCGCTTGCGAACTGATTTCTATGGACAGGGCTTTCCCATTCAGGGCCTTAGCTCTGGTGCACCAATTTCAGCGTTCTTTGTAGGGCTGCGCTTTGGCGTGGAAAGTTGTTAAAAGAAACTGACGTCACTGCGCTGAGGCGGCGTCTATGTACTACTCCTGACATCATCGTGGCGATGCCAATTATGCCTGCGGAGTCGACCGACACCACCTACTGACAGGCAAGGATATTGCTCAAAGAAAAAAATCTCCGGATCCAGTCTGACACCTGGGGGGGAAATTCTAAGGTAAGAAATCTACAACTAGAATATGTCTCTACCAGATATATTGTTACCAAAGGTAAGTAACTTATACTTTATGCTCAAACAGGAGGTGTAGGCCCTGCTAAGCAAAGGAACAGTAGAACCTGCCCGCAACATCAACGGACAGGATGTATTCTCCCTATATTTTCTCATCCCCACAATGGACGGATCCTTTAAGTTCTATTCTAGATCGCAGACCTTTGATCACTACATCCTGTCAGTGCATTTTACATGGTCACACTTCAGGACGTGATCCCACTGCTTCAACAAGGTGTTTTCCTTTCAGCACTAGATTTAAAGAACGTCTGCTTTCACATTCACATACACCCAGCACATTGCAAATACCTCAGATTTGTGATAGCAGGACATCATTAGCAGTTCAAACTACTCCCATTCTGAGTCACAACTGCCCCAAGAGTGTTCACAAAATGTCTGGCATTAGTCGCAGCTCATTTGTGCAGACAAATTATCCATAGCTTCAGTTTCTGGACGACTGGCTCATTAAATCAAAGTCACAATAGACTTGCTTCCTCCTCTAGGTTTCACAATCAATTTCCAAAAATCTCACTTATATCCTCTTCAGATCCAACCCTATCTCGGTGCTGTTCTGAGCTTGCAACTAGGATTAGCTTATCCTAATGTAGCAAGGATACAAAGCTTTCAAACACAGCTTTCGCTTTTCTGCCCCAATCACCAGGTCACAGTAAAATATGTCATGAGGCTTCTAGGCATGATGGCAGCTTGTATTGCCACGGTGCCACATTCCTGTCTTCACATATGCCTGTTGCAGGAATGTCTTGCACTCCAGTGGTCTCAGGCATAAGGTTGTCTGGAGGATTTAGTGTTGGCAGACAGCTGCACCATCACTCTCTGCAGTGGTGGAACGAAACCAAACTCTTAAAGGGGTGGCCTTTCTAGACTCTGTTCCACAGATCTTCCTAAAGACGGGTGCCTTACCTTCAGGATCTCACAGTCCAAGGTCTCTGAAATCCCACAAATTGCACTATGTACATCAAGTACCTAGAGCTTCTAGCTGTTCACCTAGCGCTCAAGGCGTTCACTGTTCACCTCATCATCAAAGTAGTCTTGATATGCACAGAAATGACAACCATGTACTATGTGCAGAAACAGGAGAGGCACACTCTCTACAACTATCTCACCTTTTGCAGATACTTTGTCATCGGTCCATCCGCCACAACATTCACCTGCGAGCAGAACATTTCCAAGGGACACACAACACCTTTGCCGGCCTCCCCAGCAAGATGCGAGGGGGAACCCCACCCTCATGTCCTATATTTCTACTTTCAAAAGTGGCTCTATAGATGAACTGGTCAGCAATTTTTGCCTATGCTTTTCTACATGTGCTTTTGTTTCTGGTTCAGAAGCTCAAGCAAACATCCCTCACGTTGATACTGGTGGCCTCCACATGGGTCAGAAACTGTGGTTCACCACTGTGCTAGAACTATCAGTGGTTCCTCATGAGAAGCTTCCCCAGAACCTGGACATTCAGAACTATGGTCAAACCAGGCACCCAAACCCCAAGTAATTAAACCTTGCAATATGGCTCCTGAAGTCGGAGTTGTAATATCTTAAACTACCTCAAGAATACATGGATATTCTTAAAGAGACACGTAACTCTACTACTAGAGCACGTTATGTGGTAAAATAGAATAATTTTGTCTGCTTCTTTCTAGCCAAACAATGGGGCCCTTTCCAAGTCTCAGTGCAGGGTATTCTTTTATACCTTCATTTAACTTAGCGCACACTTCCATACAAATACATCTAGCAGCTATAGCTGCTTACCTTCAGAATAGACACAATTCTTCTATTTTCAAAATCCCAGTCACAGGATGTAGGAGTGATTCTGCCAAGGTTACCTCCGGTACCTTCCTGGAACCATAACATTGTACACACTATGTTCATGGGTCCACCATTTGAACCTCTACACTCATGTCCTTTACAATAGCTGTCATGGAAAGCGGCATTTGTAGTTGCTATCACTTCTATTAGGCTGTAAGTTAGCTCCAGGCCTTAACCCAGCAAGAACTCTTTTTTTTCCAACTACACAAGGATAAAGTAGTTCTTCACACCAGTCCAAACCTTTTTCCAAAAGCGGTATCTCGGGTTCATTTGAATCAAACTATTGAATTGCAAGTCGTTTTTGGCTCCCTGATTCAGTTGCTGAAAGAGCCCTCCACACATTAGATGCAAAGAGATCACTTATGTTCTACATTGATAGAACTAAAACATTTAGGCAAACTAAACAACTTTGTGTTGCCTTCTTTCCTCCATACAAAGTTAGTCCTATTACTAAATCCAGCACAGCAAGGTGGATTGTTAACTGTATATAGACTTGCTATGCTAAAGCCAAAAGGCCATTACCTATTCCTCCTAGAGCACACTCAACTCTCAAAAAAGGAGCGACAGTGGCCTTTTTAGGTAGCAGTCCCATAGCAAACATATGTAAAGCAGTTACATGGTCTACACCACACACCTTCTCTAAACATTTTGTTTAATAGCATGTTCGGCTGTAGATACACATGCTCTGCATAATTCTGCTATCTAGTGTTGGGTCTGGATGTATACAAGTTGATTTTTACTCGATTCTTCTGGAGTCACAAGGTAAAGTGACCCCTCCTCTCTATGATAGTGCGCATGGGCATTGACTCTATTGTTAGATTGTTTTCTTTCCGCCATCGGGTCTGGACATGTTCCTTAGTGTTCTGGTTCGAGACCGCTTCAGGCTCCCTTCGGAAAATTGTACATCCCATACTCTTCAGTATTGATGATAGGATGAGATGGAAGATCTCATTCAACATCTCCCAGAGGAGTATTTAAAGAAGGGTCAACAACGTGTTCAGAAAATCAAGTTAATTTCCAATAATTCCATTACGTGTGCCCTTGATGCAGCAAACACGGCTGCTAGGGACATAAATACTAGTGTACTCTTACGTAGACATGCCTGGCTGCACATATCCGGTTTTAAACCAGAAGTTCAGCAAACACTTTTAACTGCCCCTTTAGATCAGCAGCGCTTTTTGTTCCCTAAGTGGACCAAGATCTGGAGTAGATGAAAAAGGACACTGAAGTCGCAAAGTCTATTAGGGCACTTCAAACTCCTATCACTCATGGCTCCTTTCGACAACCTACCTTTAAGCAGGGTAGCAAACAAACATCATTAGATTGCTCTACCTCCTTTAGACAACACCACTCAGCATCCCCTTCAAGAGGGTATTACAGAGCTATCTACATGGGAAACAATTTCAGAGGTCGAGGGAAATGTGCCTCCACTCATGCCACCCGTTCTACATCTAAGCAGTGACTCTCTTCTCACTCCCCCGATAACTTAACACCTATCGGGAGACGCCTACAGCAATTCTTCCCACTTGGAAGACAATAACAATGGATCAGTGGGTGTTGGATGTTATTCAACGTGCTAATTGCCTGGAGCTCATTAAAACACCTCCAAACATACCACCTTGCAACCACAAACTTTTCATGGAACATCTAGATTTGTTAAATCAAGAGATGCAGGCTCGCCTCCTCAAAGGAGCCATAGAACCAGTCCCATTTCATTATAAGGGTAAAGGAGTATATTCACTATACTTCCTCATTCCCAAAAAGGACGGATCACTTCGGCCTATCCTAGATCTCAGGCCCTTAGAACGCTACATCCTTTTGGAACACTTTCATTTGGTACCTCTCCAGGATGTGATCGCTCTGTAACAACACGGAGACTTTATGTCCGCACTACAGTAGACTTAAAATATGCCTACTTTCATATTCCAATACATCCAGCTCACCGGAAATACGTCTGGTTCGTAATACAGGAAAAACACTACCAATTCAAAGTACTCCCACCTCGTGTCTCCCCATAATGTAATTGCAGCACATCTACGCAGACAGAGTATTAATCTTTTCTCTTATCTGGACAACTGGCTCAACAAATCCAGTATGCTTCCACTATGCCTGCAATACACCCAGAACACACTTCATCATCTTCATCAGCTGGGGTTTACCATCCACATACAGAAATCACATCGTCAACCTTCATAGATCCAGCTATATCTAAGAGCTATCCTCAGCACACCACTAGGACTAGCTTTACCCAAATGCAGTCAGGATTCAAAATATCACAACCCTGCTGCGGCAGGTGCACCCCAATCAACAGATAACTGTAAGAACAGTTCAGATGATCTTAAGTATGATGGCATCTTGTATTGCAATAGTACCACATCCAAGACTGCACATGTTTCTGCTGCAGGAGTGTCTGGCAAGTCAGTGGTCTCAGTAACAGGGTCAGATACAGGATCTAGTGTTGGTAGACAGCTACACTCTTCACTCTCTGCAGTGGTGGAACACCTAAATTTTTTTAAAAAGTGCGTCCATGTCTCAACTCTGATCTTTGGATCACTTACAGTGGATGCATCTCTGACAGGATGAGGTGCTCACCTTCAAAATCTATCCATACAAGAACTTTGGGACTCCAGACACCAAGTCCTGCACATTGACTACTTGGAACTTCAAGCCATTCATCTAGCACTCAAAGCTTTCCTAGCTCACAGGCAAGGTTGTTCTGGTCCGACTGGACAGCACAACTGCAATGTTTTATCTGCAGAAACAGGGGGGTCACATTATATAGCGTTATCACGCCTGTCTCAGACAATCTGGCATTGGGCAAGAATACACCACATTCACTTGTTAGTGGAATACCTCCCAGGGATGGTCAACTACTTTGCTGACCTCCTCAGCAGGATGCAGCAACAAGTCCACAAATGGGAACCCCACTCTGGTTGTGGAACTGTACCTCACCCCTTACCTCCACCTAGGGATGAGAGTGTTTGCCGTAGTTTGACTGTTGCTCTAGGCAAGACTGCTCGTTTAGGGATGACAGCACTTTTGTTAGTAGGTGACTAGGCCAACCCTACAACAAGTCGCAACTGTCGGCCCAATCCTCCCAGCTCACAAAGTGTACCTCACCAAAACCCAAACAGTAATAGGTGATTTGTGGCATCCTTTACGCATTTACTCAAGAGTGCGACATCTCAGGGAGGTCGTAGTTAAACAGAGATTACCCTTTTTTCACATGAACAACATGTCCCAGTCACTCACAGGCAATGAGAGATACTGTAAAGTTTTCAATAGGTTTTATTAACAAGACTGCAATCTACTGTAAATTGCATGGGCTGCAATGATTAGGATAATGAACATTTCAAGAAACAGAATGGTCAAAACGAGAGTCTTGAACACACAGACCCCCACTACCAGGCTGCAATAACATATGATGTGAAAGGGGCCCTAATACCCTAGCATGATTAACGTAATATCTAACCTAAAGAGAGACAGGTGTGCAAAACCTAATCTGCCAGTACCATATCTATGAGAAGAAGCTCCCCAACCCTCGTTGCCTTGGAATGAGGTCTCTGAATCGGATTCCGTGGAGACACGAAGACCGGGTCAGCATCAAGGCGATGTGTAGCATAGATACCGCCAGTGTCATCTGGCTGGAATCCCTCGGATTATCTTGTCTGTGTGATATAGATTTATATAGATCTTGTAGGACCCCTGACGCAGATATGTTCCCATACAATAGATAAGGAGACCTGCTTGGGGCAGCAATTATATAAACAATTCTCTGAAAAAGTACATTGTTACTGTCACACGAAAGTGGGAAAGTACATAATGTGAATACCTAGGTATCTCATTTATCTTTGATGCTGATAGTGACGCTTTCACAGTGTGACACTAATAATGTGAAACTAAAACATTTTCCTAACTATAAACATGGCAGCCATCTTCGAATAAATAATTACAATTTTTTGCTAAAACAGAGCAAGCTAAGTAGGTTAAAAGTCAATGGGTGACGGGGACACAGGCCTGCAAGCCAAAGGCTAAGCAAAACTCCTGATTTCTATTAATACTAAATAGGGTCATCTACACCCTCCCCATTGCCAGAACAAGTATAACGCCTCGATGATGAAGCCATAGAAAGTGAATGAATCCAAGCTATGAAGCTCTAGACTATAAACAAGCTAAAACTATATAAACATATTACTAAAATCTAATTAAAAGTGTGTTTAAAAAATAGCTAAAATATACAAAGAGGCATAATGTCGACCATGACAAGCACAGTAGGCCAAAGCTGAAGGCAATGTTAGCGAACTTTAAAACTTTAGAATAGGCCAGTGATCAAATTAATTCAACAGTATTCATGATCTTGAAGAATGTTTTCGTAGCTATCAAAAGGAAAGGCATTCAAGAAAGAAGCCACAGTGTCAGATGTTAGATTGATGACAGAATTGGCGGACGGATCCTCAGAGCAGTAGTGCGCAGTAGTCTTAGGCGTGGGATCTCCTGCGAAAACAGCATCCAAAGGAGCCCGACAGACCTTCAAGTGTGGCTCGTAAGTAGCCTCACGAATTAGCCTTAGTCTCATGGTGCATGACCGTGAATGAACCCTCATGTGGAACATAAGCAGTTCTTTGTCCACAGGAGGCACTGGCCGAACAGAATGGCACACCGAAGGTAGATGTTCGAAAAGGCACCAGGTGCAATGAAAGACCGGTTGCAAACACCAAAGGACTGGTCGGAATGAGAGTGACCAATGATGCTCCAGTTCTACGGAGCACCAAAGAACTGTACCATGTGATCACGGCACAACTGGGCTGGTGATAGTAGCTCCATCACTCCGCTTAGCTGGGAAGGCACAACCACTGCAAATCAGGAACAGCAGCAGTATCGTGCCGATCAATGCCAAAGTCACAGGGAAGCCGCCAAACACACTGGAAAAGAGTGAATGGATGGCTGAAGGAACGACTCCAAAGACAGTCTGGAAGATGGGCAAAAATACAGACCTGACAGCCTTAAAGAAATGCACAATTCCTGTAGTGCTCGAAGCGTTGAAAATTCTGGATACCTGCTCTCCAAAGTGCTTATGGAAGTTGGTATTTAATAGGAATTGTATCTCAGCTGATGATCTTGCCATCTGGAGAGCATAAATCTCTCTAGCCGATGTCAACGAAACTTGTTTCTGGAACAGTAGAACCTTTAGTCTGCTCAGCTTGTCATAATTTACTTTAGCAGTATCAATGTGAGGCCACATTTCTGCTACTATAATCTCTTGTGTGTGTTGAGGGGGGGACAGAAAATGTCCTGAACATGTTATGACCTTAGAGACTGAAATTGCGTAGGCAATTCCTGGTGGTATACCGCAAAAGCTTTGGTTGTTTAGCACCACATAACTTCCATTCAAAAGTACATGAAATGCTGGACGAATCAAAGGGTCGGTAGTACCCTTCACAAAGCAGGCCAAGTTTGCGAACCCTGTGTTGCAAAGGTCATGAAGGGACACCTGTTTGCAAATCATTGAATGACTAACAGTAGCCTCATATTCGCTTCCGCTAAGAAAGACCTCTGTTTCGCCCTTCAGACCTTTATATCCAAAGACAACTCCTGCTCTCCTTTAATATAGCTATTGCCTAGCCACTCATATCTGCCCCCAGGAAGATGTTTCAAGCATTTTGAAAAACGAAAGGTGGAAATGGGCAGATTTATAATGCCATCTACAAGCCAAACTGTCCATGGACTCTCTGCAACTGTGAAAGGCAACTTTTCTAACTTCTCTATGTGAAGCATGGTGAAACTCGCTTCCCTTTTAGCCATTGTCTATTGTTCCCTGGCTAAATTAAAAGCCGCAAACAAGCCACTACTGTTAATATACTTCTATGGAACACAGCCGTTTTTCAGAATCTGTAGTGTCCAACCTAACTGCATGATGAAACTCAGCTGACTTTGTCCATGGTATAACCAGGACATGTCATTCTGAATATCTGTTGCAAATGATACTATATTAAGAGAGTAAATTCTGTGGAGAGAGTTCATGCCGTTGTTGACAACAGGTAAAGCCTTTTCCAAACTCTCTCTATCTGCCTTAAACGCACAGCAGTTTCTATTTGAGAAAGCTTCCAAATCTCGTTGTATATGGCACAGATGAATCTTTTAGAGCGTGGCTTTCTTGTACCTAACAAAAAGTCCTGCAAGCCTATATCTTCAGAAAGAGTATTAAGATTTTCCTTAACTGCTGCTAAGGTGTTAGTCTGTAACCCCTGTTGGCACAGTTTACCCACATTGTATGTAGTAACTATACCAGAGTGTTGACCCGAGACAAAGCAAGGGTCCGACCAGCTAATCTTGAAACCCCCTGAGGAATTCGCAAAGCGCGCCTGACACCCATTTGTGTCTACTGGCCACAATAACCACCCACCAGGACTGGAAAGTGTAGAATGCATCAATTCCTTCCTCTGTGATGTTGAGGAAAGACTGCCAATTGGTGAATTTTGCCAGTGTGGGGATACTGGGCACATTCATTTATGCTAACCCTAGACAGGATATCTGTTGAATTGTGTCATTTAAAAAGAACATTTGCACAGGAATAAGGCACACTCTAAATAAAGCTTACCTGCCCTGAATTTGCCAATCTTGTGTTCCCCATACACTCTTTACATCAATAGTGTTCTTCCAGTATTCGTAACCTTCAACTGCAAGTCGAGAAACAAAGAAATCTGATAAATTGTTAGTAATAGTAGTGTTCTAGCAGCTCGGGCTGATAGAGGTAGCTATAGCAGAGCAGCCTAGGCTGAACTAGGAGACATGCAAAGCTTCTACTATACCACTTACATCATATAGCACTATATCATAAGAAAACACAATACTCTGAGTTACTAAAAATAAAAGTTTCTCAGAGGATATACTCCCCTAGGAGGTATATAAAATACACAAAATATACACACAAGCCAAAATCAGGTAAGTAAAACACTTAGAAAAGTAGGGCAAACACTGTAGGACAATAGAATGCAATAGGAGACAATAGGCCTAGGGGCAACACAAACCATATACTCCAAAAGTGGAATAATGGACCCCAGACCTAGTGTAGTGTGTAGAGGGTCAGTGGGAGTGTAAGAAAACACTAAGGGTGTCCAAGATACCCCACCCCAAGACCCTGAAAAGTAGGAGTAAACTTACCCTACTAAAACAGAAAGACAGTAAAGTCGAGATAGGGGATTCTGCAAGGACAACAACTGACTGCAAAGCACTGAAGACGGATTCCTGGACCTGAGGACCCGCAAAGGAAGGGGACCAAGTCCAAGAGTCACACAAGTGTACAGGGTGGGGGCAGGAGCCCACTAAACCTCGGATGAAGGTGCCAAAGGGCTGCCTCTGGGTGAAAGAAGCCGAAGATTCTGCAACAATGGAAGGTGCCAGGAACTTCTCCTTTAGTCAGAAGATGTCCCACGGCGTGCTGGAGGATGCAGAGTTGTTTCCACGCAGAAAGACTGCAAACAAGCCTTGCTAGCTGCAAGAGTCACATTTGAAGATTATGGGTGCTGCCAGGGCCCAGGAAGGACCAGGAAGTTGCCCCTTGGAGGAGGAGACAGAGGGGGCGCTTAGCAACAGAGACAGCCCACGCAGAAGCAGGCAGCACCCGCAGAAGCAGTTGAAAAGGCATTCAAGAAATCTGATCACGGCGGTCGTCTCAGCACAACAAAAGAGGGTCCCACTAAGTCGGAGGTCAACTCAGCAAGTTGGGCAATGCAGGACGGAGTGCTGGGGACCTGGGCTGTGCTGGGCACGAAGGAAGTCTTGCAAAAGTGCACAGAAGCCCTAGCAGCTGCAGATCACGCAGTACACAGTATTACTCTCTGGCGTGGGGAGGCAAAGACTTACCTCCACCAAATTTGGACAGAAGGACCACTGAACTGTCGGTCACTTGGATCCAGCTCCTGTGTTCCAAGGACCACGCTTGTCAAGATGAGGGGACCTAGAGGATCCTTGTTGCACAAGTTTGGTGCCTGCGTTGGCATGGGGAAGATTCCGTCGACCCACAGGAGATTTCTTCTTGGCTTCCAGTGCAGGGTGAAGGCAGACAGCCCTCCGAGCATGCACCACCAGGAAACAGTTGAGAAAGCTGGCAGGATTAGGCGCTACAATGTTGCTGGTAGTCTTCTTGCTACTTTGTTGTGGTTTTGCAAGCGTCCTGGAGCAGACATCGGTTGATCCTTGGCAGAAGTCGAAGAGAGAAGTGCAGAGGAACTCTGGTGAGCTCTTGCATTCGTTATCTGAAGAGAAACCCACAGGAGAGACCATAAATAGCCCTCAGAGGAGGATTGGCTACCTAACCAGGTAAGAGCCTATCAGGAGAGGTCTCGGACGTCACCTGCTGGCACTGGCCACTCAGAGGTCTCCATTGTGCCCTCAAACCTCTGCATTCAAGATGGCAGAGGTCTGGGACACACTGGAGGAGCTCTGGGCACCACCCCTGGGGGTGGTGATGGACAGGGGAGTGGTCACTTTCCTTTCCTTTGTCCAGTTTTGCACGAGAGCAGGGGCTGGGGAATCCCTGAACCGGTGTAGACTGGTTTATGCAAGGAGGGCACCATCTGTGCCCTTCAAAGCATTTCCAGAGGCCAGGAGAGGCTACTCCTTTCAGGCCCTTAACATCTATTTCCAAAGGGAGAGGGTGTAACATCCTCTCTCTGAGGAAATCCTTTGTTCTGCCTTCTTGGGACTGGGCTGCCCAGGCCCCAGGGGGGCAGAAACCTGTCTGAGGGTTGGCAGCAGCGGTAGCTGCAGAGAAAACCCCAGAGAGCTAGTTTGCCAGTACCCGGCTTCCATGCTGGAGCCCCGGGATGCATGGGATTGTCCCCCAATACCAGAATGGTATTGGGGGGACAATCCAATGATTCTAGACATGTTACATGGCCATGTTTGGAGTTACCATTGTGACGCTACACATAGGTATTGACTATATGTAGTTCACACATGTTATGGTGTCCCCGCACTCACAAAGACCGGGAAAATTGCCCTGACCAATGTGGGGGCACCTTGTCTAGTGCCAGGGTGCCCTCACACTTAGTAACTGCACCTCACCTTCACTAAGTGAGGGTTAGACATATAGGTGACTTATAAGTTACTTAAGTGCAGTGTAAAATAGCTGTGAAATAACGTGGACGTTATTTCACTCAGGCTGCAGTGGCAGTCCTGTGTAAGAATTGTCTGAGCTCCCTATGGGTGGCAAAATAAATGCTGCAGCCCATAGGGATCTCCTGGAAGCCCAATACCCTGGTTACCCTATACAAGGGAATTATAAGGTTGTTCCAGTGTGCAAATGAGAATTGGTAAAATTAGTCACTAGCCTGCAGTGACAATTTTAAAAGAAGAGAGAGAGCATAAACACTGAGGTTCTGGTTAGCAGAGCCTCAGTGATACAGTTAGACACCACACAGGGAACACATACAGGGCACATCTTAAGAGCACTGGGGTCCTGGCTAGCAGGATCCCAGTGACACAGGCAAAAACAAACATACATATAAGTAAAAAATGGGGGTAACATGCCAGGCAAGATGGTACTTTCATACACTTATCCAATCTCGTCTGAGTTACTGCAGCCACAGAAGCCGTAGCTGCTGCAGATTTGGCCACTTCATCAGCCAAAGTGTTGACAATAACATGTACACCTGCACGTTGGTGGCCCTGTGTATAGACTACATGAGCACTCAGTAACTTATCCTTCAGATCAGCCACCCTTCCCACACAGAGTTCTGTGTTTTATGGTGTTCCCTTTGGAGTCTCTGAACTCGTTCAGTCGCCAATGGTTAAGGTAATCATTGTAGGACTGGGCACAGTGGTACGAATCACAGACAATCAGAGTGAGTTGTCCTGGACCCGTATGTTCTAGCTCTAAGGTAAGGGCTTTAAGTTCATCCAGCTGAGCTGTGCAGTCCCCTAGGGTCTGCATGTAGGTATTGTGAGGGTGTAATACACCATCCTTCATCTCTCCGCTCACGACTGCGCAGGCGGCTGAGTATTGATGTTTGATATCTACGGCTGGTTGTGCTGAACCATCAGTGTAAATGACAGTATTGTATCTGTCAAGGGGAAGGAGGTCAGGAGGTGCGTGGTACTCCTGTTTGTATTGGAGAAATTCTTGTGTCTGAAGTTTTGGATCAAAGATGTAATCAACTTCTGTGGCAGTCATGGATGTTGCCCATTGAATCCAGCATGGATGTAATGCTTTAGTGTTAGGAAAGCTCGCTTTAATAACAGCCTCTGACTCTGGCTCCTGAGTAACAGCAATAATGCGTTTCCCTTGGGCAAGTGGTAACCATCTGTACTGCAGTTAGGATTTTTTCTGTGGGTGCAAAACGTTGTTCTGGATTGGAGTATAAATGTGATTTGTATGCTATGGGAACAGTGTCCCCTTCATTAAAGGTAATATAATTGAACCCAATGGCACCAGCAATTATTCTGATGACAAGATTTGTTTTGTTATCGTGTGTGTAAGTGTTTTGCTTCTAGCATGTCCTGTTTCTATCCTCGAAGGATGTGTGTGTGTTCTATTGTCCAGTGTCTGCTAGAAAAATCAGAGCGTATGAAGTCATAAAGTGGCTTGTTACGTTGTGCATAGCCGGGAATGTATGTTCTGCCAACGTTAAAGAAACCCAGTAAAGACTGTACTTTCTTTATTGTATTTGGTGGCTGGAGATGAGCAAATTTTACTAAAAAGTGCAGGGTCAGGCTCTTGCTCTCATTTGATAGCTCATATCCTAGCAACAATATACTGAAAAAGGCTGTTTTTGTTTTCCTAAAGTTGAATTTGTAACCAAGGGCTGCACAACCTAGAACGATCTGATGGACCCTGGCAAGATTAATGTTGAGGTCATCATCTGTGAGATGTCATCCACATAGGACAAGGCCTTGGGATCAATATCACGCAATATTGATGTTGCGCGGGCTGTGAACAGCCTTGGGCTGTTCTTGTAGCCTTGAGGCAAACGACGGAAGCGTTTTTGTGAGCCAAAGGAGAATGCACTCAGTTCCCGACTTTCGTGTGCTTAGTTTTGACAGAAAAAAACATTGGCGATATCCAGAATTGTTTTGTATTTTTTATGCACTATGTTGTTAATTAGCTGTGTGCTGTGTGAATTTTGTGTTGCATATGTGCCTTTATGGCTGTTGAGGTGTCTGTAAACTAAGACTGTTCTGTATGAATGGTCAGGTTTCGCAACAGGGAATAACTGGTTATTCATTGCAGAGAACACAGGGCTCAATTACTCCCTGGTACTCGAGCTGAGTGAGGATCTCCCTCACTAGAGCTTTAGCTTTGTGTTCAACAGGATATTGTGGCTGAGGCTGGGGTGTAGACCTAATAGATCTTTCAGACTCTGGTGACATATCGTGACCTCTGCCACACTGTCTAGCAGTGCCACTGGCCACATCTTGTTCTTCAACAATGTTCTCAAGTGTACTGGCATTGTTAATTGACAGTGCTGCCACCTTTTTCTTTTTAAACTGTGGCTCTTGTTGTGGGTACTTATCTTCTTTTTTTTGTCTGAAGACTATGGTGAGTCTTTCTTCTGTTTCACGTAGTCAAGACTTTGCTCTGGCCAGCCCACTCTCTTGCTACGTCTATCCGGTGCATCCTGAAAGGAACAAGAGAAACGTGAATCGGTATATCAGTCCGGAGCTTTTATATTTTCTCTATTTCTGAGATTATATTTCCTGTCGGAGTTCTCTGGGTGTGGAGAATCTGCTCTCTGACTTCATCTGTCTTTAATTTGTTTTTGTTTATCCCAGTGCTTTTTAGAACCCTCTGTGCTTGTTTAGTGCCTTCCTTAGGGGTGGTACCATGTATTTCAGGCTTTTTCGGCTTGGTGCCCAAACTACCCTTTGCTATACTGGTATTTGTCAGAAACTATTTTCGGTAGCTGTTTCTCCTGTTCCAGGTGTGGAATACCTTGGGGCCGCTGGTATATGGCCAACGCTATCGCTTCTCCTTTTATGTTTCTGAGTATGATTGAGGAGACTGTGTCAAAGTTACGCCTCAGTTTCATCCCCAAGTCGAGGGCTGGTGCAGCCCCGTGCTCATTCTGGATCTGCTTTAACACTTCCGGTAGATTGGCAAGTGTCGGGGTAGCATGTGTGGTAGTATAAATCGCAGCGAAGACTGTACCCCATGTCGCACAGTCATCCACTGAGGAATCCATCCTGAAGAGCAAGCGCATTGAGAATCTTATGTTTTTCTTGTGGTCCCATATGGGGAAACCAGTTGACTACTTTTCTGGGCTATCCAGAGCAGGCTTTTCTCTCGTTCTGTGGGTACTTTACCCATGATAAAATGTACAGTTTGTGGATTAAGCCAAGTATTAGCCAATGGGTATCCAGCAGGTGCTGGTGGCACTGGATGCGCTAGTGTTAAGTGTTCACATTATATACTGAACAAGTTGTCTATATAGTGTTACTAACTCGAGGTATAGATTGTGCAGATCAGCTACGTGCATGTTTTGTACACCGGGTGAGGTGTGTATGTGGCAAGCATAGGCCACGTTGATCCTTCCTTACCAAGGGACCTAATCTCATGGTTGTTACTATGTTTGGTAGGGTGCCATTAAACCAGTTCTGATGTTCTCGATTAGTAATTGGTATTTCAAGATACTGGTATGCTTGGTACCGTTGTGGTATGTTTGCAATTCTGTATGTGTGAAATGTGTATGATCTTTGGTCTTCCTGAGGAAAGGTGACCCAAGAGTAGAATGTTTGTTTGGGAAGCTTCACTAGCTTCTACAATGAATGAGACATCCCAGCCCTCATCTGTTAAGCCATGCGCTACTAGGTGTAATGTTAATGCCTGTCTGGTGTCGAGACGGGCCACTCACATGTAAAGCAGGATGTCTTTTCTGCAGGGGCGATGGTATGCACCCGACCTCCTGGAACACCTCTCGGCACTTCCTGGTGGACACAGAAACCCCAGCAGGTGTACCAAAAGGAAAGGGGTAGTGGAAGAGAAAGAGACAAAACACTGCCACGTCTTGCCGGTCCAGCCAGGCACCCTGTATCTTCGGGGAGGCAGGTCGTTGTTGACAGAGTGATAGTAGAGTTAGTGCACTCAACTTCCTTGAAACTGAATCTCTCTTTCTGATATTGGCACGGGAGAGGTAGAAGAACACCGGGATGCTCCAGCACTTTTCTTGGATAATAATAACTGTTGGCACAATTACTAACACTGCATTACCAAAAACCCAAACTGAGTACCATAACAATAAGTACTGCAACACTAGGGCTGGCTTCACAGAGATTCACTGTTGCACACTACAATTAGAACTTTGGTTGCACTTATCATGCTCAAGGAAGACAAGCAAGGGCATTCATTATATCTTGTATAACTTTCCTGCATGCAAAGGGTTAAACTAAAAGGAACAAAAACAATCCAAGAAATACAAATGTCCACTCTGGGTTTAAACAGTTAGGGTGGCACGGTTTGATTTGGTTTCACTGTGTGTATGAAAAACCCTTCGAAAGCAAATTCCTCAAACCTGAAACACAGGGATGAATGACACAATTTAAATTCAAGAGTTATGCTATTAGATAAAGAAAAGTCATGTAAATGCTCTTTTAAAATTGCAGTGTCACTTTTTGTAGTATTTGAGCTCAAGCAGATTTCCTGAAGCACATTTAGGCAAGTAACTACAATAATAATGTAGAATGTTCAGAAATGCATTTGTCTTTTCAAGATAAGCACTCTGCCAAAATACGAGGTCTGAAATACACCAGCTGTTCTAGGAAAGCGCAGCGCTCAAAGAACAAACTCCCTGGAGAATACTTGTCACTTAGCTGCAGTCTTTTCCGGAGTGCTGGAGGAATGCCTGGTGTCAGCTGGTACAGGAACAAAGAAAAAATTTTGCCTCAAAAGTCCTGAATATGAGGATGACAGCAGGGGCTGGGCTGCCAAATCAGATGCTGAGATCAGGAAGCAAAACAAAGCCAAACAGGGAGGCATGCTTCACTCGGCTATTTATAGCCAATCAGGAAAGCAATTGAGTTTCCACATGCAGATGAGTCATCACACCCAATTATAAGCACGTGTCTACACCTGCTCACATTAGCAAACAAGCATTGGTAAAACAAGCTTTGATAAAACCAGTTGTGTAACACAGCACAGTATGTTTAATTAGAAACATGAAGGTTTAACCAAGAACAGATATGATTTAACCCTAATCCCGGGGGATGCTGACAGATAACGCAGAAGGCACCTTGGGGCTTCCTGACATCTGGCATTCTCAGGAATGTCTATGGTGATAGCCATATTAAGAAATGGGTGAAGGGATGTAACACAAGGATGATGGACGGAGTGCTGAACAATGGAAACATTCACCCCCAGTCACAGATCTGGATTTACTCCATCTGCTCACCATGCCACCCCCAGTTTGGACCCAGCCATATGCAAATCAGTCTTGACCCTGCTCCTCATGGGAACAGTCCAGCCTGAACTGCCAGGCCAGGTCCTCCCTGAATCAGAAATAAGCTTCCTGGGACCGTTTTCAGGGTATCACCCTTCATCAGCTAAGCTAGCTTGAATCCAGTGGCACAGTGAGCACGGGACCCACGTCTGGGCATACCCTTCCCACTTAGGGCAACTTTAGCAACAGAAAAGGATGATGGATGGAGTGCTGAACAATGCGAACACTCTCCCCCAGTCACAGATCTGGGTTTAATCCATCGTTCTTTTGCATAACATGCCACCCCAGTTTGGACCCAGCCATATGCAAATCAGTCTTGGCCCTGTTCCTCATGGGAACTGTCCAGCCTGAACTGCCAGGCCAGGTCCTCGGTGGATCGGAAATAAGCATCCTGGGACCGGTTTCAAGGTATCACCCTTCATCAGCAAAGCTAGCTTGAATCCAGTAACACAGTGAGCACGGGACCCACTTCTGGGCATACCCTTTCCAATTAGGGCAAATTTAGCATCACAAAAGGATGATGGACGGGAGTGCTGAACAATGCAAACACTCATCCCCAGTCACAGATCTGGGTTTAATCCTTTGTCTTTTGATCACCATGCCACCCCAGTTTGGACCAAGCCATATGCAAATCAGTCTTGACACTGTTCCTCAAGGGAACAGTCCAGCCTGAACTGCCAGGCCAGGTCCTCCCTGGATCGGAAATAAGCAGCCTTGGATCTTTTTCAGGGTATCACCCTTCATCAGCCAAGCTAGCTTGAATCCAGTGGCACAGTGAGCACGCACGGGACCCACATCTGGGCATACCCTTCCCACTTAGGGCAACTTTAGCAACACAAAAGGATGATGGATGGAGTGCTGAACAATGCGAACACTCTCCCCCAGTCACAGATCTGGGTTTAATACATCGTTCTTTTGCACACCATGCCACCCCAGTTTGGACCCAGCCATATGCAAATCAGTCTTGACCCTGTTCCTCATGGAACAGTCCAGCCTGTGCTTGCTGCGCCATTGGATTCAGGCTAGCCTGGTTGATGAAGGGTGATACCCTGAAACCAGTCCCAGGATGCTTGAATCCTGTCCAGGGAGGACCTGGCTTGGCAGTTCTATCTGGACTGCTCCCATTGGGAGCAAGGTCAAGACTGATTTGCAAATAGCTGGGTCCGAACTGGGTGAAGTGGCAAGCCAAATTACTATGGATTAAACCCATATCTGTGACTGGGGGTGAGTGTTTGAAAAGATTCAACACCCCAACCATCATTTTATTTTGTAAAGTGATAGAACACCAAGTGGTGAGAAAGTCCTTATAATAGTTAGAGCTCAAACAACCTAGTGTGGTGTTCCCTGTTCAGCTGAGGAGGATCTTCCCCAAGACCATAGACATCTCCTTATAATGGTACTTAGGTTATCTGTTGTGTATGAGAGTGACATTCATGGTATCTGTAAAATTGTGTCTAAACGCCATTGTTGGTTGCGCCATGTCATAGTTTGAGTCCTGCTGTAGGCAAAACTGCTTGTTTAGGGATGACAGCACTTTTTTTTTTTTGTAGGCAACTACGCCAATCCTACAACAAGTCACAGCTGTCGGCCCAACCCTCCTGGCTCACAAGCAGATACTTCACCAAAACCCAAACAGTAAAAGGTGATTTGTGGCAACCTTTATTCATAGACTCAAGAGTGCGACATCTCAGGGAGGTCGTGGGTAAACGGAGATTGCCCATTTCTCACATGAACAACATGTCTTGGTCACACACAAGCAATGAAAGAGATGCTGTAAAGTTTTCAATAGGTTTTATTAACAAGACTGCAATCTACTGTAAATTGCATGGGCTGCAATGATTAGGATAATGAACAATGCAAGAAACAAAATGGAAATAACAAGAGGCATGAATACAAAGACCCTCACCATCTTGCAATAGCATATGATGTGAAATGGGGCCTAGTACCCTAGCATGATGAACCTAATCTCTAACCTAAAGAGAGCTAGGTGTGTTAAACCTAATCTGCCAGTACAATATCCATGAGAAGAGCCCCCCTGCCCCTCCCCCCAAAACCCTTGTTACCTTGGAATGAAGCCTCTAGATCAGACTCTGTGGGGACACGAAGACCGGGTCAGCATCAAGGCGATGTGTAGCAGAGATAGCCTTGATGGCATCTGTTAGGAATCCCTTTGATTATCTTGTCTGCATGAGATGTGTTAATACAGATCTTGTAGGACCCGTGACGCATGTATGTTCCCAAACAATAGATAAGAAGACATACTTGGGGCGGCAATTATATAAACCGTTCCCTGAAAAAGTACATTGTTACTGTCACCCGAAAGTGGTAAAGTACATGATATGAATACCTGTGTATTTCATTTATCTTTGACGCTGATATTGACGCCTTTATAGAGTGGCACTGATAAGGTGAAACTAAAACATCTTCCTAACTATAAACATGGCAGCCATCTTGGAAGAAATAATTAAATAAATGTGCTAAAACAGAGCAAGTTAGGTAGGTTAAAAGTCACTGGGTTACGGGTGCACAGGCCTGCAAGCCAACGGCTAAGCTAAACTCCTGATTTCCATTAAAATTTAATAGGATCCACTTCAGGTTAAGGTCCGTGTGAAAGCTGAAAAATATTAAAACAGGGTCCAACCCTACCAAGGTCAAGCTCCAGGAGCTCTTGGCAGAGTATGCAAGGGACTACCTTGCTGAGGAGGAAAACCTCCATTCAGATAGGGTAGATGTTAGAGATGAGGATGATGACCCCCCCCCAAAAGCCCTTATCTCCAAGGATAGTGCTCACAAGGGAGTCCAGTTCCTCTGGAAATATTGAGAGCACCCTCAATGAAGAGGACCTCCTTTTAGCACGGCTGACCAAAAGATTAGCTTTGGAGCAACCACTCCTAGCTATAGAGAGGGAGAGAGCAGAAATGGACTTAGCACTCATTAATGGTGGCAGCAACTTAAATTGGGTCAGAGAGCAGTCTGATGTCCTAAAAATCCCCAAAGGGATTGTCTCTAAATATGAAGAAGGTGATGATATCACCAAATGGTTCACAGCTTTCGAGAGAGCTTGTGCAGCCAGAAAACTAAACCGGTCTCACTGGGGAGCTCTCCTTTGTTTACTGGTAATTTAGGAATAGACTCCTCACACTCACTGGTGCAGATACTAAATCCTATGACCACATGAAGGCTACCCTGATTGAGGACTTTGGATTCACCACTGAGGAGTATAGAATTAGGTTCAGGGGGCTCACAAAACCTTGAGTCAATCTTGAGTTGATTTTGTAGACTACTCAGTGAAAACACTAGATGGTTGGATAACTGGCAGTGGAGTGCATGACTATGATGGGCTTTATAATTTGTGAAGGAACATCTTTTAAGTACCTGCTTCAATGACAAGTTGCATACATAACCGGTAGACCTGGTCTGATTTCTCCCCAAGAATTGGGAAAGAAGGCAGATCATTGGGTCAAGACCAGAGTGAGCAAGAATTCCACTGGGGTTGACCAAAAAAGAAGGCCTCCCCAAGGGAAGGGTGGTGAGACACCTGAGAACAAAAAAAAGAATCTTCACAAGGACCCCAAAAACCTACACAGGTGAGTGGGCCCGAACCTCTTTGCAGTCCTCACATGGATACAAGGGTAAAAACTTTGAACCCAAAAAGGCTTGGTGTCACAGGTATAAACAGCATGGACACCAAACTGGAGACTCTGCCTGTCTGAAAAAGAATCCCCATAGCACTGCTCCAGTTAGTACTGGTATATAGCCAGTCTCCGGGTGGATTCAATAGTGTGCCCAGAGCAAATCGGGGTCCACACTGAAGCTACTTGGGTCTCGGAGGGTTGGGTAGATGTAGCCACACTTGCTGTCTGCCCCCCCCCCCCCTAAAATGCAAAAATACAGACAGCCCCTCTTGATTAATGGGTAAAGGTAGAAGCCCTTAGGGCTACAGGTGCCAGTGTCACCATGGTGACAGAGAAACTTTCCGCGGGGCAGAATTTTGCTGGACAAACATGTCCAGTTACCCATGCTGACAATGTAACTAAGGTCCATCCCATGGCTATGGTGACCTTAGAATGGGGAGGGGTTACTGGCCTGAAACAGGTTGTGGTCTCTTCTGCAGTCCCAGTGGAATGCCTGCTAGGGAATGATCTGGAGTCCTCATCTTGGGCTGAGGTAGAACTGAAAACCCATGCAGCCATGCTGGGAATCCCTGAGATGGTGTACGTAAAAGAGGAACACAGAGCTGAGCAGAGGGTGAAAAAGAAGTGTTGGAGCCTGGAATAATGGCCGAACCTTCCACGAGAAACGGCAAGAAGTCTGGGGGCACCATCTTCTGAGCATTACAAGAAACAAGACCTCTCTTCTCAGGAAGATGTTTTATCCCCTGAGGGAACTGAGTCCATGGAGCTGGATCCTTACCAGGTAGAGCTCTTGGGCCCAGGGGGACCCTCAGGGGAACAGCCGTGCCAGGGACAAAATACTTGTCCCACTCTTGGAAGGCCTGAGGCTGCAAGGCTGCAAGCAACTGTAGAGGAAAAGCGAGATGTCAGTGGCTCCCACAGGGTCTATTGGGAAGATGGGTTCCTTTACACTGAGGCCAGAGACCCCAAACCTGGTTCAACCAGGAGAGTGGTAATGGCTCAGCAGTTTAGGGAGTTTATCCTAACTTTGGCCCATGACATCCCCCTAGCTGGGCATCTTGGACAAACAAAAACATGGAGTAGGCTTGTCAGCCACTCCTATGGCCCAGTATGACCCAGAAAGTGATGGAGTTTTGTAACTTCTATGTCACCTGCCAAGCCAGTGGTAAGGCAGGTGGGCATCCTAAAGACTCCCTCATTACACAACCTGTTGTGGGGGTTCCCTTTGAAAGGGTTGGTGTGGACATTGTGTGTCCACTTGAGCCACCCACAGCCTCAGGGAATCCGTACATCCTGGTAGTAGTGGATCATGCTAGATTTCTTGAAGCAATTCTCCTTAGGTCTTCTATAGCATCTGCAGTAGCCAATACCCTGATTGGTATATTTACCAGAGTGGGGCTTACTAAGGAGGTGGTTTCTGACAGAGGTACAAACTTGATGTCAGCTTACCTCAAACATGTGGAATAAGTGTG
The DNA here is from genome assembly GCF_031143425.1 of Pleurodeles waltl. Classification (NCBI taxonomy): domain Eukaryota; kingdom Metazoa; phylum Chordata; class Amphibia; order Caudata; family Salamandridae; genus Pleurodeles; species Pleurodeles waltl. Next base: position 1,226,925,338 of record NC_090445.1, on the reverse strand, counting down.
GGGTGACTTATAAATCCACCATGCCATCCACAAACCAATGGTCTTGTTGGGAGATTTAACAAGCCATTGAAGGGCATGATCATGGGGCTCCCTGAAAAACTGAAAAGAAAATGGGATGTCCTCCTACCATGCTTCCTTTTTGCTTACAGAGAAGTGCCTTAGAAGGGAGTAGAGTTTTCCCCCTTTGGACTTCTGTTTGGCCACCCCGCAAGGGGACCACTTGCACTTGTAAAAGAAGACTGGGAGAGACCGCTCCATGAGCCTAAAAAAGAGGTGGTGGAAGATGTGCTTGTCCTCCACTGAAGGATGGCTGAGTATGTGGAAAAGGCATTTAAAAACCTTGAGGCCAACCAACAGCTCCAGAGCAGTGGTATGACCAAAAGGCTGCACTGGTAGAATTCAAACCAGGGCAGAAAGTATGGGTTCTGGATCATGTGGCTCACTGGGTGCTTTAGGACTGATGGAGTGGCCCTTACCCTATCCTAGAGAACAAGAGTAAGGCCACTTACTTGATAGACCTGGGCACCAGCAGGACTCCCAAAAGGGTGAACCATGTTAACCGCCTAGAGCTCTATTATGACAGGGCAGATGTAGCTATTCTGATGGTTACTGATGAGGAGCAGGAAGCAGAGTGAACCTCTCCCTGACCTCCTCTCAAATGATCCTAAAGATGGGCCAGTTGATGGAGTTGTCTACTCAGACACCCTCCCTACCCACCAGTAAGCTTATTGCAGGCAAGTCCTACAGCAGTTTACTGGGCTCTTCTCTTTGACCCCTGGACAGACTCACCTGTGTACCCATGATGTGGACACAGAAGACAGTTTATCTGTCAAAACAAAAATATACAGACAGTCTGAGCAAGTCAAAGACAGCATCAAAGTGGAAGTTCACAATATGCTAATTTTAGGTGTTATTGAGCCCTCTGACAGTCCCTTGGCTAGCCCAGTGGCCTTAGTCCCCAAGCCTCATTCCAAAGATGGCTGGAGAGAAATGAGGTTCTGGATGGGCTATAGGGGTCTCAACTCTGTCACAAAGACAGATGCTTACCCTATACCAAGAGCAGATGAACTGATTGACAAATTAGGTGCAGCCAAATTCCTTAGTACGTTTGACCTAACTGCAGGGTACTGGCAAATTAGGATGGCACCTGGAGCACAAGAAAAGACAGCATTCTCTACGCCTGATGGACATAATTAGTTTACTGCTATGCCCTTTAGCTTATAGAATGCCCCTGCCACCTTCCAAAGGTTGGTGAATCAAGTCCTTGCTGGCTTGGAGTCCTTTGGTGCAGTATATCTAGATGACATTGCTGTCTTTAGCTCCTCTGGCAGGATCATCTGATCCACATGGGGAACGTTTTGCAGGCCTTGCAATCCGCAGGCCTCCCTATTAAGGCATCAAAGTGCCAGATAGGGCAGTGCATAGTTGTATACTATGGCCACCTTGTAGGTAGAGGCCAAGTCCAGCCCTTAAAGCCCAAGATCCAGACAATTCTGGACTGGAAAGCTTCCACAACCCAGATTCAAGTCGGGGCATTCCTTGGCTTGACTGGTTACTATAGGAGGTTTGTGAAGGAGTAAGGATCCATTGTGATCCCCTTCACAGAACTGACCTCAAAGTAAATGCCCAAAAAAGTAAACTGGACTCTTGACTGTCAAATGGCATTTGACACCTTGAAGGAGGCAATGTGCTCAGCACGAGTTCTCAAAGCTCCAGATTCTTCCAAGCAGTTCATTGTGCAGACATATGCCTCTGAACATTGGATAGGAGCAGTCCTGTCCCAAACCAGTGATGATGGCCATGACCAGCCTTTAACTTTCACTAGCAAGAGGTTACTCCCCAGGGAGCAGCGTTGGAGTGCCTTTGAGAGGGAGGCCTTTGCTGTTTTGTGGTCACTGAAAAAGCTGAGACCATACTTGTTTGGTATTCACTTTATTGTTCAAACTGACCACAGATCTCTCAGGTGGCTGAATACAAATGAAAGGTGAGAACCCTAAGCTTTTGAGGTGGTCCATCTCCCTACAGGGAATGGGCTTTTCAGTGGAACATAGACCTCGGACTGCCAATGCAAATGGCCTTTCCAGGTTCTTCCACTTAGACAATAAAAACTCTCTTGGGAAAGGTTACTCATCCTCTTTCGTTTCGGAGGGGGTTATGTAGGAAAGTACCCCTTTTTGACATGGTTACAACAACATACTTCCCCCAACACACACACACACACACACACACACACACACACACACACACACACACACACACACACACACACACACACACACACACAGGGATCCTGCTAACCAGGCCCCAGCACCAGTGTTCTTTCACAAAACTGTACCATTGTTTCCACAACTGGCACACTTAAGTGCCTTGTAAAGAGTACCCATGGTACCAAGGGCCCTGTGGCCAGGGAAGGTCTCCAAGGGCTCCAGCATGTATTATGCCACCCTGGGGGACCCCTCGCCAAGCACATGCACACTTCCTTTGCAGCTTGTGTGTGCTGGTGGGGAGAAAGTCAAAGTTGACCCGCCATCCTTCTCAGGGTGCCATGCCCACAACACACTGCCTGTGGCATTTGTAAGTCACCCCCTTACGGCCCTATGGCAGGGTGCACTATACCACAGGTGAGGGCATAACTCCAAGAGCAATATGCTCTTACAATGTCTAAGTCCATTCTTAGACATTGTAAGTGCAGTGTGGCCATATTGAGTATATGGGATGGGAGTTTGTCATTATGAACTCCCCATCTCCATAATGACTTCACTGAATACTCGGAAGTTTGGTAGCAAACTTCTCAGCACAATAAACCCACACTGATGCCACTAATCGATTTATTGGAAAATGCACCTAGAGGGCATCTTAGAGATGACCCCTGTATGTTAGCCAAACTGCTAGTTCAGGACTGACCAGTCTGTGCCAGGCTGCCACTTCCAGACGAGTTTCTGACCACATGGGGTGAGAGTCTTTGTGCTCTCTGTGGCCAGTAACAAAGCCTGCACTGGGTGGAGATGCTTCACACCTTCCCCCTGCAGGAACAGTAACACGTGGTGGTGAGCCTCAAAGACTCAGGCCTCTTGTTAATGCCCCAGGACACTTTAGCTAGTGGAGATGCCTGCCCCTGGACAAAGCCCCATGTTTGGCGGCAAGTCCGGCTGGAAAATTAGGAAAAACAAGGAGGAATGACCACCTCAGCTGGACCACCCCTAAAGTATCGAGAGCTGAGGTAACCCCCTCCTAGCAAAATCCTCCATCTTGGTTTGGAGGACAGGGATTGATAGGGTTAGGTCTGTGTCCCTCTCCCTAAAGGGAGGGGACACAAGAAGGATGTACAACAAACCACATCAGGGATAGTAGCCATTGGCTACTGCCCTCTGACCCATGTAATGTCTCCAGCTTCTAAACCCCTGCTAAAAGAAGACTCATCCTGCAGGACCAGTGACCTATGAAATGCCTGAAGATGGCTGTCTGCAACCCAGAGGACCAAGAACTCCCGTGGACAATCGCCCCTGTCCAAGACGAAACTCAATCCAAGGAGTCCAGAGTCTCCCCGGATATGCGAGTCCTGCACCGACCCCCTCGGCCCGTGTCCAGGTGGCCCAACTGTCTGGAGCTGGTCCCCAGGTGAGTCTGAGCAAGTGGCCACCCTGGGTTGACCCCTCCTGTCCACGACCACAACGCCTGCAGCCTGAATCCGGAGGACACCCTTGACCGCGACAGAACCGGACGAGGATTCCCGACACCAAAAGGTACCCCTGCACCCACAACCCCCTGGCCTTGGGGAAACCAGACATACAGTGCAGCAACCTCTAGCAGACAGCCCCCCTCCTTGTCCAGCCTTTGAATTCCCAGAACCGACCCTCTGGACTTCACCTGTAGCATGTTTGTAGCCTCCGATGTCCCCCTACAGGAAAGCATTGGGAGCTTGGTGCTGTGTTTGCACCCGACCGCCCTGTGCCACTGAGGGGGTGTGTTTGGTGCGAACCTGTGGCCCCCCGGGGCTCCTCTAATCGCCCCAGGTCTGCCCTCCGAAGACGTGGGTCCTCAACTTTAAACAGGCCTGATTCTGAGTGCGCCCTGTCTCTATAGAAGCCCATGTTAAACTGACCTCGACTTTGACTTATGCACGCGGTCAGCCCCATGTTGCTGGTGGTGGGTGTTTGGGATTAACTTGATCCCTCACCTGTGGACATCCTAACCCCTGGAGACTGGAACTGTACATTTTGTACTTACCTTGAAACTGTGCTAACTTTTCTTCCCCCGTAGAACTGTTTCTGAAAATTGCAACTTTTTAAACAGATTATTGCTATTTATTCAAATAACGTATAACTTGCCTGCCAATTTGAAACAAAGTTGTATTGATACATATGTTGGATACTTACTTGCAAATGTATTTACCTACAACTTGAATCTTGTGGTTCTAGAAATAAAGTATCAATATATTTTGGTACATAAAAACAATTGGTGTGGAGTGTGCTTCATTTATTGCCTGTGTGTCTACAACAAATGCTTTGCACTACCCTCTGATACGCCTAACTGCTTGACCACACTGCCACATAAGGGAGCATTAGTATTATCTACTTTAGCCTCTGTTAAGCCTCTGGGAAACCCCTGGATTCTGTGCACACAGTTTCATTTTGATATAGTATATACAGAACCAGCTTTCTACAGTGCTGCTTGTTTGGCAAGACATTCGGGACAGCATGCAATGACATCCCTGGACACTGGGGACAGCACGCAATGACATCCCTGGACACTGGGGACAACACGCAATGACCTCCCCGGGCCACTGTCATGTTCTCACTGAAGCCCAGCCACACAGCCCGAAGGGGAAGTGTCTCACCAAGACAGCTTTCGTTCTGCAAATGAGTAACCACTACAGCTTGGTAATCCACACCTTTTCAGCGAAATAATACTGCAGTCGTGGTCACAAACTACTGATAAATTCATTGTATTTTGTATCTCAAATAGGAGGGGAAGCCGCTTTCATACCATCTTAATTGTGACTTGGAGTCACCAGAACTACTTTTGTGGGTGTGATAGGCTTTTCTAACAAGCCAGAGGTTTACACACTTGCTGATGAAAACCCTGATATCTTTCTAATCACAGTGTTTGTTGCCACAAAAGTGTTCAGTAAATCTGTCTCCATTGAATCACAATTGCAAGCAATGCATAATGATATACATTACATGATATGAAGCAGGAGGAAAAGTAGACCGACCCTATCTAAACAGGTTCTGAATATCTGCTTGACCGATCAACTGTGTAGCCACCATCATTTGTGTGCAAGTAGAAAAGCTTGGTAGAGATACACTGATTCTTTCACGCTAGCCTTGCAAACGTCATGAAGATGTACACCTTATATGTATGGCTGCTGTGAATGACACTTCATAGAAAGGGCAGTAACTCTCCCAAAGACATACCTACTGGCTTTCATACAGTAGTACAGGATGAAGGCTGATAGCCAATTTATGATTTTTTGCTACGTAAGAACACCCTCTGCCTGGGTGACTAAGGCACAGAAAGAGCAGACTAGTCTAGTATACATGGCTGAGCCAATGTAGAACATGAGGCTACATCTAATATTCAAATAGTGTAGCCTCTGCTCAGCTGCATTAGTGAAAAAAAAATGCAAGATGACAGGTTTGTTAATATGAAAGTCTGATTGAATATTCAGAATGAACTTTTATGTTTGATCGAAACATGGCAAAGAAGAAAAATGTCCCTTTCACTGTGAATACTTGAATTTTTTGCACTCATCCGGAGGATGTTAGGGTAAAACGTAGAGCTATTTTCCAGGAGAGGGTTTTCAAATATGCCTTGTGAACTGGCCTGAAAGAGGGGGGGGTTAAGTGGTTGATCAACTGTGAGTACACTGTTCTGTCCCTATGGGACCACTAGATGATGCATTGGGGATAAGGTTCTAAACAACCCCTTTCATTATTTGGAGACTGAGACACGGTGCAGTTTTCAGAAACAGTTCCTGGGGGGAAGAAAAGTTAGATTGTTTTACTGGAAAGTACAACACTTACAGTTCCAGTCTCCGGGGGTTAGGAAGTCCACAGGTTGGGGTTCAAGTTAACCCCATACACCCACCACCAGCAACACAGGGCCTGCTGGGTGCAGAGGTCAAAGTGTAGGCAAAATTAACATGGGCTCCTATGGAGACGCGGGGTACTCAGTTTTAGATCTGCAGGCAGGTATGTTCCCATGTCTTCAGAGGGCAGACCTGGCAGGTTTAGAGGAGCACTGGGGGGGCCACAAGTAGGCACCAAACGTACACCCTCAGCGGCACTGGGGTGGCTGGGTCCAAACAAGATGTTGGGTATCCTATGGTGCTCTATGAGGCGACCCCGGGGGTCACTCAGAGGCTGCAGATGAGGTCCAGGGGGTCCTCTTGGGCAAACCGCAGGCTGGACAGGGAGGAGGGCTGCCTGCTGAACATTGCTGCACTGGGTGTCCAAGGCCTGGGGGCTGCAGGTGCAGTGGGTCCCTAGGCGTCTGATATCTTCCTCCGAGCTTTCACTGTCAGGGGGGTCCTCGGGATTCCCTCTGCAGGCATCGTCTTGGAGGGGTGGAGAGGTCAACCCAGGGTGGGCACTTGCTGGGAATCGCCTGGGATCCTTTCTAGCTGGTTGGGACATGTGAACACAAGCCGTAGGCGTCTGGTGCAGGGTGGTTAGGACACATGCATTCGGAGTGAGGTTGGAGTCCGTAGCTGTTGGTTTCTTCTTCTTGGACAGGGCTGCTGTCCGCAAGAGTTTTTCGACCTTTTGGGTGCAGAGCAGGAGACCGGTCGGTAGGGCTGGGGCCAAATCAGTTGTCATCTTCCTTCTTCTCTGCTGGGGGTTTCTGCTTAGCAGTCCTTCTTGTTAGGTCGACAGGAATCTGGTGAGCTGGGCTCATGGAAGCCCTTAAATACAAGATTAGGGGTGTTACAGAGGTCAGAGCGCAGAAGCAAGGCTACTGTCCCTTGGGGTGGCTACACCCTTCTTGTGTCCACTCCCTTTGGGGAAAGGGCACATTCCTAACACTGTTGGTCCCTGTCCTCCAAACCAAGATGGAGGATTATTTAGGGAAGGGTCAGTTTAGGTCTGGACACCTTAGAGGTGTTCCTAGCTGAAGTGGTCACTCCTCCTTATTTTTCTCGAGTTTCACGCCGGACTGGCTGTCAAAATTGGGATTTTGTCTCCACTAGCTTGAGTGCCCTGGGGCACTGTAACACAAGGCTTGAGCCTTTGAGACTCTCCGACAGGTTTGCCAGTTCCTGCGGGGGGAGGTCTGAAGCATCTCCACCCAGAGCTGCCCCCCCACTCCACCCTAACCCCCATGGGGTCAGAAACATGTCTGCTAGTGGCAGGCTGCCACAGACCAGTCAGTCCTACACTAGAGGATTGGGTAAAATACAGGGGGCATCTCTAAGATGACCTCTGTGTCCATTTTTTAATAAATCCCACACTGGCATCTGTGGGGGTATATTGTGCAGAGAAGTTTGATAACAATCTTCCCAATATCAGGGAAGCCATTATGGAGCTGTGTAGTTCGAAATATCAAACTCCCAGACCATATACTTCATATGGCCACACTGCACTTAATGGACTTAAATACTGTAGGGGCATATTGCTCATGCAGCTATGCCCTCACCTGTGGTATAGCGCACCCTGCCTTAGGGCTGTAAGGCCTGCTAGAGGGGTGATTTACCTATGTTCGAGGCAGTGTTTTGTGGGCATGGCACCCTGAGGGGGATGCCATGTCTACTTTGTATTTTTATTCCCCACCAACACACACATTCTGCATTGGCAGTGTGCATTTTTGGTGAGGGGGTTCCTTAGGGTGGCATAACTCATGCTGCAGCCCCTAGGGACCCCCCCTGGTCACAGGGCCCTTGCAATTTTGTGATCCCTTTTACATGGACAATTTGCAAGCTAGGATTAGTACATCAAGTCCAAGTCACATCCATGTCTTTACAATTCACCAATGTGGTTTCCTTTAATTAAACATAAGGTCCACTTTATAGGACACTTACCATTCACTCTGGACCGTGACAAACTTAAGTTATGAGCTGTGGTATTCTCTAGCGAGTGTCTAGTTCCAAGCATATTAGCCTCTTTGCCTGATGTATGGGTCAGTTTAGAGTCTGGTGAATGTGTTACAATGTAAATATTGTTTTGACTGTGGGTATGTTTAAACTGTTCAATCATTATTTATACAGCACTGCTCTATCATCCCTGAGGGTATCCGGGCGCTGAGGTTTTGTAGGTCTTAATCAAAAAGCCAGATCTTGAGTCTCCTTCTGAAATCTTCCAGGGAGGGTGCTGTTCGTAGGTGGAGGGGCAGATCGTCCCAGGCCTTGGCAATGTGGGAGAAGGAACGCCTACCACTGTGGCTGTGACAAATGTGGGTGGTGAGGGCCAGGGAGGTGGAACACAGCTGTCTGGCGGGTTGGTGCAAGTTCATGCAGTGGCTGACATATGCCAGTCCCAGGTCATATAGGGCTTTGTAGACGTGTCAGAAGCTTGAACTGGTATCTGTTCTGGATGGGGAGCCTGTGGAGGTTCTTGTGGTGGGGGTGATGTGGATTTCTTTGGAGAGGTCTAGGAAGTCTGGCTGCTGCTTTTTGTATGGTCTAACATATCTTGAGGTGTTGGGTGGTGATACCAGAGTAGCTTCTGTTACGGTAGTCTAGCCTGCTATTGATGATGGCCTGAGTGACTGTCTTTCTGCTGTTGATGGGGATCAATCTGAAAATTCTTTGGAGCATGCAGAGGGTGTGGAAGCAAGAAGAGGTGACTGTGTTGATTTAGAGCTTCATGGTGAATTTGCTGTCTGATGATGCTAAGGTTGTGGGCGTGTTCTGTCGGTGTGGGTGTGTTTGAGCTCAGAGGGCCACCAGCTGTTGTTCAATGGGGAGGTGTTTTCTTACCAAAGATCAGCATTTCTGTGTTGAGTTTAAGGCAGTTGGTCCTCATCCAGTTGGCGACACTGGTCATGGCGTTGCAGAAGTTTGCTCTTGTGATGGCGGAGTCTTCAGTTAGCAAGAGGATGAGTTTTGTCTCGTCAGAATAGGATATGAGGAGTCCAAGGGGTTTTGACGATGCCTGCAAGGTGACTCATGTAAGTGCTGAACAGGTTGGGGCTGAGTGTCGATGCTTTGGGTATGCCGCAGATGATGCTCTCAGGTTTCAGAGGTGAAGGGTGGCTGGCGGATTCTCTGCGTTCGTCCTGTGAAGGAGTTGATCCACTTGCGGGCCTTCCCCCGGATACCGAAGCTGTTCAGTGTGTTGATGGTGTGATGGGATATGTTGCAAATGCTGCTGAGAGGTCGAGGAGAATCAGGGCTGCTATTTCACCACGGCTGAGGAGGGATCTGATGTAGTCAGTGGCGGAGATCAAGGCAGTCTCAGTCCTCTGGTTGAGGCAGAAGCTGGATTAGGAGGCCTTGAGCAGGTTGTTTTTTCTTTCCAGGTGAGCTGGGGTCAACTGAGGGTCTCACCTCATCGTTTTTCTATCTGTCAGGCAATGCTGCTGTGGTGATGAAGACGTTCAGAATGTTTGGGAGTGCTGTGCTGATTTCCATGGTTCCGAAGTTGAAAAAATGATGGGGGCAGTAGTCTGGGGGTTCTCTGAAGTGACTGGAGGACATACATGGTGAGCACAATCCATGTTGTGCTCAGGTGGCTGGTATCTGTTTGTGGGCAGAGGTTGTTGAAGTAGAATTAGGTGGGTTGGGGGTCGAAGTTGTTGGAGATGGTGTCTATGTGGAAGAGTCCCTTCATTTGGTTGGTGCTTGTTTCGATGTGGTCCATGAGGGCTTCTCGTTTTGTCCCCCTGATGCGTTAGTGGTACTAGTTTAGGGTTGATTTGTAGGCGGTTCGGTCGGAGGTTTCTTTGGTGGAGTGTAATTGTTTCTGTAGTAGATTGCAGTTGAGCTTGATGGTTCTGATCTCTGGAGTATACCAGCTGGCTTGTCTTGAGGCTTTGTTGGTTTTGGCTGGCTTCATATGGGAGACTCTGTCAACGCATTTAGTGATCCAGGCGGAGAAGTTCTGAATGGCCTGCTCTAGGTCTGAAATGGCTTTGGGCTGGATGGTCCATTGGGTCTCAGTCACTTTGCCTCAGCTGCGTTTAGAGGAACATGGTGGGAGGAAGGTCTGGGAGGGCTCCTGCAGCCATTTTTGTTTATTGTGGTTACATTTCATATTGTGTGGCTGAGACCAGGATTTTAAAGACCTATTTAAAATATATGCATTGTGAACTAGTGTTCTTGAGTGTGTAGTTAATTAATAAAATAGGGTTTTGGATTCTGCTGAATACCCTTGTAGTGTCTCATGTGCTTAATGATTACCTGAAACACATCCTCAGAAGACCATCAGTAGAGGGTTTCATTATATGTGTCTTCCTAAGACTCCGACTCTAAATATAGTCAATCGCCAGGGCCCTCATGGAAACCTACAACCATTACGTGTACATTCTAGGGAACACGCCATGACCCATCACCACACACACTACCTCAAAAAGACTCATCACAAACAAAAGGATCTTAACTCTGGGAAGCAATCTTTTCAAGAGCCTCACCTCCATGTCAAGTAGTGGGCTGAGAGTGCCATGTCTTTGCTGACTAGCCATGGTTGAAAAGACCTCCACAGTTGACTCTGCTGACAGTAGTTGAAACCATTTGGGTGCTGCTTAGGCCCATCAATGACAGAACAGTCTTGGCATTGAGAACTCCTCTCTCCAGGAGAGCACTGAAACCTGTTTCGTCTCTGTCCAGAGGAAAATGAGAAATCAAACCATAGCCCAAAAACTATATAAATTGATCCTGTAATAGGCCATGTAGTGGAACGGCCACCCTCCACAAAGCCTCCACATAAGAAAAGGCAATTAACATTTAAGGTGGCTCTACGTGAAAACATTAGGACTTATTCAATCACTAAAAAGGAGCAGAAGCAATCCACTGACTCCAGAAATGGTGGCATCTATAATACTCCTTAACTGTGACTTGCGTTTAAATAAAATGTTTAGTCCCCAGCAATGCTCCTTGTTTGGGTATTTGTGGAAATAGGTCCTGGTCTCAGATTCCCTCTTTTCCTCCTCAACCTCTGTTCACACTGAGCCAACGTAATCCCCACTTGAGTGAGAAATTATACCCATCTCCGAATACCTCTGTAACCCAAAGATCCCAATCCAGGGCTGTGGGCAGGAAAAATAGAGTATATTGAGTTTCTGAACTGTTAGACAGGTATGTGTAGAAGAAAGGGTTTGGTGTGGGCAACAGGTATTTTGTTGACTGTTTGGTTAAAGCAGGACTGAGGTTGCCAGGATGTTTGTCTGCCCTCCGTGGGAAAGTTGGAAGACAATCATGCTGTGGTGGAAGGTAATATGCTGCACAGCAGTTGGGGCACTGGAGAGTACAGAGCCTGTGAGGCTTTACAGGTAAGGAACAGTTCTGTGCTCTAGTCACAGCTGAGATTGGTACTCTGTACTGACCTTCTGCTAGCCATAGACCATTAATATACTATGTTTGAAAGTATTTAGAAAATATCTACCTGCAGTTAAGTACACATCTTCCTGTCTTGAAAAAATGAAGCATCGCAGACAACTTGCTCCTCTCAGCTGCCGAACAGTCATGTCATTGGCATAATTGCTGGTTTGCTAAGAATAACTTTACTGTGCCAAAGAAAGTTGCAAAAAGAGCAGTTGGACTAATAGAACATCTAAAATAAATGTATAAGATTGTAGGAACATTCGGGGTCTTAGTCTGATGAAGGTTGTATTTTGCACACATGCGTACTTCATTGCAATGGCATACAGATAAAAAAAGATGTTAAATTACATGTGAGACAAGCTGTGGCCTAGCACAAATTCATGAGCATTCTCTTTCATCTTCAGAGGCAAAAGACCTTGGAGGTTAGAAATGGTATGCCTTTTAGCTTATTGTATTCATGTTGTAGACAGCAGTGGTACATGACAGGGACTGGCATAGCTGTTGGCCATTACAGCCCACAAAAGATACCTCATTTTTCTGATGGATACAACTACCTGTGGATTCCTCACCTAATGAATACTCCCATGGCGCCAGCATTCGACGGAAATCTTCTTCCTAGTCTCTGCACGTCGACGAGGACGTCACTCTAGCCCACGCGACGCCGTCTGACATCATACAGGCAATAAGAGGTCCTCGACGACGTGCCGACGTCAGTTCCCTTTTTTCCGTGCATTCGAAACGGTTATCTTCGAGGGAGCAACTGTTACTTTCGTGGTTACAGTGTATTTTTTGCTGCGTAGTCCTTCGCTGCAGTAATAATGTCGCAGAGAAAGTCGGGTTTTAAGCCTTGTTGTGAGTGTGGGGGCAAGATGTCAGTTACGGATCCTCACTCCGACTGTCTTTGGTGTTTAAGCTCCGACCACGACGTCTCGACTTGCGATTCATGCCAGCACATGAATCCAAAGGCCCTCAAGGAACGTGAGGCGAAGTTGTTTATGGCGAAGTCGAAGAAAGAAAAACATCATAAGAAGTCTTCTTCGCCAAGGCATCGGCATCATCGAGACTCCCGGCGCCGTAGAGAATCACGGCGCCATTCGAGCAAGGAGACTAGTTCCAGGTCTTCGGATCGGCGCCGGAGGACTTGGGAGGTCAGTCCCACGGTCACGCCGCATCCATCGACGCCGTTGCCCTCTCCGGCGTCACCGACTTCACCTGGACAGGCGTCGGTGATTGAAGTGGTGCAGCCTCTGGTGTTGTCCCCGGCGTCGCAGACGTCGAGGCCGGCGTCGGGGTCGCCTTCGATACAGGCACCCCAGTATCCGGCTTTTCCCACCCCTGGAGCCGATAGTACCGCATTCCTAAATGCGATGTATACCATCTTCCAACAGATGGCTCCAGGGGGTGCTCCGGCTTGCCCTTTGGCCTTTTCATTGGGTGATCCTGCGCCTCTACGGCCGGCACCCTTTATGCCCTTTCTCCCTTTTGGGAACGTGGGCTCGGTGTCGGTGCCGGTGGCCGCTCCGGTGGCTTCGGAGGGATTGGCCCCGGAGATTTCCATCCCGTCGACGTCGGGATTTCGTCCTGTGACTCCGGTGGGTCCATCTGCTCCGAGTGCTCTTTCATCGGCGCCGAAGTTACCTGTGGCGCCGGACGCGGCGTCGGTGGCTTCTGAAGATCGGCGCCGATCTTCGGCTTCGGCGGAGGCATTGTCGACTCCGCGTATCGAGCAGAGGCTTCATTCGAGGAGACGTGCTCTCCGTTTATTAGAGGAGCAGGAGTACCAACGAGTCCTGGAAGAAGGAGAACTAGAGGACTCGGGTGATGGACTGCATGGTCTAGATACAGCCAGTGGGCTGGACACTTCCCCTGAGTGGGATCTTTCGTCTCCAGGGGAATACACGGAGGAGGCTGCTTCCTTTCACGCAGTGGTACGGAAGGCAGCTAGTTTTCTGGACCTGCCTTTGCCGGTGGCAGAGACAAAACAGAACCTTCTGACAGAGGTGCTTCATCCGGCCTCAGCTGCGGCAGAGCCTCTATTGCCCTTTAATGACGCTTTGCTGGATCCGGTGCTAGAGGTGTGGAAGAGACCAGTATCTTCCCCAGCGGTTCATAGAGCCGTAGCCAGGAGGTATCGAGCTGCACCAACTGACCCTGGCTTTCTTTCTAGGCACCCTACACCGGAGAGCTTGGTGGTGCAGGCCTCCTGTTCATCCAAATCAGCGCATGGTTCTTTCCCGACGGTGCCTGGGGACAGAGACTCGAAGAAACTGGATGCGCAGTCCAAGAAAATCTTTTCGTCCTGCAGTCTGGCGTTGAAGGCCACCAACGCAACTTGTATCCTGGGGAGATATATTCGTGCTCTTATGGATGACATTTCCTCATCATTTACGGAGCTTCCCCAGGGTCTTTTGGATGTTGTTTCAGATGCCCAGGCTGCCGCGACCCAGATTATTCAGTCTGGGCTGGACACGACCGACTCAGTGGCCAGAGCAATGGGCACGACTGTGGTGGCAAGGAGACAGGCCTGGCTCCGTAATTCGGGGTTTTCTGCAGATGTGCAGTCAACCCTATTGGATCTCCCTTTTGATGGGGACAAGCTGTTTGGCGCCAAGGCAGATTCGGCCTTGGAACGTTTTAAGGAGAGCAGGGCCACAGCCAAATCGCTAGGACTCCAAGCTCCTTCTTCCTCTGCCTCTTCCAGGATTTTCAGGAGGTTTCGGGGATTTGGCCGTGGCTCTTCCTCCTCTTCCTTTCGGGGGAGATTCCAGCAACCTACCTCTTCCCATCCCTATAGATCTTTCAGAGGGAGAGGGAGGGCCCGCACCAGAGGAGCCTCTCAGCAGCACTCTGCCTCTTCCTCGTCCTCTGGAGGGGTGCAGCAGGGAAAGCAGCCTTAGGCTTCCACCATTTCCCACTCACTCCTCTCCTGTAGGGGGAAGATTACAGCATTTTCTCTGCAAGTGGAAGACTATTACGACGGACACTTGGGTTCTCAGTATTGTGGGAAAAGGCTACACCCTTCCTTTTCGGGAGTTCCCGCCCGCCCATCTTATTGTTCAGAAGAACACCTCCTGTTGCTAGAACAGGAGGTACAAGTCCTCCTTTCAAAGGGCGCGGTAGAGTTGGTCCCAGAGCAGGAAAGGGGTCGAGGTTGTTACTCAAGGTATTTCCTGATTCCCAAGAAGGATGGTCGGTTGAGACCAATCCTGGACCTGAGGATCTTGAATTGGTTCCTCAAACAGGAAAAGTTCAAGATGCTGACCCTAGCTCAGGTGCTTTTGGCGTTGAACAAGGAAGATTGGATGGTGTCTGTCGACTTGCAGGATGCTTACTTTCATATCCCGATACTCAAGTCACACAGGAAGTATCTCCAGTTTATGGTGGGATCGCAGCACTATCAGTTTGCGGTCCTTCCGTTTGGTCTTACTTCAGCACCTCGAGTCTTCACGAAGGTGATGTCGGTGGTTGCGGCAGAGCTCAGAAGGAAAGGGATAGCAGTATTCCCTTACTTGGACGACTGGTTGATCAAAGCAAAGTCGCCGGAGCTTGTGTCACATCATCTGCAGTCAACGACTCAGTTGTTGTTCGACCTGGGTTTTTCGGTGAACGAGCCCAAATCTCACCTGGAGCCCTCTCAGGGCCTCCTGTTCGTAGGGGCAGTACTGGATACAACATTGAGTCGAGCCTTTCCTCCGCCTCAGCGGATTCAAGATATTCAGGAATTGGTTCCAATGTTTCGAAATGGAGCGGTAGTTCCAGTCCTCAAGGTCCTTCGTCTGCTCGGTCTGTTTGCCTCCTGCATTCTGTTGGTCACGCATGCTCGCTGGCACATGAGGGCTCTTCAGTGGTGCCTCCGAAGGCAGTGGTCTCAACACAAAGGAGATCTAGAAGGTGCTGTCAAGATCTCCAGAGATGCTGCTGTGGACTTGAAGTGGTGGATTGCGAGCAACAATCTTTCACAAGGAAAGCCGTTCGCGCAGTCGCCACCAGTGGCCACGGTCATAACGGATGCTTCCACTCTAGGTTGGGGAGCTCATCTGGGGGATCTGGAGATCAAAGGCCTTTGGTCTCCAGAGGAGCAGATGTTTCATATCAATCTGTTAGAGTTACGGGCTGTACGTCTGGCTCTCAAGGCCTTCCTCCCTTACCTTCGTGGTCAGTCGGTACAGGTCCTGACGGACAATACTACCACGATGTGGTACATAAACAAACAGGGAGGAGTAGGGTCGTACCTTCTCTGCAGAGAAGCTCTTCGACTATGGTCCTGGGCAAAGGACCATCAGATTTGCTTGGTAGCAAATCATCTGGCCGGGGTCTTGAATGTACGTGCGGACGGTCTCAGTCGCCAATTCTCGGCAGACCACGAGTGGCGTCTCCATCCAGATCAAGCCCGTTTGATCTTCCAAAGGTGGGGGTTTCCTCGGGTAGATCTGTTTGCCACTCTGGAGAACGCGCATTGTCCGTTATTCTGCAGCCTCCAGTATCCGATGCAGGGAGCGTTAGGGGACGTGTTTCAAATAACCTGGTTCGACCAGTTGCTTTACGCGTTTCCTCCCATACCCTTGATTCCTCGAGTATTGAGGAAGATTCGCCAAGACCGGGCGCTAGTCATCTTAATAGCTCCGGATTGGCCAAGGAGGGTGTGGTACTCCGACCTTCTCCAACTCTCAATGTGCCCTCCGCTCCGTCTCCCTTTCAGGGCAGACCTCCTCTCGCAGTCGCAGGGGCAGGTTTTACACCCCAACCTCCAGAGTCTGCACCTACATGCCTGGAGATTGAACGGGGCAACCTGAGTTCCTTCTCTCTCCCGCCTGATGTAGTGGATGTTATATTAGCGGCCAGGCGACACTCCACTAAATCTATCTATGCTAATAGGTGGTCTAAATTTGTTGCGTGGTGTGGAGAGAGGCAGATTGATCCCTTACATGCTCATCTATCGGACGTTTTCTCTTTTGCTCTGTCTCTAGCGCAGAAAGGTTGTGCAGTGGCTACCATTAAGGGTTATTTGTCGGCCTTGTCAGCCTTCATTTGTCTTCCAGACCAACCATCGTTATTTAAATCCCCTATTGTTATCAGATTCTTGAAAGGTCTTCTAAATAAATATCCTCCAAAACCATTCGTTATGCCGCAATGGGATTTGTCCTTGGTCCTGACTTTCCTTATGGGGTCCCCTTTTGAGCCTATGCATTCTTGCCCCTTAAGGTATTTGGTTATTAAAACAGTTTTCCTGGTAGCTATAACATCTGCAAGGAGAGTGAGTGAGTTGCAGGCCTTATCAGTAAAGCCCCCTTATACAACTTTTTATGGGGATAAGGTGGTGTTGAGGACCAAGGCTGCTTTCCTCCCGAAGGTTGTTTCACCCTTCCATTTGGCTCAGACTATTACTTTGTCCACGTTCTATCCTCCGCCTCATCCTTCTAAAGAGGAAGAAAGACTGCACCGTCTGGACCCAAAGAGGGCGTTGAGCTTCTTTATTGATAGAACAAAGGATTTCAGGCTGGAGGATCAGCTGTTCATCGGGTACGTGGGCAAGAGGAGAGGAAAGGCAGTCCACAAGAGAACACTCTCCAGGTGGGGGGTTCTTTGCATTAAAATCTGTTACTCTTTGGCAAAGAAGGACCCTCCTGAGGGCATTAGAGCTCATTCCACCAGAGCTAAGTCGGCCACTTCGGCCTTGGCCAGGGGTGTTCCTGTGGTTGACATCTGCAAGGCCGCAACTTGGTCGTCCCTTCACACTTTTGCGAAACATTACTGTTTGGACTCTGAGGTCAGAAGGGACGGCCATTTTGCACGGTCAGTGCTGCAGGATTTCTTGGTTTGACCATTTAGGCACCCGCCACCGGGCGTGGTACTGCTTTGGGACTCTATTCATTAGGTGAGGAATCCACAGGTAGTTGTATCCATCAGAAGAACGAGTTACTTACCTTTGGTAATGACTTTTCTGGTGGATACATTAGCTACCTGTGGATTCCTCACGGTCCCACCCGCCTCCCCGTTGCCTTTCTGGTCTTACCAAGTAATCCTTGAGTGCGCTCCTCTTGGTCTTCAAGGTTGCAATAGACGTTGTATATATGGATACTTGTGTATATTATCTGTATATATATATATGTATATATCTTTGTGTACATACATGATTTGCACATATTTGTTCGTTATATTAAATTTACAGCTATTCATTGCAATATTGTGTATTTTACAAGGTTATGGGATGTTGCCTTGCTCTTTCATTGCATTGGGTGGTTGTTCTCATGCACGTAAAAAATGTTGGTACTGACGTCGGCACGTCGTCGAGGACCTCTTATTGCCTGTATGACGTCAGACGGCGTCGCGTGGGCTAGAGTGACGTCCTCGTCGATGTGCAGAGACTAGGAAGAAGATTTCCGTCGAATGCTGGCGCCATGGGAGTATTCATTAGGTGAGGAATCCACAGGTAGCTAATGTATCCACCAGAAAAGTCGTTACCGAAGGTAAGTAACTCGTTCTTCAGTACACTAGCTAGAATTTCAAGATCTCGGTGGGGCCTGCACCCTTATACTGAGCCAAAAAAAGGTTGTAGCTCCAGGAATTGTAAACTACATATTGGCTTATGATCAGTTCTTATTATAGACTGCTTTCATGGCCTGCACTCATTGACTTTTATGTTGCTTCTCTCACTCTGTGCCTCTTCTCTTGTTCTTTGTGCCTTTTCTCTCGCACCTATTGCCTTTTCTTGCTCTTTATGCTATTTCTCTTGTGCCTTTTGAGACCTTTGCCATCTGTCCATCTAAACAGCATGTCCCTTTCAGTGGCTTCACACTACTCCTGCCCGCTTTTTATGCGTTCCACTGCTCCCCGCACTCCTTCCACTTCCCCCAGCCCCCAGTGCACCTTCCAATCCCAGGACCTAATTACGGACGGCTGCAGCGAGGATGCACTAAAGGCAAGTCTGTCTGCAACTGGACTCTGCTGGCTGACGTCATTCGAGCTCACAACATAAACATCGTTACTTATGCTCGTGACAAGAAACTGATACTGTCCCTCTTGGACAAAATAACCAACACCAGGAACAAGTTCTACACATGCATGACTAAAGTGGCCACCTGGATGGAATCGAATTGCCTCAAACCAAAATCGGAAGGACCAAAATGATGGTCTTTGTGAAAGATGTCTCCCCATGGGACTCCAACTCGTGGCCTACAGACTCTGGACACAAACCTTGCTCACAAGTGAGAAACTTCTGAGTCATCATAGACAACGAACTGGACATGATCACCCAAGTCAGCGCAGTGGCCTCTTCCTGCTTCCACACCCCAAAGATACTGAAGACAATTTCCAAGTAGCTACCAGACAGCACCAGGAAAACTCCTCACCCACACCTACAAAACAGTCCCTACCTAGTGGAACAGCCACATTCACTTACTCCAACGTTCCAGACACCTCTGCTCTGCCAGTCTCACACTAGCACTCAACCCACACGTACATAAAAGCAGAGCAGGGGGACTAAACCTTCTTATCCTGACCCCTGAAGCCTGGAAAGACCTTCAACAAAACACCAGAGCCTCCTCCACTCTTCTTGACTTCCCAAGAAGCTGCAGGCATGGATTTTCATGGAATCCCTCTAGGGCTGGCCTCAAATACCTGCCACAGGCGTCTGGATACCCTCACGGGTGATTAGTGTACTATAAAAACACCAATAAATGAATAAAAACACTAACTTATCCACGTACTTGTTGAATAGTTTGTGGAACGCCATTGAGGTGCAAGCTCTAAAAAAAAAAAAAAAAAAAAAATCTAGTGTCTGCTTCAGTGAATACAGCTGGTGCTCTTGGAAGTAGGTAGACCCAATGAAGATCCATCCGATGAGGGCCATCTACTGGCTCCTGATCTCTGCAGTATATGCGTTTCTTTGAGCAATACTACATCATTGAATACAGTTACAGGGTGAAGCTAGCAGGCCTCTGCTGAACCCAAGAGAGAATGAAAACAGATGGTTTATTTTAGTGACAATATGCCAAAAGTATCTCAGAGGATACCCTCACTTAGGAGGTAAGTAATATACAAAAATTATATGTACACAAACCCAAAACAGGTAACTAACAGTAAGAAAAGAAGTGCAAACAATGTAGAATCACAATAGGATGCAATAGGTAGACATAGGCCTAGGGGCAACACAAACCATATACTCCAAAAGTGGAATGCAAATCACGAATGGACCCCAGGCCTATGGGAGGTTGTAGAGGGTCGCTGGGACTGTGAGAAAACAGTAAGGGTGTCCAAAATACCCCACCCCAAGACCCTGAAAAGTAGGAGTAAAGTTACCCTACTACCCCGGAAAGACACAATAGCCGTGATAGGGGATTCTGCAAGAACCACAAGCACCAGCAAAACACTGAAGACGGATTCCTGGACCTGAGGACCTGTAAAGGAAGGGAACCAAGTCCAAGAGTCACAAAAGTGTCCGGGGGGGGCAGGAGCCCACAAAACCCCGGATGAAGGTGCAAAAGGGCTGCCTCCGGATGGAAGAAGCCAAAGATTCTGCAACAACGAAAAGGGCTAGGAACTTCTCTTTTGGATGGAAGATGTCCCATGGCGTGCTGGAGGTTTTAGAAGTGTTTCCAGGCAGAAATGCCGCAAACAAGCATTGCTAGCTGCAAGAGTCACGGTTGGGGATTTTGGGTGCTGCTGGGGACCAGGAAGGACTAGGATATCGCCCCTTGGAGGAGGAGACAGAGGGAGCACTCAGCAACTCAGAGAGCCCCACAGAAGCGGGCAGCACCCGCAGAAGTACCGGAACAGGCACTTAAAAGATCTGAGGACAGCGGTCGACTCAGAGTCACAAAGGAGGGTCCCACAACGTCAGATTTCAACTCCGCGAGTTGGGCAATGCTGGACGGAGTGCTTTGTGCACAGGCTAGGCTGTGCACAAAGGAATCCTTGGAAAAGTGCACAGAAGCCAGAGCAGCTGCAAATCACGCCGTACACAGGTTTGCTGTCTGGCATGGGGAGGCAAGGACTTACCTCCACCAACTTTGGGCAGAAGGGCCACTGGACTGTGGGAGACACTTGGACCCAGCTCCTGTGTTCCAGGGACCACACTCGTCAGGATGAGACCGGACCCAGAGGACCGGTGATGCAGAAGTTTGGTGCCTGCGTTGGCAGGGGGAAGATTCCGTCGACCCACGGGAGATTTCTTCTTGGCTTCCAGTGTAGGGTGAAGGCAGACAGCCCTCGGAGCATGCACCACCAGGAAACAGTCAAGAAAGCCAGCAGGATGAGGCGCTACAATGTTGCTGGTAGTCGTCTTGCTACAATGTTGCGGTTTTGCAGGCGTCCTGGTGCAGTCAGCGGTCGATCCTTGGCAGAAGTCGAAGAGGGAAGTGCAGAGGAACTCTGGTGAGCTCTTGCATTCGTTATCTGATGAATAGCCCAGAGGAGAGACCCTAAATAGCCCAAAAAGGAGGTTTGGCTACTGAGAAAGGAGGCTTGGCTACTGAAAGAGGTAAGCACCTATCAGGAGGGGTCTCTGACGTCACCTGCTGGCAGTGGCCACTCAGAGCTGTCCATTGTGCCCCAACACCTCTGAATCCAAGATGGCAGAGGTCTGGGACACACTGGAGGAGCTCTGGGTACCTCCCCTGGGAGGTACAGGTCAGGGGAGTGGTCACTCCCCTTTCCTTTGTCTAGTTTCGCGCCAGAGCAGGGCTGGGGGATCCCTGAACCGGTGTAGACTGCCTTATTCAGAGATGGGCACCATCTGTGCCCATCAAAGCGTTTCCAGAGGCTGGGGGAGGCTACTACTCCCCAGCCCTTCAAACATATTTCCAAAGGGAGAGGGTGTAACACCCTCTCTCAGAGGAAATCCTTTGTTCTGCCTTCCTGGGACTGGGCTGCCTAGACCCCAGGGGTGCAGAAACCTGTCTGAGGGGTTGTCAGCAGCTGCAGTGGAAACCCCGGAAAGGCAGTTTAGCAGTACCCGGGTTCTGTGCTAGAGACCCAGGGATGCATGGAATTGTCCCCCCAATACCAGAATGGTATTGGAGTGGCAATTCCATGATGCTAGACATGTTACAAGGTCATGTTCGGAGTTACCATTGTGACTCTACACATAGGTAGTGGCTTATGTGTAGTGCACGTGTGTAATGGTGTCCCCGCACTCACAAAGTCAGGGAAATTTACCCTGAACAATGTGGGGGCACCAAGTAACTTGGCACCTAGCCTTCACCAAGTGAGGGTTAGACATATAGGTGACTTATAAGTTACTAATGTGCAGTGAAAAATGGCTGTGAAATAACGTGGACGTTCTGTGTAAGAATTGTCTGAGCTCCCTATGGGCGGCAAAAGAAATGCTGCAGCCCATATGGATCTCCTAGAACCCCAATATATGGGTGTTCCAGTGTGCCAATGAGAACTGGTAAAATTTGTCACTAGCCTGCAGTGACAATTTTAGAAAGCAGAGAGAGCATAAACACTGAGGTTCTGGTTAGCAGAGCCTCAGTGATACAGTTAGGCACCACACAGGGAACACATACAGGCCACAAACGTATGAACACTGGGGTCCTGGCTAGCAGGATCCCAGTGACACATATCAAACACACTGACAACATAGGGTTTTCACTATGAGGACTGGGCTCTGGCTAGCAGGATCCCAGTGACACAGTAAAAACACCCTGACATATACTCACAAACAGGCCAAAAGTGGGGGTAACAAGGCTAGAAAGAGGCTACCTTCCTACAGTGATCCTAAGGTTTCTTGGTCCAGGTTACCTAGAAGGCATTACAACAACACTTCCCTACCCTTGAAGTAGGCCCAGTAGTACGTAATGTCATATAAGGAAACCACAATCTCAAAAAGCCTTGTCTGATTATAGGGGTACAACTAAGTAATTCTGCTGTGAGGGTCCAATGTTTGACAGCCATGAAGATCCCTTTTTAAAATGTTACTATTTGCTTTACATCTTTCCTAATTCATGATGCGTCAGTTGCTTGTTTTAATAATGTTTTTGTAACAGTGTATGTCATTGCTCCATTAAAATACAATGTGTTTCTTGTTTGGACAGAAATTGCTTCAGAAACTGCCAGGCGTTGTACTTAGAGGTTTGCAACGCAGTATTTAACCAAAATAAGTTTAGTGAGTGATATGTGTAGCATTGAATTTCATACATGTATTTGCATGAGTTATTCCTTGACATCAGGCTGGAAACCTTCGGTAGTCAGTTTTATCATAGCAGTATTTCAAAAGAGCAACTGTCATTGGAAAAAAAATGGTAAAACCTTCATGGATTTCAAATAGCTCACTCTCCTCATTTTATGACCTGAATTGCAGCCATTTAGGTGGAGGGGATCAGGGCTCCATCCCCTCCTCAGATACTCCAACTGCTATATTTTCTACAGCTTGGCAATAGGGAATCCCGCTGAACTTCGTGTCTGAATCTGCACTTCTGGTCCCCAGATTATGATACCCTTCTAACAAGGGTAAAATTTCTTTGTGCCCTATTTAATTTGTAAATGGCGGAATCCTTTCATAAAATTACCTTCTCCAAATCTTGTGAGCTTTGTGCTGCCAGAAAGGTCTGTACCGATGGCCATCATAGAAAATGTATTTTTTTTGTGTGCAGAAGCTGGGTCAAAATCAAATGAATGACATCTGTACAACTTTTAACACTAAGACCCTCATAGTTATGGGAAAGTAGATTGGTGTGCCTACTAAACGTGAAGTGTGCAGGGGAGCCCTCAGAAAAGTTTTCCTCTTCCAGGGGAGTCTCATCGATAGTCAGTAGTCATAAGCACTGAATATTCTCGCCCATGTTCGGGGACCCTGGAGCATATATCAAATACATAAATATTTAATGTGTGTGTATATATATATATATATGTTCGAGGCATGTGTAGCTGCAGATACACATGCTGTGCACATCCCGCCATCTGGTGTTGAGCTCGGAGTGTTACAAGTTGTTTTTCTTCGAAGAAGTCTTTTTTCGAGTCACGAGATCGAGGGACTCCTCCCATTTCGACTCCATTGCGCATGGGCGTCGACTCCATCTTAGATTGTTTTTTTTCCGCCATCGGGTTCGGACGTGTTCCTTTTCGCTCCGTGTTTCGGGTCGGAAAGTTAGTTAGAATCTCGGAAACATCGTCGGTATTGTTTGCGTTCGGTATCGGGTTAGTTACAACAGATCGACACCGAATTAAGAAGAGCTCCGGTGGCCCTTCGGGGTTTTCTTCCAACCCCGTCGGGGCCTGGTCGGCCCGGCCACGTGTCTCTTCAAGGCTGATGGAACGGACCTCATTCCGCTTCTGTCCAAAATGCCATAACAAGTATCCATATACAGATCAACATCTGGTCTGTAACTTGTGTTTGTCACCAGAACACAAGGAGGATACTTGTGAGGCCTGTCGAGCGTTTCGGTCCAGGAAGACACTCAGGGACCGAAGAGCAAGAAGACTGCAAATGGCGTCGGCGCCGACAGGACAAGAGCGTTTCGAGGAGGAGGAAGAAACATTCCCCACCCAGGAGTCGGACTCTGAGGAGATCGATCCCGAGGAAACGCCGAAAACTGTGAGTAAGATGTCGAAACCAAGAACTCACAAGAAAAGCGCTAAAGCCCAGGGGACGCCACCGCCAACAGGCCATGGCTTAACCCGAAAAGTAGGTGACCGTTCATCGGCACCGAAAAAGGGCGAGCTGGTGTCGAAGTCATCCGACTCCGGTCGAGATACCGGCACACAGCAATCTCGGGCCCGAGATAGTGGCTCAGAGAAGATTCGGCACCGAGACAGCGGCACCGAGAGAGCACGACGCTGAAAGTAAAAAAGGTTTCGTCGGAGCCGAAAAAAGCAGCTGAAAAGGTTTCGGTACCGAAATATCTGGCCTCGGAACCGAAAACAAGTTCCTACACTGAGGAACAAGGACTGTCCACACAAATGAAGACACATAGATTTGGACAGAAATTACAGGCAATAGAGCCAGATCACACACAAAGACGGCTCTTTGTTCAAAAAGATACAGGGAAGATCAGCACTCTTCCTCCAGTCAAAATGAAACGCAAGCTTGCCTTCCAAGACAAAGACAAACAGCCACACGCAAAAGTGGCTAAACAAGTAACACCGCCACCATCCCCACATCACTCTCCGCAACCATCACCGGTAGCCACTCCACCAATGATGCAATCCCCAACTCATACAGGAATGAGTCAAGATGACCCTGACGCATGGGACCTTTATGACGCACCAGTGTCAGATAATAGTCCAGAATGCTATCCAGCTAAACCATCGCCACCAGAGGATAGTACAGGCTATGCACAGGTGGTGTCAAGAGCAGCTGCATTTCATAATGTCAGCCTTCATTCAGAGCCCATTGAAGACAACTTTCTTTTTAATACACTGTCGTCCACACACAGCCAATATCAGAGTCTTCCTATGCTACCCGGAATGCTAAAACACTCCAAACAAGTGTTTGAGGAGCCAGTTAAAGGGAGAGCCATTACTCCAAGAGTAGATAAAAAATTTAAACCGCCACCAACAGACCCAGTGTACATTACACAACAGCTAACACCAGACTCTGTTGTAGTGGGAGCAGCGCGCAAAAGAGCCAACTCTCATACTTCAGGAGATGCACCACCTCCAGATAAAGAAAGTCGAAAATTCGATGCTGCAGGCAAAAGGGTGGCGGCACAGGCAGCAAACCAGTGGCGTATTGCAAATTCGCAAGCTTTGCTAGCCAGATATGATAGGGCCCATTGGGATGAGATGCAACACCTTATTGAACATTTACCCAAGGAGTTCCAAAAAAGAGCGCAGCAAGTAGTAGAAGAAGGACAGGGTATCTCCAATAATCAGATACGGTCAGCAATGGATGCTGCAGACACAGCTGCTAGAACTGTCAACACAGCTGTAACAATAAGGAGACATCCATGGCTGCGTACATCAGGATTTAAACCAGAGATACAGCAAGCTGTGCTGAATATGCCATTCAACGGACAGCAGTTGTTTGGGCCGGAGGTGGACACTGCGATCGAAAAACTTGAAAAAGACACTGACACGGCCAAAGCCATGGGCGCACTCTACTCCCCACAGAGCAGAGGCACATTTCGAAAGACACAATTTCGAGGGGGGTTTCGAGGGCAAACCACAGAAGCCACAACCTCACAAACAAAGCCCACTTACCAGAGCCAGTATCAGCGGGGAGGTTTTCGGGGACAATATAGAAGGGGACAATTTCAAAGGAATAGAGGAAAGTTCCAAAGTCCCAAAACTCTTCCAAACAAGCAGTGACTTCAAGGTCACAAATCCCCAACACATAACACCTGTCGGGGGGAGACTAACCAAGTTTTACAAACATTGGGAGGAAATAACAACAGACACTTGGGTCTTAGCAATTATCCAGCATGGTTATTGCATAGAATTTCTCAAATTCCCTCCAAACATCCCACCGAAAACACACAATATGTCAAAACAACATATAGATCTTCTAGGAGTAGAAGTTCAGGCATTGCTACAAAAAGAAGCAATCAAGTTAGTACCAAAACAACAAATAAACACAGGAGTTTACTCCCTGTACTTTCTGATACCCAAAAAAGACAAGAGTCTGAGACCTATACTAGATCTCCGAACATTAAATACCTACATCAAATCAGATCACTTTCACATGGTTACATTACAAGACGTAATCCCACTGCTCAAACAACAAGACTACATGACAACACTAGACCTAAAGGATGCATATTTCCATATACCAATACATCCTTCACACAGAAAGTACCTAAGGTTTGTATTCCAAGGGATACATTACCAATTCAAAGTGTTGCCATTCGGAATACCAACTGCACCAAGAGTTTTTACAAAATGCCTAGCAGTAGTAGCTGCACATATCAGAAGGCAGCAAATACATGTGTTCCCGTACCTAGACGATTGGTTAATCAAAACCAACACGCTAAGACGGTGTTCACAACACACAAAATGTCATAGAAATCCTCCACAAACTAGGTTTCTCAATCAATTACACAAAGTCACACCTTCTGCCGTGTCAAACACAGCAATACTTAGGAGCAACAATCAACACAGCAAAAGGGATTGCCACTCCAAGTCCACAAAGAGTTCACACATTTCACAATGTGATACAGACCATGTCTCCAAATCAAAAGATACAAGTCAAACTGGTGATGAAACTACTAGGCATGATGTCTTCATGCATAGCCATTGTCCCAAACGCAAGGTTGCACATGCAGCCCTTACAACAGTGCCTAGCATCACAATGGTCACAAGCACAGGGTCAGCTTCTAGATCTGGTGTTGATAGACCACCAAACATACATCTCGCTTCAGTGGTGGAACAGTATAAATTTAAACCAAGGGCGGCCTTTCCAAGACCCAGTGCCACAATACGTAATAACAGATGCTTCCATGATAGGGTGGGGAGCACACCTCAATCAACACATCATCCAAGGACAATGGGACATACAGCAAAAACAGTTTCACATAAATCACTTAGAACTGTTAGCGGTATTTCTAGCGCTCAAAGCATTTCAACCCATAATAAGACACAAACACATTCTTGTCAAGACAGACAACATGACAACAATGTATTACCTAAACAAACAAGGAGGCACACACTCGACACAGTTGTGTCTCCTAACACAGAAAATATGGCATTGGGTGATTCACAACCACATTCGCCTAATAGCACAGTTTATTCCAGGAATTCAGAACCAGTTAGCAGACAATCTCTCTCGGGATCACCAACAGATCCACGAATGGGAGATTCACCCCCAAATACTAATCACTTACTTCCAAATGTGGGGAACACCACAAATAGATCTATTTGCAACAAAAGAAAACTAAAAATGCCAAAACTTCGCATCCAGGTACCCACAAGATCAGTCTCAGGGCAATGCGTTATGGATGAGCTGGTCAGGGATATTTGCTTACGCTTTTCCCCCTCTCCCACTCCTTCCATATCTAGTAAACAAATTGAGTCAAAACAAACTCAAACTCATACTAATAGCACCGACATGGGCAAGACAACCTTGGTACACAACACTACTAGACCTCTCAGTAGTACCTCATGTCAAACTACCAAACAGACCAGATCTGTTAACACAACACAAACAACAGATCCGACATCCAAATCCAGCATCGCTGAATCTAGCAATTTGGCTCCTGAAATCCTAGAATTCGGACACTTAGACCTCATACAAGAATGTATGGAGGTCATAAGACAAGCTAGGAAACCTACCACTAGACACTGCTATGCAAATAAGTGGAAAAGATTTGTTTATTACTGCCATAATAATCAAATTCAACCCTTACACGCATCTGCCAAAGATATAGTAGGATACTTACTACAATTGCAAAAGTCAAAGCTAGCTTTCTCTTCAATAAAGATACATCTAACCGCAATTTCAGCCTACCTGCAAATTACGCACTCAACTTCATTATTTAGGATACCAGTCATAAAAGCATTTATGGAAGGCCTAAAAAGAATTATACCACCACGAACACCACCAGTTCCTTCATGGAACCTCAACATTGTCTTAACACGACTCATGGGTCCACCTTTTGAGCCCATGCACTCTTGTGAAATGCAATATTTAACATGGAAAGTTGCATTTTTAATTGCCATCACATCTCTAAGAAGAGTGAGTGAAATTCAAGCATTTACCATACAAGAACCATTTATTCAAATACACAAGCATAAAGTAGTTCTACGGACAAATCCAATTTTTTTTACCTAAAGTGATCTCACCGTTCCACTTGAATCAAACAGTAGAATTACCAGTGTTCTTCCCACAGCCAGATTCTGTAGCTGAAAGAGCACTACATACATTAGACATCAAAAGAGCACTAATGTACTACATTGACAGAACAAAACTAATTCGAAAAACAAAACAACTATTTATTGCTTTCCAAAAACCTCATACAGGGAATCCAATTTCTAAACAAGGCATTGCTAAATGGATAGTTAAGTGTATTCAAACCTGCTATCTTAAAGCAAAGAGAGAGCTGCCTATTACACCAAAGGCACACTCAACCAGAAAAAAAGGTGCTACCATGGCCTTTCTAGGAAATATTCCAATGAACGAAATATGTAAGGCAGCAACATGGTCTACGCCTCATACATTTACCAAACACTACTGTGTAGATGTGTTAACGGCACAACAAGCCACAGTAGGTCAAGCTGTACTACGAACATTATTTCAAACAACTTCAACTCCTACAGGCTGAACCACCGCTTTTGGGGAGATAACTGCTTACTAGTCTATGCACAGCATGTGTATCTGCAGCTACACATGCCATCGAACGGAAAATGTCACTTACCCAGTGTACATCTGTTCGTGGCATTAGTCGCTGCAGATTCACATGCGCCCACCCGCCTCCCCGGGAGCCTGTAGCCGTTTAGAAGTTGATCTTGAACATTTGTAAATTTGTAAATATATTACTTGAAACTTCATTATGTACATACGTATTCACTCCATTGCATGGGCACTATTCAGGTAACTCCTACCTCACCCTCTGCGGGGAAAACAATCTAAGATGGAGTCGACGCCCATGCGCAATGGAGTCGAAATGGGAGGAGTCCCTCGGTCTCGTGACTCGAAAAAAGATTTCTTCGAAGAAAAACAACTTGTAACACTCCGAGCCCAACACCAGATGGCGGGATGTGCACAGCATGTGAATCTGCAGCGACTCATGCCACGAACAGATGTACACTGGGTAAGTGACATTTTCCATATATATATATATATATATATATATATATATATATATATATATATATATATATATATGCACACACACACGCATATACATACATACACAAAACAAAACGTACACATACAGATCTATGCCCTGCTGAACTATAATTGATAGTAACAGGCCAGATACTGCTAAAGCTGTGATGTTTCAGATTTAAAAGAAATCTTCAGTAATCTTCAGTATCCACCATGAATCCAAAATATATCCAGGGATATGTCGAAGCAGAATGATTGCAAGTATGGCAAGAAAAAGGGCCATATCACTAGTGTCCATAAGGCCTTCCTGATAAAGCTAGAGCTCGAAGCAGTAGGTGGGAAAATGAAGAGCAGATGCCCCACAGTGGTGTCTAGCCAACTCTAATATCCTATGAAATAAACAGGCACTTCAAAATTATGACAACATGGAAAATATATTGACTCATCTTCCTGAAGACTCTCACAAAAGAGCAGCAAAACTTCAAAAAGTCCCCTTTAGATGCAGTTGATACAGCTATCATTCAACTTGCAACAGGCACAGTACTTGGAAGGCACAAATGGCTACATAATTCTGGTTTTAAACCAGATGTGCAGTCCAACATTGACTTTTCAGCCTTTCTGTGAATAACTCCCTAGAGGCTATGAAGCAGCCGAATGAAACAGCAAAGGCCGTGAGAGCATTACCGGTCTATAGACCATCCTTTCATGGGAGTAGCAGACATGGGAGATCAATGGAAGCAGCTTTCTGGTACACAACCCCTGAGACAGAGTGGAGGTAACCAGTACTCATTATCTATACAGTGGCAAAAACTATGCCAAAACCCATTCTTTCAAGGCAGGGGACAACTATGAAGTGGAAGCTATAAACGGTTTGTCTTCAGCTCCTCACCAAGACTATCTTCTCACTCTCCTCCTTGCCCTTTCCAAGAACAAGTTCACCGCATGTGTGACCGAACTAGCCACTTGTATAAAGTACAACTGCCTCAGGACTAGACTGAGGTGGTGATCTTTGAGCAGGACATCTCACTGTGGGACTCCACTTGGTAGCCGACAGATCTTAGACCTGCAAACTGGACATGTCCACTTGTTACCACAGTTACATTGTCCTGTGTTCGCACACTTTGTCGATGCTCAAGAAAATCTGCAAGTGGCTACCGAACAACACCAGGAAAATGGTCACACAAGCCCTACTCACAAGCAGACTGGACTAAGAACACCCTAAACACACAGGGATTACCATCTGACGCACAAGAAGACTCCACACCTTCCAGAACGCAGCAGCCAGACTAGTCCTCAACATCCCACACCGGGCCCATATCAAATCTCACCCAAGGGAACTCCACTGGCTTCCAATACACACGCGCGCAGGCTTCACACTCCTCACCCACACGTACAAAGTACTTGACAATGCAGGACCTGCCTACCTGAACAGCCGCATATAACTCCACCAGCCCTCCACAAATCTCTGCTCTGCTGAACTCACTATCACACACGCCACACATTTGCGTAAGCATATTGGGAAGTTGTGCCTTCTCATACAATGATCCTAAAGCCTGCAGTAACCTCCCAGAGCACATCAGAGCCTCTTCCTCTCTTGAATGTAGCAAGAAGCTTAAGAACTGGCTCTTCGAGTAAGCCCTTCTGATGCTAGTATGACTGTCCTGATTTAACATCATGATACACTCATGAGTAATAGTACACTATAAAAATACAGGTAAGATAACATTGCACAGACAAGTGGGTTGTAGATATTGTAAAATATGGGTACTGTATAGACTTTATTATAAAAAACAAGCCTCCAAAATACCAAAAGCAGAAATACAACTTTTGAAAAGGGCCATAGAAAGGGTCTCTCACCAAGAGAAAAACACAGGTGTCTATTCTGTTTACTTTCTAGTCCCCAAACAGCACTTAAATATGCAATCTATTAGAAACCTGAGGTTTGTAAACGGGTACATAAAAACACAAAGAACCCAAATGACAACATTGTAAGATGCTGTTTCATTGCTGAAAGAGGGAGACTAAATGGCAGTAGTAAATCTCAAAGATGCTTACTTTCACATTCCTGTACAACGCTTACATACAGTCCCTGAGGTTTATAACAAGGAGAACATTAACAGTTCAAGGTACTGCTACTCTGCATCATATCTGCATACAGTGTGTTCACAAAAACACTTGTGATGGCACACCTAAGATGACACAACATCCATGTATGTCCTTGATTGGTTGAAGGTTAGTAAGAGCAAGTAGCTACTATTAGTGCAGGTCTTAATATGCAGGTCTAGTAGCTTGAATAATCTACTCGACCTAACAGTAATGCGCTTGACCCATAAAATCTACTGAAATTCTTGATCTCAGGCAAATATTTTATTTCACAATCCCTTTGCTTCATTATGGCACACAATAGCACCTTCAAATATGTGAATTCAGCATGTCTGCTGTATCAAAACTTTGTTTGATTTACTAGACTAAACGTTTGCTTCAGGTATGATACAAATCTAGCCCACACATAGGGTACACATGATCCCCAACTTGCCTCTTAGCGCACTAATTGCATTGATATGAGGGCAGGGCAGTAAGGTTACTAAGTTCATATTTAAAAACCCAAATTTAGTAAATGATATTTTCAAAGAATAATGTGGGAGTGCACTGTTATTTACAGAGAGACATTTTTCCATTGAAATGAGCACAAATCTTCCCTATGACATGCCGTTTTACTGTTAAAACTAGATAGTGTACAGATGATAATGTGTGGAAATTGAGTTTCAGCTAATATTTATCATTTGCCTTTTACCAAGTATTTTGATTTGTTTTGATCCTGTTAAACTTCTTGTTTCCATTTCACTTTAGAAGTACAGAAAAGTGCTTTCCTAAATACTGAATTATATTTTGAAATATTTGTACAATTTATTTACAAGTTATTTAACTGTTGTGTACCCAGCACACTTGTCGGACATTTCACTTTACAAACTCCTCTAACTTTACAGTCAGAGAAAGAAAAGTGAATACCAAGTTCCAGGATAACATAAGCAGCGGCATTTTTTTTTTTTAAGAAAACATTAGCTGACATTTGACCTTTTGTATTTGAACCACAGCAATTGTAACACGAGAAAACCAAGAATTAAAGGCAGGTTTGGACATGGACAGAAAATAGGGCACAGCACCAAAGTAAGTTACCCCTAAATTACTGAATTAGGTAGCTAAAAAGTGCCCCATGTTTGCAAATTGGGCAGTTTTGAACTTGTGAAGACACAAGTGTTTTGCAATATATGGGAGACTGCTTGGGTTTTGCTTACTGTAGGCAATGCTTATTTTAACACCGGGGAAATCACTGTAACAACTGGCCCAGCAGACCACAAACAGCCAAAAGAACAGCCCACAAACTGACCTGCCAGACTCACCCATTTGGCACTTTCTTATTGCATTGTATCAATCCGACCTGCTTTAAAGGCATCTATTGTTCATTCATTCATTCATTCACATTCATTTTCCAGCACTCTCACCACACACAGCCAGTAGTTCCTAAAAGTAGTTCACCCTGAAAATCTTACACACCTTAGCAAGTGGGCGAGTAGATTTTCCGAGGCCTGTAATGTCGTCAGACCCTTGCAGGGAAGGTAACACTATTACACAGCCTAGGGTTCACTATAAATTGGGGGAAATAGCCTCTCATTCCATACAAGAAGACATTCCTTGGTGCAGGATCAGACATAACCAAAGCAAATAGCCTACCTAACTGCAAAAATGATTTATGCAATTCTAGGGCGGGTTTCCCCTTTACCAGAAGTCACATGCTTATACAGTGAGTGCAGTCATGAAACTATTAGGGGTGATGGCATCCTGCATTCCCCTCGTTCCAAACACACAACTACACATGAGGTTAGTTCAAGAATGGATAACCAGCTAGTGATTTCAAACAACAAGTAGTTGGGAAGATCTAGTGATTGTTACTATTAAGGTCTACAAGGAAATGGTGGCATGAAGTCAATATGTTGAAGGGGCTACCATTTGCAGCATTCTTTCCACAATCCATCACAACAAATTCCTCACACACAGGGTGGGAAGCACATATGGGTACCCTCATGATAAGGTATTAATGGTCAGCTCAGGAAGCTCTCAAACACATAAATTACCTAGAACTAAAATATTTTTCCTATCACTGAAAGTCATTAAGAGCCAAATTTGTAGCTAAACAATTTCAATATTAACTAACACAGCAGCAATGTTTAAATTACGCAAATTGTGGGTGAGCGGAGCAGTAGGGGGTCGGATGCACAGTGTCATATTCACTGTCACAGCAGGCTTGGTCGATATGGTAATGGGCCATTAAAAACATTTCTCCATCAACATTTCATTAATAGCAAGACATGTTAGAGTTGTAGACCACACAGAGGGAGACAAATTAGGCAGATCAGGTGCTCGCATGACTGGAAACTAAAGCAATCTGTATCAGACACACTTTTAGCACTGGGGAAAACCTCATGGACCTCTTTGCAAACAAAAAAAACCCCACATAAATGCCAGTCCTTCACACCACAGTGGATCGGTTGATACGCAATACTTGTGTGCACTTTTGCCCCCATACCATTGATTCCAGCGATTCTGGAAAAATTCAGTGTTCAACATGGCTATATTCAGATAGCTTTGAACCGGCAACACGAGCTGTATTTCTCACACATTCTACAACTGTCAAATCAATATGTCCAAATTCCATTACACAAGGACACCTTAATCCCAAAAAAGTAAGAGTATTTTCTCCATGCCCAGGAGACCAGCAGCTGTGTGGGTGTGGCTCCTGCAATAGCAGAGTTTCTGCACTTGGTCTTGCCCAAAGCAACACGGAGTATTAAGAGGCAAGAGACCTCCTACTAGGAAATGTTAGGTTTCTAATTTGAACAGATGCCTCATATGGTGCAAAGACAATTTTCAAGATAGTTTGGATCACAACACTATCATAGTCAAGTACCTCACACTCCTCCTTAGATGTAAACTGTTGTACGCTTAACTGAGGATCAGTTTATCAAGCGATTGCAACCTAAGTGTGGAGGAATACATGCAAAACAAATTTTCAGTGTTCCTTTACTTAAGATTCATGGACGAATCAAAGAGACCATTCCCAGCAAACACAGTACCTACCCCTCAGTGGAACTTTAACCTAGTACTAGCTGGGCTGGTGAAGGAACCCTTTGAGTCGGTGCACAAAAACACAATAAAGCACCTTACTTTGAAGACTGTCTTAGTGGCAGTTATATTACTAAGGAAGGTAGGTGAGGTATAGGCATTCTCAATGCAAGAAAACCTTCAAGTCCATACACAAAGACTAGGTAGTCATAAGAACTCACCCAACATTCCTACCAAAGGTTATATCACTTTTTCACGTGAATCACACTATCATCTTTTTTCCAGAAACAAACACAGCTGAGAGAGCCTTACACACATTAGATGTCAGAAGGGTGGTTACCTACTACTTACAGGCTACTAAACACATTAGAAAGACAAATCGGTGCTTTATTAGACATCTACACAATCCCTACGGACAGCAGATAGCAAAGAATACTATGGCTAGATAGATTGTTCAAGTCATTGAAATGTGTTTTTCACTAGCTGTTAAGCCCTTAGTCAGAAAAACCAAGGGCACATTCAACTAGAGAAAAAAGGAGACAATATGGCACTTATGGCCAACTTGTCTATGCAGCAGATTTTTATTGCAGACACTTGGTCCTCAGAACATACCTTCACAAAACACTACTGCATACATTTAGAATCATGAAAAGAGCTTGCACTAGGTCAAGCAGTACCAAAAAAAAAAAAAACGATTTGCCTCTACTCCCTCATCTAATCCTCCTCCATTAAGGAGGTAATACTGCTATATAAGCCGTACAAAGCAAGTGAATTTGGGACATGTTTAATGCTGAAAATGAAACACGTTACCTACCTGTAATTATCTTTTTGCAGCTTGAAAATCATATAGATTTACATGTGACCCTCCGCCTCCCCATTCAATGAGGTATGTTTAGGAAGTATAAGATAGTGGGCACGCACATGGGCATTGGGGGATTGTCGAACCACCACTCACTGAACCTAGAGGGAGGTTTTACTACACAGGGCACTTCTAAACCCAACCACTGGGTGGTGAAATTGTGCAAAGCATATGAATCTAGAAGAGTTTCAAACTGCAATCTCTAGCTTGTTCAAACATTAAACCACCATGATCACACCAAACAACCTTTGCTTAAAAAACATGCAACAATATTGAGGCAGACCACATCTGCTACAAAAGATCCAACATAGACAGGCACCTAGTATATAATTACTACACATGCACTATCACAGCATGAAAAACATCATAATGTATACCTTACAACTGATTTAAAAAGTGAAACACTCAATATTATACTGCAACACAATATCCATTGTTTAGAAAATCTCCCAGGTCATATAAATATTCAACCTGCATCGTACAGTGTAGGAGGCTGACCTGGTTTGTAGTGAGTACCTTGGGTACTTAAACCTTATACCAGGTCCAGTTATCCCTTATTAGTGAAATGTAATAGTGTTCTAGCAGCTTAGGCTGATAGAGGTAGCTGTAGCAGAGCAGCTGAGGCTGAACTAGGAGACATGCAAATCTCCTGCAATAACACTGTAGTTACACAGTACTTATACACAATAAAAGACGATAATCAGTTTTATCAGTAATAAAGGTACTTTATTTTAGTGACACAAGGCCAAAAATATCTTAGAGGCAATACTCCTTCTGGAGTTAAGTATTATACATAGTATATACACTAGAGACCAAAATCAGGTAAGTACATAGTCACAGAATAGTGCAAACAATAGAAAATACCATAGAATGCAATAGGACGAAATAGGTCTAGGGGCAACACAAACCAAATACTAAGAAAGTGGAATGTGAATCACAAATTCCCCCCTAGGCAAGTGTAGTGTGTAGAGAGTCACTGGGAGTGTAAGAAAACACCAAAGGTAAGTAAAATACCCCGCCCAAGAAAGTAGGAGTAAAGTACTGCAAGTTTCCTTAGGACACACTACAAGTCGTGATTAGAGTTATTGCAAGAACCAAGAAAGACTGCAAGCAACAAATGGTGGATTGCTGGACCTAAAGACCTGTGAAGAGAGGAGACCAAGTCCAGAAGTCGCAGAAGATTCCAGGAAGGACAGGAGCCCCTGTCAACCTAGAAGATGGTGCAAAAGAGGATTCTCCGGTTGGAAGAAGTCTGCAGAAGAGCACCAAAGAAGATGGCTGCGGGTTCCTGCACGATGCAAAGGATGTCCCACGTGGAGACGTTGGATGCAGGTGAGTTGCAGCGCTGGATTTGTCGAACAAGCCTTGGTTCAAGCAGTGTAACAGATTTCGTCAAAATGACGCTGCCTGGACCCAGGAGGGACCTGGGGGGCCTCAACTCAGACTGAGTGGGCTCCCAACACTGGAGGGAACCCACAGATGACCAGACAGCATCCACGGGAGTCCCAGGACACACCAACAAAGATGGTGCAAATTGCGGTTGCTGCAGCACTACAAAAGAAGGTCCCACGCCGCCAAACACCAACTCAGCGAGTTGAACGTCACAGGATGGAGTGCTGGGGACCTGGGCCATGCTGTGCATGAAGGATTCTTGCAAATAGTGCACAGAGGCCTCAGGAGGTAGAGATGACGCGGTGCACTTGGTACTGTCGCAAACGGAGAAGGCAAGCTCTTACCTCTGCCAAATTTGAACAGCTTGACCTTAGGACAGTCAGTGTTGAAGGAGTCCACCACCTCTGTTCCAGGGAGCACGCTCGTCGTCCGGAGAGGAGTCCCAGTGAACCGGTCGTCGTCTTAGATGGTGCCTGCTGGAGCAGGGAAGTGACTCAGTCACTCCACGGGAGACTTCTCCGGTCCTTCTGGTGCAGGGTGAAGACCGAGAGTCCTCAGAGCGTGCACACCTTGGATACTGTTGCAGTTGCGGGCTGGAGTTGAAGTTGCAGAGTCACAGTAGCCTTCTTGAATGCTTTGTTGCTGTTACAGCGGTTCCTGGAGCAGTCTGCGGTTGATCCGATGGTCAGAGGATGAAGCAGGAGTTGCAGAGGATTCTCGGAGGAAACTTCAAGCCAAATCTGAAGAGGAACCCACAGGAGAGACCCTAAATAGACCTGAGAGGGGGATTGGCTACCTAACCAGGTATGCACCTATCAGGAGGGGTCAGTGACGTCACCGGCTGGCACTGGCCACTCGGAGATCTCCAGAGTGTCCCCACACCTTGGAAAACAAGATGGCTAACATCAGGGACACTGGAGGAGCTCTGGGCACCACCCCTGGGGTGGTGATGGACAGGGGAGTGATCACTCCCTTTTCCTGTGTCCAGTTTCGCGCCAAAGGAGGGACTGGGGTTCCGTGAACCGGTGTAGACTGGTTTATGCAAGGAGGACACCATCTGTACCCTTCAAAGCATTTCCAGAGGCTCTGGGAGGCTACCCCTCCCAAGCCTGTAACACCTATTTCCACAGGGAGAGGGTGTAACACCCTGCTCTCAGAGGAAATGCTTTGTTCTGCCTTCCTGGGACTGAGCTGCTCAGACCCCAGGAGGGCAGAACCCTGTCTGTGAGGCAGCAGCTGTAGCTGCAGTGCAAGCCTCGGAGAGCTGGTTTGGCAGTACAGGGGGTCCATGGTGGAGCCCCCATGATACATGGGGTTGGCCCCCCAATACCAGATTTGGATTGGGGGGACAATTCCATGATCTTAGACACCTTGCATGGCCATATTCAGAGATAGCAGTGTGAAGCTACATGGAGGTATGGACCTATATGTAGTGCATGCGTGTAATGTCATCCCCGCACTCACAAAGTCCAGGGAAATGGCCCTGAACTATGTGGGGGCACCTTTGCTAGTCACAATTAGTAACTTTGCATCTAACCTTCAGTAAAGAAGATTAGACATAAATGTGACTTATAAGTTACTTAAGTGCAGTAAAAATGGCTGTGATATAGTGTGTGCACTATTTCACGGAGGCTGCAGTGGCAGTCCTGTGAAAGTGTTTGTCTGAGCTCCTTATGGATGGCAAAAGAAATGCTGCAGCCCATAAGGATCTCTTGGAACCCCAGTGCCCTGGATACCTAGGTATCATATACTAGGGACTTATATGAGGGGTCCAGTGTGCCAATTGGAATTGGTAAATGAAGTCACTAAACTATAGTGACTAATTTGGAAGCAGAGAAAGCATAAGCACTGAGGTTCTGGTTAGCAGAACTTCAGTGACACAGTTAAGCATTACTGACAACACACACATTAGGCCACAAACTATGAGCACTGGGTTCCTGGCCAGCAGGATCCCAGTGAGACAGGCAAAACATACTGACAAACAGGTAGAAATTGGGGGTAACATGACAAGAAAGATGGTACTTTCCTACATCAGTCACTGAAGAACAAAACACAAAAAGTCAGACTATAGGAAGCATGAATAAATATTGAAATACAGACTGTTGCTGTGTAACAGTATGTATCACCACACACACAAAAGTAGCGCCTCAGCTCCATGCCCCCACTTCAGTACCTAACCGCACAGTGCAACATAACTAATTTACAGTCAACTGTTCCTACAGAACGAGAGACCATTATGTTGGTGATACCATACATAACCAATAACAGTTATACGACATTTAAAAAAAAAAAAAAAGAAAAACTGCCACAAACAATATATTTAAAACAACTCATTACGTTAAACTGGTTTGCACACATAATGTAAATAACCAACTTGCATTACTAGCAAAATCAAAATGACAGTCAATAGCAGCAACATTGAACGATATCAATTAAGTTATTTAGCACATCATGAGTTATGACTTACATGAGGTCAGAAGTAGTGCATGACAGGGGAGCAAATTAGTTAGTGTATCTAATCATAACTGGCGTTTTTCGATAATTTGTAGGTGTTTTTTTTTTGTTGCAAAATCAACTTTTCCATGTTATTGTGATGGATAAGACATGCCCTTTCGATTTTCAGGGTAATTGCAAGTTGCGAGTAAAGTGCTTCCCTTGCAGACAAATTATTTTATTTATTCCTTTTTTTTTCTTCTTTTTTTCTTTTTTTACAATTAGTGTTACAAGTGTGCTGGTGTTAGAATGGCAAAGTGAAATGCATTTGTAGCTATTGAATTCTGCCTGCTTTCGCTCTGATTGATCTTCGGGCATATCTCATGCCCCCAAGCAACATGAAGGCAGGACAGGTACAGTTGGAAAGGGAATAATGTCCGCTTGCCAACAATACCTTTCCCTAGTGGATAACTGCTTGGGAAGGAGTTGTTTCTTTCTGTAATAGTGGTTACATTATTATGTGGTTTATTCATGGGCAAATTATGTGGATGAAGAGTTCTGCAATGAGTGTGTAATTATTTGTAATAGTATTTTAGGTGAGACACTTAGTAAATATTAATTTGATTAAACTATTTTTTAAAGGGAAAGAAGCAATGGGTTTGTGCCATTAGATGATGTCATCAATGATGGCTGCAGTTTCCCAAAATGTATCAGTACTCCTGCAGGTCCTTGTGCACCTAGTTTGGCAACTGTAAGCCTAAATGGATCAGAGGCATAAAGATTATTTATGCTTCAAAACAGCGAGTTATACTGTTCATTTATTATCTAAGCAGCTACTGTTGCTAAATATTTACTAACGATGCAGCTCAGTTCACTTTAATTACCTCCTTCAGTTTAATGGTGGCAAACAAACGTGGGGAAGTAGACAATGGCAATTTGGCATTTTTCATTCTTCTTTAATATCAGGTCAAATTTGGAGAAAGGTAAATTAAATCTCACCTCCTGTGAACGTTAATGTTGCTCATTCACCTGTATTTCTTTTTTTGTTCCCCTT
Source organism: Pleurodeles waltl (assembly GCF_031143425.1). Lineage (NCBI taxonomy): Eukaryota > Metazoa > Chordata > Amphibia > Caudata > Salamandridae > Pleurodeles > Pleurodeles waltl. The sequence continues at coordinate 1,226,885,296 of NC_090445.1, read as the reverse complement.
CCTCTTTTTGTAGGGAAGGCTCAATGGAAGAATCTATCATCCGTGTGGGCTTTGTTACTTACAACAAAGTGCTTCACTTTTACAACGTAAAAAGCTCACTTGCTCAGCCACAGATGATGGTCGTGTCAGACGTGTCTGACATGTTTCTGCCACTTCTTGATGGATTCCTGGTGAACAGTAAAGAATCAAGGGCCGTCATCATCAGGTACTTGGAAGTTGAGAATACCTTTTGTCACACTCAGATTTCTGTGAAAGCATGATGATAGATTTTATGCCACAAAACAGTGGTTAACTGTAATAGGGTTTTCTTTGAAGAGGTAAGAGCATTTTAAAGAATGTGGCATGATGCTTAGTTTGACAGAGTTACATCATGACTGTATAGTGTGCTACTGCCCCTTGTGTGACTTTGTAGTAATAATGCTTGGTCTGGGAATGATTACAAAAAATTAAATCTGAATTTGCAATCCAAAATAAGCATCTTTATCAGGCGTATTGTGTGGAGCAGTTGGGTTTTTATGTGTGAGCATCTGAAGTGAGCCACAAATGTTCTGCGGGTGGTTTGTTGCTACATCTAGCTGCCTAAGTGTCACAGATATAGGTGTTGAATTGTCTTATGTTGAGCTTGTCACACCTTCCCCAGTGTACCTGTACACCACTTGTAGGGCAAATTGCAACTGAAGTGACTTACATGGTTGACTTTTGATGCGTGAATACAGTCCAGTTCATCTTAAAGTTGATGTTTCCTTGCCTTTTTGTCATCTAGAAGACTTTCTGGTACTGTTCCCTAGACAAGCAATTAGCACTCATCTCCTTTGAGCTCCAGGCAGGCCACTCACCACTGCAAGCAACTCAGACTGCCACCTTTCATCTCTTATACAGGCCTCCTGCGCAGAACAATTTTATTAATGAATTCTCAGGTTTCCTAACCAGCCCATCAATCTGACATGCTCACTCCCTCTTGCTTGAATTTGGTCTCTCAGACAGGACAAACTCAAAGAAAACAAAAGGCTTCCTCCTCAAATTGGAAGCCACTCTTGACATGGTATAGCTTGTCTCACTGCCAACACTCTTCAAAAGCCACATCCTTGACCTTGTTTTCTCAAACTCATCCACAATACAATGCACACCACATTTATCCCTGGACTGAACAAGTGCTTTGCCATCCCCTTCTCCCTGCTCAGCATCCCATCAACAAAACACAGCCTTCCCAACAGAGAAGACAAACCATCAGATCCTTTTAAGACTTCTCCATAGCTAACCTTACACTTGAACTTGTCGCTCATCCTATCAGCTCCACGTCTGATAGGAACGTAAAAAACTCACTTGCTCAGCTACAGATGATGATCATGTCAGACGTGTCTGACAAGTTTCTGCCACTGCTTGATGGATTCCAGGTGAACAGTAAAGAAGCAAGGGCCAACATAGTCACGTACTTCGAAGTTGTGAATACCCTTTGTCACACTCTGAGATTTCTGTGTAAGCGAGATGATACATTTTATGCCACAAAATAGTTGTTACCTGTAATAGTGTTTTCTTTGAAAGGTTTGGGACATTTTAAAGGATACAGCATGATGCTCCACATCTGATGCGAATGCTCTTATAAAAAAAAACAACAAAAAAACAAAAAACCCTTCAACTCTTTTATGAAGAAACTGCGACTATCACACTCCCATAGGACGTGCTAGTCCTATGCTGCTCCCTTTTACTCTAAAGACTTTGCAAACAATAAACGATCAATCTTCAGACAAGAGGGAAATGGAGGACAACAGAACTATCAATGATAGCTCATGATAATGAAGTTGCTCAACGAAACACGCAGACATCTTATCCGAACAGCCACATCCAAGTACTATACCAACACTATCAGTGATGCCACCAACAGAAGCAGAGTACTTTTCAAGACCGTAACACATTGTATAACCCCCATTCCTCACTTCTCAGAAACGTACAATGCCATCAGCCATTTCAGTGAAAAAATACAGAAGATCGGACAGTGCATTTATGGTTCTAAGCCTGCTTCATATCTTACAGCCCCCTTTTGTCAAATCCTGTAATGTTCCACCTTCAAAGCCCAGCTTCTTCCATATCTGGCAAAAATACTCAACTCCCTGAGAGCCAGTTCTTTGGCTATCTTACATTCAGCCTTCATTAAAGATCTGTGAACACATGCTCAACATTGTCAATGCCTCCCTCAGTCAGTCCTCTTCCTAGAATCTCTTAAGACAGGCTATGTATCATCCCACTCCTAACAATAACTAAACTAGACCCTGATGACCTTTCCAACTTCAGCCCATTACTCATCTACTGTTCATCTGTAAGATCTTTTCCAAAGCAGTCCGTTTTCAGCTATCTCCTGCATGATTACCAGTCTAGCTTCAAATCACTCTGCAGCACAGATACTGCTACCTAACACATCCTAGGCGATGCCTTCCTAACCACAGATGAACCTTGCCTAGAGATATTGCTTGGCCTCTCGGCTGCCTTTGACACAGTCGACCATCCTGCCCTCATACAAACCCCCAAGACTAATGAAATGTAACTGTTCCTCCTCCTACCTTTCCAACCAATACATATTTAAAGAAAATCAAACCGTTTCTACCCAAAAGTGGACCTAGGAACCGTGGCCAAGCTTTCATACTCTGGTTGCGCCATGGCCTCCTAGACTCCACAGAAGGGAATACTACACACCACAGCACTTTTTATCCAGTGCCTGAAAACGTATGAGCTCATCACCCAGTTCCTGATGAAACTACATTGGCTGACCTTGCTGGCCTGCCTCATCTTCAAAACCAGCTGCATTGTGTGCAAAGCCATCACAGCTAGCATGCCTGCCTACCTTGCAGACAAGCTCCCCATCCCAGAAGGTTCTTCTCACACCCAAGACCAGGACAGCATGAGATTTCAACCGAAAAAGTTTAGGGAAAAAAGAAAGAAAATAAAAGCAAGGCAGCAGGCCTTTTCCATTTATTAACTCAGGATCTGGAGCACCATTGCTGTGTCCAGTAACCCCTACCAGAACTTCCCATCCACCCTATGCTGCTCCATTTTAGGAAAGAGTTGAAGATGCTCTTCTTTAAAGAATACTACATCACAATGCATCACTGTACATGTAGGAGCTACCTCACCAATCACTCATTGACTTTGTGCTTGCCTTTGACCCTGTACAGCATTTTGTTGCCTCTCATCAGATTGTGCTATAGAAATACCACATACATACATGCAGCTGTGCATCAGAGTATCCTCACTGATAATAATAAGCACAGAATGTTCCCGCCTTTGTGCCCAAACCTAGAACACTTTATTCTGAATAGAGCATAATCCATCTGTAATTGGAGGTAGGCACCTCAGTGTTCCATAGTCTGGTGATGCCTTCGTAATTCCAAAGAAAAGTCTAGCTTTTATTCCATTTTTCTTGTGTAGAGAAAAATGCCTTAATAGCTCTAAGACTTCATTGCAGCACCTATTTGAAAGCAATGTGCCACACTATTGAAAATAACTTCTAATCAACACTTAGACAGAGTAAAATGAAGAAAAGGGTGTCTTTCATGTTAAAAGTGCAGAAAACTACACAGTTGCATTCAGCAGAGTGCCTTTTAGAGCATGCAGTGTACTGGTAGTTATTCTCACAATCCAAATATTTTTTCCGGCATGTGCCAAGAGGAATTCAGAACTAACTTGGTTTCAGTACCTAATTTTTCTTCAGGATTGAAGATTTTTGACTTTTCGTTTAACATCTTTAAAATCTGACATTATTTTTTCACTGCTTTTTTCATCTGATTGGAAATTTTTCACCAAAATGCTATCTTGTTGTAAAGTATAAAAGTAAAAAAGCTTCCTCTGACCCACCTGCTGTTAGTGTGGTCTATCTACTAGCCACACGCTCAGGATGAAGCTCACATTTTGTCAAAAAGTGACAGAAAAAATGCAGGTTCCAAGCTTTTGTGCTTTGGTTATCTCAAGGCAGTTCTCACTTGGGGATGCCTTTCGGTTCAACTGGAGTTCGACTCCAGTATGCCTTCCCACCTCTACCTCTCCTGTCCACAGTTCTGAAGATGATTGGGAATATCCGAGTCATCCTTCTGGCTCTGTATTGGGCAAGGAAAGTGTGAACTTCTGACCATGAGTATTTGTTCTCTGATCCAGCTGCCCCTTCAGGATGTCCTCAGGTTGCAACAGCAGGGCAGGGTCTTACACCTGACCTTGAACAACTTAAACCTCCTTGCTTGGAGACTGAGTGGCAACAGTTGACTACCTTGATCTCTCTCCTGAGGTAGTGAATGTCATTTCGGCAGCCAGACATCGCTTCTCTAAAACCATTTATGTAGAATGCTAGGGGAAGTTTGTTGTTTGCCGTTCTTCTTAGCGTTTCCAACCCTTACAAGCCAAATCCACTGATATGATGCATTTTCTTAGGCAGCTGATACACATGTTCACGGATTCTTGATGTGCCCCGCGAATGCACAATTGCGTTCTGAGGCTGCTTACATTGAACACCATATTCATCAGATTGATCATTTAAGCTTGTTCCGTGAGTGAACTGCAAGCACTTTCTGTCCAGCAACCATACACTACCTTCTTTCGCGAAAAGCTAGTGCTAAGGACTAAGACAAAGTTGCTCCCAGCAGTTGTAACTCCTTTCCACACTGGGCAGGCTATCCCTCTACTCCATCGATGGAGAAAAAGATACTCCATTTCCTAGACCGTTCAAAAGCTCTAAGCTTTTACATTAATTGTACCAATGTCCATCAAGTGGACAATCAGCTCTTTATGGGGTTCTGTTGGGCAAGGAGGGGAAGGTAGTCCACAAACTAACCATCTCTATTTGAGTTGAACCTTATCTAAAGATCTGCTATGGCCCAACAAAAAAAACAGACTCTGGAAGCACAACATGCTCATCCCACCAGAGCAAAGAACTGCTACCAGAAAGTTTTACCGCTCAGACAGCAGTAGCAAAAGCAGAGGTACCGCCATCATAGAGACAGACAAAATCTTGTTCACAGTCAGAACACAAGAGCCCACTCTCGCTCTTCCGTTGTATCTGACCATCTGGTAGAGAAGTTCATAACTACCGACTAATCTGTCTTGATGATCCTTCAGGACAGATGTACCTCCAGTTGAACGCTCATCCTCACCAGTACCTCCAAAGCCAGCGCTGAATCATTTGCTGCAATTAAGAAATAGGTAAAACCTCTACTTCATAGAACAAACAACAGAACCCATTCCTCCTCCTCATAAAGGAAACAAATTTATTACAAATATTTTTTGGTTCCCAAGAAGGTTCCCAAGAAAGTCCCCAGAGGAGGGATTAGGTCAGCCCTCGGCCTAAGACAGGCCAACAAGTGGATCAAAAACAAAAGTCCAGAATGTTAGTTCTGCACCAGATATATTCCAACCTATGAGGGGAGATGTATGTGTTCGGCGGACCTACATGATGCTTGACCTATCAATGGGAGTGAAGCACAGAAACTTTCTAAGAGTCATAATGAGCAACACATGTTATTAGTACAGAGTTCTACCTTATTGCCTCGCATCTGTCCCGAGGACGTTCGACACATGCATGATGGTGGGGGCAGCTCAGCTCTGACAGAGATCTACATCTGTCCCTACCTAGACAATGGATTGGGAAAATGCGCACTGTCTGCTCATGATACGCAGTTGGCCTTTAGTACCACTTCCAGCTCATTATAACTTAGAATTAAGACTAGTCTTTCTTATAAACCTTGAGAAATCAACATCTCTAGGACAAATTCTAGACCACCTGGGAGTTACTGTAGACTCTTGAAAAGGAAATGTGTCTCATTCAAACGAAGGTTTGTGTACTAGTTTGCAGAAATGCAACACATTGCTGCAAACACTGCATCCAACAGCTTGACTGCTTTTTATGCCGGTTTGGGATCTGTTACCTGGTAAATATTTCTAGTGACCAGTGCACATCTTCATATGAGGCTGTATACCAGTACCTAGAAGATCAAAGTTCTTTATGGAAAGACAGTTGGGAAGACAAGTAAAAGTAAATTCTCACAAGTTAAACAGTCTCTATCATTGTGGTGTAAAATAAGTAATCCCTTAAAGGAAATTCCTTTCCATCATGATCTTCCTAACCAAATTATTTTGACTGAAGGTTCTCTGATAAGATGGGGTTTGTCATCTGCAAGATTTCAGTGTGAAAGAATGTGGTCAGACACAGCAACTTTACCACATTAATGTCCTAGGACTGAATGCAATTCATCTGGCCTTGAGGGCTTTCCCTCCATTACTGACTTTGAACTTTGATCTTGTTACAAACTGGCAATACTACAACTATGCACTATCTCAACAAGGAAAGTGGCACCAGATCATGAACACTGTGTAGGAGGCTGGTCTGGTTTGTTGTGGGTACCTAAGGACCTTATACCAGGTCCAGTTATCCCTTATTAGTTAAATGTAGGTAGTGTCTAGAGGTAGCTGTAGGCAGAGCAGCCAAGGCTGAACTATGAGACATGCAAAGTTCTTGTAGTCACACAGTACTCACACATAAGAAAGACAATACTCAGTGTTACCAAAAATAAAGGTACTTTATTTTACTGACACAAGGCCAAAAATATCTTAGAGGCAATACTCCTTCTGGAGGTAAGTATTATACACAATATATACTCTAGACACCAAAATAAGGTAAGTAATTAGACATAGGAAAGTGAAAACAATAGGAAATGTTAAAGAATGCAATGGGAGAAAATAGGTCTAGGGGCAACACAAACCATTTACTAAGAAAGTGGAATGCAAATCACGAATTCCCCCCTAGACAAGTGTAGTGTGTAGAGAATCACTGGGAGACTAAGAATACAGTAAAGGTAAGTAAATTACCCCACCCCAGAGCCCAGGAAAGTACTGCAAGTTTCCTGAGGACACACTCCAAGTCGTGATTAGGGTTATTGCAAGAACCAAGCAACACTGCAAACAACAAATGGTGGATTCCTGGACCTGAAGACCTGCAAAGGAATGAGACCACGTCTAGAAGTCGAAAGAAGTTCCAGGAAGGACAGGAGCCCCTCCCAACCCAGAAGAGGGTGCAAAAGAAGAGTCCCAGGTTGGACGAAGGCTGCAGAAATGCACCCAAGTAAGATATCAGCAGGTTCCTGCGTGATGCACTGGATGTCCCACGGAGAGAAGTTGGATGCAGGCGAGTTTTGGCGCTGGATTCCTTCAACAAGCCTTTGTTCCGGCAAAGTCGTGATTGGCGTCAGTGGTGCTACCTGGACCCAGGAGGGACTTGGGGCCTCAACTCTGTGTGAGGAGGAAGAGGGGGGGCTCTCTGCACTTTAGAGAGCCCTGAGAACACCAGATAACACCCACAGGAGTCCCAGGACACAGGGACAAAGGAGGTGCAAAATGCGGTTGGTGCAGCACTACAAAGGAAGGTCCCACGCTGCCGGAGGTCAAATCAGCGAGATGAGCTTTGCAGGATAGAGTGCTGGGGACCTGGGCCAGGCTGTGCACAAAGGAATTTTGCAAATAGTTCACAGAGGCCTCAGGAGGTGAAGAAGACAGTGCACAGGACAGTCTGTGTCAAAGGGGTCAACACCCTGTGTTCCAAGGAGCACGCTCATCACCAGGAGAGGAGTCCAAGAGAACCGGTAATCGACTTCTGGTGCAGGGTGAAGACTGGGAGCCCCTGGAGCGTGCACACCATGGAAACTGTTGCTGTTGCTGTCTGGAGCTGAAGTTGCAGAGAAAAATTACCCTTCTGGATACTTTGTTGCTCAGTGGTTCTTGGAGCAGTCTACGGTTAATCCGAGGTCAGATGATGAAATAGTAGTTGAAGAGGCTTCCTGCTGGAAACTTTCAAGTAGAATCTGAAGAGAACCCACAGGAGAGACCCTAAATAGCCCTGAGAGGGGGATTGTCTACCTTATCAGGTATGGACCTATCAGGAGGGGTCTCTGACGTCACCTGCTGGCACTGGCCACTCAGAGGCCTCCAGAGTGTCCCCACACCTTAGAGAACAAGATGGCTGAAGTTTGGGACACACTGGAGGAGCTCTGGGCACCACCCCTGGGGTGGTGATGGACAGGGGAGTGGTCACTCCCCTTTCCTTTGTCCAGTTTCCCACCAGAGCAGGGACTGGGGGTCCCTGAACCAGTGTAGACTGGCTAATGCAAGGGGGGCACCATCTGTGCCCTTCAAAGCGTTTCCGGAGGCTGGGGGAGGCTAGCCCTCCCCAGCCTATAATACCTATTTCCAAAGGGTGCGGGTGTAACACCCTCCTCCCAAAGGAAATGCTTTGTTCTGCCTTCCTGGTAATGAGCTGCTCAGACCCCAGGAGGGCAGAACCCTGTCTGTGAGGTGGCAGCAACTGTAGCTGCATTGCAAACCTCAAAAGAGCTGGTTTGGCAGTACTGAGGGTCCATGGCGGAGCCCCCAGGATGCATGGAATTGGCTCCCCAATGCCAGATTTGGAATGGGGGGGACAATTCCATGATCTTAGACACCTTACATGGCCATATTCAGAGTTACCATTGTGAAGCTACAGATAGGTATTGACCTATATACAATGCACGCGTGCAATGGCGTCCCGCACTCACAAAGTTCCAGGAAGTGGCCCTGAACTATGTGGGGGCACCTTTACTACTGCAAGGGTGCCCTCATATTCAGTAACTTTGCACCTAGCCTTCATTAAATGAAGGCTAGACATATAGGTGACTTATAAGTTACTTAAGTGCAGTGAAAATGGCTGTGAAATTGTGTGCACTATTTCACGCAGGCTGCAGTGGCAGTCCTGTGAAACGGTTTGTCTGAGCTTCTTTTTTTTATTTTTATTTTATTTATTGCAGGTGGAATTACATTGCGTATATCAATTGATCATAATCCTGAGTCATAAGTCAAACTGTGATCCTATTACACTTGCTATAAACCATTGATAAATATACTTCAATACTACCCACTACCCGCATCTCAATACTATCTCAAAACAACCCCCCGAATAAAAATCTTACAACTTAATCTCTCCCCCCCCCACACCTAAGCCTACTTCAAATTACTCAACTTCCCCCATATCCCTTGGTACCTCCGCATTGCTCTGACGTGCTAAGCATACTATTTTTCTTTTGCCCGTGTTGCCTCCATCTTTGCCTCATACGTAGGGGGCACTGGTGTTTTCCACGCCTGGAGAATCAGTGATTTGGCTATCAAAGTACCCGCAAATATTATTTGTCTAGAGAAGATGGACAGTTATGTATTTTGCGTAAAACCCCATAATGCCACTAATGGGCTGGGGGCTAACTCGTATGCTATCATGGTATTAATCTTTTGAAAGATCTTCTCCCAGTAACCCGCCAGATGTATACATGAAAAGCACATATGGTCCCAATCCCCCTGGGTTTTTTGGCAACATGGACACCGATCTGTTGCTGCCGGGTGCATTTCCTTTACTCTAGCAGGGGTGTAATAAAGCAACCATTTGGAGTACAGATCAATCTTTTTTAAATGTGCACCTCTAAGTACTTTTTGAGACACCTCATTGTGCTTTTGCCGCTGCTGTAACCGTATTTTACACCCTGTAATATTTTCTACTCTGACCAAGAATTGGGAAATTGCCTTAGTTGCGTGCCCACCTTGGAGTGTCTTGTACCATCTGCCAATACCTATTTGATTATCGTAAAAAGCCTGTCCTATAACTTTATTAGGGCCATCTCTTACTTTTTCTATTGAGTGTAGGATATGTTGGATTTGACAGTAAGAGAATCCTAAGCTTACTGGACTGTCCCTTTTTCCCATTATTCACTGTGCCCATGTTTTGATATGATCCCCTATATAAAAATCCGCTAGAGTCTTAATCCCTATCTCTTCCCATTTCTGAATACTTCTTTGATTAAGTTCTAGGCCTACCATCCATACATCCCTAACTCGGATTAGCCAGTGGATTTTAGAGATTTGATATTTTGCCTGTATTTGTAATATACTGAACTGAATCATTCCTGGTAATTTATATCTTACTTGTTTTGGTAGGCAGGAAAATTTAAGAAATCGTGAAAGCTGCATGTTTGTCTCTGCCAACATCTGACTAAGGTAGACATAAAAATGTGGCCTTTGTGCCGCTCTTGAAGCCCAATCCAATATTGTAGCTTCATAATAAGTTCGGATGTCGGGGAGTGCCAGCCCCCCCATCTTTCACTGCAAAAGTTAACTTCTCTAGCTGTAAGCGAGGTTGCTTGTAGTTCCATATGAATCGTCTTATTAATTAGTCTAGCGCGTGGATTTATTTTTTATTTTTTAGGAACTCTCAAAACTATGCTACAAAAAAGAAATAATAACAAAGGGAGAATCATCATATTTACCAATGCGGTCCTTCCTATAATCGTGCTACAAAAAAGAAATAATAACAAAGGGAGAATCATCATATTTACCAATGCGGTCCTTCCTATAATCGTCTTAGTAGATTTGTGCCAATCCAAAAGTAATCCTTGGGTCTTTTTAAACACCCTTGTGTAATTTAGCTGAAGCAAGTCAGCTGAATTCCTTGACACATATATGCCTAAATATCTGATGGAACTAAAAGATGCAGATGCTACCCGAATATCTTTTGGCAGGACTGATAATCCTGCTTTATGCAAGAGAGCCTATGATTTAGCTTAATTGATTTTATAACCTCCCTCCCCCCCCCCCCCCCAAAGTCTGAAAAAGCCTTGATCTTTGAAAAAGCTCTGTCGATATTATGTGGATCCACGCAAAGATATAGAATCATATAATCGGCGAATAGCTTCACCTTAGGTGCTGAATGTAGTGGGGCCTGTATATGTTGATCCTGACGAATCATCGCAGCCAAAGGCTCATTAAAAAGTGCAAACAGCACTGTAGACAGAGGACAGCCCTGCCGCGTGCCCCCCAATATCTGTACAAGTCCTGCTATTTGTCTGTTTACCAAGACCTTGGCTTGGGCCCTGGTGCATAACCTACGTAGAATCTGGATAAACTTCCCTGGGAAGCCAAACTTGCCTAAAACCATAAACAGTGCTTCCCATTGCACTAAATCGAATGCTTTTTCAGCATCGAGCATTATGATCGCCGCTGGATGTTGATTGTGAGATAAATAGTCTATTGCCTGCACCAAGAAGCTAGTGTTAGTGGAGAGTAACCTCCCTGGTAAAAATCTGCATTGGTCCTTATGTATCAATCTTTGCACCACCTGAGCCGTACGGACCGCAAGTATCTTGGTGAATAATTTATAGTCTTGATTTAAGAGACTAATTGGATGATAAGAACACAGGTATTCCGGTGATTTATCTTTTTTGATAAAACTAACCACTACAGCTCTTGAGAATTCAGCAGGGACCTCAGCTCCTTCTAATATTTCATTAAATAAATCTAGTAATATATTAGCGATTTGACCCTCTAGTATTTTGTAAACCTCTGCTGGGAGGCCATCTTCTCCTGGAGCCTTTCCATTAGGAGCTCCCCTTATAACTTCCACTACTTCTTTGAGAGTAATAGGGGATGTTTAAATATTCTGTGCCACTGAATCTAAATACTGTTTAATTTGTAAGTTATTCACTTGCATCGTTTCGGTATATAACTTACGATAGTGCGAGAGCTTTTTCCATCTCTTTAGACTGGCTAATCATTATAGCCAGCTCCTCATCAAAGATCGTTCTTATTAAATTAGCATTAGATCTCTTTTTAACTGACCAGGCCAAATATCTACCAGCATGTTCGCTTTCTTCATATTGCCTCTGAAAACATGTATGTCTATTAAGTATCTCCTGAGACAGATAGAAATCCCTTAATTTGGCCTGAGCCCTGCCCAGTATTGACTCAGTCTCCGGGCTGGGTAGTGATTGATTTCTTTTTATCGCCTGCTCTAGCTCTCTTTGAAGTCGATTGCTCTTTTCGTGAGCTACTTTCCCTAAGTGAGCCTTAAAGGAAATTGCCTCCCCTCGTACATAAGCTTTAGTGGCTCCCCAAATATTAAAAAGAGAGGCTGTCTTCTTGTTCACCTCTAAGAATTCAGTGACCAATGCTTTGAGATTAGCTACCCAGCCTTTGTCTGCCAAGAGAGATCTTTCTAATCGCCATTGCGGGGGACTGTTGATTGTCGAATTCGCTAATAGTAACCTAGGGAACAGAATGATCAGAAAAAGAGTTTGAGTATCCCTGACCTCTGCCACTTCAGTGCAAATGAAATTAGGATATAGTCGATTCTTGATGTAGTATTATACCTTTTTGAATAGCATGTAAATTCTTTCTCCTTTGGATGGTCGGCCACACATCTACTAAAGCTAAATCTGACATCAATTACGAAAGCATTTGGTAGGCTCTTGGTTTATTCTGTGTTTTGTTCCTCCGTGATGTATCCCATTGAATATTGGGTATAATGTTAAAGTCACCTCCAATCATAAAATAACCTGGAGTAAAGATAAATGAGTCTATAAAGCCTGCAATGACCATGCATCATCCTGGACCATAAAGGCTTACAAAATGGATCAGTTTGTCGGCCACCATAACAGTAACTACTATCCATCTTGCCTGCAGGTCTCTTAAAAACTGCCTTAATCTTCCCTGCAAATTTTCTAGAGAACAGTATTCCTACACCTCATACTGCGGCGTCAGAAGACGCAAAGAAAGAATAAGCGATATACACAGGGAGTTTAGGAAGCTTGCTTTTGGCCTTCAAATGAGTCTCCTGCAAGATGGTGACTTGTACCTGGGATGCCACCAGCCAGTTAAGAACCACATGTAGTTTGGCATTATTAGCAGCCCCATTTAGATTACATGAAGCTACTCTTAACTTGTACCCAGTCATTCCTTGGTATTCTACCCCATTGCCTCGCAAGGGAATTGTAGTATAGTAGCATTCTTGCTTACGCCCTCCTTCTGTACCTTGTCCTTAGGTAAAGGATATAGCGGACTGGTCTCCACCTGCATTTTTAGATCTAACTCCCCCCTGTGTTTCCCCCTCCTATGCCCACCCCCACCAATCTGCAACTGGATCTCTTGCCGAGTTTTTACCTCCACCCTGTGAACCTGCCCCTCCCCCCCCCCCAGCCCTCCCCCTTATACTTGTTGAGGCACTTTCCCATCCTGGCCCCTCCCTCCCTGGTGACCCCCCCTGCCCCCCCAAATATCCCAGAATTGAGTGCACTGACTTGGCATTCTCCGGCGGATGGAAGCGTACCAAAAAAAAACAGAACGTATACCAGAGCATTGAAGAATATGTACAGAAAATCTTATACATCCCCTATTTTCCTGCCTACTCCTCTTCCTCCTCATGCCTTGTTTCCCAGATTACCTTTGCTTGTCTTATCATCGCTTGATCCACACCCCCCCCCTTCCTCGCCCTCTATATTTATATATAATTTCAAAGAACTTAAAAAATCTTTTGCATCCTGAACCCGCTGAAAAATATGCATTTGACTGTTACAGAGAACTTTCAGTTTAGCTAATTGAACAATCCCAGCTGGTGCCCCAAGCTTTTTAAAGTCATCAATCAGTCCCACAAATTTGCGTCGCTGTTTAGCCGCTGTGGCCGACATATCTGAAAACACACGAAAGCTGAATAAATCTCCTGTCTTAAAATTCCTTCTTTTGATCGCCTGCGAGAGGATTTGCTATTTGTTCCTAAATTCCCCAAAGTTAACTAATATAGTACAAGGGTATTTTGAGTTTGTGCTGCATGTAAAAGCAACCCTATGTGCTCGCATTATTGAAAGAACTGCATCAGTCTTGGCTGTATCCGGGAGAATAGAGTTGCGAATGAGATCTGAAACTATCTTGGTAACTGAAGACGCTGCCTCCAAATCCTCCGGGATCCCTACAAACCTAAGATTCGAGCGTTGTGATTTATTTTCTGATTCATCTAGCTTGATCTGAAGCTCTTCTAGTTCTGATTAGATCCGTGGTATGATCGACCCAGATTGATTTCCCAAATCCTCAAGATCTCATACTCTGTTTGATCTTGGTTAATCTTGTAGTGAGGTGGGTGAAGTGAGTGTTCAGCTGACTAAGCTGATGCTTAGTCTCCTTGTGAGCCTTCTCCTGAGATAGCTTGATTGCCCTCAACTCTACTAAAATCTGTCCCATCAACTCTTCCATTGAGCTCGTATGTAAAAGGTTGAATGTTGAGGTGCGGCTAGAGCTAGAAATGGTGGGAATTAGATCTCTGTCAGCTTCAGCAATTGGTAATGCTGGTCAGGTACAGAACCATAGTTGTGTACAATAATGCTGGAAGTGGTTGTGGCCGAACATATGGGACTAACCAGCGCGCCCCTTTCGCCTCCCAGAGAAATCGAAGCTTGCCCAGGTTCTTTAGCATTGTCTTTTACCGCTGCCTTTGGATTGGCATGATCGCTGATTACTGAGAACAAAGGATAAATAGTCCTTTCCTTTTGTTGCGAACTGCCATCCTGGGCCATATGAGGGATATTATCAGAGGCGATGAGGCTGCCTGAGGACGTAATTGCATTAGTTAAGGGGGGATGAGTTGGTACTTCTGGTACTTGTGCTGCGCGAACTGGCAATTGTGGATGAACTTCTCCCAAATTGAGTCTCAAAGGCTCAGCAGGGAATGGTTGAAGGGGGATAAGACCTGTGAAGCGTCCTGTTCTGCTGCAGAATCTCTCCGTACCTCTCCTAGGAACCTTTGCCCAGAACCTGACCTTTGTCTGCTTGAGGCCAGAGTTAGTCTTTGCTTTGGGACCCTTCACATGTTTTCCCATCATTTAGGCCTGCTTGTAATCGCCCGCGGGAAGGGCTAAAAAAAAACAGTTGTGGGGGTTTTTTTTCCCCCCTTTTTCTTTCTCCCCTTTCTTCTCCCCCTTACCCTTTCCTTCTTCCTGCTTGATCAAGCTACAGAAAGTAATGCCTTAAGAAGTACCATTTTCACATTGTTCATACTGTTTTTTTTTCCCCAGCAGATAAAGTTTAATATGTCATCAATATTGCGCTGTAACTCTTATGTTCCCCGTATTTTACTGATCTTAAATTTCCCTGGCAGAATTGTTTTGTGGTGAGACACGATGGATGGGTATCCTCTGCTCTAATTGAATTTCTCTTTACCAAAACAAGTGTTCGTCCAGCGCCGTTCTCGCGACACAGGAGGTCCTGGAAACTTTTCACTGCCGCTGTTTCTGTTGCCCACCACTCTGCTTGTGATTAAGCTGCCCTGGAAACGCGGGGATGATGAGGCTGCTTATCCTCTTGTGCCGTTCTGGTAAGTTTTTCCCGCCTAATACCAGTGCGGGGTGTAAAACAAACAACCAACCGTCGTTCCTTCTCAGCACTCTGTTGTGCCTGTGCTTATAGCGCTCCAGCAGGGAGAGGGCTATGGCGCTCCCCGCAGCTCTAGTGCCAGTGCGGGACGCAAGTAAACAAACGTCCTCGGCACTCCACACCGCAGGTATGGCAACTTGTGTCCCTCCTCTGACAATCAACTTGTTCCTCCTCGATGAGGAGGTACAACAACGTGTGACAAGACTTGTTTCGAAGGGGTTTCGAGGGTGCTTGTGCCACTCCAGCAGCCCAGTCGCTCCTCTAACAACCAGGCCCTCCTGCGGGCGGGGGGGGGGTCACTATGGCGCTCACTTGCTGCTTCAGTGCAAATGTCGTTCCTCCTCGGCTCCCAGCACAGCATAACGCGAGTCGTGTCCCAACGATGAGGAGGTACAGCAGCTCGCGTCAAAAGGGTTTTAACGCAATCATTCACCCGTTCTGCTCCCCTTTGCCATCCTGCGAATCCCTCAGGCTCTCAGCTGCTGCAGAGGGGTGCCTGCTGAAGCAGGGAAGTGACTTTCACTCCACTCGAGTTTCCTTCGGTCCTTCTGGTGCAGGATGAAGACAGGCAGTCCTCAGAGCGTGCACAACCCAGAAACTGTTGCGGTTGCGGGCAGGAGCTGAAGTAACAGAGTTGTAGTAGCCTTCTTGGATACTTTGTTGCAGTTGTAGAGTTCCTTGAGCAGTTCTGCAGTTGATCTGATGGTAGAAGGTGAAGCAGAGATTGCAGAAGAGTCCTGCTGGAGTCTTGCAACACAGAATCTGAGGAAACCCCCAGAGGAAAGACCCTAAATAGCCCTGACAGGGGGGATTGGTCACCTAACCAGGTAGGCACCTATCAGGAGGGGTCTCTGACATCACCTGCTGGCACTGGCCACTCAGATGCTCCCAGGGGTCCTTGTCCATACTGAAAACAAGATGGCTGAACCCAGGGATACTCTAAAGGAGCTCTTGGCAACACCCCTGGGGTGGTGATGGACAGGGACGTGGTCACTCCCCTTTCCTTTGTCCAGTTTTGCGCCAGAGCAGGGACTGAGGGTCCCTGAACCAGTGTAGCCTGGATTATGCAAGGAGGGCACAGTTTGTGCACTTCAAAGCACTTCCAGAGGCTTTGGGAGGATACCCCTCCCATGCCTTTAACACCTCTTTCCAAAGGGAGAGGGTGTAACACCCCTGTCCCAAAGGAAATGCTTTGTTCTGCCTTCCTGGGATTGGGCTGCCCAAACCCCAGGAGGGCAGAAACCTGTCTGTGATGTGACAGCAGCTGAGGTTGCAGTGGAAACCTTGCCGAGCTGGTTTGGCAGTACTGGGGTCCATAGTGGAGCCCCCAGGGTGCATGATTTGCTCCCCCAGTACCAGAATCAGATTGGGGTACAATTTCACAATCTTAGACACCTTGCATGGCCATATTCAGGGTTACCATTGTGAAGCTACATATATGTATTGACCTATATGTAATGCACACTTAGAACGGCATCCCCACACTCACAAAGTCCGGGAAATTGGTCCTGGACAATGTGGGAGCATCTCTGCTAGTGCAGGGGTGCCCTCACACACAGTAACTTGCACCTAGCCTTCAGGAACTGAATGTTAGACATATAGGTGACTTATAAATTACTTGGTGCAGGGAAAATGGCTTTGAAATAGTGTTTACACTTTTTCACTTGGGGGGCTGCAATGGCAGTCCTGAAGAAGTGTTTGTATGAGCTCCTTATGGGTGGCAAAAGAAATGCAGCCCTTAAGAAGCTGCTGGAAACCCAGTGCCCTGGGTACCATATACTAGGGACTTATAAGGGGAGTCCATTGTGCCAATCTGGAGTGGAATATGGAGTCACTAGACTGTAGTGACAAATTTAGAAATGGAGGGAGCATGAGCCCTGGAGTTATGGTTAGTAGAACTGCAGTGACACAGTCAAGCTTACTGATAAGACAGTAAAACATACTGACCAATAGGCCACAAACTATGAGCACTGGGGTCCTGACTAGCAGGGTCCCAGCGAGACAGTAAAAAAACACTGACAAACAGGCAGAAATTTGGGGTAAAATGCCAAGAAAGATGGTACTTTCGTACACGCTATCATTGGAGTCTCAGGCAATTCGGTATTGGCTACAGACTAGAAACTTAACTACTCAAGTGATTGACCACCCAGGTCAGCAAAACTGTTAAGCAGATTTTCTAAGCAGATGCCTTGTAGACCACCACAAACAAGAACTGGACACTGGGATCTTGTTAGATACTTTTCAAGAAGGTGTAGTTTGTCTGACGTAAACTTATTTGTACAGTACAATATACCCAAAGCTCACATGGGAACTAGTGTCCTACTGAGCCGTGTCCTTTTGATCAACTTGTCAAAAAAGTTGACTTTATTGTGTCTGCAGCCCCACTGATTCCATCAATACTGCTCAAACTAGTTCTACTGAGAGAGTGGTGGTATCCAAATCTACCTCACTTATCTGTGAGACCCCTATGCAAACAGAACATTCTGTCAAGGATG
Organism: Pleurodeles waltl; assembly: GCF_031143425.1. Taxonomy (NCBI): domain Eukaryota; kingdom Metazoa; phylum Chordata; class Amphibia; order Caudata; family Salamandridae; genus Pleurodeles; species Pleurodeles waltl. Next base: position 1,226,867,561 of record NC_090445.1, on the reverse strand, counting down.
CAAGGCTAAATCCATCACCCCGATTTACAGTGATTGAATTTGGGGGCATGGTGTCTTAAGTCATTCAATAGAGACAGTTGAACCTACCACAAGAATATATTAACTGTCTTAAGGAGGTTTATGCATCCTTCTACAAGGGCGTCTTATGTGTTTAAGTGGAAGAGGTTTGGCATTCCTTGTTTTCTTCATTTTGCCCCATTGTCGCATAGGCTCTCGTTATCCTAATGAGGCTGCTGGATTCGGGCGGCAGAATCAACTGAATTGTGGTGGCACTGAGGCAAATCCCACACCATGTGACAACTGTCGGCCTAATCCGGTTTTCTGACTAACTAGCAGCGCCTCACCTCACCCAAGAGCAGGGGTGATTTGTGGCAACCAGGCGCATGACAGGAATGACTTCTAAGGGAAATCTTGGTGGATCAGTTCTCGTCCTTTTCTCTCAGCTACATTAGTCTTACACATGCAAAGACAGACAGAGGCAGAGAATGGTTCAATAAGGTTTATTGAATTGGCTGCAAGCAAAATGGTGACAAGAAGAGTAAAACACAGGAAAAGTCCCACCATACTGTCACTATGCGTAATATATGTGATTCCTACCTAAGCTATGTAGAGCACAGCATAAAAAGCCCTAATCCACCCTTGAGGTTTCCCCCCTGGGAAGACATCATTCACCATACCTGAGCAAGGAAGCCTGCTGTCTAGAGACACACCATCCCCATGCAGGCCAGGGAACCGGTAGTCTCAGCAAGCAGCTGTAGCAAAGGCAATCACCAATCAGCATGCAGTTGTGGTCATCTGGCTGGAATCTCCCTCTAACGTGTGGGACAGAGAAGTGTTTTTATAATAAAATAGCTGATGATCTGAGAACATGTCTCCATGTAAGAATGTTATATTTCTGTGAACGTTGGAGACACAGTGTACGAGAAACTCTATCTCGCTACCACCTTGAGGAAAGCACAAAGTGAAAAGAATGTCTTGCTAAAATTGCAATGCTTTCCTAGATGAAAGAACTAGATAAAGAAAATAAAACAGCTCCGCAAATGTGGCCTTTCCTAAAATAAACAAAGCTGAATAAAATTAAACTGGGCTAAAGGGCAATAGCGGCAGGCCTAGTTCCTAAAATGACGTGCCTAAAAAAAAAAAAAAAGACTAAAATGGCTATATAACACCCTCTCCTTGCCGGTTCAAAGGTGGTAAAAAGCCTAGCATTTAAAATATAAAAGCAACTAAAAGCTATTCATAAAAGCATATATATATGAATTTAAATGATAAGTTAAGACACTTGTGCATGTAAAAGTAATGAAAAGGGGTCAATGTAAAATGTGAACAGCGGCGCCAATAGAACCATATTTTAAAAGTCAGTGTCATTTTGAAAATCGCCTATTACAAATCGTTGCCAAGGAAAACCTAGGAGCACTGAGCTCCAGCTGAGGCAGTGTCCAATGTGAAGTGAAGAGCTGCGTGATCCACGAAAGGTAACTCAAAGACAGCTACCCGTAGCAAACCCACCTTCACTGCGCATGTCTGGTAATGAGCCCTCAGCGAGAACATCAACAGATCAGCATCCAATGAAAGTAAAAGTCAAAGTAAAGGTCATGCAGAAAGACAAACTGTCAGTGCACATTCGAAAAGGCATCAAAACATTGGCCACACACAATCCAAAACCAGTCTGAATGACAAAGACCAGCTGCACTCCAGTTCTTCCAGGAGTGGTGCTCCGAAATACTGCATCATGCGTTCACAAAACAACTGCGCTGGTGGAATCGCTTTCAGTCCTCCTTGTTGTGAAGGGACAACCATTGGTAATAAATAGCAACAGCAAGATGCCACCTACTCTAGCCAAAGTAATTGGAAATTCCCCGAAAATACTCAAAAATATTGAGTGCATGGCTGAAGGTATTAAGCCAAATATAGAGGAGAAGGTGTGAACAAAACCAGAACCAACAGCCTTAAAGAAATGTGCAATCCCGGTGGTACTGGATGTGTTAAAGATTCATCACACGAGTTCACCGAAGTTTCTCGGAAAGTTTGTACTTAAAAGGAACTGAATTTCTGCACATAACCTCTCAACTTGAAGTACATAGGTCTCGCACACAGATGTAAGCGCCACATGTTTTTGAAACAAAGTCCGTAGTCTGCTTGACTTGTCAAAATTCACATTTGAAGTAGCAATATGAGGCCAAATATCTGCTGCTTTTGTCTGTTGTGTAGGAGGAAAAAGGACTTCCCCGCAACATGTGAGAGACCAAAACAACAAAGTATTCCGGCTCGCATTCCACAACAGCTCTCACTGTTAAGAAGCACATAGCTTCCATTGAAGAGCACCTGGAACGCAGGTCTAATCAAGGGGACAGGAACTCACTTTAAATAGCAGGCTTAATTTGCTGCTGAAATGTTACACGCCCCGTGCAAGGACAGCTGCTACAAACCACCAAATGACTCACAGAAGTCTTGCATTCACTGCCGCTAAGAAAGACCTCTTTCTTGCCATTGAAACATTTGTACGAAAAGGGAAGCTCCCAAACCTCATGGATGTAACTGTCTCCTAACCTCTCATATTTGCCTACTGGAATGTGTTTCAAGCATGATAAGAATTGAAGTGTTGAAATAGGCAGATTAATAACCCCATGCATTAACCATTCAGCAGATGGTATTTTAGCCACAGTCAAAGGCATCTTTTCTAATTTCACAATGTTTAGCATGAGTGACATAAGTCCTTCCTTCTTAGCCATTATTTGTTGTTGTCACGTTAAATTAAATGTTGAAAATATGTCCCTTGCACTAAGGTGTTGCCAGGGAACGCGACCTGCTCTCAGTGTTTGAAGTTTCCAACCTAACTGCATAATAGACCTTTATTGGCTCTGTTCATGTTGTAAGGATGACATGTCACTTTGCACTATGTCTATTGCTGAAGAAACCATGTTGTTTAAAGTGTATATGCTTTCGGTAAGTTTTCCGGATCTATTTGCCTTAACCAGGCAGGAGCTCCTTGTTGGGAAGGTTCCAAATTTCATTATATACTGTATTTAAAAATAACTTATTACGTTGTCTTCTGGGGACTAACGGGAAGTCCTGCAAATCTGTATCGTTAGACAGGAGTCCGAGGTGTTCTTTAACAGCATCTAGTGAGGAACTTTTTAATCATAGCTGGCATGATTTCCCACATTGTATGTTGTTTCTATACCCAAATGTTCTGACGGCACATAGCAAGGGTCTGGCCTATTGGTTCTAAAACCCCTCCCCATGGAGTTTACATAACTTGCATGACAACCATTTGCCACGATACCCACCCACCAGGATGTGAAAGTGATATGTTAAATGTTCTATTTTGGACCCACTCATCGAGCTGACCTTCAGTTGCATTAATGTTTTTTTGCCATTTATAAAATTTAGCAGGGGCAGGCATACTGGGCGCATTCAAATTCTTAATTTTTGCCAAACCTAAACAACATGTTTGTGGTACAGTTATTTACAAATATTATTTGAACAGGTATCAGGCATGCTCTAAATAAAGCTTCCTTTCCCCTTATTTGCCAATTTGTAGTTCCCCATACACTTTTTAAGTAAATCAACTTCAACCAATATTCATAACCTTCTATGGCCTACCAGTAAACAAAGGAATCAGAATAAATCAATTTTGTATCAGTTAATAAAATATGTTGACTTTCCATCACTGGCAATTTAAAGTAATACGACTCAGCATTTTCCAAATTGTGCCCAAAAACGTAGGCAAACTTTTTAGAATATGTTTTGGAACTCCCCACTTGCGGAGTTGGACAGTGTTCGCATTGTGTATAAATTAAAATAGTCTTTGGGGTACTTGCTCTGTGAATGTAATGATGTCCATATTAATTATAACAGAACATATCACCATAATTTTCTCTTGATTGATAAACATCTTCACTTTCAAATACAGTAAAATATTCAAAATCAGGCATCATAGAACCAACTGTTTTTACATCCCAATCATCATACACCTCCAGGTGTTATTACATCGTTCATGGACAGTTTGACTACATATGGAATTTGGATGACCTCCATCAGGCCATATATCTCAAATGGTACTTTATCTCAAACAATCCCATCAGGAATTGGTATAGATGAAATGTTCACTAAGGACAAGTCTCTGCGGACCTTACAGGAGGAAACATTTGGTTTAAGGACCTCATCCACAAGTTCAACTGTAGAGCATTCAGGAAGGTAATGGCCATGTATTAGTAAGAAAAAGACAATGACAAAACCCAATCCGAAGACGGAAGGCAAGTACAGTTAATAAAAGCCAGAGATAGTTCCATGGAAGAATGAAATAGTTCATTTTGAGGCATATGAGTTGGTGAAAGTGTCATTGATGTCGGCAAAATATCCAGAAGCAATTTGTGCAAAAACTGGAGACCTGTTTGGAAGGGGAGAGCTGGCAGAGGTCACCTTCGGTGGTTCATAATAGACTATACCATCAGTTTGTGTAGAATTTGAGTATAATCACTTAACATTGTTGACATTACTTGTCGCAGAAGACGTTAATGGGACTAGTGAAAGATCATTTTTCACCCTCCCCAAGCTCGTAGAGATGTCAGCGTTGCTGCTTAAAACCTGTAAAGGAACATCCTGGTCCGTAGTGAGAGAGATTCGGGTACTACCTAGGAGCCCTCTAGGTTCGCTGTGCAGGATCGGCCAGATGGTGTAGCTTGACATTGTCGATGGAAACAAAGTAATTTTCTTTAGAACCAGGTAGCGGTGGTAGAATGACAGTTCAGGTAATGTGTATTCCCAGGACTGGACTCTTTTTTTCCACGGCAAACTTTTCATGCACTAGATCCCTAACTTTAGGAATCCAACCAGTAGGTGTTATTGGTGCATCCCCTATCCCCAAAGAAGCAGCACTGGCAGATACATTGTTGTCACAGAACTGTTGTAAGTCCTGTAAGACGGTGACGTTCATTTATGTCCAATAGTGTTTCTGTCGCCTTCGCGCCAGGGCCATCAAGATCTGGAACGTACATTTGTGTTCCAAACAGGCATTGATATGAGGTACGCACCCACCCCTCCCCCGAGACCTTCTGGACGGATTATTAAGTGATCTCTAGATTCCATACAGGTGATTATGCAAACTACAAACAATGCCTAATGCTCTGGCTGTTAAGGATTGCTTTAAATTCTGGTTTCTTCGCTCCACTACAATATTTCCCTCAGGATGAAATGGAGATTAATATTACAGTTGGATCCCTAACTAAGCCATGGCGTCCCTGAAAGAGCTTGAGGTGAAAGCAGGGCCTTGGTCTAAGTGGAAATTCGAAACTGCATATGTGCTGATAAAGACTTGCAAATCTTTAATAACTGTTCGAGCTTCAGCTGAGGTTTGTGGCCAAACCCACAGAAATCTGGAGAATGAATCAACAGCAACTAAGTTGTATTCATATGCAATATCAGGTGATCAGAGTGGCCCAAATACACACCGTAGAGGTTTGTTGGAAATTAGGAGGGGTGTCTGCGCTGGGCGTTTGACGGTGGACCCCTTTATTTGCTGACAGATTTCACAGTAAAGGACATACTGTTTAGTCTGTTTGTATAGAGCTGGCCACCAGTGAAGTGCTTGTAACAATGACATTGTAGCTGCCACACCAGCATGGGCAAAAGCAACTCCCTTATGCGCTGCTTTGATCAACTCTGGTCTTTGATCTTTGTTGGGGATCACACGATCACCCACCCCTGGTATTGTTTGTAGGGCTGTATTGAGGCTAGATATGCCTTAGGGATATTTTGCAAGATATGCCTTTGGCATAGGCTTGCTCTCAAATAAAGCTTTCAGGTCAGCCAATGTTACAACATCCAATTTTGTCCTAGACCAAGTTATTGCAGTAATAGAAGCTGTAGCTACTGCTGATTTGGCTTCTTCATCAGCCAAGGTATTGCCAGTAGCATGCATTCCAACACACTGATGTCCCAGTGTATGTACAACATGGACATTGGGTAGCGTTTCCTTCAGATCCGTTACTTTCCCCCACAGTAGGCTTTGTTTAATGGTGTTACCTTTTGAATCTCTTAACCCATTCTGGCACCAGTAATGCAGATATTCATTGAAGGACTGGACACAATAGTGCAAATCACAAACGATTAACGTTAACTGTTCTAGATCCGTGTGTTCCACTGCCATCACCAGAGCATTGAGCTCTGCTAGTTATGCAGTGCAGTCCCCCTAAGGTCTGTATGTAAGTGTGTTGTAGATGGAATTAACCATCTTTCATGTGGCGACTCGCGACCGTGCAAGCGGCAGAGTTTTGTGCTTTGTTTTGTGCTTACTGCGGATTGGGCTGAGCCATCAGTGTACATAATTGTTTAGTATTGTTCAAAAGGCAATGTGTTTGCAGGAACAGGGTATTAAAATTCATATTGCAAACATTTTTGAGTTTGTAATTTTGGGTCACAAATATGGACCACATCAGTGGCAGTCAGAGAAGTTGTCCATTGAACCCAACGTGGATGTATTGCTTTTGTGTCAGGAACGCTAGCTTTAGTGACAGCCTCAAGGGCTGGAATCGGAGATACAACAAAAATGTGTTTCTAATGCCATTGGGGAAGTATATATTGCCTGTAGGATTTTGTCCGTCCCACCCGCGCCGCAGCTCACCTCCATGTTTTCCGCTGGCACCCCGGTTGTAGTGAACCTATCTATGCGGGATTGGGAGGTGGGAACCTTTGGTTGTTTGTCCTTTCCCATGATGGATCTGCCTCAGTAGCGGTAGTTTTGTTGCACCAGGGTTCCCGCTGTCCCACTACCAAGCTGCACCACTCCAATGCAGGATTTTTATCGGCTCACCTTGTGACTGGCTGTATTATTAGTCTGCCCCACCCATCCCCTTCGAATTCTGTCTTCAGTGCAAAGTTCGGGAGACAGCAGGGCCCCTGGTTAGTGGCCTCCAATTGCCCAGGGGTATACCCTTAGACCCTCCTTTTGGGCAAGTACTGCGGCTCTGCTCAGTCTGCCCATCCGTATGCAGACACCTGTTTCTCATGCGCTCCTTTTCTCACCAGGCCTCCATCCCTTCCTTATCTTCGAGCCCCTCCTGGGCCTGGACTCAGCCCACTGCCGCCATTCTTAGTCTTGATCTTTGGGCCTGCCCCTGCCGCTCTGTGTGTCCCACGACCACCTCCCTCCTTGAGTATGCAGCATTTTCCCACCGTCGCAGTCTAGGCCTCACCTCCCTCCTTTTGGCCTTTCTTCCCCCCTGGATCCGGAGGCCTCTAACTCGCCAAAGCCTGTGGAGTATCATAGGGCTTCTTTACTCTGGATCGCGTTCCCCTCCTGCTTCCACTCCTGCCAGCTGACCTCTTACTTGGGCCCCAGCGCGTTGCGCACATCCGCACCAGGATCTGGCCTGCTATGGGCGATGCCAGATTTCCCCACAGTGTTCTTAGCTCCTTCCCCTCCGGGCCCTCTGTCTCTGCACCTTTCCACCATCCACCTCCCAGCCTCCTCTCTCTCCCTTGGGTGGCTTTCTGGAGTTGGCCAGAGAGCTGCAGGACCGGCACAGGCCTCCTCCTCCAGTCGGAGCCGGCAGAGGCTTCCCCGGCTTGCATTTCTTTGCAGCGTTCCTCTGCAGCCCGGCCTGCGTCTTCAGTTAGCGAGGACACCTTTTTTTTTTTTTTTTTTACACCCGTGGACCAGGGATATGCTTGCTTTTCTAGTCTCTGATGCAGAAGGAATTGTTGCTTGCATCCCACCAGAACTCTGCGTGTGTTAAACTAACCCGTTAGTTTGGGATTTTTGAAGTGAACATCTCAAATTTTTGCTCCGACTTTCTTAAGGAAAGTCTACATTTCTGTACTAATAAATTGAACCCTGTTTTCAGGCAATAACTGTGCCAGGAAACTTCTTGAGAAACCATTCTTGAAACATTCATTTATATTCATTCATCAAATGAAAAATCCTCAGGCCACTTTGAGTGATCGTCAAGTAAAATACATTTTTACCAGTGAGGCAGATCTAAAATATTCTGAGGACCAAGTAAATCAAAACCAGTCATTTTCCACTGTCAAGTTGGTAACTCAGTAGCTTGCATAAACTGTACAATTGTCACAAGCCTTGTTTCACAATGTAAGCACACAGAACAATTCTTGATTGTCTCTTCTGATCCCAATCCATTCCTGGCTACAGATAACTCAGCAAATGGCACCTTTAGTCATTGTTGAGCCCTAATGCCACTCATGTCCACTATGAATCTCTTCTTTTGTCACATCTAGAGGAACCAGTCTCTCCTCTGTTATCAGTAAACATCCTACAGGGTTAGCCCAACAGCAACTTTACTCTAAGATTGTACATACCCAGTTAACTCATGTTCGATGGCATGTGTAGCTGCAGATACACATGTTGTGCATAGCCCGCCATCTGGTGTTGGGTCGGAGTGTTACAAGTTGTTTTTCTTCGAAGAAGTCTTTCGAGTCACGAGACCGAGGGACTCCTCCTCTTTTGCTTCCATTGCGCATGGGCGTCGACTCCATCTTCGATTGTTTTCTTTCCGCCATCGGGTTCGGACGTGTTCCTTTTCGCTCCGGGTTTCAGAACGGAAAGATAGTTAAAAAATTCGGAAAATTACGTTGGTATTGTTGCGTTCGGGATCGGGTTAGATAGAATCAACATCGAATCGTGAAGAGCTCCGGTAGCCCTTCGGGGTCATTTCGATCCCCCGTCGGGGCCTAGTCGGCCCGACCGCGTGTAATATCGAAGCTGATGGAACGGACCCCGTTCCGATTCTGTCCTAAATGCCACAACAAATACCCATATACAGACCAACATTTGGTCTGTAACCTGTGCCTGTCGCCCGAGCACAAGGAAGAAACATGTGAGGCCTGTTGTGCGTTTCGATCCCGAAAAACGCTCCGTGACCGGCGAGCCAGAAGATTACAGATGGCGTCCACGCCGACAGAACACCGAGAGTTCGAGGAACAAGGAGAAGAAGAGGAAGCCTTCTCTATCCATGAATCGGACTCGGAGGAATTCAACGTCCACGAAACAGTGAGTAAGACGTCGAAGCCAGCACACAAGAAATCAGACAAGGCCCAGGGGACGCCACTGCCAACAGGCCATGGCTCAACCCATAAAGTCGGTGACCGCCCATCAGCACCGAAAAAGGCCGAACTAGTGGCGAGATCGTCCGACTCGGTCGAGACACTGGCACGCAGCAATCTCGGGACCGAGAAAGTGCTGCCGACAAAGATCGACGCCGAGACAGCGGAGCCGAAGCTGCTCGACGCAGAGACAGCGGCACCGAGGAGGATCGACGCCGAGAAGTTTCGACTCCAAAAAAGAGAAAAGTCGCCTCGGAGCCGAAAACGAGTAAGGACATAGTTTTGGTGCCGAAACGACTGGCAACCGAGCCAACTACCAGCTCCTATTCAGAGGAGCAATCACTGTCCTCACAATTGCGCAGACATAGATTCGAGGGCGAGTTACAATCCACTGAAGTGGACCACACTCAAAAGCGGATCTTTATACAGAGTGGAACAGGGAAGATCAGCACCCTTCCCCCTATTGGGAGAAAAAGGAGACTTGAGTTCCAAACACAGGAACAAGCACCACAAACAAAAGTGGTGAAGAAGGTAACTCCGCCACCCTCTCCTCCACCTGTAACTCACATATCACCGGCACAGACTCAGTCACACTCACCGGCTCACACCACCATGAGCCCAGATGACCAGGACGCTTGGGACCTATACGACGCCCCAGTGTCAGACAACAGTCCGGAGGCGTATCCTTCCAAGCCCTCACCACCAGAGGACAGCAAAGCGTATTCACAGGTGGTAGCTAGGGCAGCAGAGTTCCATAACGTGTCGCTACACTCGGAACCTGTCGAGGATGACTTCCTTTTCAACACCCTCTCCTCCACCCATAGCACCTACCAGAGCCTGCCTATGCTCCCAGGAATGCTAAGGCACGCAAAGCAAATCTTCAAAGAGCCTGTCAAGAGTAGAGCAATAACACCAAGGGTGGAAAAGAAATATAAAGCACCGCCCACAGACCCTGCTTTCATCACCTCACAACTGCCACCAGATTCAGTTGTAGTAGGGGCAGCTCGCAAGAGAGCCAACTCTCACACATCAGGCGATGCACCACCCCCGGATAAAGAAAGCCGCAAGTTCGACGCAGCCGGAAAAGGGGTCGCAGTACAAGCTGCAAACCAGTGGCGCATCGCTAACTCTCAAGCACTCCTAGCGCGATATGACAGAGCCCATTGGGACGAGATGCAGCACCTCATCGAGCATCTACCCAAAGATTTACAAAAAAGGGCGAAACAGGTGGTTGAGGAGGGACAAAACATCTCCAATAACCAAATAAGCTCCTCTATGGATGCAGCGGACACAGCTGCAAGAACAATTAACACAGCAGTAACCATAAGAAGGCACGCGTGGTTACGAACATCTGGCTTTAAACCGGAGATACAGCAAGCGGTGCTCAATATGCCATTCAATGAGCAACAATTGTTCGGACCTGAAGTGGACACGGCAATTGAGAAGCTAAAAAAGGACACTGACACTGCCAAGGCCATGGGCGCACTCTATTCCCCGCAGGGCAGAGGCACTTTCAGCACCTTCCGCAAAACAACCTTCAGAGGGGGGTTTCGGGGTCAGGCCACACAAGCCAGTACATCACATTCAACACCGTCTACCTACCAGGGACAGTACCAAAGGGGAGGTTTTCGGGGCCAGTACAGAGGAGGACAATTCCCTAGAAACAGGGGAAAATTTCAAAGCCCAAAAACACCTACAACCAAACAGTGACTCACAGGTCACTCATCCCCTCCACACAACACCAGTGGGGGGAAGAATAAGTCAGTATTACCAATCTTGGGAGAAAATAACAACAGACACTTGGGTCTTAGCAATTATCCAACATGGTTATTGCATAGAATTTCTCAAAATCCCTCCAAACATACCACCAAAAACACAGAATATATCAAAACAGCATTCAGACCTTCTGGAAATAGAAGTTCAAGCATTACTGCAAAAGAACGCAATAGAACTGGTACCAGGTACACAAATAAACACAGGAGTTTACTCACTGTACTTTCTAATACCAAAAAAGGACAAAACACTGAGACCAATCCTAGATCTCAGAACACTAAACACCTACATCAAATCAGAACACTTTCACATGGTCACGCTACAAGAAGTGTTACCATTGCTAAAGCAACAAGACTACATGACAACCTTAGATCTCAAAGACGCGTATTTCCACATACCGGTACATCCCTCGCACAGGAAATACCTAAGGTTCGTATTCAAAGGAATACATTACCAATTCAAAGTATTGCCGTTCGGTATAACAACCGCACCAAGAGTCTTTACAAAATGCCTAGCAGTAGTAGCTGCACACATCAGAAGGCAGCAAATACACGTATTCCCGTATCTAGACGATTGGCTAATCAAGACCAACTCTCTGACAAAGTGTTCACACCACACAGATCAGGTCATACAAACCCTCTACAAACTCGGTTTCTCCGTCAACTATGCAATATCACACATTCTGCCGTGCAAAGTACAGCAATACCTAGGAGCGACAATAGACACAACAAGGGAATAGCCACTCCAAGTCCACAAAGGGTTCAAAATTTCCTAAAGGTTATACAAACCATGTATCCAACACAAAAAATACAGGCAAAGATGGTATTACAACTCCTAGGCATGATGTCCTCATGCATAGCCATTGTCCCGAACGCAAGATTGCACATGAGGCCCTTACAACAGTGCCTAGCATCACAATGGTCACAAGCACAGGGTCACCTTCTAGATCTGGTGTTGATAGACCGCCAAACATACATCTCGCTTCTATGGTGGAACAGTATAAATTTAAACAAAGGGCGGCCTTTCCAAGACCCAGTGCCACAATACGTGATAACAACAGATGCTTCCATGACAGGGTGGGGAGCACACCTCAAACAACACAGCATCCAAGGACAATGGGACGTACGTCAAACAAAGCTGCATATAAATCACCTCGAACTGCTAGCAGTTTTCCTATCGTTAAAAGCATTCCAACCCATCATAACCCACAAGCACATTCTTGTCAAAACAGACAACATGACAACAATGTATTATCTAAACAAACAGGGGGGGCACACTCGACACAGCTGTGCCTTCTGGCACCAAAAATATGGCAATGGGCAATTCACAACCACATTCGCCTAATAGCACAGTTTATTCCAGGGATCCAGAATCAACTTGCAGACAATCTCTCTCAAGATCACCAACAGGTCCACGAATGGGAAATTCACCCCCAAATTCTAAACACTTACCTCAAACTTTGGGGAACACCTCAAATAGACTTATTTGCAACAAAGGAGAACGCAAAATGCCAAAACTTCGCATCCAGATACCCACACAGGCAGTCTCAAGGCAATGCCCTATGGATGAACTGGTCAGGGATATTTGCGTACGCTTTTCCCCCTCTCCCTCTCCTTCCATATCTAGTAAACAAATTGAGTCAAAACAAACTCAAACTCATACTGATAGCACCAACATGGGCAAGGCAACCTTGGTACACAACACTGCTAGACCTATCAGTAGTACCCCACGTCAAGTTGCCCAACAGGCCAGATCTGTTAACACAACACAAGCAACAGATCAGGCATCCAAACCCAGCGTCGCTGAATCTAGCAATCTGGCTCCTGAAATCCTAGAATTCGGACACTTAAACCTCACACAAGAATGTATGGAAGTCATAAAGCAAGCTAGAAGACCATCCACTAGACACTGCTATGCAAGCAAATGGAAAAGGTTTGTTTGCTACTGCCATCATAATCAAATTCAACCATTACACGCATCTCCAAAGGATGTAGTGGGTTACTTACTACACTTACAAAAATCGAACCTGGCCTTCTCTTCCATTAAAATACACCTCGCAGCAATATCTGCATACCTGCAGATTACCCATTCAACTTCACTATTTAGGATACCTGTCATTAAAGCGTTTATGGAAGGCCTCAAAAGAATTATACCACCAAGGACACCACCCGTTCCTTCATGGAACCTCAACATCGTCTTAACAAGACTCATGGGTCCACCTTTTGAACCCATGCATTCTTGTGAAATACAATTCCTAACCTGGAAAGTTGCATTTCTCATCGCCATCACATCTCTAAGAAGAGTAAGTGAAATTCAGGCGTTTACAATACAAGAACCTTTTATCCAAATACACAAAAATAAGGTTGTCCTAAGAACCAATCCTAAATTTCTACCAAAGGTTATTTCACCGTTCCACTTAAATCAAACAGTAGAACTACCAGTGTTCTTCCCACAGCCAGACTCGGTAGCTGAAAGGGCACTACATACATTAGACATCAGAAGAGCACTAATGTACTACATTGACAGAACAAAAGACATCAGAAAAACTAAACAACTGTTTATTGCATTCCAAAAACCTCATACAGGAAACCCAATATCAAAACAGGGTATAGCCAGATGGATAGTTAAGTGCATCCAAATCTGCTACCTTAAAGCAAAAAGGGAGCTGCCCATTACACCAAGGGCACACTCAACCCGAAAGAAAGGCGCTAGCATGGCCTTCCTAGGGAATATTCCAATGCACGAGATATGTAAGGCAGCCACATGGTCTACGCCTCACACATTTACTAAGCACTACTGTGTAGACGTGCTGTCCGCACAACAAGCCACAGTAGGTCAAGCCGTACTAAGAACTTTATTTCAGACTACTTCCTCTCCTACAGGCTGAGCCACCGCTTTTGGGGAGATAACTGCTTACTAGTCTATGCACAACATGTGTATTTGCAGCTACACATGCCATCGAACTGAAAATGTCACTTACCCAGTGTACATCTGTTCGTGGCATTAGTCTCGCATGTTAGATTCACATGTGCCCACCCTCCTCCCCGGGAGCCTGTAGCCGTTTGGAAGTTGTCTTCAACTTTGTACATTTGTAAATATATTATTTAAACCTTAATTGGTACATACTTATTCACTCCATTGCATGGGCACTATTACTAACACACACAACTCCTACCTCACCCTCTGCGGGGAAAACAATCGAAGATGGAGTCGACGCCCATGCGCAATGGAAGCAAAAGAGGAGGAGTCCCTCGGTCTCGTGACTCGAAAGACTTCTTCGAAGAAAAACAACTTGTAACACTCCGACCCAACACCAGATGGCGGGCTATGCACAACATGTGAATCTGCAGCGACTAATGCCACGAACAGATGTACACTGGGTAAGTGACATTTTCATTTCTCTTCTCCATTCATTTTCAATACCACTTGAAACACCACATTTTCAGATGTTGCACATCACTCCTCTGTTACAGTGCCAGCAGTCTCTGCATCCAAAGAAGCAGTTAGATACATTACTACTTCTCCTTATCTTTCAGTCTCACCAACTTCCACCAACCCATGCCTAGACAAATAGTCAGCACATCAGTATCCACCCCACACTTTTGTGCTGAATAATGAACTGATACTGCAACAATACTATAGCTGTTAATATTTTCACTTGAAAGTATGTACAGAAGAGGTTTATGGTCCGTAATTATAGTGAACCTCCTCCTCTACAGATGTTCTTTATAGTTTTCAACCATCTACACTCATTTTAAAAATTAATTTTGAATACCTTCTTACAGCTCTTCAGGTTTCTTCAACCCTTGCAACACAGACCCCACATTAAATTCACCTTGACCATGTTTCTGAGTCAGCATTGTGCCAAGTCCTATGCTTTTACCATTATCAGTTACAGTATATAGCAGTACAGAATTGTATGGCATGAGAGGCTTGGAACTAATCAACTCTTCCAGGGGCCAATCAAAGGCTTCTTTACACTCCTTATTACAACACAAAAACATCCTTACTAAGCCACCCTTTATTACAACACAAAAAAAACATCCTTACTAGGCATCTCGTTCAAACAATTCACATGTGAAGCATATATTCAGGCAAACGTAAAGCTCACACAACCCCAAAAAAACATTTTAGAGTGGGTTTGTCCTTGGGAGGTAGTGTGTTTTGAATATACTAGACAAGATCACTGGAAAAGTCCTCCCTTTGAGACCCTATGCCACAATTATTTGACTTATTTCCTAAAGAATTAATATTTTCTCTCTCTCTCAGGTTAAAAAAAACAACAACAAAAAAATTCTCTAGCTTGGAAAATTCTCAAAAGCAGGGCCTAATAGTTTATCATCTTTCCATGTGGGCAGAAATATCACAATGTCATTCTTTAACACCCTTCATTCTATTAGGCATCTGACCACTATTTCTCTAGAATACAGACGCCACCATTGCTAGCCCAAACTGCATCTATTTATATTGATCTTTCCAAACGGTGAGCCAAACATAGCATGTCTAGCTCAGATTTCCATAGTTTTGGGAAGAGGGCGTGAATGTACACACTGTTCCTGTTCCTCAAATCAACAGATAGACGGAGTTCACCACTCTGTATACCATAACCAGTGGAAAAAGCCACAGGAAAATTCTGTGGCCTCAGTTATGTCCTGATCATGCAATGATTTTCCTCTAAATCGTCCTTGATACTGAAAAGAACACCTCAATTTGTGTTTTACAGGTACAGTATTCTCTCTCATCTTGATCTTCTGCTTAAACCCTGAAATATTCCCCATTTTAAAAAAAAATAAAAAAAAAAATTGAGAGGCGCGGCTCAGCATAGTTTCTATGTCATCTTCCTGAATCACAAAAACGTGGTTTTTTTATACCTGGTTTGAGCACCACACCAAACAAACCTTTATGAAACCAGCCAAGTATGTTCAGTCCCTTGACCACAACGTACACTTTGCCTTTAATTCGCCTTCCCTTTAATTCCAAAACACTCCAAAATAGCTTGCTTATTCAATGTTTATTCCTTTGTAAGAAACAGGAGCTCTGTCAGAAAATTTTAGTAGTCTATAATATATTTTTCTTCAAAACGTTCTCACTTCAGAATCAGCCAACAGATTCAGGACTTTCTCAACCACCTTGTGGGTCAATGTATGAATAGAATCACTCCAATACATTGCCACTGCTAAGTGTGTCATGTATTACTAGTGCAACATCTTGTACCTCGCTCTGAATAGTGTCAGAAAGTGAAGTAATGATAGATCTATCACCCAACACACTGCCTTTCACCATGGCACACTTTCTGCTTTGGAAAACTGTAGAATAATGCCTAATTTTATTGAACAGTCTACATGCAACATTTCTTGTGGGACACAACTTTCCCCTGCTACAATTTGTGGCAATACCACATCTGAAGCAAATGTTCATTTGTCTTATTACCATCAGACACTTCTTTTATTGACTTGTCATATTTAGCATGAACTCCTAGAGTTTTGACCTGTTTGCCTTCCAGTTTTCTTACATAGATGTGTGAAGTCTCTAGACTGTTTGCTGTACAGATCATCTCCTCCAATGAAGGATTTGTAATGGAGAGCAATTTCTTCTGAATGCATTTCCCATCAGTGACTTACAGATTTATATACAACTAGCTGGTCAGTGTATTTGCCGAATTTAGCTATTAATTGACAGAGCACAGAGCTGTACAGATTCACACTAATATGTTTTTGTGTTGCCCTTGATACCTTTTGAAAAAAAAATCGGAGTGCAAATGAACAAGACACAAAATCAAACTGCATTACCATTTATTTATTTTTTTACAGCTATTTGCTGTTCATTCCTATCCTAGATGATATTGGGGTATAGCTCCGGCAGATGGTTATAGGTAGCTCTCCCCTTAAATCCAAGTAAGTGGAGCAAAAGTTATTTCTTATGTTGAGGTCTGAACCTTAAGGCTGCTATTACACCGACAGAAGTCTCAAATGCATCAGTCCATTCTTTGCAACTGATAGGCAGTTCCTTGACTTTCTAAAAATAAAGATACAGAAACAAATAATATTGCTTTTGTGAGCCAATATAGAACAATGTTTGAGTAGCCTTCAATATGTCGCTCCTGATGGATTTTTCTTCCTGAAGATTGCAGATCTATTGTCTAGTTATGGGAACTTTTTGGCAGTTCTCCCACACCTCGGTGCCACACGCAGCACCTAATACATCACTGGAGCCGTAAAGCTCCTGTGTCTGCATGCTGACATCAGTTCTCTTTTCCCAGTTCCATTGACGCGATCCAGAGCTCATCATATCCCCTCAGGGATGTTATTATTCAACGATTTCTTATGTCTTATTACAGTTATTTGCGGTTTTGCGTCATCATGTCTCCGCCTAAAAGTTCCTGATTCACACTGTACTGCAATGGTCAAATGTCTATCTTGTACCCTCACACCATCTGTCTCTGGTGACTTGGATCTGACCATGTCGTCAATGCCTGCAGACGCTTCCGAATGTGCTGAAAGAATGTGAAGCACAAATGTTCATGGCCAGAGCGCGGGATGAACGTTAGGGACATTATGAATATCATCCAAGATGCCAGTCCCCATCCCCACCATCTTAAAAATTATGGAAGGGAAAGCACAAAAGAGACACGAGTTATGACATCCTGCCTTCAGAAGGAAGTCGCCACTGTACGAGGCTGGCCTGGATTATAGTGGGTACCTGATGGTACTTATACCTTGTGCCAGGTCCAGTTATCCCTTATTAGTAGACTAGTAGTGTTCTAGCAGCTTAGGCTGATAGAGGTAGCTATAGCAGAGCAGCTTAGGCTGAACTAAGAGACATGCAAAGCTCCTACTATACCACTTATATCATATAGTACTATATCATAAGAATCACAATACTCAGGGTTACTCAAAATAAAGGTACTTTATTTTAGTGACAATGTGCCAAAAATATCTTAGAGGACCTTTAGGAGGTAAGTAAAATACACAAAATATACACACAAACCAAAATCGGGTAAGTAAAACAGTCAGAAAGTAGTGCAAACACTATAGAATACAATAGGATGCAATAGGTCGAGGGGCAACACAAACCATATACTAAGAAAGTGGAATGCGAACCACAAATTGACCCCTAGGCTAGTGTAGTGTGTAGAGGGTTGCTGGGAGTGTAAGAAAACACTAAGGGTGTCCAAGATACCCCAAGACCTTGAAAAGTAGGAGTAAAGTGATACTACTTCCCCAGAAACACACTAAACTTGTGATAGGCGATTCTGCAAAGACCACAACAGGCTGCAAAGCACTGAAGACTGATTCCTGGACCTGAGGACCTGTAAATTAAGGGGACCAAGTCCAAGAGTCACGAAAGTGGCCGGGGGGGCAGGAGCCCACTACACCCCGGATGAAGGTGCAAAATGGCTGCCTCTGGTTGTGAGAAGCTGAATATTCTGCAACAACAAAAGGAGCTAGGAACTTCTCCTTTGTGCAGAAGATGTCCCACGGAGTGCTAGAGGATACAGAGTTGTTTCTTTTGAGAAAGACCGCAAACAAGCCCTGCTAGCTGCAAAGGTGGCGTTTGAAGAAAAAGGGTGCTGCCCGGGCCCAGGAAGGACCAGGAGGTCGCCACTTGGAAGAGGAGACAGATGGGGCCTTCAGCAAAACAGAACGCCCATGCACAAGAAGGCAGCACCCGCAGAAGCCCTTGAACACAGGTTCAAGAAGACTGAGCATGGCAGTCGTCTCAACACTACAAAAGAGGGTCCCACGAAGCCAGCGCTCAACTCAGCGAGTTGAGCAATGCTGGACGGAGTGCTGGGGACCTGGACTAGGCTGTGCACGAAGGATTCCTTGCAAAAGTGCACAGAAGCCCGAGCAGCTGCAGTTCACGCAGTACACAGGATTACTGTCTAGAGAGGGGAGGCAAGGACTTACCTCCTCCAAATTTGGACAGGTGGACCACTGGACAGTCTGGGTCACTTGGGTCCACCACCTGTGTTCCAGGGGCCATGCTAGCCAGGATGAGAGGGGTCCCAGAGTACCGGTAACGCTGAAGTTTTGTGCCTGCTGGAGCAGGGGGAAGATTCCGTCAACCCACGGGAGATTTCTTTGTGGCTTCCAGTGCAGGATGAAGGCAGACACCCCTCAGAGCATGCACCACCAGGAAACAGTTGAGAAAGCCGGCACAATTAGGCGCTACAATGTTGCTGGTAGTCTTCTTGCTACTTTGTTGCAGTTTTGCAGGTGTCCTAGAGCAGTCAGCGGTCGATCCTTGGCAGAAGTCGAAGAGGGAGATGCAGAGGAACTCTGGTGAGCTCTTGCAAATCGTTATCTGAGGAAAAGCCCACAGGAGCGACCCTAAATAGCCCTCAGAGGAGGATTGGCCACCCAGTGGGGTAAGCACCTATCAGGAGGGCTCTCTGATGTCACCTGCTGCCTGGCACTGGCCACTCAGAGCAGTCCAGTGTGCCCTCACACCTCTGGATTCAAGATGGCAGAGGTCAGAGACACACTGGAGGAGCTCTGGGCACCACCCCTTGGGTGGTGATAGACAGGGGAGTGGTCACTCCCCTTTCCTTTGTTCAGTTTCGCGCCAGAGCAGGGACTGGGGGTTTCCTGAACCGGCGTAGACTGGCTTATGCAAGGAGGGCACCATCTGTGCCATTCAAAGTATTTCCAGAGGCTAGGAGAAGCTACTTAACACCCCAGCCCTTAACACCTATTTCCAAAGGGAGGGGGCGCACTGGCAGTTTGGAAGAAAGGTTTATCTGAGCTCCTTATGGGTGGCAAAAGAAATGCTGCAGCCCTTAGGGATCTCTTGGAACCCCAATACTCTGGGTACCTAGGTACCATATACCAGGGAATTATAAGGGTGTTCCAGTGTGCCAATTAGAATTGGTGAAAATGGTCACTAGCCTATAGTGACAAATTTAAAGGCAGAGAGAGCATAAGCACTGAGGTTCTGATTAGCAGAGCCTCAGTGACACAGTTGGTCACTACACAGGTACACACATTCAGGCCACAAACTATGAGCACTGGGGTCCTGGCTAGCAAGATCCCAGTGAGACAGGCAAAAACAAACTGACATACATGTGAAAATGGGAGTAACATGCAAGGCAAGATGGTACTTTCCTACAACCACCACCACCAACTTTGGTATCTCCTAAAGAATCTGAGCAAAATGTACCTATGGATGACCCAATGACGAGACAGTCATACTAGATACTGACCAACCCACCCGATCTGGCTCCTGATGCTCCATTTGACCCGGTTTCAGCTCAGGATTGTTTACTAGCTGCAGAGGAGACTCTAAGGCCCCATTGAGATCAGGCATATCTGACCTTCTTAAAACCTGGGACCGATGCGCCCTTAAAAAGATGGCACAATATACAAAGAAGAGCTTTATATCTGGGAGTATGGCTCTTAAATCACTAAGTGACATTTTTCTGTTGGCCATATACGTTCATGCCCTGCTATTTTCTGCTCATGTAGTCATCATCTCTAACTTATCTTCAGAACTCCAGTCACGTTTTACGCAGCTGATAGGCAATGGACAGGCCGTGGGGAAGCACATTATCCAATCATTCCTCTGTACTGTTGTCTCTGTAGCAAGACCCCTGAGCACTTTGATCTCCCTTTGTTGACGCCTGTTTAAGAATTCAAGATTATAAAATTTGAGAGTTATCTCTCACACCAAGAGGACAGCCTTCTATGATGTACAGAACATTTGTTATTTAAAAAAAACAAATCCGTTTTGCTATTTTTTTATAATATGAATCAGTATTTGGGAAGTGATATCCGAACTACAATGCACGGGGGAATCTGTATATGTTAAATGAATTCATAACAACATAGTGATATAATAAGTAGACGTCTGTTTGCAAAGACTGACTATGCTTTCTAATGATTTCCCCTATGAGATATATGTATGCTGCATTTTCAAAGGTGTCCAATAATTATGATTTGCCAATCCTCCTTGGCCAGAATCACTCCCTGAAGTACAATCCTTGCTCCTAAAGGACACAGTAGACTTTACCAGTGCAGGAAAGGAGTCAAGGATCCTACTCCCGGTATTCTTGATTCCAGAAAGGACAACTGTCTTCATCCGGTCCTAGACCTCAGGGTTGTGATCTGGTTCCTCAAAAAAGGAAAAGTTCACAATGCTGTCCCTTGCTCAGTTTCTGCTAGTTCTGGAAGCGGAAGACTCTGATACCGGTCGATATACAGGATGCATACATCCACATCCTTATCCTGTCCTTAGCTTCACAATCAGATCCCAACTTAGTGATCTTTCCGTTTAGCCTCACTTGTGCACCACGAGTATTCATGGAGGTGATGACAGTGGTTGCAACCCATATCACACCGATGGGAATCCCTGTATTTCCTTACCTTGGCAACTGCCTTATCAAAGCCAAAGTCTCCAGAGACAGTGTCTCTACACGTGCAGCTGACAACACAGTTGTTCGACCTGGGCTTTTTGATCAACAAATCTCACCTGGTGCCTTCTCAGCCATCCTGTTCATAGGGCTGGTACCGTAAAATATCGAATCGAGTCTTCCTTCCTTCTACTTCCGATCATTCCAGGCCCAATAGTCTTATGCCTGCTAGCCTCCTGCATTTATTTGGTCCCCCATGCATGCTGGCAGATGAGGGCTTTCCAGTGGTGCAGGTGTTCCAATGCAGTGGAGCTCTGCAAGCTGGTATCAAGAGCTCAAGGGACCCTTCAGTGCATCTGCAATGCTGGAGTGTGAACAGCAACCTTTCACAAAGGAAGCTGTTTCACCCTCTTCCTCCAGTGGCAACAGTGATCATGGATGCCTCCACTCTAGGATGGGGAGCTCTTCTGAAGGATTTGGTTATCAGAGTCTTCTGATCAGAGAACAGGCTTACACATAAATCTGTTGGAACTGGGGCAGTAAGTCTGGCTCGCAGGGCCTTACTTCCCTTTGTGGTCAGTCGATCCAGATCTTGACCGGTAACCAAACCTTGATGTCATACATCAACAAACAAGAGGTAGGGTCACATCTTCTAGGCAGAAAAGCACTATGGCTCTGGTCCTTGACCCAGGTTCATTAGATTTGCATAGTGACAAATCATCTAGCCAGAGTTCGCAATGTGTGAGCAAACCACCTAAGTCGACGTTATCTTGCCGACCACAAGGGCATCCTTCACCCAGATGTAGTAGTCTAGGACATCTTCTAGTTGAGATAAGTCACTGTCCAAAACGCTCTACCTTCCAATATTTGATGCAGATAGCTCTGGAGAATGCATTTCACTTTCCACTCCTTTACATGTTTCCTCCGATACACTTGATATCTCATGTCTTAAGGAAGCTTCTCCTTGACCAGGCTGAAGTAATTGTGATTGCCCCAGGCTGGTCACGGAGGCTGCAGTATGCAGAATTCATTCTTCCCTCATTGTGCCCTCTGCTCCATCTCCCTCACTGGGCAGACCTTTTCTCGCAATCACAGGAGCAGGTTTTACATCCCAGGCTTCTGAGCATTTACCTACAAACTTGAAGATTGAACAGTCAACCTGAGTGCTTTTTTTCCTCATCCTCTAAAGTGGTGGATGTTCTTATGCTCAAGGAAACACTCCATCAAAACTGTTTATTTTGGTAGGTGAGCCATGTTCGTTAACTGAGGTACAGACAATACTATTGATGCTCTTCAGACTCATTGATCAGATATTTTCTGTTTTGCCTTCTTGTTAGCCCAGCAAGGGTATGCCTTTGTCAAGTTATTTGTCAGTCTTATCTGCTTTTGTATGTCTACCTGATCAACCACCTCTATCAAAATTCCCAAATGTTCGAAGATTCCTCAAAGGTCTTACAAACAAGTACCCACCTACTCCATTTATGATGTCACCATGTGTTTTCAATTTGGTTCTTACCTAATATGTTCCCCTTTTTGAACGTTTACGCTGTTGTCCCTTATGTTTACTGACATGTAAGACTATTTTCTTGATTGCTATCACCTCAGCGAGGTGAATTAAGCAAATGACAAGCCTTGAGTGTAAAACTTCTTGTAATTATTTCTTCCCTGACAAGCTGGTGTCTAAAGCGTTCCTGTTTAAAGTGGTTAGCTCTTTCCAGTTAAGGCAATACTTTACCCTTTCTGCATTCGATTGGTTTCCACATCCATCAAAGAGGACGGGGTGGGAAGACTCCATTGTCTTGATCCCACAAAAGTTGTTAGCTTCTTTCTAGATAGAACCTGCAAGTTCAGAGTGGATAATAAACTCTTTGTGAGATATGTTGGAGGGATGAAAGGCAAGGTAGCCCACAAACTAACTCTTCCAATGTGGATAAAGCTGTGCATCAAGATTTGCTATTCCATGTTGCATAAGGATCCTCCAGAATGTATTTAAGCTCATTCTTCCAGAGCAAGTCTCTACACCAGCACTGACCAGAGCGGTGCCTGTGGCAGATATTTGTAAAACAGCTGCTTGGTTATCCCTTCACACGTCTTGGAAAATCTGTTACTTAGATTCTGATATTTTTTCAGTTCAGCTGTTTTTTTTTTGTTTTGTTCCAAACAGCCATGCACCCTCCTTCACAAGTGTGAATGCTTGTGGAATCAATTCAATAGGGGAGAAGTCTGCAGGTGGAAGTATCCATCAGAAGATCAAGTTCTCTCGTTTGGGGATTTTCATGTATAGTCATAAGCGTTGAATAGTTCCGCCCGTCTTCGGGGACCCAGAGCACTTTTCCTAATGTCTTCTTTAGTGTTGATGTTCGCCTTTCTTCAGGAAGGCCTGCGTAGCCACTTAAGAATGTTATTATGCAGCCTAAAGGATAGGCTACATTGGCCAAAATTCTGCATCTTGTTGCTACAAAAGGGAACTAGACCAAGGAGACATGCAGCCAAAAGCTTGAAGAATTTGAAAAATAACAGAAAAAATCTTTCACAAACCCTTTTGTAATCTAAGATGAGGACAAAGAAGTGCAGGGCAGTGTAGCCCATAGGATGATGTTGTAAAGGAAGAAAAAGGAGAATTGTCTCTTTAAGAACACTGGAACATCCAATATTCCATCATGCCTAGTGAGAGACAGTAACCTCAGTTTTTTTTGTAGGCGGTACTAGCTGATTTAAAGAGGAGCCTGAAAATGATTTAGTCTAATCCACTGGGGAGCAGGGAAGGTTGCTTATGACTATCACGGAAATACCCCTACGAGATAACTGGTATTACAGGTAAGAAACTATACCTTCTCTTGTAGTGTATTTCCATGTATAGTAATAAGCGTTGAAGAGAGTAGCAAGCCCATCCTACTGAAAGCGGTGGAGTAGACCGAACAATAATGAGATAGTCAAGGCTGCAATTACTGCATTAGCTTGCGGACTCCCAGTCCTGTCAGGCAGGAAAATGGGCTTCCGTGCACACGTTAAGAAAACACTGCTGTCGGACAGTCAGGTCCAATGTGACAGTCACTTTGTCTTTTCAGTCCTACAGGACTTTTTAGTTTAATCTGCATTGCAACCCAACCACCAGGGAGGTATTGATTGGGTATCTATTCTAAGGTGTACGGAGTCTACAGCTGGAAGTCTCTATCAGATAGACCGGTAACACCTTAACTGGGAGAGACTCTATCTAGCTGCAACTTTATTGTTGATCCTCCCTGCTGTGTTAAGGGTTAAACTATTTTATGGGCCCTACCTTTGCACACTAGTGGTCGGTATTCCTTATGGCTCTGTGATTCTAGCATAGAAAGTTACAAAATTAAATGGACATCATTGTATCAGAGTGGGGCCTAAATAGGCACCACACGTCATTTCCGACGCGGAGGATGCTGCCACGTTGAGACTAACGACGTCACCTACTGGCACGCAGGGGTGTTGCTCATCAAAAGTTTCAGATGCAGTCTGGTACCTGGGCAATATTCTAGGTACAGAATCTACAACAGTCTGTACCACATAAGGAGTTAGCAAAAGTGAGTGATTTGTTCTTCAAACAGTGCGCATCCAATTTGTAAACTCTGCCTATAGAATAGGGTGACACTTTAGGCAAAAATAGAAATGATGAAAACTGAATTTTCAAAACTTAAAAAAAACATGAACCGTCTATGTCAGAAATGGGGATTTTAGAAGATAACAAGCTAGAGGCATTGGAAGAAGCCCTGGGGAACAAGGATTTTATTCTGATAGGGACAAACAATTTGAAAGTAATTGAAATGTATACAGAAGACCCCTGAAAAACTGTATCAGTGCTCTAAGGTGATCACCTTTCAGAGCTGGATAAAACAGGCATCATGACCCCGAGTGTTAATGCACTCCCTATGTGATCCGCTGATAAAACTTTGACAAACAACCAGGTGCTCTAGGCATGGTAGCGATTGCAACTTGGTATTCGCATCCATTAAAATGTTTTTTGTATGTACTAGTCGTATTTGAGGAGTGGACATTTTTTCTTACTCCTGAAATGGGGATGGATACCGATTCGGTATCTTGAAGAGGTGTATTATAGAACATCCCTGCCAAATACTGAATGGGGTTTGTGTGTCAGTTTGGTGCATCTGGATTTCGTTGAAAATGTGCTCTCACCTCAAGGGAGATTGTAATGCATTTTCAAACAGGGGAAGAGGAATAAAAGGGTCACCCTTCCTTTGTGAAAGTAAAAACGTTTGTTGAAGAGTAGGCCAAATTTTTAAACTTAGAAATAAAATTGACTGGCGAAGGGAGGTACCTTCATATAATATAAAGAGCGTCCAAAAGGTGGTAGATCCAGTTTATTCACAGCGAAACTTGAAACATCACCACCTACCCCAGAGAAAACGAAAATGTTCTTAATCTGAATACAGCAATGGTGTTATCAAAACCAGCAAACTAAATAGCATTACAAACCCAAATACTTTACTACATGTCAAACTCTGACAGCAAGAACATTGATGAAATTGTTGGGATTTAGGGCATCCTACATTCATGTAATCCTCAATTCTCACCTATCCGTGAGGCCAATTCAGGAATGGTTTAACAATGATATTCTTTATAAACAGATTAAATGGAACTAAAACTAGCACTAAACAGATGGCATTGAGCTGTAGAAAGCAACCTTGCATATGGTGCTCATCATTTTCCAGGGCAATAAAACATGCAAAAAGATTACTTAAGCAGACAATTAAATGCTTCATACAAATGAGAATGAACAGTCCACAGTATTATGCATATTTCTAGATGTGGTAAACCAAGCACAGATGTCTTTTCCGCCGAATTGTAAACATAATAAATGCTGAAACTGTGGGTGCATATGTCTGGATGCACCCACACTATGGAATGCAATGCTGATAAGTTGGGATGGGATCTTTGCTTATGTTTTTCCCCAAAGTCCACTCATCCCATCAACCCTGAACAAGTTTCAGAGTTCCAACATCTCAACAATTCTACTTATACCAAGGGGGCTTAGCCTGACATGTTTTTCACACTTGATGACTGTTGAGCTGGGAGGTACTAAAATTACAGAAAAAACGCAAACATACTGATGCTGGATGGGGGTGAGGTCTACTATCCAAATACAGAATGACTGAAGATAGCTGCTTCGTTTCTTAGATGTTTTAAGTTCAAAACGTATAGCTCGTCAAAAAGTGTACCACTGTCACAAAACAGGCAAGGAAACCTTAAACTACAAAATATTGTAAGATGAAATGGAGATGATTTCTTAATTAACACTCCAGAAATTAATTTAGGGAGAATTTCACTGGCTAAACAGTCCTAGTACAATACCTAATGTGTTTAATAGAGTGCAAATATGGTATTTTTAAGCTGTAGCTCCACATACTAAATAAATAAATCGGAGACTTTCTCAACACAGGTTGTTAATGGTTTCTCAAAGGAGTTAATACTATATCCAACATGAGGCCACTTGACCAAGTGAAATCTAGGCTTTGTTTTGTCCTTACTCTTTTTCTGTGTTTTATGTGTCATCGGTCACCATATGGTGATATGTCTGTCTACTTGTGCCAGATGTGCACCCCAGAAGCCTCTGAGCATGGTCGCCATCTTCATGTTCTTTTTTCCACAGTTTGTTCTGGAAGCAGAAGCCTGAGCTCCAAAAACATCAAGGAAGACTCTGGGAAATTTGACGGATCATTGAGCTGAACAGTTAGAAAACAATGAAAAACCGCCTGTGAAGAAAATAGCAGTTGAGGACCATACATAAGGACCAACCATCACCAAACAAAACAGATTATTCGCCACAAGGGTGATAAATGCATGGTCAAAGAATCTGTGGCCAGTGGCTGTAATCGTCGAGGGAAATAGAGAACACCCACTCTAGATTCTGTCTCAAGTGCCACCATAAATTTGCCCCAAAGGGTAGTCACAAGGTGTGCAACTTCTGCTTGCTGAGGGATCACAGCACCAAAGGCCACAACACAATTGTGCAGTTTCAGCTGAAGATATAACCAGAGAAGAACAGAGGTAGCACGTTACACCACAATGCAGTCATAGAAGAAAGAACAACTTTCTCAAAGATAACTTGGTTTGTTGGGTGACGATGAGGTCAATGTTGAGGACACTGAAATGGCACAAGGGAAAGAATCCGACTTTGAGGTAGATGTTGTTGAGCCAGAAAAAGAACTGCCACCGAAAACGTCAAAGCAGGGAGATACCATAAGACATGTTCTGGTAACACCACAGAAATAAAGTCGGCCCTTCTTGAAGCATTCAGACTCGAGGACCCAAATGGCACCCACAATGCCAAAATACTCGGCGAACAAACTGAAGTGCAAAAAGAGGCCCATGGGTCCTGACACAAGGACACAGTTAGAGGACGTCCCTTTACTTCATCCTTGATGCTGAGGCAATCAAGGCAGAGGGGGAAGACCAAAACTTCCACAGGGGAACATCTGCTTGGAACAGCAGTTGACAAAATACTCTATCTGGTTAAGAAAGATAACAGGCCTTCAAAAGTCATAGGCGACCTGCAGTTTCACAGATGAACAAAAAAGTGAGAGAAGACCATTAGGAAGAGGAGACTTTCAAACCTTGACTCCACACACATCATAGAAACAAAGTGCAAAAAAGTCAACCCCCTCAGTGGCAGTTTCCGCCAACCCCTTGGCAGCCCTTTCAAGGTAGAAACATGGTGGAAGGGGTTAGCTCTTAAAATCACCTTCACCCATGAAACCAAAAAATAGAATACATACAAAATAAGAGTTACAACGTCTACAGCAAGAGGTGGAGGCACTCCAGCAAGAACCAACATTAGAAAATGTACCAAAGGCAGAGATCAGTCAGGGAATCTACTCTTTATACTTCCTGGTACCAAAACCAGACAAGGCACTGAGACCAATTCACTGTCTGTTTCTTAGAAAACTTAATACAAACTCAAAACATCAAGATGACAATACTTCGAGGTCATCCTACAGCTGCAGTTAAGACTATATGGCAACAATAGACCTCAAGAACAATTAGCTACATATGTCTATAACCATGAAGCTCAAAAGATGTCTCTGCTTTGTTGTGAATCATGCACACTAATAATACAAGGCACTCACTTTTGGTATGAAGTCAGCATTCATGGTGTTTACAAAATGTTTGGCTGTATTAGCAGCATGACTGGCTAGTGAAAGTAAGCTTGTTATCCTAATGGCAAAGGAGCATAAAGATAGTCATGCACACACTGCAGAAATTGTCCCTATCAATAGCATTCAAAAATATCCTCACCAATGCACCATCCTTTTTAGGATCAAGACTCAGAAGGCAAAAACCTTTTTCACAGCACAGATGATCCTGACATTGACAGAGCAAACTCGCCTTTACCAAAAAGGGACCAGTTCTGACAGTGAGGAAACTAATGGACATGATGAGCTCTTGAATGGCTTCAGAATCACAACCAATGGCAAGTTGGGACGATCTAGTGGTTGTTACACAAAGGGTACAGAAGGAAATGGGTTGGTAGAAACTTGAGAAATATAACAGACGAGCAGACGTTTTGTACCACACACTCCATCAGTGACCATCACTGTGGATGCATCTGGCACAGGATGGGGAGCACGCACAGGGACTCTCAACATCAGTTTTTTTTTTTTTCTTCGGAAAAAAGGGAGACAGTACATGACATAAATGTGTTCGAGCTAAAGTTTTCCAAACGTTAAAGCTCTTCCAAACACAAAATGAAACTCTAGACTGACAACACAACCTTAGTGTTTTACCTTAATGAGCAAGGAGGGACAAAGTCAAATTCAGTCAAAGCTATCACAGGACATAGGTAAATGCGCCATCCAAAAACAAATAACCCTGATAGATACACATGTACCAGGTATACACATCATAGCAGCAGACAGACTAAGTAGACAAAGAACTGTGTCTCATGAATGGGAGATAAAACAACAAATGTTAGAAAAGGTTTTCCAAGTATGAGGCAGACCACAGCTGGATCTGTTGGCATCACTTTAAAATCTAAAAATGTCAGAACTAAGTGTTCAGGTACCCACACCATTAAATCTTTGGGGGGGATACTCTATCAATAGACTAATCAGTAAAATTTGTGAACACTTTTCTCTCCAAAAACACTGATGCTGCTAGCAATAAACAAGTGCAAACAGACCCACATGACTCTAATCTTGGTAGCCATGTAATGGGCATGACACATGGTTTTCAGGCCTAATGGAGATGTCACAGGGGAAAATAATTACCCCTGCCTTTCAGAACCTGGTTTCGGTGTAGTAGAACTTAGTATACCAGCCAGAGCCAAACAGCCTCAGCCTAGCAGCTTGGCTCCTAAAGACTTAGAATTTGGACTTTTGGGCCACCTAAAGAGAGCTGTGGGCATTCTAAGAAAAGCTAAAAGACCAAGGACAAGGAAATGTTATGCATCCACATTGAAGAGATATGTCTTTTGGTGCAACAAAGAGGATCTTTTTTGACAGTAGAACAGAACACACTACAGTCATTAGATACCGAACATACCTATTAGATGAGAAGCAAACTTATACTTCGCTTAAAGTCTACTTGTCAGCTATAGTAGCATACACAAGGGGACATATACATAGAAGTTTTTTCAGTACAATAGTCATTGAAAGATTCGTGGAAGGAATAAAGAATAGCTCCACCTAGATCTGCACCAACTCATTTGTGAAACCTTAATCTGGTGTTCATTCAGTTAATGATGGAACCTGAAAGCGTAAACTGGCTCTCACGCAGGAACCCTTTGAACCACTGCATAAAGTAGAACACAAGTTCCTAATACTAAAAATTGCGTTCCTAATTGTAGTTGCAGTATTACCCAGGATAATGAAGCTAAAAGTGCTAACCATGCAGGAATCTTACTTACAGATCCACGAAGATGGAGTTCTCATGAAAACGAATCCACATTTCCTGCCAAAGGTCATATCAAATGTCCATGTGAATCAGACTATACAGCTACCAAGGTTTTTCCAACAAGCAAAGGCACAAGCAGAAAGGATAATTAGAGCTGACGGTCCGAGAGAGGCAGGGGTGGACTGCAAACCCCATCCTGCATTGTACCTGTGAGGGGGAGAAGGTGTGCTGCAACTCACACCAGTCAGGCGCTATGAAAGTATGCTTCTTCTCCCATAGTGCAGGACGTGCTCAGGCGACGACCGGGCCCGTCTGCGCCCGTAAGAGCTCAGAGGAGGCAGGGCCGGGCCACCCATCTTGGCTTGGCTATTTGAGAGTACTTGGTCAGTTCCTGCTAACTTCATCATTGGAGAGCCCTGGGCAAGAGAAACACTAGTGTTATTGCCACTGCCACTAATGAACGTTAGGGACTGGTGCAATTACTAACTATTTGAATACTGCAATGAGCACGATTAATTCAGATATCAAGAGTGTGAAGGAAAGACTGGGGCAGCTAGAATGTCCTTATCACTTACTACCCTCAGTGATCACCTCTGTAACTCCACTCCTGATTATGGTCCTCCACATATTGAAAGAACCCAGTTCCATACACAATGGATTACGCTATTTCATCAGTGTTCCAAGTTCAGCAGACTAGTTCTGGGAAACCCATTACCAGTGATGTCACAGATTTCCACCCTCTAAAAGGAAAAAGGGCAGTTCACCCTCGACATGCGCACCTAAGGATTGGCAATATTAGTTGCCCAGAGCAAACACGGAGGGATAATAAGGAAGGGCATACAAAGACTATTGTGCATGTGCAGGTGCAACCCTTACTATCTAGGAACAGCAATGATTCAACCACTTTAGAGGACAACAACCAGTTGGATGGGATTTTGGTGAATCTCCTCACCCCTGTAGTAGCATCACTTCAAAGCATTGATAAAACCCTGAACTAACTCGTTAAACATATTGAGGAAGGATCACCTGGCATTTCAGGCCCTGTAGAGTGCCAGCAAAGCTCTGAGGCAAAAAGTAGTCACCATGGATGAAGTGGGGCGTATACAACCTAACCAAGCTCCAGTGACACAGACTGCCCCTGGCAACAATATCCGTCATTATAGGAAGGCCTTTTCCTCTTCAGCTGCATACCATGACTGTGCATACTCCAATATGAACTCATGTATTCTCCAGCTGCAGCCTGATTGCACACAGTATGTAGTTGTCCTACAAAACGTTCCACCTTTACCCTCAAGTCAAATCGAAACAGTTTATCAGTTGAATTATCCACTGGTACAACAAGTTCCTGGGGAACATTAGTAGCAATTCTCTTTCCAGAACTACTATTGGCAGCACTGGGTAGGAAGCATCCCAAAGAAACACCCAGTCGATTGTATCGTAGTCAACTTCAGTGAACACAACAAGTGGAACATATTTTTTTATAGGTACTTCATCTACCAGGAGCCATAACAGAGATTCAGCCAGTGCCATTGGACTTTTTTTGTAGACTTAGACAGGATTTATTCTGTACGACCAATTAGTAATTCTGAAGGAAATAGGCTATGTAGCATTCTGACATATAATAGTTTTGTTGCATTTTGAGGAAGTTGACTGACTTACTTTTTACTCAGGTCTAGACATTATGGACCCAACTGCTATATACGGAGTACCCACAATGTCCCTTTTTTCTGATGTTACCCAGGTCGACATTTCACATCTGCCTGCCAAACAAAAATTGCTATTCACCACTGGAGACACGCAGCACGGGGTTGGGTAATTCTGTTCACCGATCTCCCACTAATAGCAGTGCACTCTATTATTCAGCGATACAAGGGGCCTGATGATTTTCCCAAATCTAGCTAAGATCCTATGCTGATCGGTGTTGCAGGTCCAGACTTAAGTCTTCTTTCTTGGAACATTGCTGGTGTTGCTGAATGATAAATGTTGGATAGCAATGATAAATAACTATCAAATGGTTTGTTTGCAAGAGCCTTGATTGTGCACGACAATGCATTTAAATGGCTTTTGCTCAGTTATTACCACTGCCACCCTGTCAGTTTTGTGGGTGCAATAGTGGCGGCCTGATAACCCTAATAAGTGTTGCCATATCTGGAAAGATTGTGAAGATGTATTTAGATTCTGCCTTTTTTTCAGATAATCAATTTGTAGGGATACCATTAGTTGTCCTTAGAAATTTTTATCATAATCATTTTGATGGGGAAAACATTGCGATTGCAGAGTCCCTTGTCTATACCCTTGACAGTGTTGGCAGGACTGTGTGAAGGTTATTATATTGTGGGGTAAAGATTTTTATCTTAATTTATGCCCCAATTCAAACAATGGTCTATGTGGAATGGGTGCAAATGATTTCTGTAATTTCACACACTTTGATCATAACCCCTGTGGTTATACACTGAATAAAATGATGGTGACCCATGACCTTATTTTTAGCTTCGATTTGATCTCTTAATGACATCGTTGGTCAGGCAGCATAGAGAGGCAGAGGATTTGGGTCCATGACTGACTACATAAGTTTGACATTATTGAGAGCCCTATGAGTAATTGTAACCAACTGGTACTGTGTTTTCATTTAGGATTTCCACCATTAGCCTGTAATGAGGTTATTGCTCCTATTGAAAATACCAGGACTGGGGGGATGCGTCGTAAATGGCGGATATTGACCCAGATGTTTTTTTGTCCCAACTTATGGAGTAAAAGAGGGAACACTTTGGGCTATGCCTAAGCTTTCATCCTTAGCCAACAGGGATATTGGGAGTTTTCTCAGAAATTTGTAAAAGGGCAGATGAGTTATTAGTGGTGGCACAGTCACAGCAAGCTCCTAAATAAAATGGTTTGATAATTCATGCTCACAGGCCCATAACAGATTGTTACAAGCAGTTAAAAAGTCATCTAGAGATATGGCGGAAGTCAGAATTTGCAGGAGGCATTACAAGGAGGCTATTATGGCTAGAAAATAGATGATTAGAAGGGAGGCCTGGGAGCAACTAATTGCAGCTTCCACCAGGAATGATCTGACCTAGTTTAAGGAGTAGTAAATGTACCCTTTTTCACAAATAGTCCTGCCACTACTATAGATGTGACCATCCCAGAGCATTTGTGGTTAATCACTTCAGTAATGCGTTTGACTCCAACAACTTGGTGTGTAGTGGAAGCATTAACTTAGATGAGGTAACCAGCCTTGGAAACGGCAACCAGCTAGTAATTTCACTTAAAGATGTTAAATCTGCTGTAGAAAGGTGTCAGAACAACAAAGCGCCTGGTCAAGATGGGGTCCCTATTGATCTTTTTAAGAACAATCTGGCAGTTTGGGCTCCGAGTTAAGTGAATGTGCTGCATTGTGCAATCTGTGTTTGCCCTCCTAAATCCTGGTTCAGGGCAATACTTGTTTCCATCTTTAAAAAGGGGGATGGGTGGTGCTCAGTGTTACCACCCAATTTCTCTAATAACCTCTACAGTCATGGTGCTAGTTATGGTGTTGTTGGACCGTCTAGAGAACTGCGACAATGACAATTAAGAGTCTCCTAATAGTAGCTCAGTATGGTTTTAGACAGGATTTAGGAACAACAGACCAGTGTTTGAACCTGCATGTACTAACCAGCAAATTTGTGCTCACAAAGGAAGGGTGTCTTTCTGGCGTTCATGGATCTTGGCGCATCTTTCGATAATGTAATAAAAGAAAAGCTGTGAAGTACACTTATGAAAAAGGCCAGTGATCTGAAGATTGTGCATTTATCGCAGCTCCACGAGGATGTGGAAGGCAGTGTCAGGTTTGATCACAATGGGGAATGCTCGTCAGCTACAAAAAGGGGGAGGGTGGGGGTCAGACAGGGATGCATCCTGGCCCCCTTTATTTTTAGTTTTTATACAAATTATCGGGGCAGCTACCTGGTTGAGCCTGAAGTTGACTCACCTGGAGTGGGGACAAGAATGATACCAGTGTTAATGTACGTGGATGATTGTGTACTTATGGCTAGAACTGGACACGAACTATAGAGGCTGCTTGATAGACTTGTGACTTTCATGTCAAATTTGGGTTTGGCAACAAATAAAATGAAATCATTTGCTGTGTTGTGTGCCCGCCATCAGAGTAGGCTCACTCCTCTCCATATAGGTGGTACTGCGCTGCAATGTGTACCAACATTTTCTTACCTGGCGGTCCCCTTTGGTAATGCCAGCTCATGGAAGCACTTGTTGAACATGAGAGCAACGCAAATTAAACAGATTGTAGCCTCTTTGTTCAAATTTGTAGCTAAAATTGGGCCCGTGCCAATTGATGCGGCAATTAAAATCTATAGGGCAAGATCCATACCCAATACTTCCTGTGTTGCGGGCGTAAGGGGACACATTGATCACTCACAACTCCAGGTTATTGAAAATAGGTTTTTTTGCGAAGACTGTTATCGCTCCCTAGTACTGTTCCAACTTTGATAAGCCATGAGGAGCTGGGGCTCCAATAAGTAGGAGATACCTTAAGACTAGCGCCAATTATGTTATGCCTCTCAGTTTGGTCCAGGCCTGAAGCTGTGCTTAGCCAAATGGTGATAGCTGGATGTCTAAAACTGTCAAGAGTCCAGAATATTGAGTGACCGATGCATATAAAGGAAGGCTTGCAACCTATAAGTAGGATGGACTTATATAAAAACCCACAGAGCATCAACCGTCTCACCAGAATTTTAGTCAAAAGGGAAGCTTTAAGTTTGGCTGCAGAGGCAAAAATGGAAACCAAGTTAAGGAAGAAGTTGGTTGCTTCATATCTCCTGCTATGCAAATGGAGCCATACTTACTCAGAGTGCCTCGCCATCAGAGGTTTTATTTGATAAGGTTTTGACATCCTTCAGATGTGTATACTAGCAGTGATTTAATACCATGGCCTTGTGACTCATCTACTTCCCAGTCCCAGCTGCACTTGTTCTTTTTTTTTTGTGAGTTACATAGGACTTCAAGATTGTCTATTTTACAGCCATTACTACGGAATCTAAACATTAGAGAGTGAAAGGTGGCAGTTGAGTATCTTTGGCTGCTCCAAACCAATATGAGCTGCCACATAATTTACAGATTAATTGCCACATTAGTTAAACAGCGTAGACTTGCTGGGAAGTAAATTTTGATGTGGGTAGTTTTATGCGTAGCCAGCTGCAAACAGCAGCCAGACCAGGCTGTATATGTTTTTTTATTGTTGTTTGTTCCCTCTACTTTTGTGATATTTACTGCATGTTCTTAGTTTTATGAACGTGGTCACTTTATGTATAGACTTTGCTTGTCTAGGACCTAATGCAAGACTGCACATGAAATGTACAATATTGATTTTAAGCGTAATTTGTGACCGTTTTGTTGAAGAATAATTTTGCTCACAATGTATTTTAAAATATTCTGTTCTTATATCATTTGGATGTATTTTGTACAGGCGTATGCTTTTATGGTTTACATTTTTTAAATTTTTATTAAAGATCGAACTGACTGAATTAAAGCGCTGTAAACCATATTTAAAAAGTGCTATTAATTGTAAGAGGTACGTAATTTGTCAGTGTGAAATTGAAGGCCAAATACACAGCTCTCCTTGAGATCTGATTCTTATCATTCAAATTTAGTGTTAATATATGTAGCATTCTTGAAGCTTCATGTACAAATATTTTGTGTTTGCAAGCCCTCCAATACGGAATCAGAGGGTTCGCAAGTGCTAAAACCATTTTTTAAATGTACTAAATCAATTTGATGATTCTGAAAAGATTTTCAGAATAGTTAAATGGGTTTAGGAACCCATTAGGAATCGCTATTTGGAAGGGGTGTGCTGAAGGTGTCTCTTCCTAATACCTTTTCTTTACGATGTGTATCAACGTTTTGCAACCAAAATCTGGCAGCAAAACATTAATTACCACCAAATTAAAGGAGGTGCTAAGTCTTTTGCAATAATGAAAGGTATCCAAGGGACCCTTACCCGTTTGTGAGTGTTTGCAAAAACATTTTTAGGCATAGGTAATGGTCTTTTAAGGAAAAAAGACTACATTTAAAGGAATAAAAATAAAGAAATCCGTTATTTAAAAGCAGTAATAGACATAGTGGTCTGCTGATCCCCAGCAGACCACTTTCCCTCTAATTCTGCCCAATTATCGTACCTGACAATATGCAACCTACCTCATGAATATTGATAAGGTAGGTCGATTTGGGGCGCACTACGATTCTGTATTTTGTGAACTGAACCTTTTTGTACGTAGGTCTGTTTGCAAATTACAAGTGCATTCAGTAGACGTCAGTGTCCAAATTGCTTCCTATTTTACCAAATCCTATTTTATTACAATACAAATAACAAATCGCAAGTCATTATTAGTTACATTATTTATACAATTATTTTCTTATCATATTTAGGTGTATTATGTCAAAATCCAAAGTTGGGGCAGGGAAAAAGCTGACGTATCAGAGGAGTATCACCACGAGATTTCAGGAACCAGATATCAGAAATGTGTGTAGGCTTAAAAGAGAAGAAAGTTGCACAGTTCCTAATGTATTAAGAAAACATTTTAAGTGACCACCACCAGTAGTTTGAGCAAAGTAGAATATACACAAATGCACACACGGATATAGGTTAAAAGATGCATAAGTAAATGCTCATGGATATAGCAAGATATAAATTCTCAGGATATGGATTAAGGCATTATCTAAAAGGAAAGGCATATCATAATGGTTACCACCGTTGATAGGAAAACAAAAAGTTGGTGATGCTGTTATACCTTATATTGGGATTGGGGGAACAGAGCAGAGCACAGCCCCATTTGCACCTGAATAGGCTGTGTCCCCTCACAGTAGGTTTAACAATCTTGTATTGCCACTGCAGCCAGCTTAAAGCCAGACCTGGAGACAAAGGGAGACCCATGCACTTCAGAGAACCTTTCCAGAAACTTCTGCCACCCTCTAGGAACAGGGCAACAGGGTATAAAAATAAGACTCTTAGACCCTCTCTATAGTTTACTACTGTTCCTGCAGAAGGACTCTCCTAGAACTGCCTGTTGCTGTGACCTGCTGTGCACTGGAAGGGCCTGTTTGCTACCTGTAACCTTCTGTGAACCCAGCCCTGTTGTTGAGCCCTACATCTGCACCGAAGACTACCGGAAGTGACTCCAAAGGCTAGTTTGCGGGCCTACTTTTAAAAGCCACAGAGATATAGCAGGCTCCCATCATCTTGAACCTGCACCTGGTCTCAGCCTGAGGCAGTCCTGAAGACCCAAGAGGTCTCCACCCAGTACCGGACCCTTGAGTGCGGTGCTAAGGGTGCCCAGATGGCCATTTTCTAAAACTAAGGACTTAAACCAAATTTGGCCAAAAGTTGCTCCGAGAACCAGGAGGAGACCAGGACCAATTTTCTCACCTATTCGCCCGAGGTGCATTGGCCATCAGATTGACTTTGCGGCTCCTCTGACTACTTTCTTCTCTGAAGCAGCAAATCTGTTTCAGCAGTCCTTCTCCCAATGGATATCTGACCTCTTGGAACTGTCTTCGGCTACAGCCTTCTGATTTGTTCCATTGGAGATTTTCGACTTCCATTTTGGAAACTAAGTCTCAAAGTGAAAATTTGCTGTCAGAGTCAATTAATTGTCTTTTGTTGTATCAATGGTAGCCTATTGCTCTTTATAGTGCACATCACTATTTTTTGTGTTTGATTTTTTTTTCTTCAATTAAAAACTAAAATGTATTTTTTTAATTAATATTTGTTTGTGAAGTATAATATTCACTTAACTGATTGGTTAATTTTGTCTTGGGGTGTTATTGTGCTTCAATATTATTTTTTTGTTTCTGTCAGTTGGGCTTACTGGGTAATTGCGCGTGTATTTTAATTCACTTAATTCACTTATATGGTATCACTCTTGATGGTTGATGCTAAATGTTTGGATCAATATCATCACCCTGGTTCTTACGGTTATTGAGTCGACCCCGTATGTTGACCTTACTTGATAGTGCTGACAATCCTACACTAAATTGTATCATTCTATGTCGTAGACCATGGAATTGGTATATCAACCTAGTCTTACATTAAGAGTGCATAGTTCTGTCAATATTAAGTCCATATTTGATGTACTACAGTATATCAATTCATTTTGTCCTGAATTTTCTGAGGGATAATTATCAATTCCCTCCTCTCGGGTAATATTTTTTATGTTACCAAAATCTGATTTCATATTTGATTGTTACTATTATTTAGATGCAAGAAGTGTTTTCAGATTGTCCAAGAGCTGTCCTTGGTAATTTTACATCTTATGATACTTCAGGTTTGGTTTCTGAACCTTTTTGGTAGAACCAACATATGTTTTGCCAAATACACAATGTACAACGAATACACAATAGGTGATGTTAGTTTATAAAATATTTGATCTAAATTTTTTCATTCCATCCTGATTTAAAAAAAAAAATCACATTTGTTCATTGTGGATTCTCAGCACATACACTGGCCACATCTGTGAAAGCCAGTTGGTGATAGGGGAAGCCAATCTTTGTAACATCGAGTAGTATTGCACGGGCTAAGGTTTCTTGCCAAAGAGCTCACCTTCCTATTTAAAATTTTAAATATCATTGGAAGAGTCTTTTAGGTCTGGGTCAGCTTTCAGACAATGCCAACAGTTATCCAAGCATAGAGTTTAATTTTCCTCTTTCAGCTGAACATGTGAGGCTAAACCTCAAAGTTTATGCTAACAGTGTTTTAGCCATTAAAAAATATTATGTCTCAACTCTGTCAGTCCTTTCCTTTGCATCTTAAAGTAGTCTCTGGTGGCACTTCTTAAATCGCATAACAACCTTGTTGGAGTCCTCCTCATAAGTTTCTGTGATTCTGAAGTTCCTTTTCTTTCTTAGTAGTTTCCCCCATCTGGGGTGTTCGTAATAGGATTCCCTTGGTGATATGAGATGGCACAGAACTCTGTTGGGAAGCTTTTTATGAGTGGGTTTGTGTTTTTACGGAGAGAGGATTATGAGGTGGGAATTGATTTTGATTTTCTGTTACAAAGAAATTGGTTTCATTTCTAGTAAGTGCTGTCATTTTTACTCTTTGCTGAGTCACTTGTATGGGTGCCATCTTCTGAGTTCACGCTCCAGTGACACACTAGACTGTTGCTTGTTATGTTTGTTGCTGCGCATAAAATGATGGCAGGAGGACAGATGCACCACTGATGTGCCAAATCCAAGCTCGTCTACGTCAGTCCACGTCCCGAATGTGTCCATTCCCAGCCACTATACCCGAACTATGCCCTCATCGGTAGGAACATGGTAAATATACAGTAAGGAAGCTCTTTGGTCTTTGAGAAAGTAAATTTGCCCTGCTCATTTTTCTTTATGTGAGGATATGACTAATACCTTGCTCTGTAGGTTTTGCTAGTTTACAATGACACCATGTTACATATCTGCCCTGCAAAGTGATAGCAAGTTACAGGACAAAGGAGCTCCCATTGTTACATGGAAAGTGGGGTAGTTGAACCATCATATCAGAGCTTGTTTGACTAGTGCAAAATCTTTCATTAAGCATAAAATGGATGTTTGGGAGCTCGTTGCAGACAGTGTTTAGGACATGGTTTTCATCAATGAG
This sequence comes from Pleurodeles waltl, assembly GCF_031143425.1. NCBI lineage: Eukaryota > Metazoa > Chordata > Amphibia > Caudata > Salamandridae > Pleurodeles > Pleurodeles waltl. The sequence continues at coordinate 1,226,827,869 of NC_090445.1, read as the reverse complement.
GCATGACTGAATAAGACCTCAACCCCTGATATTGCACTTGCACTAAATGAAGGTGACACCATAGTCTCTCTTAACAGTGAGAACAAAGTGGAGGAGAGGAGTGGCAATGATTCATTGCTCCCTGTATAATTCGTAACACTAATAAGCTAGAAGATATAGGCACTGCAGAAGGGCTGTCCTATTCTATCCCTTTCTGGAGCCTTATTGTATAGTCCCCCATGTTACTTTGCTAATGGTGGCAAACTATTGTCTAAATCAATAGCTCCCCTATTTATAAAATACTCACACTTTACAGCACTAAGGGAATTTAATTTGGACAATCCTAACAATAAATTCGCTCTATAGCTGAGAAAAGCTTTGGAAGATTTAAATCTTCCTTTTAAAAATAATGCCTGGCCTTGCATTAAGGAACACGTGTAGGAAGCTGGTGTGTGGTGAGCGCCTATGGTGTTATCACCTTTTACCAGGTCCAGATATCCTCCCATTAGTGAGGTGTAGGCAGTGTCTAGGAAGCCAGGTAGCTGTGGATGAGCAGCCAAGACTTATCTTGGAGACATGCAAAGCTTATGTAATACCAGATACAGTCATAAAGCACTTAAACATATGAAAGAACCACACAGTGTTACAAAAATAAAGGTACTTTATTATGGTAAAACAAATACTATATAGGCTTACAGGTTAGTAAATGCACTATTATATACATAGAAGTCGGGAATGGACATAGAAAGCAATATAAAACAGTGAAATAACAAACAATTATGGAGACCCTCGGGGGAGACCAAACCTTATGCTAAGTATGTGGAATGCAAAAGTCAGACCCCCACCCAAGGAAGTAGAATTTGTAGAAGTGAACTGGAGGAGCTACGAACCACAAAAGGTAAGTACCAGGGTGCTCCCCAGTGACCAGGAGAGAAGAGGTAAGTATATGTTTTTTCCCCGAACCCACACTTAAATTTGTAAAAGGACTGTGCTAGACCCTAGCAAGACTGCAGAAAACCAAAGGTGGATCCTGACAGAAGAGGACCTGCAAATGAAGGGGACCAAGTTCAGTTCGAATTGGAGTGTCCGGTTGGAGCAGGAACCCCTAACCCACCCTTCTGGAGATGCAGGACCCTGTCGACTGTGCAGACCAGGAGTCGGCTATGCAGCCCAGGAACAGGACCCAAGTTACAGGAGTGATGCAGTCGATGTCCCACGTCGGATGAAGAGTTGCAGTCAGTCAGTGGTGTGGAAAAACCACCAACAAGCCTTGGCAAAGGCAAGAGTTGCAGAAGAAGAGTTTCAGAGCTGCTGGGGACGAGGAAGGTCCAGGGGGACTCAACCCAAGGAGGGGAGTCCCTGGTAACCCTCAGTAGTGAGGAGAGTCGGATGTTCAGGATGCAGCCCCCACAGGCAACTCATATGTAGCAGGCACAGGAGTCTCAGTGAGGCCCACTCAGCACACCTGGAGAGGAGTCCCACGTTGCTGGAGCAGCAGGCATGAGTGTGCTTTGCAGGGAAGAGTGCTGGAAGTCAGGGCTACATGGAGCCTGAAGATCCCATGGAAGAAGAGCCAACAAGCCTTGGTAGCTGCAGGATACTGTCCTATAAGGAGAGGCAATGGCTTATCGTCTCCCAGGTTGGACAGCTGGTAGAGAGGACCAAGGGGACCACTCCAGACCACCACCTGTGATGCAGGATCCACGCAGTTCCGGAGGGGATCCACGCAGCCAGTCGGCGTTGCAGTTGGTGACTGTAGATGCAGGGGAGAGACTCCTTCACTCCAAGGGAGATTCCTTCTTGTGCAGGTTGAAGACTCATCGCCCTCAGAGAATGCACAGCTAGGGAAATGTTGCAGTTGCTGGAAGGAGCCGCAGAAACAATGTTGCAAAGTGGAGTCATCGCTGGAGTTGCAGATTGCCGGTTCCTGGAGGGTCCAGTTGCATTCCCAGTGGCCAGAAGATGAAGTAAACGATGCAGAGGAGTCCTGATGAAATCTTGCACGTCAAATCTGAGGACCTACCCAAGAGGGAGACCCTAAATAGCCCAGGAAGGGGTATTGGTCACCTAGCAGGATGGCCGCCTATCACGAGGGGTCTGTGACCTCACCTGCCTGACCTGCCACTCAGACGCTCCCAGGGGCCTCTGCCCATCTTAGATTTAAGATGGCAGAATCAAGTGGCCCCCTGGAGGAGCTCTGGGCACCACCCTTAGGGTGGTGATGGACATGGGAGTGGTCACTCCCCTTTCTATTGTCCAGTTTTGTGCCAGTTGAGGGACCATGTGTTCCTGGACTGGTGCAAACCGGATTATGCAAGGAGGGCACCAAATGGTCCCTTCAAAGCATACCAGTGGCTTGGGGAGGCTACCCCTCCCAAGCAATGTAACACCTATTTCCAAAGGGAGAGGGTATTACCTCCCACTCCCAAAGGAACTCCATTGTTCTGCCTTCCTGGGCTTGAGCTGGTCAAGCAGCAGGAGGGCAGTAACCTGTCTGTAGGATGGCAACAGCTCGGTCTGCTTGGGAAAACCTTGCAAAGTGGTAGAAGCAAAGCTGGGGGGCCTCTAAGGAGCCCTCAGAGGGAATGGAATCATACAACCAATACTCTACAGTATTTGGGTATGATTCCGGCAATGTTTGATACCAAACATGCCCAGGTTTAGAGTTGCCATTATGTAGCTGGACACAGGTAGTCTGTGTACTGGACCTTTGTCCAGTACACAGGAAAGATGGCTTCCCCCACTTAAGAAGTCCAGGAAAATGGAGCTGGAGTTGGTAGGGGCAGCTCTGCTCATGCAGGGGTGCCCTCACACAGAGGTACTTGCACCCTGCCCTCTGGGCTAGGAGGGCCTGCCATGGAGGTGACTTACAGTGACGTGGTACAGTGACCTCAATACCATATACTAGGGGCTTACATTTGCTGGATCACTCTTGCCGATCGCTATCCCTTTGGAGCCCATCCTTGATTTTGAGGAGGGTAAGCATGTTTCTATTTTAGTTTTCGATATCTAGAAGTGTACATCCACAAATCTTCACAGTTTTAGAGAACATCACTAGGTGTTTGCACTAGTGTGGTTTGATTTTCACTGGCATATATTGTTTTGCACTTTGTGTTATTAGACCATGCTATGTTTAACAACCTTTTTTTTCTCCTTTTTGTAGGTTCCTGTTCCCCTTAATTTAGTTTATTGTAACAGTGAGGTTTAGGCGTGATATTTTTTGGCCCTGATGAATCGCATTTAGATCTTTGTAGACTAACTTAGCGAGAAACATGTTGACCTTTATATTTCAGGCAGTGTAGTAATTTCCACCCTGCCCTCTACATACTATATCCCTGAATGCTAGGTGTTTCCAACATAAGACATTACATACAAGTAGGGAAAAATAGACATTATTCTTACTTTCCCTCTACTTTCTTTGTTTTTAATCTTGACAGAGGCCTATATCCTTAAAAACGTTTTCATTATATGGTCCTTCTAGCCAATTTTAACAGTTTACCTCACCAATCCCACATTACTGCATTCACCACCGGCAAGAAACTTTAAAAGATCTCCGGTAAAGACCCCCCTCGAGGGGCCTGTAAGGCATTGCAGTGCGAGCCTAACAAGGAGCAAATCCTGATGAACAAGTATGTCATCGAATGGTGAGTGAGGGTTCTAGTTCCTAAGTTGGAAAACTCCCAGGAACCGGTTGATTTCCCCTTAATTGGGTTGAAATCAATCACCTTCATTGTGAAACTGTGCATCCTTTCTTTGCTTACATGGGTACACTAGTGTGCCAATTGTGGGGTGTACTGAGTCAGGAACAACCAAATTTAGAGAGATGGAGCAGAGCCTCTGAGGTCCTGGTTAGGAAGATCCCAGTGAATACAGTCAAAACACACTAACAGCAGGCAGAAAGTGGGGGTAACGATGCCAAAAAGAGGATACTTTCCCACAACACTCACTAGACCTAATTTTTTAACCAATCTGGTTTGTAATACTCCTTATCCAGTAATCTGGTCCAACCACTGATACTCATTAATATTGGTCAATTGTGATGTCAATCCACTTTTAAAAACATGTCCCTGGCACAAAATCACTGTTTAAAATCTAACTCACCCAGTTAATACAATTCTGTTGGAGACCGGGCCCGACTTAGATGTGGAAGTCAAATATTTCAACAGCCTCCTCCTAGAGGCTTTGGACGACGTTGCACCCATAAAACCTAACACATCTGAACAAAAGCCCCTTCATCTTTTTGGCTTATGCAAGACTTGTGTGACGAAAAAATGGTGCTGTCAATGCCTGGAAAGAAAATGGAGGAGTGCCTATTATTCTAATAAGGCCGTGAATGAAGCAGTCCTCAAAACTTTCTAGAAGAAAAAGCTACAACAAGAGCAGAGGACATCTCATACCTAATTGATAAGGCCGGGAAAGAAAGTAAGGCCAAAGTAAAAACGTAGATAGCAAAACATTGCACAACATGTGAATCTTGAAGAATATCAAGCTGCAAATCTGCTGTTACTTGAAAGTAATAGGTTCCTTCTTGCACACGCTCCAAAAATAGAAGGTATACTCACCAGAGAACAGACTGAGAAGAATAACCGGATAAACAATAACCTAAAATCCGCAATGGGACTTTGAAAGCAGAACAAGGTCAGCTGCTTAGCAGAAAAAAATCAGAGCCCATGTGATGAGAACTTGGCATTTCAGTAATGATCCAGTGGCTAAAACGACAATCCCTTTACAGGTTCATGTTAACAAAGCAAGCAGATGCAACCAGTGAAGAAATTAAGGCAGTTCTTGCAAATACCCTCTAGGAGAGAGAGTTTACGTATTAAAGCATAAATGTAAAAGTTGAGTACAAAGGGTGCAGTAACTAGATTCTAAAGAGTCGTGTGCCCTTTTCAAAGCCTTTTTTTTTTTTTACTGGTACAGTTTCTCTCTCTTACTCTATTTTGTTTGTATGCTTTTGACACCCCTCCCCAAAAAAACACCTGCTAAACCCCATGCCACGACAACAAACAATTAGTGCCTGAATTATAGAATGGAGAGTTCTGAACTAAGGTGAAAATATTGCATTTTACTTGGTAAGTAATCTTTTTTCCCTTCATCCCGATCCAGGGTCTGGCTGCTTCGCATAATAGAATGTACTACCTTGGAACGTGCCACTTTTAAAATAGTTGTTCTGCACTTGTTTGAACAGAGATTATTTTTACAGAAGTGATCATCAGTAGTATCCACTGAAATCCACTGAATTTCACCATTTCACGTCTGAACAATGTTGCCCACTTCACACTTTTTACCCCTTCAAACTTTCACCACACAGCATTTCGCTGTGTTCATCTGTCAACTTAATTTATGGTACAAGTTAACTTGTAAAATTTAGGAGCTAATCTGCATCTTTGAATGAACTAAAACCACTAGAATGGACACTTAGCAGAATATTTTCAAGCAGCCTATTTTAATGCCTTCAATTTCATACAGTTTACTGGACCAGATCCCTGAAATGTTTGCAGACACAAGGGAAACCGAAACAGTATTTGGTCCTGTCATCCAAGCAGGATTGGAAGCGTTGAAGGTAGGTTTTTATCAATTTGGAATTATGTACTCCAGTTTGAATGTTGATTATTTTGAGTAACTGCTCCCATCCTATTAGGAGAAGGTTCTTCCTGAAATTTAGGTCCGTCCTTATTTAAATGAAATTCTCGGTGTGTGAAAAACTCTACACCTTGTCTATGCACAAATGAGATGCAAACATAAGTGCATATTAATTATAGCAATTTCTGATACTAAGAAGATGTTGATGTAACAATAACAGTCGGATTATAGGATTTTTGGAAAGGCTACATCAAGCAAATTTTTTGAATCACTAGATGTAAACCCATTTTGCAAAACGCAATGCTATCAGTTTTCGTGTTTGTAAATTTTTGTTGTAAGGCATACCCACAAATATTGAGTTTTCATTGGTCCTTATAATTTTGAAACACGCAACTGTTAGCCTTTAAAGGTAAGCTATAAAGTGGAAATAGTTTGTTAAGGGCTCGATATTTACTAAAAGAGAACACAAGAATACGGTTGCTGCAGTTCTTATCTGCTAATCTGTTATTAGGTACAGCTTTCGCTTTTTGAGTGACAAAGATTTCAGTTCTATTAAAAATTATAATAAATACAGTGAGTGAGTTGGATTGGCATGTACTGACCTGCAGGGGTTTTCCATGGTCTATCATTACTTGGATGAGCTGTTTATTGCATTTTGATGATGGTTACATTCTCCCATTTGTGGGTTCAGTTAGGTTTTGGTGATGGCGGGATTACTCCATCTGTTGAACTGTAGTTGCTACAAGAGAAGCAGAGCGTGTTATTTGTTTTTTTAATCTCATAAAATGACATTGTATTTGCTGATTCCTTTTTTTTCAAGTGCTTGCTATTGGAGCTATTTAGCCTGTCAATCAAGCAGGCGCTTTATTCGAGCATTTAATAGGACCATAAAAGCAGATATATAGTTCTTATACAAAATATAAAAACCATACACTCATTGTATTGAAATCCTACCCCATTGCATCTTTAGTTCAAAAGGCCATCGGCCACCTAACCAAGTGTTCATTTAAGAAATAAGCCAACACTAAAACAAACCAATGGCTCAGTGTCTGCAAATATAATACATCTGACTTACATCTAGTGAGCCCTAAACCCCTCAGTACTAGGATTAAAAACTTTTTTGTAAAACATGAATAAAATCTATAAAAAATGCAACAAACTCCATGGGGAACTTTGATTTCATGGACAAACAAGGACGGAAAAGGATTCATATTGCCCAAGGAGAAAACATAGCTGCTATCTAATACACCAAAGCCTAATTCTACTTAAAAGGACCCTTTCCCAAAAGCTAGTCACAAACTCAGGAAATAGCTCAAGCCCTAAAGCATGGTTTGCATTATGATGTAATCCTTATTCTGGGTCTTGAATGCTCCAGCTTCCCATTCTTGATGTCTCATTTTGAGAAACAATTGTTTAAGCTGGGATCTGTCATCCTCACTCAACCCTTCTGGTCTAAGGAAGCAACACAGCCTCCCAATAAACAACACATTCTCTTGAAGTAACCAAGCCATGGAATTTGGAGACCCATGCTGCAAGGTAGTACTCAATAATATCACTGTTAAGCGAGGCTTGACTATTCCTCTATACAGACTACCACAGCAGCATTGGGGCCAAATTAATATACTGTAATGTTTGGCTTACTCCAAGCCAAGCTCATCATGCAATCTAAAACTACGGCTGCTTGGCAGAAGGCCTAAATCCTTCTGTGCACTCTGTTTTTCTCCGCTTAAAGGCTAGGCACTTTTTTCTGTAGCCCCAAATGCTCAAACCATAAGTTAAAACCAGGAAATAAATCCAATACAATTAGGACATTAAAAATTTGCTGCAGCTGCACTCACCAACCAGGAGCTTTCTGAATCACAAGTAACCCTAAGATAAGAAAATTAATTAAAACTTATTATGGGTTTATCCTCTATGGTCAAAGACCACAATTTGAGAATCCTGGATCTGTATGCCATTACAGAGGTCTTCGTGGGATTTACTACCACCTTCAAAGAGACCATAAAATCAGTGTAACCTTCTATTAACTATTTCAAGCCCTTGGGAGTTCTGGTAAGTAACACTCATCATCTGCATAAGTTAAGACAGTTGTAAGAACGTACCCTCTTTTGGACATGGTTACCCCCAATATTTTTGCCTGCTGTCAGTGTATTTTGACAGTGTTCACTAGGATCCTGCTAACCAGGATCCCAGAGACTGTGCTCTCTCCCTCTAAATTTGGTTGTTCCTGACTTTGCACACCCCACAATTGGCATTCTGGTGCCCCCACGTAAGTCTCTAGTGTTAGAAATGGGGTGTTTGTTTGGCATTCAGGTTACCCCCTGTCCAAACAAGGACCCCCACTCTCGTCAGGGGAAGAGAATCACCCTCAGCTAACCCTAGCTCACCCTCTCGGTAGCTTGACACGAGGAGAAGGCTTAACTTTAGAGAGCAAGGTGTAAAGTATTTGTACCAACACACACAGTAACTCTATGAAAACACTACAAAATGACACAACACAGGTTTAGAAAAATAGAAAATATTTATCTAAACAGAACAAGACCAAAACGACAAAAATCCACAATACACAAGTCAAGTTAACACTAAAAATGCATAAGAGTCTTCATGTAGTGTTAAACACACACTAACACTGTTAGTGTGAAAATGTACCTTGGGTGCGTCAAAAATAACCCCGCACGGGCGAGTGTGCATCAAAAAGGGCTTGCAATGCATCGATTTCACTCATGAGCTAGACCTTGGGTCGTTTCTCCTTTCGTCGAGCCGGGGCACGTCATTTCTTCTCTCTGCATGAGAGCAATGTGTTGATCCAGTCAGTACTCTCGAGTCCAGGCAGGCCTTGTCATTTTTACACACCCAGCTGTGTTTGCATCAGAAATCCAACTGCACGATAATCCGAAAACCACGCAGCGTGGGTTGCTATCTCACCAGCCTCCGTCAGGGATGTTGGGCGTCGTTTCTCCAGCCCCGGGCATCGATCTTCGGGTCGCGTTGCAGGCGAGCGTCGATTTTCAGCTGCGAAGCTGGCAGTGCATTGATTTTCCAGCCACAGATTGGAGCTGCGTCAATCTTTTCCCCGCATGCCATTCTGTGCGTGGATTTCTCTCTCTTGGGCTGCCAGCTTCTCCTTTCAGGGTCCCAGGAACTGGATGGCACCACTTGGCAGAGTAGAAGTCTCTCCAGAGGCTCCAGGTGCTGGCAGAGAGAAGTTTTTGCTGTCCCTGAGACTTCAAACAACAGGAAATCGAGCACTTGAAGATCTTCACAAGAAGGCAGGCAACACAAAGTCCAGTCTTTGTCCTCTTGCACAGCCAGAAGCAGCAACTGCAGGGTAGCTCCACAAAGCACAGTCACAGGCAGGGCAGCTCTTCTTCAGCTCTTCTCCAGGCAGAGGTTCCCCTTGGTTTCCAGAAGTGTTCTAAAGTCTGTGGTTTTGGGTGCCCTTCTTATACCCATTTTCTCCTTGAGGTAGGCCTACTTCAAAGCAAAGTCTCTCTTGAATGTGAAATCCTGCCTTGGCCAGGCCAGGCCCCAGACACTCACCAGAGGGTTGGAGACTGCATTGTGTGAGGGCAGGCACAGCCCTTCCAGGTGTAAGTGACCACTCCTCCCCTCCCTCCTGGCACAGATGGCTCATCAGGAAATGCAGACTAAACCCCAGCTCCCTTTGTGTCACTGTCTATTTTGAGGTGCAACCTGCCCAACTGTCAAACTGACCCAGACAGGGAATCCACAAACAGGCAGAGTCACAGAAATGGTATAAGCAAGAAAATGCGCACTTTCTAAAAGTAGCATCTTCAAAAGCACAATCTTAAAATCAATTTGACTAAAAGATGTATTTCTAAATTGTGAGCTCAGAGTCCCCAAACTCCACATGTCCATCAGCTCCCAAGGGGAATCTACACTTTACTCATAATTAAAGGTAGCCCCCATGTTAACCTATGAGAGGGACTGGCCTTGCAACAGTGAAAAACTAATTTATCAGTATTTCACTGTCAGGGCATATAAAACACATTACTATATGTCCTACCTTATCCATACACTGCACCCTGCCCTTGGGGCTACCTAGGGCCTACCTTAGGGGTGCCTTAAATGTAAGAAAAGGAAAGGTTTAGGCTTGGCCAATTCGAATTTACAGTTTACAACTGCACGCACAGACACAACAGTGGCAGGTCTGAGACATGATTACAGGGCTACTCATGTGGGTGGCACAACCAGTGCTGCAGGCCCACTAGTAGCATTTGGTTTACAGGCCCTTGGCACCTCTAGTGCACTGTACTAGGGACCTACTAGTAAATCAGATATGCCAATCATGGATAAGCCAATTACATACACATTTTGTAAGGGAACACTTGCCCTTTCGCACTGGTTAGCAGTGGTAAAGTGCCCAGAGTAACAAAAACAGCAAAATCAGAGTCCAACACACATCAACAACCTGGGAAACAGAGGCAAAAAGTTAAGGGAGACCACGCCAAGGATGAAAAGTCTAACACCTAGTATATGGTACTTAGGTACCCAGGGCATTGGGACACCATGGGTCCCACATGGGCTGCCAAATGTATTGTGCCACCCATGGGAGCCCATGTAAAATGTGTTTCCAGGCCTGCCATTTCAGCCTGTGTGAAAAGTTGCATGCACCCTTTGACTACAAGTCACTGCACCAGGTCACTGTAAGTCACCCCTATGGCATGCCCTCCTAGCACAGAGGACAGGATACTTGTACCTGTGTGTGAGGGCACCCCTGCATTAGCAGGAATGCACCTGCAAACTCCAGCTCCATTTCCCTGGACTTGGACTTTGTAAGTGCGAGGAAGCCTTTTTACCCATGTACTGGACGCAGGTCACTCACTACCTGTGTTCATCTACATAATGGTAACTCAGAAACTGGGCGTCTCTGGTATCAAACATGTTGACATCATACCCCAATACTGTTGCCAGTATTAGTTGTATGAGCCCACGCACTTTGGGGGCTCCTTAGAGGACCCCCAGCATTGCTCCTACGATTCTTCTGGGGTTTTCCCGGCAGCCCACACTGATGCCAACTAAAGACAGGTTTCTACCCTCCTGCTGCTTGACTAGCTCAAGCAGAGGAAGGTGGAACAAAGGATTTCCTTTTGGGAGAGGGAGTCAACACCCTCCCCCTTTGGAAATAGGTGTTACATGGCTTAGGAGGAGTAGCCTCCGGGATGCATTGAAGGGCACATTTGCCCCCCCCCCCCTCCTTGCATAAACCTGTTTGCAGGTCCCTGCTCTGGCACAAAACTGAACAATGGTAAGAGAAATTACCACTCCCCTGTCCATCACCACCCTAAGTGTGGTGCTCAAAGCTCTTCCACATGGCCACCTGATTTTGCCATCTTGAATCCAAGGTGGACAGAGGCCCCTGGGAGCAAATGAGTGGCTGGGTCAGGCAGGTGATGTTAAAACCCCCTCCTGATAAGTGGTTCCCCTGGTAGGTGACCGATTCCCCCCTTCCTGGGCTATTTAGGGTCTCCCTCCCAGGGGGGTCCTGAAGAAACCGACAATCTGCAACTCCAGCAATGACTCCGCTTTGCAGCATTGTTTCTCCAGCTCCTTCCAGCAGCTGCAACATTTCCCTGGCTGTGCATCCTCTGAGGGCGACGAGTCTTCATCCTGCACAAGAAGTAAGAAGGAATATCCCTTGGAGTGAAAGAGTCAGTCCCCTGCATCTGTAGGCACCATCTGCAAAGACGACCGGCTGCGTGGATCGTCTCTCCTCCGGAACTGCGTGGATCGTGCATCAAAGGTGGTGGTCTGGAGTAGTCCCCTTGGTTCTCTCTCCCAACTGTCATCTTGGGAGACAGTAACCCTGTGCACTGTGACTGTTGCAGCTACCAAGGCTTGCTTGATCCTCCTCCAAGGGATCTTCAGGCTTCATGTAGCCCCGGCCTCCAGCACTCTGCAAAGCACAGTCTCCTGCCTGCTGCTCCTGCGATGTTGGACTCCTCTCCAGGTGTGCTGAGTGGGCCTCACCGCAACTCCTGTGCCTGCTGCCCGTGAGTCACCTATGGGGGCTGCCTCCTCGTCTTGTGATTTCCCCAGCTTCTGAGGGCCACCTCGGACTCCCCTCTTCGGGTTGAGTCTCCTGGGCCTTGGTGGTCCTCTTCAGCCTTGCAAAACCTTCTTCACTTACTCCTGCCTTTGCCAAGGCTTGTTGGTGGTTTTCCAGTGCCACTGACTGACCATATCACGACCGCCGACGTGGGACATCACTTGTATCCCTCTTGGAACTCCTCTTCTTCCACCATCAACCTGGTCTTGCATCCACAGAATGGTGGGTAGTGGCTCCTGCCACAGCCGGACACTCCAACTCGAACTTTACTTGGTCCATTCTTCTGCAGGTCCTCTTCTGTTAGGATCCACCTTTGGTTTCTTCCAGTCTTGCCTGGGTCTTGCACAGCCCTTTTCCAAAGCTCATCTGTGGGTTGGGGGTAAAAACTGGGTACTTACCTCTTCTCTCCTGGTTGCTGGGGGACACACTGGTACTTACATGTTGGGGTTCCTGGCTCCTCCTGCTTCCCTGTACTTATTCCACTTCCTTGGTTGGGGGACTGCCTTTCACATTCCCCTTACTTAGTATATGGTTTGGTCCCCCCCCCCCCCCCCCTCTGTTGTTTTTACTGTTTGATATTGCTTTCTTTGCTACTCACTGGCTTCTAATGTGTATATAATAGTGTTTACTTATCTCCTAGTGGAGTATTGCCTATGCAGTATTTTAGTATTTGTGTTACTATAATAAAGTACCTTTATTTTTGTAACACTGTGTGGTTATTTTATGTGTGTAAGTGCTGTGCGGCTGTAGTGGTATTGCATAAGCTTCGCACGTCTACTAGATAAGTCTTGGCTGCTCATCTGCGTCTACCTCTAGAGAGCCCTGGCTTCCTTGACACTGTCCACACCTCACTAATGGGGGATACCTGTAATGAAGTGATAACCTCATAGTCACCACACACTAGGCCAGCTTCCTACAGCAGTGATAGGGGTATTCTTGATCAATGGTATATCTGCTCCCTTGGCCACCAATGCCTTCTGTAAGCCACTAACATAAGAGAAAAGGTATTGGGGCGAGGAGAAAACCCTTGACGCACCCCTCAGCCTGTCATGAGTGCATTAGTGCATTCACTGCCAGGTCCATACCTGACAATAGCAGAGAGATCGTAATGCAGAGCCCTCAGAAACTATTCAGTCCCTAGAATCTCCAGCTTATACTACAGTTTGGGCCTCACCACGATGTCAAAGGCACAGGTGTGGTCGGTGACGCTTAGGAAAATGAACTCTTTTTTGCTATGGTGTATTTATTAATTATGAGATGCAAATTGTGGCAGTTTTCCATTGTCTCCAACCCAGCTCTAAACCCTTAATGTTGTCTAGAAAGAATACTATTGACAGACTAACAGCCTTTCCCAAATTATCCTTCCAACTATCTTGACCGTGCAATCTATTAGAGACAATAGCCACTAGGATTACGTCTAGACACCTTCTTAAGTACTGGAACAATTATGGCCATTGTCTTTGAATGAGGCGGGGCAGTTTTGCACACCTGATTAATAAGGTTTGTAATCCAAAGGGCTTACAGTTTCAAGGTTAGGTTATACAGATCCAAAGAGACTCCATCAGGTCTGGAATCCTTTCAAGGCGCTGTTTTTATTTAGTCTGTCCAAAAAAAAAAACACCCTGCTATTCAGTAATCACCCTTCCGCATTCATTTGTTTTGCTTTACTGTAATATTGGAGTTTTGGCTTGTTTTTTTGTTAAAGTAATCTGTAAACATATGTGCACATAGGTGGAAGGATATGACGCAAATATGGCTTATCTTCAAAATTGTCTGGAATACAATATTTTGCTTTGAGTGCCTTTTATGCTCACTGCTTACAACACAAAGTTAAGATTCTTTTCATAACACTAAATCTGCTAATGCAGTCCGCCCTGGAAATGGCCCCTACTGCCAGCTTTCATGTTGTAATTTTCCTTTCAGTATAGCTCAGGCAACACAGTCACCCATCAAGCTCTTCGCCTAACACATAGCCATATTAACTTTGCTAATGTGTATTTAGACTGGACCCGGAGATTTTTCTTCAAGCATTACCTCTGCATGCCATCCGGTAGCATTGGTCAACTCAGTCTTCTTCGTTGGCATAGTGGTCGCCGCGATGATGTTGCAGTCATATATAGGCGGCACCCTGGGGTGCTGACGTCAGCTATTTTCTTTCCCCGCCAGTCTACACACAGATCAGGAGAATGAGCAACTCTTTGTCATTATTTGACTAACTGCTACACTTTTGGAGAATTCTTTTTGACGACTTGTGAATGCGTTGAGGAATGTCCCAGAAGACCGGTTTTAAACCCTGTGACTCCAGTTACCGAATAATGTCGGTCACTGATCCGCATCTCGTTTGTTTTTGGTGTCTAAAGGACGACCCGAAGTTGTGCTCTGAGTGTCGGGCCATGGGGAGCCCGAAGGCTTTGAGGGAGCAGTCCCTAAAGCTCTTGGTGGGCAAGTGCTCAACACAGTGTCGTTCCCAGTCTCGTTCGAGAGGAAAGTCACGAGACTGCTTGCAGAGTCATCACCATTCCTCCTCGTCCCATTCAAAGTCCTCAGGACACTCATGTCACACGAAGAAGGCGTAGAAGAATGCCAAACGTTCTTTGATTTTGGACTGTTGGTTGGACGATGCGACACAGGAAGAGCGTTGATGCTCTAGGCCTCCGTCTATGGAGCCTGGGTCGGCTCCGCGCCTCCCTGACTTTCAAGGAGCCAGTGCCACCCCTTTCCAATTGAGAGTTCTGTGAGCCCATGTGCCTCATCTTTGGGCAGACCGACCCGCCTTCGGGCCCAGAAGGGTCGGTGAGGGTCCCCTCGGGTTCCGCACAGGCGCCTTCATCCTCGATTCCAGAGGGCACCTCCGGATCCGCTCTTAGATCTGTGCAGACGCTGGTCGTACTACGAAACCTTCCCGAGCATCGGCACAGAAGTCTATGCTCCCGACATCTGTTCGACCCACAATTGACGTAGATTCTATACTTATCCCCGGCGACCCTGAACAGCATCAGGAGCTACAGATTCTGTTTTCCATGGGCTCTACTGGGTCTAGGGCGGATCCTGACCCTTATTCCTATGGGTATAGATATAGGGGTAGTGTACAGGGGTCTCTACACTATGCACTGAACTGCGCATGCTTCACAGTCTTTGCACGGCCACAGGATCCCATGTGCTTGTGGATCAGAGAGCCTGTAGTTCAGCCCCGCCCCCCTCCACCACCTCCAAGCCTTCCTAATCCATTGGAGCATCCTGAACCGGTTGGCGAAAGGATCCGCCATCACCTGCCCCACTGGGAATCCATTACTAAGGACAGATGGGTGTTGCAAATTGTCATATGGGGCTTCTCCCTTCCCTTCGATGCTACCCCTCTGGCCATGCCACCATCATACAATCATCTGTCGGAGGATCATTTGGCACTTCTCTGTGAGGAAGTGACGACTCTCTTGACCAAGAGAGCCATAGAGAGGGCCCCTGTGCCAGAAGTATGTCATGGTGGTTATTCCTGCTACTTTCTGTTGACCAAAAAGAACAAGGGCCTTCGCCCTGATTTAGATCTCCGGTAACTCAGTCTCTCCCTCAAAAAGGAGAAGTTCAAAATGCTCACTCTAGCTCAGGTCCTGTCTGACTTGGACCCTGGAGACTGGATGGTAGCATTGGACTTATAGGACACCTATTTCCATATTCCTGTCCTCCTGGCCCACAGACGTTACATGTGATTCTTGGTAGGTCACAAGCACTTTCAGTTTACTGCGCTCCTCTTTGGCCTTACCAGTGTCCCGCAGGTGTTCACAAAGGTGATGGTAGTGGTTGCAGCTCATCTGTGCAGGTTAGGGGTTTCAGTCTTCCCCTACCCGGATGACTGGCTGTTGAAGGCAGACTTGCCCCATGCTTTCGTCTCCCACCTCCAGACTGTGGCGAACCTCCTGCATTTTCTGGGGTTCACTATCAACATATCAAAGTCACACCTGACTCCCTCTCAGATGCTTCCTTTTATCAGAGCCGTTCTGGACACAGTGCAGTTTTGGGCTTATCCTCCCGAAAAGCGAGTCCAGGGCTATGAATCCGATGTTTCAGCTTCTATCCTGGATTTCATTGAGAATGACTCTGAGGCTGCTATGCCTCATGGCCTCCTTCATGCTGCTGTTCGAACATGCCAGATAACATATGCAGACCCTGCAGTGGGACCTGAAATTCCAGTGGGCGCAGCATCAGGAAAATCTCTCCAACATGGTCCAGATCTCAGAGGGGACTGCACTAGATCTGCAGTGGTGGCTCTTCAATCCAGAGTCGATAAGCCCCAGATCTCTCTCCCTTCCCCAACCAGATCTCACAGTAGGGACAGATGCATTACTCCTGGGATTGGGTGGCTACATGGTAGAGGCAGGAATCAGAGGCCTCTGGTCTCTGGTGGAGTGTGGGCTCCACATCAACCTTTTGGAGCTCCTGGTGATCCAACTTGCATTGAAAGCATCCCTTCCCTCTCTCAAAGGGAAAGTGGTGCAGGTGTTCACTGACAACACCACCGCCATGTGGTATTCCAACAAGCAGGGTGGAGTGGGGTCATGGACTCTCTCTCAAGAGGCTCTTTGCCTCTGGACATGGCTGGAACTCAGGGCATTTCGCTGGTGGTTCTACATCTGGTGGGGTCTCTGCACGCCAGAGCAGACTAACTCAGCCGTTAATGCATAGTCGATCACGAATGGCATCTCAATCCAGAGGTGGTGCAAGGTCTCATTCAGCAGTGAAGAGAGCCTTGGTTAGATCTGTTTGCCTCTGCAGAAAACACGCAGTGTCAACGGTTTTGCGCGTTGGAGTTTCCAAGGCGGCATTCACTCAGCTACACTTTTTGTCTCGAGTGGAGCAGAGGCCTCCTTTACGCCTTCCCGCCAATACCATTTCTGCCAGGAGTTCTGAAGAAGATCAGGCACAACCAGGCCCAAGTAATCCTGGTGGCTCTGAACCGCGCACGTAGAGTCTGATAACCCCAGCTATTGGGAATGGCCATTGATACTCAGATCAGACTTCCCCTTCAGGAGGATCCTCTGTTGCAGCAGCAGGTGATGGCCCTTCACCGAACCTGTCTGGCCTCCTCCTCCTTGCGTGGAGATTGAGAGGTGGCATTTGACAGCTTTCAACCTTCCGCCCGAAGTCTGATATTATCTTGGCAGCTAGGCAGCCCTCCCAAAAAAGTTATACGCCTGTTGTGGGAACAAATTTGTGGCATGTTGTATCAACAAATCTGTTGATCCCCTTTCTGCACCTCTCTCAGAGGTTCTGCTCTTCATTCTCTTTGTTGTCTAGCGGGGCGCTGCTCTGTGCACCCTTAAGGGTTATTTGTCTGCCATCTCACGCCTGGGACAACTCCAGGTCACCCATATCCCTCACTGCTCCCCCCTGCACCTACTCAGCATGCCCACATCTTAGGAATCGTCCTCGACTCCTTCCTATCCATGACTCACCAGGTAAACTCTGTCACCTCCTCCTTCAGAAGTTTGCAGAGTGTGTGCCAGCAGATCGTCAGATGGATCCCAGCAGACAGTCACCCACGCCTTAGTCACGGGCAAGCTCGACTATGGCAACGCCCTCTACGCCGGCACCTCCACTAAGAACATCGAAAAACTACAACTCATCCACAACGCCACTGCCAGACTCATTCTGGACCTCCCTCATCAAGAACACATCTCCCAACACCTGAGTACCCTCCATTAGCTACCGGCGAGAAGCGAATCACCCTCAAGCTTCTAACCCACACGTACAATACCATACACAACACAAGACCAGCTTACCTGAACTACTGCGTCTCCTTCCACACCCTCGCCAGATCCCTCCGCTCCACCCAGATGGTCCTGGACACCATCCCTCGCATCTGCAAAACCACCGCCGGAGGATGACCCTTCACCTACACTGCAGCAAAGAGCTGGAACAACCTCCCCCTGCATCTCAGACAAAGCCCGTCACTCACCATCTGTATGAAGAAACTCCAGACGTGGCTTGCCCCCGAAAAGCGAGTCTAGGGCACTCTCCCATTCCCCGGCTACCCCCTCCCCCCCCAGCACCTTCAGACCCTCACAGGGTGAGTGGCCAGGCTTTACAAATATTGATTGATATTGCTTGATATTGAAGCTGCAGCCCATGGGGAACTCCTGGTGCCCTGATACCTTGGGTACGTAAGTACCATATACTAGTGACTGAAATGGGGGCACTAGTATGTAGGGTGTGCAAAGTCCTAAGCAACCAAATTTAGTGGGAGAGAGCACAATCACTGGGGTCCTGGTTAGCAGGACCCCTGTGAAAACAGTCAAAGCATACGGACAGACAAAAAAAGGTGGTAACCATGCCAAAAATAGGTTACTTTCATACATGTACCGAGGCTTCTTTCCTTCCCAAAGTGGTGACAGCTTTTTATATAGGCCAATCAAACACCTTGCCTACGTTTTATGCACCCTTACATCCCTTGTATGAGGAGGAAAGACTCCACCATCTGGATCTAAAAAGAGCGTTCTACCTCAATCATGCCAAAGATTTCCAGGTGGACAATCGACTCTTTGTGGGTTATGTGGGTGCGAAGAAAGGAAGGTCGGTGCAGAAGAGGACCATCTAGCAATGGGTTATTTTAGGAAGCTGGCTCTGTATATACTATATTAAGATGAGATATAGTGTGCACAGAGCCCAGGGGTTCCCCAGCGGCTTAACAGAGGCTAAAGTAGATAATACTAGTTCTCTCTTTTGTGGTAGTGTGGTCGAGCAGTTACGCTTATCAGAGAGTAGTACAAAGCATTTGTTGTACACACACAGGCAATAAATGAAGCACACACTCAATGACTAAAAGGAAGGGGTGGGTTACAGTTCAGCACCAAACACACACACTCAGTGGTGCAGGGGCGGCAGACTGCAGGGTGCAAACACATCATCAGGCTCCCATGTTTTCCTAATGAGGGACCCCTGGGGTCACAAAGATGCTGCAGGCTAAGTCCAGTGGGTTGGTTCCGGGAAACCAAAGGCTGGACAAGGAGGAGGGCCTCTTGCTGGACATTGCTGCACCGAAGATTGTAGTTCCACAAGGTCAGACGAAGGGGTACCTTTTGGTGGCGGGAATCTTGGACTGGTTCTCATCCGGTCAGGGAGTCTTTCAGGTTTAGGCTGCAGGCGTCATTGTGTTGGACAGGAGGGGTCAAACCACGGTGGACACTAAGTAAGAATCTCCTCGGGATCACCTCTAGTCGGTTGGGCCACCTGAACACGGGCCGTCGGTGTCGGGTGAAGAATGGGCAGGAATCGTGGATCCGGGTCAGTTCTGGAGTCCTTTACTGGTGTTTCTGCTGGGCGGGACTGCTGTCCAGTGGAGATTCTGGAACCCTGGGGTGCAGGCAGTCCTCTTGAAGCTTTTAAGAGGTCGTTGGGCCTGTGCGATGCGTCACCTTTTTGTAGCAGGGCTTAAGGAGCTGGAGACAGGCCTGTAGGGCTGGGGCCAAGTCAGTTGGTGTCGTCAGTCTTTTCTGCTGGGGGTCATCTTATCAGTCCTTCTATCTTCTTGCGAGGTCGCCAGGAATTTTACTAACTAGGTTCAGGGGAGCCCTTAAATCCTGGATTTAGGGGCGTTACAGTGGTCAGAGGGCAGTAGCCATATGGCTCCTTGCTACTCTTGTGGAAAGTCATGAAAAGAAACTGACGTCAGCGTGCTGGGGTGATGCCGATATACGACCAAGACTTCACAGCAACGACCACACCAACGACACATGTGGAGTCGACTGACGGCGTGCAGGGGTACTGCTTAAAGAAAAATCTACGGATCCAGTCTGACGCCAGGAATAGAATGCCTCTACCAGATACATAGTTACCAAAGGTAAGTAACTTGTTCTGTAAGTTCATAGCCCTAAAAGATAATGCAATAACCATGAGCCAAACTTGCTCATAATTCTACTAGATTTACTTTGGAGCTGGTAATGAACTTTTACCAGGTGCAGATGAAACTGGCAATCAGTTTGTCTTATGACAGCACAGATCACATCAATTGTGTTGGCCACTTTATTACTTCTTGATCTGCTGCCAGCAGTTGGATGGTGGATACACTCAGTGTCACTTTAGCAAGTTTTTTTGGTAAAGCACTTCTTATACATTTGTACCTGTGTTTTAGGACATGAAACAATATAGATTAATAAATATTGTACACTACTACTCTCTAGTGTATGGTTGTAGGAGGCTGGCCTGGTTTGTAGTGGTACCAAGGGGTACTTACACTCTGCACCAGGTCCAGTTATCCCTTATTAGTGTAGAAGAGGTGTCTAGCAGCTTAGGCTGATAGAAAAGGTAGCTTAGCAGAGCAGCTTAGGCTGAACTAGGAGACGTGTAAAGCTCCTACTATACCACTGGTGTCATATGCACAATATCATAAGAAAACACAATACACAGATATACTAAAAATAAAGGTACTTTATTTTTATGACAATATGCCAAAAGTATCTCAGTGAGTACCCTCAGTATGAGGATAGCAAATATACACAAGATATATGTACACAATACAAAAATCATGCAGTAATAGCAATAGAAAGCAATGCAAGCAATGTACAGTCACAATAGATTGCAATGAGAGCACATAGGTATAGGGGCAACACAAACCATATACTCCAAAAGTGGAATGCGAATAGCGTATGGACCCCAAACCTATGTGAGCTTATAGAGGGTCGCTGGGACTGTAAGAAAACAGTGAGGGTTAGAAAAATAGCCCACCCCAAGACCCTGAAAAGTAGGTGTAAAGTGCACCTAAGTTCCCCAGAGAACACAGAAGTCGTGATAGGGGAATTCTGCCAGGAAGACCAACACCAGCAATGCAACAAAAATGGATATCCAGACGAGAGTACCTGTGGAACAAGGGGACCAAGTCCAAGAGTCACACTCAAGTCGGGAGTGGGCAGATGCCCAGGAAATGCCAGCTGTGGGTGCAAAGAAGCTGCCACCGGATGGTAGAAGCTGTGGATTCTGCAAGAACGAAGAGGACTAGGAACTTCCCCTTTGGAGGATGGATGTCCCACGTTGTGAAGAAGCCTGCAGAGGTGTTCCCACGCAGAAAGACTGCAAACAAGCCTTGCTAGCTGCAAGGGTCGCGTTTAGGGTTTTTGGATGCTGCTGTGGCCCAGGAGTGACCAGGATGTCGCCAATTGCGTGAGGAGACAGAGGGGGCGTCCAGCAAGACAAGGAGCCCACTCAGAAGCAAGCAGCACCCGCAGAAGTGCCGGAACAGGCACTACGAAGAAGAGTGAACCGGAGCTCACCCGAAGTCACAAAAGAAGGTCTCACGACGCCGGAGGACAACTCAGGAGGTCGTGCACTGCAGGTTAGAGTGTCGGGGACCCAGGCTTGGCTGTGCACAAAGGAAATCCTGGAAGAGTGCACAGGAGCCGGAGCAGCTGCAAATCATGCGGTACCCAGCAATGCAGTCTAGCGTGGGGAGGCAAGGACTTACCTCCACCAAACTTGGACTGAAGAGTCACTGGACTGTGGGAGTCACTTGGACAGAGTTGCTGAGTTCCAGGAACCACGCTCGTCGTGCTGAGAGGGGACCCAGAGGACCGGTGATGCAATCTTTTGGTGCTTGCGGTTGCAGGGGGATGATTCCGTCGGCCTACGGGAGATTTCTTCAGCGCTTCTAATGCAGAGAGGAGGCAGACTACCCCCACAGCATGCACCACCAGGAAAACAGTCGAGAAGGCCGCAGGATCAGCGATACAAGGTTGCAGTAGTCGTCTTTGCTACTTTGTTGCGGTTTTGCAGGCGTCCAGAGCAGTCAGCGGTCGATTCCTTGGCAGAAGTTGAAGAGAGAGATGCAGAGGAACTCTGATGAGCTCTTGCATTCGTTATCTAAAGAATTCCCCAAAGCAGAGACCCTAAATAGCCAGAAAAGGAGGTTTGGCTACTTTGGAAGGAGGATAGGCTAGCAACACAGGTAAGAGCCTATCAGAAGGAGTCTCTGACGTCACCTGCTGGCCCTGGCCACTCAGAGCAGTCCAGTGTGCCAGCAGCACCTCTGTTTCCAAGATGGCAGAGGTCTGGAGCACACTGGAGGAGCTCTGGGCACCTACCAGGGGAGGTGCAGGTCAGGGGAGTGGTCACTCCCCTTTCCTTTGTCCAGTTTTGCGCCAGAGCAGGGCTGGGGGATCCCTGAACCGGTGTAGATTGGCTTATGCAGAGATGGGCACCATCTGTGCCCATCAAAGCATTTCCAGAGGCTGGGGGAGGCTACTCCTCCCCAGCCCTGACACCTTTTTCCAAAGGGAGAGGGTGTAACACCCTCTCTCTGAGGAAGTCCTTTGTTCTGCCTTCCTGGGCCAAGCCTGGCTGGACCCCAGGAGGGCAGAAACCTGTCTGAGGGGTTGGCAGCAGCAGCAGCTGCAGTGAAACCCCGGGAAAGGTAGTTTGGCAGTACCCGGGTCTGTGCTAGAGACTCGGGGGATCATGGAATTGTCTCCCCAATGCCAGAATGGCATTGGGGTGACAATTCCATGATCTTAGACATGTTACATGGCCATGTTCGGAGTTACCATTGTGACGCTATACATAGGTAGTGACCTATGTATAGTGCACGCGTGTAATGGTGTCCCCGCACTCACAAAGTCCGGGGAATTTGCCCTGAACAATGTGGGGGCACCTTGGCTAGTGCCAGGGTGCCCACACACTAAGTAACTTAGCACCCAACCTTTACCAGGTAAAGGTTAGACATATAGGTGACTTGTAAGTTACTTAAGTGCAGTGGTAAATGGCTGTGAAATAACGTGGACGTAATTTCACTCAGGCTGCAGTGGCAGGCCTGTGTAAGAATTGTCAGAGCTCCCTATGGGTGGCAAAAGAAATGCTGCAGCCCATAGGGATCTCCTGGAACCCCAATACCCTGGGTACCTCAGTACCATATACTAGGGAATTCTAAGGGTGTTCGAGTATGCCAATGTGAATTGGTGAAATTGGTCACTAGCCTGTTAGTGACAATTTGGAAAGCAAAGAGAGAGCATAACCACTGAGGTTCTGGTTAGCAGAGCCTCAGTGGGACAGTTAGTCATCACACAGGGAACACATACAGGGCACACTTATGAGCACTGGAGCCCTGGCTGGCAGGGTCCCAGTGACACATACAACTAAAACAACATATATACAGTGAAATATGGGGGTAACATGCCAGGCAAGATGGTACTTTCCTACAATGGTCAATAAAAAGCATCTTTAAAGTTAACTATTTTTGATTGTGGATGTTGAGAATGGGCTTGACCTGTCCCTCTCTAATGCTGCACACACCAGAGCCTCTCTTTCTTCCATCTGGTCTTTACCAATTGACTAGGATAGCAGACCTTTAATGCGTTCTTTTTAAGTTATTTAGTGTTTGTGCTTATATGTGCTTATATGTAGCAACGTTGCAAGGGCTACCAATAAAAAAGAGTAACCTTTGTTTTTGATAGTAAACTGGAAGAGTAGGCAATGTTATGGATATGACACTGTCTAACTAGTTTTAATGCAAAAATGTGGGTTTTCAGATATTCAGACAGGTCTTGTGGAAAAGCAAGGTACCACTTACACTTGAGAGAATTTTGGGACATGCCAAACGTATTGGCCCAGAATATTTGATTTACCTTGCATGCCATGCCTTTTAATTGGGGTTTGAAGTTGGGTGGAATTTTGCAGTGTGAACCTGTTCTAGATCCACAAGCTGTATATTATTTCTCCACCACTTTTAATATCAGCCATCAAATACTCATTATGACTCATGCACCTCGCCTTAAAACACCACCGTACAAGAAAAAGACAATAGGTGGTACAGCCTTCTCCGTTCAAGCAGCAAAACTATGGAATTTATTACCCCCAAATATAAGATCCATGGATCACTATCTTACCCTTAGAAGACTGCTCAAGAGTTGGCTCTTTCCTTCATAACCACCATATTCAAACAGCAGTGGACTGCATATGCTTGGGTTCATAAATATTTATAATCTGATTATGTCTATATTGTAGATGTGTATAGTTCTTTAAGAAATATGTATTGTTACTATTTCATAATGATAAATTATACACATACTCTTTAAGCCTGTTTAACAAATGTATATTTACTCACAGTTATATATACAGGGAGTGCAGAATTATTAGGCAAATGAGTATTTTGACCACATCATCCTCTTTATGCATGTTGTCTTACTCCAAGCTGTATAGGCTCGAAAGCCTACTACCAATTAAGCATATTAGGTGATGTGCATCTCTGTAATGAGAAGGGGTGTGGTCTAATGACATCAACACCCTATATGAGGTGTGCATAATTATTAGGCAACTTCCTTTCCTTTGGCAAAATGGGTCAAAAGAAGGACTTGACAGGCTCAGAAAAGTAAAAAATAGTGAGATATCTTGCAGAGGGATGCAGCACTCTTAAAATTGCAAAGCTTCTGAAGCGTGATCATCGAACAATCAAGCGTTTCATTCAAAATAGTCAACCGGGTCGCAAGAAGCGTGTGGAAAAACCAAGGCGCAAAATAACTGCCCATGAACTGAGAAAAGTCAAGCGTGCAGCTGCCACGATGCCACTTGCCACCAGTTTGGCCATATTTCAGAGCTGCAACATCACTGGAGTGCCCAAAAGCACAAGGTGTGCAATACTCAGAGACATGGCCAAGGTAAGAAAGGCTGAAAGACGACCACCACTGAACAAGACACACAAGCTGAAACGTCAAGACTGGGCCAAGAAATATCTCAAGACTGATTTTTCTAAGGTTTTATGGACTGATGAAATGAGAGTGAGTCTTGATGGGCCAGATGGATGGGCCCGTGGCTGGATTGGTAAAGGGCAGAGAGCTCCAGTCCGACTCAGACGCCAGCAAGGTGGAGGTGGAGTACTGGTTTGGGCTGGTATCATCAAAGATGAGCTTGTGGGGCCTTTTCGGGTTGAGGATGGAGTCAAGCTCAACTCCCAGTCCTACTGCCAGTTCCTGGAAGACACCTTCTTCAAGCAGTGGTACAGGAAGAAGTCTGCATCCTTCAAGAAAAACATGATTTTCATGCAGGACAATGCTCCATCACACGCGTCCAAGTACTCCACAGCGTGGCTGGCAAGAAAGGGTATAAAAGAAGGAAATCTAATGACATGGCCTCCTTGTTCACCTGATCTGAATCCCATTGAGAACCTGTGGTCCATCATCAAATGTGAGATTTACAAGGAGGGAAAACAGTACACCTCTCTGAACAGTGTCTGGGAGGCTGTGGTTGCTGCTGCACGCAATGTTGATGGTGAACAGATCAAAACACTGACAGAATCCATGGATGGCAGGCTTTTGAGTGTCCTTGCAAAGAAAGGTGGCTATATTGGTCACTGATTTGTTTTTGTTTTGTTTTTGAATGTCAGAAATGTATATTTGTGAATGTTGAGATGTTATATTGGTTTCACTGGTAATAATAAATAATTGAAATGGGTATATATTTCTTTTTTGTTAAGTTGCCTAATAATTATGCACAGTAATAGTCACCTGCACACACAGGTATCCCCCTAACATAGCTAAAACTAAAAACAAACTAAAAACTACTTCCAAAAATATTCAGCTTTGATATTAATGAGTTTTTTGGGTTCATTGAGAACATGGTTGTTGTTCAATAATAAAATTAATCCTCAAAAATACAACTTGCCTAATAATTCTGCACTCCCTGTATATATATGTTCGATGGCATGTGTAGCTGCAGATACACATGCTGTGCACAGTCCGCCGTCTGGTGTTGGGCTTGGAGTGTTACAAGTTGTTTTTCTTCGAAGAAGTCTTTTCGAGTCACGAGACAGAGGGACTCCTCCTACTTCGATTCCATTGCGCATGGGCGTCGACTCCATCTTAGATTGTTTTTTTTCCGCCATCGGGTTCGGACGTGTTCCTTTTCGCTCCGTGTTTTGGGTCGGAAAGTTAGTTAGAATCTCGGAAAAAAACATCGGTATTGTTTGCGTTCGGTATCGGGTTAGTTAGAACAAATCGACACTGAATTTTGAAGAGCTCCGGTGGCCCTTCGGGGTTTTTTCGATTCCCCCGTCGGGGCCTGGTCGGCCCGGCCACGTTCGACTTCAAGGCTCATGGAACGGACCCCATTCCATTTCTGCCCAAAATGCCATCACAAGTATCCGTATACGGATCACCATCTGGTCTGTAACTTGTGCTTGTCCCCCGAGCACAAGGAGGATACTTGTGAAGCCTGTCGAGCGTTTCGGTCGAGGAAGACGCTAAGAGACCGAAGAGCCAGGAGACTACAAATGGCGTCCACGCCGACAGGTCAAGATCGTTTCGAGGAGGAAGAAGAAGCTTTCTCCGTACGCGAGTCGGATTCGGAAGAACTCGACGCCGAAGAAACAACCAAACCCGTGAGTAAGATGTCGAAAATCAAGACTCACGAGAAGTCTACAAAAGCCCAGGGGACGCCACCGCCAACAGGCCATGGCTTAACCCGAAAAATAGGTGACCCATCCAAGGCACCGAAAAAGGGCATGCTGGTGTCGAAGTCATCCGACTCCGGGGAAGATACCGCCACACAGCAACCTCGGAGCCAAGACGGCGGCTCTGAGAAACTTTGGCACCGAGACAGCGGCACGAAGAGTTTCGGCACCGAGACACGCTGAAAACAAAGAAGGTTTCTTCGGAGCCCAAAAAGACTTCGAAAAGGTTTCGGTTCCGAAACAGCCAGCCTCGGAGCCGAAAACTAGTTCCTATACAGAGGAACAAGGACTAACCTCCCAATTACATCGTTTTGGAGAGGAGCTTCAATCTGCAGAGCCTGACTACACACAAAGAAGGCTTCATATTCATGAGGACACAGGGAAGATAACCACTCTTCCCCCAATCAAAATAAAAAGAAAACTTGCCTTTCAACAAAAGGACAAGCAACCACAGGCAAAGGTGGCAAAGAAAACAACCCCACCACCGTCTCCACCACCATCAATACATGCATCACCAGCAACAACTCCACCACTGATTCACTCACCAGCTCATACCACAATGAGTCAGGATGATCCCGATGCATGGGACCTCTACGATGCTCTAGTGTCTGACAATAGCCCAGACTCTTATCCTACAAAACCGTCACCACCTGAGGACAGTACATCCTATACACAGGTGGTCGCAAGGGCAGCCGAGTTTCACAATGTGTCCTTACATTCGGAACCAATTGAGGATGACTTTCTCTTTAACACCCTATCCTCCACCCATAGCCAATATCAAAGCCTTCCCATGCTCCCAGGAATGCTAAGACATTCCAAACAAATATTTCAGGATCCAGTTAAAGGCAGAGCCGTAACTCCATGGGTGGAGAAAAAATATAAGCCACCGCCCACTGATCCAATATATATTATAACACAACTAACACCAGACTCAGTAGTTGTGGGGACAGCTCGTAAGAGAGCCAACTCTCATACCTCAGGCGACGCACCACCTCCAGACAAGGAGAGCTGCAAATTT
Organism: Pleurodeles waltl; assembly: GCF_031143425.1. NCBI lineage: Eukaryota > Metazoa > Chordata > Amphibia > Caudata > Salamandridae > Pleurodeles > Pleurodeles waltl. Next base: position 1,226,800,800 of record NC_090445.1, on the reverse strand, counting down.
GATGCTGCGGGAAAAAGGGTTGCAGCACAAGCAGCAAATCAGTGGCGTATCGCCAATTCACAAGCACTTTTGGCAAGATGCGACAGGGCTCATTGGGATGAAATGCAACATTTCATCGAACACTTACCCAAGGAGTTCCAAAAAAGAGCGCAACAGGTGGTGGAAGAGGGACAAAGTATCCCAAATAATCAGATACGGTCTTCCATGGATGCAGCAGATACAGCTGCAAGGACAATAAACACTGCAGTCACAATACGAAGGCACGCATGGCTGCGCACTTCTGGGTTCAAACCGGAAATCCAGCAGGTTGTGCTCAATATGCCGTTTAATGAACAGCAATTGTTTGGGCCGGAGGTAGACACTGCCATCGAAAAACTCAAGAAGGACACCGATACAGCCAAAGCCATGGGCGCACTCTACTCCCCGCAGAGCAGAGGCACATTTCGGAAAACACCTTTTAGGGGAGGGTTTCGAGGTCAACCCACAGAAACCACAACCTCACAGACAAGGCCTACCTACCAGGGTCAATACCAGAGGGTAGGTTTTCGGGGGCAATTTAGAGGGGCCAATTCCCAAAAAATCGAGGAAAATTCCAAGGCCCCAAAACCCCTCAAAATAAGCAGTGACTCACAAGTCACACACCCCCATCACATAACACCTGTGGGGGGAAGACTAAGCCAATTTTACAAACTTTGGGAGGAAATAACAACAGACACTTGGGTCTTAGCAATTATCCAGCATGGTTATTGCATAGAATTTCGCCAATTCCCTCCAAACGTCCCACCGAAAACACACAATGTGTCAAAACAACATATAGATCTTCTAGGACTAGAAGTTCAACCATTGCTACAAAAGGACGCAATAGAATTAGTACCAACTCAACAAAAAAACACAGGAGTTTACTCACTGTACTTTCTAATACCCAAAAAGGACAAAACTCTGAGACCAATACTAGATCTCAGAACACTAAATACCTACATAAAATCAGACCACTTTCACATGGTCACGTTACAAGACGTAATACCACTGCTCAAACAGCAAGACTACATGACAACATTAGATCTAAAAGATGCGTATTTCCATATACCAATACGTCCTTCACACAGGAAATACCTAAGGTTCGTATTCCAAGGAATACATTACCAATTCAAAGTGTTGCCATTCGGAATAACAACTGCGCCAAGAGTTTTTACAAAATGCCTGGCAGTAGCAGCTGCACATATCAGAAGGCAGCAAATACATGTGTTCCCGTACTTAGACGACTGGCTAATCAAAACAACACGCTAAAACAGTGTTCACAGCACACAAAATATGTCATACAAACCCTTCACAGGCTAGGTTTCTCCATCAACTACGCGAAGTCACACCTTCAGCCGTGTCAAACGCAGCAATACTTAGGAGCGACAATCAACACAGCAAAAGGGATTGCCACTCCAAGTCCACAACGGGTTCAAACATTTCACAAAGTAATACAGGCCATGTATCCAACACAAAAGATACAAGTCAGAATGGTAATGAAACTACTAGGCATGATGTCTTCATGCATAGCCATTGTCCCAAACGCAAGATTGCACATGCGGCCCTTACAACAGTGCCTAGCATCACAATGGTCACAAGCACAGGGTCAACTTCTAGATCTGGTGTTGATAGACCGCCAAACATACATCTTGCTTCTATGGTGGAACAGTACAAATTTAAACCAAGGGCGGCCTTTCCAAGACCCAGTGCCTCAATACGTGATCACAACAGATGCTTCCATGGTAGGGTGGGGAACACACCTCAACCACCACAGCATCCAGGGACAATGGGACACTCAACAGAAACAACTTCATATAAATCAGTTAGAACTACTAGCAGTGTTTCTAGCGTTGAAAGCATTCAACCACTAATAGCCCACAAACACATTCTTGTCAAAACAGATAACATGACAACAATGTATTACCTAAACAAACAGGGAGGGACACACTCGACACAGTTGTGTCTCTTAGCACAGAAGATTTGGCATTGGGCGATTCACAATCCCATTCGCCTAATAGCGCAATACATACCTGGAATTCAAAACCAGTTAGCCGACAATCTCAGTCAGGATCACCAACAGATCCATGAATGGGAAATTCATCCCCAGATACTACAAACTTACTTCCAAAGCTGGGGATCACCGCAAATAGACTTATTGGCAACAAAATGCCAAAACTTCACATCCAGGTACCCACAGCCTCACTCCAAGGGCAATGCGTTATGGATGAGTTGGTCAGGGATATTTGCATACGCTTTTCCCCCTCTCCCACTCCTTCCGTATCTAGTAAACAAATTGAGTCAAAACAAACTCAAGCTAATACTAATAGCACCAACTTGGGCACAACAACTTTGGTACACAACACTACTAGACCTGTCAGTAGTGCCTCATATCAAACTGCCAAACAGACCAGATCTGTTAACTCAACAGATCAGACACCCGAATCCAGCATCGTTCAATCTAGCAATCTGGCTCCTGAAGTCTTAGAATTCGGACATCTAGACCTTACACAAGAATGCATGGAGGTCATCAAACAGGCTAGAAAACCTACTACAAGACATTGCTACGCAAATAAGTGGAAAATATTTTTTTATTACTGTCATAATAATCAAATCCAACCATTACACGCATCTGCAAAAAACATTGTAAGCTACCTACTACACTTACAAAAGTCTAAGTTCGCTTTTTCATCCATTAAAATACATCTCACAGCAATTTCGGCTTATCTGCAAATTACACATTCAACTTCACTATTCAGAATCCCAGTCATAAAAGCGTTTATGGAGGGTCTAAAAAGGATTATTCCACCAATAACACCACCAGTTCCTTTGTGGAACCTTAATATCGTATGAGCACAACTCATGGGTCCACCATTTGAACCCATACACTCTTGTGAGATACAATACTTAACCTGGAAAGTAGCCTTCCTAATAGCTATCACATCTCTCAGAAGAGTAAGTGAAATACAAGCCTTTACCATACAAGAACCCTTTATACAAATACACAAACATAAAGTAGTTCTACACACACATCCCAAATTTTTGCCAAAAGTCATATCACCGTTCCACTTAAATCAAACAGTGGAACTCCCAGTGTTCTTTCCAGAACCAGACTCTGTAGCTGAAAGGGCATTACATACATTAGACATAAAAAGAGCACTAATGTACTACATTGATAGAACCAAACATTCGCAAAACAAAACAATTGTTTGTAGCTTTCCAAAAACCGCATGCAGGGAATCCAATATCCAAATAAGGCATTGCCAGATGGATAGTTAAATGTATTCAAACCTGTTATATGAAAGCAAAGAGAGAACTGCCTATTACACCAAAGGCACACTCCACTAGAAAGAAAGGTGCCACCATGGCCTTCCTAGGAAATATACCAATGACAGAAATCTGTAAGGCAGCCACATGGTCTACGCCTCATACATTTACTAAACGTTACTGCGTGGATGTGTTAACAACACAACAAGCCACAGTAGGACAAGCAGTATTAAGAACATTATTTCAAACATCTTCAACTCCTACAGGCTAAACCACCGCTTTTGGGGAGGTAACTGCTTACTAGTCTATGCACAGCATGTGTATCTGCAGCTACACATGCCATCGAATGGAAAATGTCACTTACCCAGTGTACATCTGTTCGTGGCATGAGACGCTGCAGATTCACATGCACCCTCCCACCTCCCCGGGAGCCTGGAGCCGTTATAAGTTGATAAAAATAAACTTGTACATTTGTAAATTTGTAAATATATCACTTTTAGTCACAATATGTACATACATACTTACTCCATTGCATGGGCACTATTACTATATACACAACTCCTACCTTACCCTCTGCGGGGAAAACAATCTAAGATGGAGTCGACGCCCATGCGCAATGGAGCCGAAAGGGGAGGAGTCCCTCGATCTCGTGACTGGAAAAGACTTCATCGAAGAAAAACAACTTGTAACACTCCGAGCCCAACACTAGATGGCGGGATATGCACAGCATGTGAATCTGTAGCGTCTCATGCCACGAACAGATGTACACTGGGTAAGTGACATTTTCCATATATATATATATATATATATATTCATATTCGATGGCATGTGTAGCTGCAGATACACATGTTATGAATATCTCTTCCGACATCTAGTGTTGGGCTCGGAGTGTTACAAGTTATTTTTCTTCACAGTCGTCTTTTCAGAGTCATGGGATTGAGTGACTCCTCCTCTCGGTTACAGTGCGCATGGGCATCAACTCCAATGTTAGATTTTTTTCTTTGCGCTGTCGGGTTCAGCTGTGTTTCCTCTCGTTCCGAGATTTAGAATCAGAAAACCTTAGAAAACCTATTTTATAGTCGATATTGTTTCGATCTCGTTTCCCATCTAGCATCGAACCGATAGTACTGTTGGAATCTAGACTTTGCCCTTTTGGGCGCGTGAACCTGACTCAGGCCTGTTGGGGCCTACTGCGTGAAGCGTGATGGATCGGACTCCATTTCGATTCTGCCCTCTGTGCCACGTGAAATTCCCATATGCAGACCAACGTGTGGTTTGTAGTTTGTGCCTTTCTCCAGACCACAGAGAAGAAGATTGCAAGGCCTGTCGATCGTTTCGATCTAAGAAGACCTTAAGAGATTGCAGAGCCCGAAGTTTAGAAATGGCGTCGATAAGTACAGAACATCTCAACATCATGGAAGAAGAGCAGGCACAGGCAGCAGTCTCCATCCGAGATACCGATTCCAAGCAAGACTCTGTATCTATAAGCATACTCAGCCCCTAGAAGAGGATTTCTTATTTAACACTCTCTCTTCCACCCACTCTAGATACCAGTGCCTTCCCATGTTGATTGGAATGGTCAAACATGCGGAACACATTTTTAGCGAGCTGGTCAAAGCTAGAGTAATTACTCCCAAAATTGACTCGAAATATAAACCTGCTCCTACAGACCCAGACTACATCACTCACAAGTCCTTCCAGATTCAGTAGTGGTGATTGCAGCTAGGAAAAGAACTAACAGCCAATCCTTAGGGGATGCTCCTCCACCTGGTAAGGAAGTAGAAAGTTTGATGCTGCTGGCAAGAGAGTAGCCACACAAGCGGCCAACCAGTGGCGTATTGCGAATTCGCAAGCGCTTCTTGACAGGTATGATAGAGCCCACTGGGATGAGATGCAATAAATCATACAGCACCTCCCCAAAGAGCATCAAAAGAGAGCACAAAAGGTTGTAGAAGAGGGACAAGCCAATAAGTAACAACCAGATAAGGTCTGCCCTCGATGCTGCTGATACAGCTGCCGGGAGTGTAAATACTGCCATTAAAATAAGAAGGCATGCATGGTTACACTCGTCTGGTTTTAAACCAGAAATTCAACAGGCAGTACTTAACATGCCCTTTGAAAAACACTTATTTGGACCTGAAGTAGATACCACTATTGAAAAACTAAGAAAATACTCTGATACGGCCAAAGCAATGTGAGCATTATATACCACAGCATATAGAGGCTCCTTTCGCAGGTCACAGTTTAGAGGACGATTCAAACCACAATCCTCTGAAGATTCTACCTCACAGGCAAAGCAGAGACAACAGCAACAACAATATCAAAGAGGAGGGTTTAGAGGGCCCTATAGAGGACAATAGTTTAGAAACAGAGGTAGGTTACAAGCGTCAAAACAAGCCACTACACCATCCAAACAGTGACTTCTTTCCCATCCCTCCACCACACACATCTCCTGTTCCACTCTCATTGGCAAAATATCACAACAGACAATTGGGTGTTATCAATTATCCGCAATGGCTATTGCCTAGAGTTAATCTCCACCCCTCCAAACATTACACCACTTTACCTAAAACTGTCCACAGAACACAACGTTGTGTTGCAACAGGAGCTGCAATCCCTACTAATAAAACAAGTAATAGAATTGGTTCCACATTCGCAGCAAGGAACAGGAGTATACTCACTATACTTCCTCATCCCCCAACAATATGGCACTCTAAGGCCTATCCAAGACCTCAGGCCTCTCAATCTATACATCCTGTCAGAACATTTTTATATGGTATATCTGCAGGGTGTCATTCCACTACTACAAAAACAGGATTACATGACTGCTTTAGACCTCAAAGATGCGTATTTCCATATACCCTTCCATCCAGCTCACAGAAAATACCTCAGGTTCATCATAGCAGGAAAACATTACCAGTTCAAGGTTTTGCAGTTCGGCATAACAGCTCCAAGAGTGTTCACAAAATGTCTAGCAGTAGCAGCAGCCTACTTAAGAAGATAAGACATTCATGTCTTTCCATATCTAGACGATTGGCTAATAAAATCAAGCAATTTTACACAATGCCAACACGATCAGTATGTAATAAAAACCCTCCATATACTAGGTTTCACTCTAAATGATCAAAAATCACACCTACAGCCAGCACAGGTACAACCTTAACTAGGTGCTATTCTAAATACTCAAACAGCCCTAGCATATCCAAATACACAAAGGATACAGGTTTTCCAAAATCTCATCCCACATATCCAACCAAATCAACAATACACTGGAAAATGTCATGAAAATTCTAGGGATGATGGCATCTTGCATTGCCATAGTTCCACACGCAAGTCTAAACATGAGTCCTTTACAACAATGGTCTCAGGCACACGGTCAACTTCAAGATCTAGTGTTGATAGACCGCCAAACGCAAACGTCCCTTCAATGGTGGAATCTCAGCAATCTAATGAAGGGGCTGTCATTTCAAGACCCTGTGCCTCAGACCATAATAACAATAGACACATCAATGATAGGTTGGGGAGCTCATCTCAACAATCATACCATTCAAGGGGAATGGGATCCCAAACAAACAATTTCACATAAACCACCTGGAATTATTGGCTGTGTTTCTTACCCTAAAAGCGTTTCAACCCCTTCTCAAACAGAAGACTGTTCTGATAAAAATGGACAACATGATGACCATGTATTACCTAAAAAAAACAGGGCGGGCATATTCATCTCAACTGTGTCTGCTAGCCCAGACAATATGGAAATTGGCATTTCACAATCACATTCATCTATTAGCAGAATACATTCCAGGAATAGACTATCAGTTAGCGGATCTCGTAAGCAGGAATCACCAACAAACTCACAAATGGGAGATTCACTCCCAAGTACTTCAAAAGTGGGGAATACCAGAAATAGACCTATTCGCAACAAGCGAAAACGCAAATAGACAAAACTTTGCATCCAGACACCCACATCCCCTATCCAAGGACACTGCTGTATGGATCAGTTGGTCTGGGATATTTGCTTACGCTTTTCCTCCTCTCCCACACCTTCCCTTTCTGGTCAGCAAACTACGCCAGACATCTTTGACCATGATACTCATAGCCCCCCCATGGGCATGTCAACATTGGTACACAACACTCCTAGACCTATCTGTAGTACCTCATTCCAAACTCCCAAACAGACCAGATTTGTTAACACAGAACAAAGGTCAAATCAGGCATCCAAACCCCAACGATCTCAATTTAGCGATTTGGCTCCTGAAATCATAGAATTTGGTTCCCTAAAACCTCCATCAGAATGTATGGAAGTGCGTAAGCAGACACGTAAACCTACTACCAGACAATGTTATGCTAACAAATCGAAAATATTTGTTCACTATTGTCAATCTAAAAACACTGACCCACTTGCAGCATCTATACAACATATTGTGTGCTACCTACTTAATTTTCAAAAATCAAATGTAGCTTTCTCATCAATTAAAATCCACCTTACTGCAATATCTGCATACTTACAAACTATTCAACACACTTCACTATTCAGAGTCCCTGTTATTAAAGCTTTCATGGAAGGATGATTCCACCTAGAACTCCACCTGTTCCTTCTTGGAATCTAGATATCGTACTTACCAGACTCAAGGGCCCACCTTTTAAACCCATGCACTCTTGTCAACTTACATTTTTAACATGGAAGGGTACCGTCCTTGTAGCTGTTACTTCATTACGAATAGTTAGTGAAATACAATCATTCCCTCTTGAGGAACCTTTTTTCCAAGTACACAACCATAAAGTTGTACTTAGGAAATATCCAAAATTTCTACCAAAAGTAGAATATCCTTTTCACATCAACCAAAAAGTGAAATTGCCAGTCTTCTTTCCACAGCCAGACTCAGTTGAAGAAAGAGCTTTTATGTACTGTATGTTCTACAACCACATAAAGGCAATCCTATATCTAAACAAGGCTTAGCAAGATGGATTGTTAAATGCATACAAACATGGTACATCAAAGCAATAAGACAACTTTTGATCACTCCTAGTGCACATTCTACAAGGAAGAAAGGTGTGTCAATGGAATTTTTTGGAAACATACCAATGGCTGATATATGTAAAGCTGCCACATGGTCTACTCCTCATACCTTTACAAAACACTATTGTGTTGTTTTCTCACAACAGACCACTGTAGGCCAAGCTGTCTTAAGAACACTATTTCAAACAACTTCAACTTCTATAGGCTAGCCACCTCTATATTTTGGGAGGACTAACTTCTTTGTAGTCTATGCATAGCATGTGTATCTGCAGCTACACATGCCATTGAATGGAAAATGTCACTTACCCAGTGTACATCTGTTTGTGGCATGTAGTGCTGCAGAGTCACATGCACCCCCCCCTCCTCACCGGAAGCCTGTAGTCTAAGTTTATAATTTGTACATATGTAGATACATTTACACTTGCATGGACATCTCTTTATATTTGTATACTCTATCACTCCTTCCTTCACCTTTCTCGAGAAAACAATCTAACAATAGAGTCAGTGCCCATGCGCACTGTAACCGAGAGGAGGAGTCACTCGATCTTGTGACTCCGAAAAGACTTCTTCGAAGATAAACAACTTGTAACACTCCGAGCCCAACACTAAATGTCGGAAGAGATAAGCGTGTGTGTGTGTGTGTGTGTGTGTGTGTGTGTGTGTGTGTGTGTGTGTGTGTGTGTATATATATATATATATATATATGTTCGATGGCATGTGTAGCTGCAGATACACATGCTGTGCATGCACAGTCTGCCATCTGGTGTTGGGCTCGGAGTGTTACAAGTTGTTTTTCTTCGAAGAAGTCTTTTCGAGTCACGAGACCGATGGACTCCTCCCATTTCGATTCCATTGCGCATGGGCGTCGACTCCATCTTAGATTGTTTTTTTTCCGCCATCGGGTTCGGACGTGTTCCTTTTCGCTCCGTGTTTCTGGTCGGAAAGTTAGTTAGAATCTCGGAAAAAAACGTCGTTATGGTTTGCGTTCGGTATCGGGTTAGTTAGAACAAATCGACACTGAATTTTGAAGAGCTCCGGTGGCCCTTCGGGGTTTTTTCGATCCCCCGTCGGGGCCTGGTCAGCCCGGCCACGTGCGACTTCAAGGCTCATGGAACGGACCCCATTCCGCTTCTGCCCAAAATGCCATCACAAGTATCCGTATACGGATCACCATCTGGTCTGTAACTTGTGCTTGTCCCCCGAGCACAAGGAGGATACTTGTGAAGCCTGTCGAGCGTTTCGGTCGAGGAAGACGCTGAGAGACCGAAGAGCCAGGAGACTACAAATGGCGTCCACGCCGACAGGTCAAGATCGTTTCGAGGAGGAAGAAGAAGCTTTCTCCGTCCACAAGTCGGATTCCGAAGAACTCGACGCCGAAGAAACAACCAAAACCGTGAGTAAGACGTCGAAAATCAAGACTCACGAGAAGTCTACAAAAGCCCAGGGGACGCCACCGCCAACAGGCCATGGCTTAACCCGAAAAATAGGTGACCCATCCAAGGCACCTAAAAAGGGCATGCTGGTGTCGAAGTCATCCGACTCCGGTCGAGATACCGCCACACAGCAACCTCGGAGCCGAGACAGCGGCTCCGAGAAACTTCGGCACAGAGACAGCGGCACCGAAGAATTTCGGCACCGAGACACCACGCCGAAAACAAAGAAGGTTTCTTCGGAGCCTAAAAAGACTTCCGAAAAGGTTTCGGTTCTGAAACAGCCAGCCTCGGAGCCGAAAACTAGTTCCTATACAGAGGAACAAGGATTAACCTCCCAATTACATAGATTTGGAGAGGAGCTTCAAGCTGTAGAGCCTGACTACACGCAAAGAAGGCTTCATATTCATGAGGACACAGGGAAGATAACCACTCTTCCCCCAATCAAAATAAAAAGGAAACTTGCCTTTCAACAAAAGGGCAAGCAACCACAGGCAAAGGTGGCAAGGAAAACAACCCCACCACCGTCTCCACCACCATCAATACATGCATCACCAGCAACAACTCCACCACTGATGCACTCACCAGCTCATACCACAATGAGTCAGGATGATCCCGATGCATGGGACCTCTACGATGCTCCAGTGTCTGACAATAGCCCAGACTCTTATCCTACAAAACCGTCACCACCTGAGGACAGTACATCCTATACACAGGTGGTCGCAAGGGCAGCCGAGTTTCACAATGTCTCCTTACATTCAGAACCAATTGAGGATGACTTTCTCTTTAACACCCTATCCTCCACCCATAGCCAGTATCAATGCCTTCCCATGCTCCCAGGAATGCTAAGACATTCAAAACACATTTTTCAGGATCCAGTTAAAGGCAGAGCCATAACTCCAAGGGTGGAGAAAAAATATAAGCCACCGCCCACAGATCCAATATATATTACAACACAACTAACACCAGACTCAGTAGTTGTGGGGGCAGCTCGTAAGAGAGCCAACTCTCATACCTCAGGCGACGCACCACCTCCAGACAAGGAGAGACGCAAATTTGATGCTGCGGGAAAAAGGGTTGCAGCACAAGCAGCAAATCAGTGGCGTATTGCCAATTCACAAGCACTTTTGGCAAGATACAACAGGGCTCATTGGGATGAAATGCAACATTTCATCGAACACTTACCCAAGGAGTTCCAAAAAAGAGCGCAACAGGTGGTGGAAGAGGGACAAAGTATCTCAAATAATCAGATACGGTCTTCCATGGATGCAGCAGATACAGCTGCAAGGACAATAAACACTGCAGTCACAATACGAAGGCACGCATGGCTGCGCACTTCTGGGTTCAAACCGGAAATCCAGCAGGCTGTGCTCAATATGCCGTTTAATGAACAGCAATTGTTTGGGCCGGAGGTAGACACTGCCATCGAAAAACTCAAAAAGGACACCGATACAGCCAAAGCCATGGGCGCACTCTACTCCCCGCAGAGCAGAGGCACATTTCGGAAAACACCTTTTAGGGGAGGGTTTCGAGGTCAACCCACAGAAACCACAACCTCACAAACAAGGCCTGTCTACCAGGGTCAATATCAGAGGGGAGGTTTTCGGGGGCAATTTAGAGGGGGCCAATTCCCAAAAAATAGAGGAAAATTCCAAGGCCCCAAAACCCCTCAAAATAAGCAGTGACTCACAAGTCACACACCCCCATCACATAACACCTGTGGGGGGAAGACTAAGCCAATTGTACAAACTTTGGGAGGAAATAACAACAGACACTTGGGTCTTAGCAATTATCCAGCATGGTTATTGCATAGAATTTCTCCAATTCCCTCCAAACGTCCCACCGAAAGCACACAATATGTCAAAACAACATATAGATCTTCTAGGACTAGAAGTTCAAGCATTGCTACAAAAGGACGCAATAGAATTAGTACCAATTCAACAAAAAAAACACAGGAGTTTACTCACTGTACTTTCTAATACCCAAAAAGGACAAAACTCTGAGACCAATACTAGATCTCAGAACACTAAATACCTACATAAAATCAGACCACTTTCACATGGTCACATTACAAGACGTAATCCCACTGCTCAAACAGCAAGACTACATGACAACATTAGATCTAAAAGATGCGTATTTCCATATACCAATACATCCTTCACACAGGAAATACCTAAGGTTCGTATTCCAAGGAATACATTACCAATTCAAAGTGTTGCCATTCGGAATAACAACTGCGCCAAGAGTTTTTACAAAATGCCTGGCAGTAGTAGCTGCACATATCAGAAGGCAGCAAATACATGTGTTCCCGTACTTAGACGACTGGTTAATCAAAACCAACACGCTAAAACAGTGTTCACAGCACACAAAATATGTCATACAAACCCTTCACAGGCCAGGTTTCTCCATCAACTACGCAAAGTCACACCTTTTGCCGTGTCAAACGCAGCAATACTTAGGAGCGACAATCAACACAGCAAAAGGGATTGCCACTCCAAGTCCACAACGGGTTCAAACATTTCACAAAGTAATACAGGCCATGTATCCAACACAAAAGATACAAGTCAGAATGGTAATGAAACTACTAGGCATGATGTCTTTATGTATAGCCATTGTCCCAAACGCAAGATTGCACATGCGGCCCTTACAACAGTGCTTAGCATCACAATGGTCACAAGCACAGGGTCAACTTCTAGATCTGGTGTTGATAGACCGCCAAACATACATCTCGCTTCTATGGTGGAACAGTACAAATTTAAACCGAGGGCGGCCTTTCCAAGACCCAGTGCCACAATACGTCATAACAACAGATGCTTCCATGACAGGGTGGGGAGCACACCTCAATCAACACAGCATCCAAGGACAATGGGACATACATCAGAGACAGTTTCACATAAATCACTTGGAAATGTTAGCAGTATTTCTAGCGCTGAAAGCATTTCAACCCATAATAACCCAAAAATACATTCTTGTCAAAACAGACAACATGACAACAATGTATTATCTAAACAAACAAGGAGGGACACACTCGACACAGTTGTGCCTCCTAACACAGAAAATATGGCATTGGGCGATTCACAACCACATTCGCCTAATAGCACAATTTATTCCAGGGATTCAGAACCAGTTGGCAGACAATCTCTCTCGAGATCACCAACAAACCCACGAATGGGAAATTCACCCCCAAATACTAAACAATTACTTTCAAATTTGGGGAACACCTCAAATAGATCTATTTGCAACAAAGGAAAACTCGAAATGCCAAAACTTCGCATCCAGGTACCCACAAGATCAATCCCAAGGCAATGCTCTGTGGATGAACTGGTCAGGGATCGTTGCATACGCTTTTCCCCCTCTCCCTCTCATTCCATATGTAGTAAACAGGTTGAGTCAAAACAAACTCAAACTCATACTAATAGCACCAACATGGGCGAGGCAACCTTGGTACACGACACTACTAGACCTGTCAGTAGTACCTCATGTCAAACTACCCAACAAACCAGATCTGTTAACACAACACAAACAACAGATCAGACATCCAAATCCAGCATCTTTGAATCTAGCAATTTGGCTCCTGAAATCCTAGAATTCGGACACTTGCACCTCACACAAGAATGTATGGAGGTCATAAAACAAGCTAGGAAACCTACCACTAGACACTGCTACGCAAACAAGTGGAAAAGATTCGTTTATTACTGCCAGAATAATCAAATTCAGCCATTACACACATCTCCAAAAGATATAGTAGGATATTTACTACATTTGCAAAAATCAAATCTAGCTTTCTCTTCCATAAAAATACATCTCACCGCAATATCAGCTTACCTACAAATTACTCATTCAACTTCACTATTTAGAATACCAGTCATTAAAGCGTTTATGGAAGGCTTAAAGAGAATCATACCACCAAGAACACCACCTGTTCCTTCAGGGAACCTCAACATTGTCTTAACAAGACTCATGGGTCCACCTTTCGAGCCCATGCATTCTTGTGAAATGCAATACTTAACGTGGAAAGTTGCATTTTTGATTGCTATCACATCTCTAAGAAGAGTGAGCGAGATTCAAGCATTTACCATACAAGAACCATTTATTCAGATACATAAAAATAAAGTAGTTCTAAGAACAAATCCTAAATTTTTACCAAAGGTTATCTCACCGTTCCACTTAAATCAAACAGTAGAATTACCAGTTTTCTTCCCACAACCAGATTCTGTAGCTGAAAGAGCACTACATACATTAGACATCAAAAGAGCACTAATGTATTACATTGACAGAACAAAACTAATTAGAAAAACAAAACAACTATTTATTTCCTTTCAAAAACCTCATACAGGAAATCCAATTTCAAAACAAGGCATTGCTAGGTGGATAGTTAAGTGTATTCAAACCTGCTATCTTAAAGCAAAGAGAGAGCTGCCTATTACACCAAAGGCACACTCAACCAGAAAGAAAGATGCTACCATGGCCTTTCTAGGAAATATTCCAATGAACGAAATATGTAAGGCAGCAACATGGTCTACGCCTCATACATTTACCAAGCACTACTGTGTAGATGTGTTAACTGCACAAGCCACAGTAGGTCAAGCTGTACTAAGAACATTATTTCAAACTACTTCAACTCCTACAGGCTAACCCAGCGCTTTTGGGGAGATAACCGCTTACTAGTCTATGCACAGCATGTGTATCTGCAGCTACACATGCCATCGAACTGAAAATGTCACTTACCCAGTGTACATCTGTTTGTGGCATTAGTCCCTGCAGATTCACATGCGCCCACCCGCCTCCCCGGGAACCTGTAGCCGTTTAGAAGTAGATCTTGAACAGTTGTACATTTGTAAATATATTACTTTAACCTTTGTTATGTACATACGTATTCTTTCCATTGCATGGGCACTATTACTAACATACACAACTCCTACCTCACCCTCTGCGGGGAAAACAATCTAAGATGGAGTCGACGCCCATGCGCAATGGAATCGAAATGGGAGGAGTCCCTCGGTCTCGTGACTCGAAAAGACTTCTTCGAAGAAAAACAACTTGTAACACTCCGAGCCCAACACCAGATGGCGGACTGTGCATGCACAGCATGTGAATCTGCAGCGACTAATGCCACGAACAGATGTACACTGGGTAAGTGACATTTTCCATATATATATGTATATATATGTATATATATATATATATATATATATATATATATATATGTGTGTGTGGGTGTGTGTCAAGTGCAGCATATAAGGCCCATCTGGCACTTGGTGGACGACCAGTTTCCCAATTATAACCTCAATGAGCTTCAAGTATACTTTAAGATGAGCGAGGGCTCAGTGGAATCAGAGGGCACACTGTGGGCAGCTGCCAAGGCCACAACTACTGGGCTGGCCAGATCACATCTAAGGTGGGCTACAAAATGCCAAGTATAGCCAGATCACAGAGTTGGAGACCCGGATCCTGCAACTCGAAAGGTAGTGCAGTATAATCACGCTTGAGACACTACATAGACAACTTGAGCTTGATAGAACAGCGCTCAGGCAACTGTCAATGAATGAGGCCTGCCAGTGCTAGAAGGTCTTGGCTGGGCGGGTCTGGGAACAAGAATGGAAAATTACTCTATTGGCTTGCCACAAGGGATTCAGGGTTATCCCTGAGAACAGGCATAAAAGGGAAACTACGTCACAGCCTTATCAGATGCTATACACTTCCCAACTCTGAAACCGACAGGGAAAGAGCTAATCTACTCCTGTCAGAAATACTGCTTCCTACACTTACAAAGCCCCAGAGGCTGGAATTCGACTCACCCCTTAGGGTAGATGACATAAGGAAGGTCATACACAACATGAACAAGGGGAGAACTCCATGGCCAGACAGGTGTCCTCTCAAATACTACCTGAGAATCTCAAACATCCTCATTCCACACCTTCTGAAACTATACGAGGAAGCAGCCCACAAAGGGATGCTCCCTCTGAAGCTAGACATCTCCATCATAGAGTTCTTGTCCAAGACCGCACAGCCCACAGATGATGCGTACTGGCCCATCGCACTGATAAATACCGAACTTAAAATACTTACTATGGGGACGTTGAATGGTCTACAAGGTGCGGTGGGGGATCCTGTACACCTGGATTACTGCGGCTTCATGTCTTCCTGAAGTGCACACAGCATTGCATTAGGTGAGATAACGTGGTGCTGGCCCACCGGCAGGGGCTAACTAAACCCAGCGCGCTACTACTGGTGGACTTTGAAAAAGCATTTGATACAGTCGACTGGACCTACCCTGGCCTGGCCCTCCAGCGCATGGGATTGCACCCCCACAAAGATATCTGGATTCTCTACAATGAGCCCATACAGCCCCAGTTATGCTTAACAGGATCCTTTCCAAGACTTTCCCAATCCGTAGGGGGACTAGACAGGGCAGTCCCATATGCCCTGTCCTTTTTGCACTTGCAACTGTACTGCTGGCCAGGATCATCAGATGCAAACCCCAGATGCAGGGATAGCAATAAGAAGAATCAGAAGATAAAATAGCCCTATATGTAGAGAATGCTCTCCTTTATCTGGCCAGTCTTTGCAAGGCTGAACCCAAATCCTACAGATCCTACAACTCTTTGGGTACCCACAATCCGGCATAAATCACTCCTGGTGCTGCTGAAGGGGGACAGGGCTTTGGTGGAGTGAAAAAACAGAATATCCCCATTAGATGATTACATTTTAAATAGCTCAGAGTCTGTGTCAGTGTTGTCAGAGCTGGAGTTGAAGCTCAATCTCATGCCCCTTCTCCACAGGACAAATGAAAAGTGGTCAGGGCTTCCGCTTCGTGTACATGGTGTAGGAAGCTGGCGCTGTATATACTATATCAAAATGATATAACATGGTCCAGGGGTTCCCCAGAGGCTTAACAAAGGCTAAAGTAGATAATACTAATGCTCTCTTTTGTGGTAGAGTGGTCGAGCAGTTAGGCTTATCAGAGGGTTGTGTAAAGCATTTGTTGTACACACACAGGCAATACATGGAGCACACACTCAATAACTAACTCCAGGCCAATTGTTATTGATCAAAAATATATTTTGTTACTTTATTTTCAAATCAACAAGACTCAAGTTGCAAGGAAGTACATATACAAGTAAGTATCCAACATATGTATCAATACCACTTTGTTTTCAATTGGCAAATAATACGTTTTTTGAATAAATAGCAATAATCTGTTTTCAAAGTTGACAGTGCAATTTTTAGACACAGTTCTAGGGTGAAAGAAGAGTTAGCACAGTTTTGAGGTAAGTACAAGACTTAAAGTTCCAGTCGCTGGAAGTTAGGATGTCCACAGGTTGGGGTTCACGTTAACCCCAAATACCCACCACGAGCAACACTGGGCTGGACTGGTGCAGGGTTCGAAGTTGAAAATGATTTAACATGGGCTCCTGCGGAGACTGGGGCCACTCGGAATCAGGCCTTCTTGCAGGTAAGTACCCATATCTTTGTAGCGCAGACCTGGGGGGTTTAGAGGAGCACTGGGGGATGGACCATAGGTCAGCACCAAAAACACCCCTTCAGTGACCTAGGGGCCGCTGGGTGCAGGGTGGAAATACAGCATTGGGCTCCCAAAGCTTTCCAACGGGGAGATCCCAGGGTCACAAAGATGCTGCAGCTGAAGTCCAGGGGGTTGGTTCCAGGAAGCCAAAGGCTGGACAAAGAGGGGTGCCGCCTGCTAGACGTTGCTGCGCCGAAGGTCGGATTCCCCAAGGCCAGGGGGCCGCAGGTGCAGGGGGAACTTTTGGCATCGGGAATCTTCGTCCAGTTCTGTCACGGTCAGCGAGGGTCCTCTGGATTCAGGCTGCTCGTGTCGTCGTGTTGGACAGGAGGGGTCAACCCAGGGTGGGTTCCTGCTCAGAATCACCTGGGGACCAGCTCTAGTCGGTTGGGCCACCTGGACACGGACCATGGGCGTCGGATGCAGAGTGGACAGGACTCCCGGATCCGGTGATGCTCTGGAGTCCTTGGGTGGAGTTTCTTCTTGGACAGAGCTGCTGTCCATGGGTGATCTTGGTCCTCTGGGGTGCAGGCGGTCCTCTTAAGGCTTTTCAGCGGTCGCTGGTCCTGGAGGATGCACCGCCCCCTTTTAGCAGGGCTTTGGAAGCTGGAGACAGGTTGGTAGGGCTGGGGCCATGTCAGTTTGCATCTTCAGTCTTCTCTGCTGGGGGTCAGCTTAGCAGTCCTTTTTCTTGTGAGGTCGCCAGGAATCTGATGAGCTAGGTTCAAGCGAGCCCTTAAATCTTGTGTTTAGGGGCGTTACAGGGGTCAGAGGGCAGAAGGCATTGCCTACTGTCTCTGAAGGTGACTACACCCTTCCGGTGTCCACTCCCTTTGGGGAGGGGGAAACAGACCTAACCGTATTGGTCCCTGTCCTCCAAACCAGGATGGAGGATTTTGCAAGGAGGAGGTCACTTCAGCTCTGGACACCTTAGGTGTGGTCCCAACTGAAGTGGTCAATCCTCCTAGTTTTCCATAGTTTTCCAGCTGGAACTTCTGCCAAAATTGTGGCTTTTCCATGGGGCGGGCAGCTCCATTAGTTGGAGTGCCCTGGGGCACTGTAACAAGAGGCCTGAGCCTTTGAGGCTCACCGCCAGGTATTGCAGTTCCTGCAGGAGGTGGGTGTGAAGCACCTCCACCCAGTGCAGGCTTTGTTTCTGGCCACAGAGAGCACAAAGGCTCTCACCCCAGGTGGCCAGAAACTCATCTGAAAGTGACAGGCTGACACAGACTGGTCAGTCATGCACTAGACGTTAGGCTGAAATACAGGGTGCATCTCTAAGATCCCTTCTCAATGCATTTTTCAACAAATCCAACACTGGCATCAGTGTTGGTTTATTGTGCTGGGAAGTTTGATACCAAACTTCCCAGACTTGAGTAAATCCATTATGGAGCTGTGGAGTTCGTAGTGACAACCTCCCGCCCCATATACTTTAAATGGCCACACTGCACTTAAAATGTATCAGAATGGACAGCCACTGAAGGGGTTACAGTGCTCATGTGGCTATGCCCTCACCTGTGGTATTGTGCACCCTGCCTTAGGGCTGTAAGGTCTGCTATGGGGGTGACTTACATATGCCATAGGCAGTGGTTTGTGGGCATGGCACCCTGAGAAGGGTGTTATGTCGACTTTGCTTTTGTCTCCCCACGAGCACACACAAGATGCAAAGGCAGTGTGCATGTGTTTGGTGAGAGGTCCACGAAGCACCGTCCCATCCTGCACTGCAGCCCCGGTCCACCGACGCCAGCACTATTTGCTCCCGTGTTGTCACCAGGCACCCCTCCCTGCACAGTGGCCTGTGGACACCGTTCGTGAGGCTCACCAACACCGCTGGACACCGTCACCGAGCCGCTGCCTGCACCGTGACCTGTGGGCACCGCACATCGCATTGTCCCGATTCATACCAAACCCCGACACCATCCATGCAAGAGCTCCTGACTTCATCAGCCCGGAGTTCGATCTGCAACATGTCACTTCAAGGGCCCGATGACTCTCGCACTGACTCTGAAGCCAACGCCGTGACTCCAGCGACGCCGCTCTCCGGAGCTCACCGTGAGGATCACGACGTCCTGCAAATCCAAGGTACTGTTTGCGGGTCTTCCCAACACTGTAGCTTGCCTGTGAGGCAGCGGCCGGCCTGAACTGTTGGTTTTGTTGATCACGACACCGTGATAGCCCCAGGTGGAGCTATTGACTTCAAGGAACTGCATTTTTTAGTAAATCTTGCAGAATTCATATATTTATTACTGTTTAGTGGATTTTTTAAAATCATATTTGGCCTTGTCTTATATAGAGAAATATTGGATATTTTTATAAATCTGGTGTGGTGTCCTTTTGTAGTGTTTTGTGTGTTATGTGCAAATGCTTTACACATTGCTTCTGAAATAAGCCTGACAGCTCATGCGAGCTTCCAAGGGGGTGAGCAGGGGTAATCTGAGCAGGTATCTCCCTTATCCTGACCAGAGTGAGGGTCCCTACTTGGACAGGGTGCAAACCAACTGCCAACTAGAGACCACATTTCTAACACTGAGCTTTCGGATTTTACCCTCCTGGAGGCACAGCAAAATATCCAAGCTGTACGGATCATTCAAACAATGTGCCTGACAGGTTTGCACCGCTAACACAGAAATAGGAGGGATGGTTGGGATCTCTGCAAGATGAGGGAATAGCACATGACTACATGAGAAAAGAAATAGCAATATCCAATAGGCTCTGTCTAATCCAGTTGCGCTACCTGCACGACTTACCTCACACCATGACACTTGTGGCACACCAGCAAGCTCCCCGAGCAGAAATGCTTTCAGTGCAAACACCCTGACACAGACGTTTTTTAAATGACATGGCTCTGGACTGTATTCCCAATACTGGGGACGGATAGCAAGGTCACTTAGCAGACTATTGGATGCCCACATCGAATTGACCCCTTGCATGGCACTGCTTGGCTTACAGGACGACTGGGTGGGGCATGTTACAGACGTGCAGGCTGATGGGGCTAGCTATGTATCTAGCACCAATAGAGAGCCCCCGATTCTCCTACACTAGCAGAGTGGAGGAAGGCAATGGACTGGTGATTACAACAGGAGGAACCGATTTACTGTGCCAGAGGTTGTCCCAAGAAGCATTGTAGAATATGGGTCAAGTGGTGGAAGTTTTTTTGTCTGCAGACGGCAGTCAGTGCAGTTGGGAAATGGGAATACGGTAATGGGTAACAGGTTAGGGGAGGAGGTGCAGAGGGTGGTTGCTGTCAGAAGCATTTCTTGTGCACAAGCCTGTTTATAAACAAACACAATAACATTTGGTTATTACAAAATTTCCAGTCCCAGAACACAGTGTGATGTCTGTTATTAGACCCGGACTGACTGAAAATGAGACATTTGGTAGCTATGAATGTCCACACAACAGCAGCGCCACCACCATAATGTAATCCAGCAAAGAGTTAAAAAAAGCAGTGGTGAGCATATTTAAAGCATCAGGTTTCAGGGCCTTAAAATGCAGGAGTACAAATGAATCTGGTGTAATATAAAATGTTAAATATTTCTCAAAATACTATCCCGTTGACAGGGTTCAGCACTTCTACAATATTATAATTATCAGTAAAGAGTAAGGGAATAACCCAGTAGTGTCTAGGAGTGCGTTTGTTGAATCATTTGAATATAATATTCTAAATTGTGTTATCTATTAATAGTCCTGTAAACCAGACAGTCTTGACAGAGCAAGTGTGAGAAAGTTCAGGGTCAAAGACCACGCTGAAATCCCCTCCTACGATCGGGAGATCTGGAGAGAATCGGTCACTACAGTGGTGATGATGCCCGGAGTGGGCACTTGGTGGGGTATGCATGCGCTCAGGAAATTAATCTGCTTCCTCTCGAGCAAACCCTCAAAGCATGTATACAAACCCTGAGGGTCTTGAGCTTTGTTTGATCCAAGCAGTGGAAAGGGTTTGTGTATAAGGATTGCCACCCTACTAGAGCCTCATACTAAAAAAGAAAAAACATAACCCGCCCCCCCCCCCCCCCCCCCCAATATCTCCCCATACCACACAACCCCCAACTTCCCTCTGAAACAAAACATATGTACTCTAATATTTGGCTTTAGCGTTGGACCTTCTCCTGAACAGAATATCTGAATGTAGATTCAGGGACTAGTTCCCTAGGATCCTTTATGGCCTTGTGCACCCTGGGTACAGGACTTGAAATGTTCATGTTAACATAATAACTATGGGCTCAAATACGCCAGCATTAAAGTGAATTTGGATTTTAAAAAAACGTATTAGCTGAAAGTATCACACACTACAATGAAACACCTTGCTGCTATGAATTTGTTTGTGTCTCTTAAGTCATGTATCCTGCTTTCACCACTGTTCTGAGCACGTGGTGACCACACTCTTTTCACAGGTACCTGTCACTACACCTTGTATTGAATATTTAAAGCCTGGGGTGTTGGACTGTTGACCTATCATCAGTGCTGACTTGTTAGGAAAAAAAGGGGGTCTGATTTATCAGAGATTTGCTCGCTGTGTGGGTAAATGTGATAGAACACACTGGCCAAAATGTGTACGAGCCAGCCATTTCAAGAACACTGTCAAAAGATCTAGAATTATCGTATTGTTCCCAGATTCTCTACAACGTACAAAATATTCAGATTCAGACTAAAAACATGCCTCTAAACCTTGCAAATTTAATGAAAACACACAAAACTGAAGCAACAAAAGGAAGAAGAAGCAACGTTTTAGTGACAACCCTAAAAACAAAGTTCAAGCAAAATAATCTTAGACAATTCTTATTGGCTTCTGTGTTGTATTATAAATAACTCCTTCTCTCTCACTTTGCTTTATTTGAATGGCATTTTATTTTTTGGGGATGCAGGGTTTTATCAGAATTTGTTTACACTGATGAGGGCTGTTTCCCATTCCATGGAGTTTTCTCAGCTATAACAGGCTTAATCCTAAAGCAGAATGGCCTAGTAATGATCCACAACTTAAAAGGAGTAACCAGTCCAGGAGAAGAAGAGCATGCCTGTGTCTGAAGTTAACTGAAGCCACTGAGTCCCTTCAATCCAGTTAACAGAACTGGCCCACTCTGTGACAAATATGTTTTAGTGGAAGAGGCCATTTGAAATACTGGTCTTAAATCCTGTTTAAAAGCTGAAAAGGCTAAATTGCATGGTTATTAGAGGACAAGCCACACTCAGAATCACTAGGTTCAGGCCTGGCATACGTGTAAGGGTGATCAGCATTCTATTAGATAGAGAGCCCCAGTTTTGTCACCTTTTGAAGGGAACGCTGGGAAGAAGGAAAAAAAAAGGATAATGAGACTGCTAAGGGGAGTTGAAAAGTGGCCAAATAAAGAATACTGGTAACAAAAGCAAAAATGAGAAACATAATAAGTGAGTGTCGGGTACCCCTTTTCATAATGGCCGAAACAAACTTTGATGAAAATAAACCATAGAGTTTGATGAAAATAGAAGTGATAAATTAAAAACAAAAAAGGTGCCTGTGGCTCTGTATAGAAATTGCTTCATGGTCACCTGCTGCATTCACTCCAGCATTTCTCAAATTGATTATTTCATGGTCAAGACTAGTCTGCTGGATCAATTGTCTGATGCTGAATACTTAGGCCACAATTTCTCAATCAATTCTATCACATCATGTAGCAGTCTTCCTAGCCAGTACAAGGGTTTCCACTTCATACCTGACCTGGGGCACTGGGTAACTGCATGAACTAATCAGAACATTTTGTGCTTGACTCTGGTTTTGTCTGCCAGAGCGTGATAAAGAGCTGGAGTATATCCTCACTATGGCCAGAGAGGCAGACAAGGATAAATATAAAAGGAGAAGGATAGTCCTGAATTTAAAAGAAGGCAGTCCCTCAACTGTGAAAGAGCAGGTCTACGCTTATCAGGTTGATGAGGAGAGAAAATAGATCCATCTTCATTCAATGCCACCTCCTTTATACTTGGCTCACCTTTTATGTATCAGCCTGCACTTAGTAATGCCTTTCACCATTTCTGAAAAGTCTGGCAGTCAAAAGGCCCTGTTGTCTCCACCTCAGTGTACTTGATGGACGAGGCTCATCTGCCCACTTTTCCACAGATCATTATACTGACCTAGGCCCTTTAACCTTTTACATCACCAGCAAATAGTCTTTCAAATAGGCTGGTGCCAATCATTTGGCACATAGCAGAGTGAACAGAATGAGTGAATTGCACATACTGACGTGATTAAATATGATCGGCGTTAGGAATGCCGTAGGAGTGCTGTTGTATGACGGAACAGCAAGGACACAATATTCATGTACTTTACAAAATAAAGTGTTACCCAATGATATGGGAGGGCAGAAAACAATGTCTTCCCCTTTTTCTTCTATACAGATTAATATGTTTGCATTCTTTGATTGGATGACACTTTATTTTTGTGTTTTAAGCTACTGTGGTGAGGGGCTGGCTTGAATGGTCAGTGGAAGTGAGTCTGGGTGGAGGCATACTAAGACAGGAGAACTGTAATTTAGAAACTGAGTGGATCAACCTTGGTGAGGTTAGGTGGTATTGATTTTAGCAGATCTTAGTTGCTGTTGGAGGCATGGCAAGCTAAGCCATCACAAAGGTATTTGCTACATTGCCACGGATGATGTTTAAGAGAGTGGTAAAAGATTGTAGAAGGTCCTTATCTGATGGTGATTTCTAGCTGCAGATTCCTTACCTTTGAATTCTCTCCAGGTGTCAGACTGGATCCAGAAGATTTTCATGAGCAGTACCTCTGTGCGCTTCTAGGTGGCGTCAGTCGGCTCTGCATCCATCACCTGTGTTGTCAACTCCAGAAATGAGGTTGCAGTTCCCATCAAGGTGCCACCCAGACGTGCCGTCAGTTCTTTTCTTTCCACGGCAGCCAGCACTCAGTCGCTTTTTGACTGGTCTTTTTTTCTACTTTTGTCAAACTCTTTTTTGAGAATTTTTCCTGGTGTGCAGAGGGATGTCTTCTCTGAAGACTGGTTTCAACCACTCGGTTTCTGTCATCGCGCAATGTCCATGATGGATCTGCACCTCGTGTGCTTGATTTGTCTGGCGCATGACCATGACCCAAAGTCATGCTCCTGAGTGCCGGGCCATGTATCCGAAGGCTTTGAAGGAGTGCTCCCTAAAGCCGATGGCGGCCCAGCATGCAGCTCCACGCTAGTCGAGTAGTGGTCGAGAGGAAAGTCCTGGGACCAGTTGCAGAGTCCGAGGTCGTCATTATCCCATTCAAAGTCCTCCAGGCGATCCGGTAAGTCAAGGCACAAGAAAAAAAGTAAGAAGTTGAAATGCTGTTTGACTTCTCATCTTTCGGCGGCCTCGACGACGCAGTGTTGTTATTCTAGGCCTCGTTCTTCAGAACATGCGCCTGGGCAGACTCCCCAAATTTCCGGTAGCTGGAGTGACCCCTGCCCAAATCAGTTTTATAAGGCCTTGCACCTCAGTTTTTGGCCAGACTGACCCTGCTGGAGCGCCTTCGGAGACGGCCCCATCTGGTTCTGCACTGGCAGCTTCAGCCTCTACATCGATTGGATCCAGTTCTGAATCCGGAATCATACCACCTTGACTTTCCCTGGCACCAGTCCTGATATCGATGCTCCCGGTGCCCATTGGTGGCACAATCCCCATTGTCATTTTAGACTCCGACACAGATCTGGTTCCTGAGACCTATTTCACTGGGCTAGTCCTTGGAGAAGAATGGTGGAGGGGTCACTGGACCTTTTAGAAAACCAGCCATACTAAGAAGAAATGGACTGGTGTGAGGACTTGGGTGAAGCCAGCGGACTGGATGTAGGAGGCTGGCCTGGCTTGTAGTGGGTACCAAGGGGTACTTACACTCTGTACCAGGTCCAGTTATCCCTTATTAGTGTAGAAGAGGTGTTTCTAGCAGCTTAGGCTGATAGAAGGTAGCTATAGCAGAGCAGCTTAGGCTGAACTAGGAGACATGCAAAGCTCCTACTATACCACTGGTGTCATATGCACAATATCATAAGAAAACACAATACACAGATGTACTAAAAATAAAGGTACTTTGTTTTTATGACAATATGCCAAAAGTATCTCAGTGAGTACCCTCAGTATGAGGATGCCAAATATACACTAGATATATGTACACAGTACCAAAAATATGCAGTAATAGCAAAAGGAAGTAATGCAAGCAGTGTAAAGTTATAATAGATTGCAATAGAAGCACATAGGTATAGGGGCAACACAAACCATATACTCCAAAAGTGGAATGCGAACCACAAATGGACCCCAAACCTATGTGAGCTTGTAGAGGGTCGCTGGGACTGTAAGAAAACAGTGAGGGTTAGAAAAATAGCCCACCCCAAGACCCTGTAAGGTAGGTGTAAAGTGCACCTACAACCCCCAGAGAGCACAGAAGTCGTGATGGGGGATTCTGCAAGGAAGACCAACACCAGCAATGCAACAACAGTGGATTTCCGGACCTGAGTACCTGTAAGACAAGGTCCAAGAGTCACGACAGTGTCGAGAGTGGGCAGATGCCCAGGAAATGCCAGCTGAGGGTGCAAGGAAGCTACCACCGGATGGAAGAAGCTTTGTGTTCTGCAAGAACGAAGAGGACTAGGAACTTCCCCTTTGGAGGATGGATGTCCCACGTCGTGAAGAAGCTTGCAGAGGTGTTCCCACGCAGAAAGACCGCAAACAAACCTTGCTAGCTGCAAGGGTCGCGGTTAGGGTTTTTGGATGCTGCTGTGGCCCAGGAGGTAAATGGCTGTGAAATAACGTGGACGTTATTTCAATCAGGCTGCACTGGCAGGCCTGTGTAAGATTTGTCAGAGCTCCCTATGGTTGGCAAAATAAATGCTGCAGCCCATAGGGATCTCCTGGAACCCCAATACCCTGGGTACCTCAGTACCATATACTAGGGAATTATAAGGGTGTTCCAGTATACCAATGTGAATTGGTGAAATTGGTCACTAGCCTGTTAGTGACTATTTGGAAAGCACAGAGAGCATAACCACTGAGGTTCTGGATAGCAGAGCCTCAGTGAGACAGTTAGGCATCACACAGGGAACACATACATATAGGCCACAAACTTATGAGCACTGGGGTCCTGGCTAGCAGGGTCCCAGTGACACATAACAAACATACTAACAACATAGGGTTTTCACTATGAACACTGGGCCCTGGCTAGCAGGATCCCAGTGAGACAGTGAAAACACCCTGACACATACTCACAAACAGGCCAAAAGTGGGGTTAACAAGGCTAGAAAGAGGCTACTTTCTCACACTGGACACATCTTCAGATACTGGCATGCTTTCTCCCCCTACCGTTGCTACAGAGGAGGGAGCCTCTTAAGCAATGGCGGTGAGGAGGTAGTTTGAGGTCCTGGATCTTCAGCTGCCCTCAATGGCCGTCAAGACTAATATCTTACAAAGGTTCTGCAACGGGGAGATTTTTACTCCAGAACCCCTGCTCCTTTTTGGTGATGCCCTCTCTGGCGTCCTTCTGGGTACCTGGTCCAGCCTATCACAGAGGCTCCTATGAATAGGAAGATCGCCCTCCATCAGTACCCCGCACTAGGGACCCAAGTTACCTAACGCAATACCTCACCCCTGACAGGTTGGTGGTCCAAGCCTCTACCTCACAGGGCTCCTTCCCTACTGATCCCCTGGGTGGGGAAACCAAAAGGTTGGATTCATTTAGGAAGATGTTTATTCCACCACCCTTGTATTACGGTCAGTGAACACCGTATGTCTTTTGAACTGTTAATCCCACACGCTGTGGGATATGGTTGCGCAAGTGCTGCCACCGGTACTTGAGGAGACCGGTATGTACTCTCTGACTATTGTGAATGGGAGAGACGCAGCTCGCCAGGTACAGTGCTTTATTCTGGCTTTTTGGGAGATGTCCAAGCTTCTCTGGACATGCTCTTTGATGGCACCAGTCTCTTCGAAAGAAGGCAGACTGAGCGCTCAAGCACTTCAAGGATTGTCATTACTTAGACATGTGGGTTTTACAGATAATTGGAAGGGGCTACTTCCTTCGAGACTACCCTCCATCTCTGCCACCATCTTACTACTGGATGACAGAGGATCATTTGTCCCTTGTCCACAAGGAAGTTGCATCTCTGTTGACTAAGGGAGCATTAGAGATGGTTCTAGTGCCAGAAGTAGGATGTGATTGCTATTCCCGCTCATTTCTGGTCCCCAGAAAGTCCAAGGGTCTTAACACAATCCTAGACCTATGAGCCCTACATCTTTTCCTTGTCTGTCCTGGATCCAGGAGACTGGGTGGTAACGCTGGACTTGCAGGAATCTTATTTTCACATCCCCGTCCTACCTGCCCACAGACATTACTTGCGGTTCACTGTAGGATATGAGACGTTTCTGCTCACCATGCTCCCCTTTGGCCTTACCAGCAACCCTTGGATGTTCACCAAGGTGATGGCAGTGGTTGCAGCTCATCTGTGGAGATCAGGGCTATCAGTCTTCCCCTAGCTCAACGACTGGCTGTTAAAGGTGAGCTCATCCCATGCTGCTGTCTCTCACCTCCAGACTATGGCAGGCCTTCTTTATTTGCTGGGGTTCACTATAAATGTGCCGAAGTGACACCTGAATTCTTCTCAGACGCTCCCTTTGATCATAGTTATTTGAATACAGTGCTGTTTCAGGGTTATCCTCCCGACCGGCGAATCAAGGATGTTCAAGCTATGATAGAGATGTTACAGCCTCTATCCTGGATTTCATTGAGAATGCTGCTGGGCCTTCATGGCCGCCTCCTTCCTGCTGGTGACACATGCCAGATGGCATATGCAGGCTCTGCAGTGGGATCTGTAGTTCTAGGGGTGAACTGTGAAAGATCTTGACTGGTGGATAACGAACCGCAATTGGGCCCGAGGCAGAGTCCTCTCCCTTCCCTAACCAGATATTACAGTAGTGACGGATGTTACTCCTGGGATGGTGCTGCCATCTGGGAAAGGTGGAGAGCAGAGAAATCTGGTCTCCGGCAGAAGCTGGACTCCACATCAACATTCTAAAGCTCTGTGCGATCTGACTGGCATTGAATTCATTTCTTCCCTCTATCAGGGGAAAGATGGTGCAGTTCATGGACAACCCCACCGCCAGGTGGTACTGCAACAAACACGGCGGGTGGGATTGTGGACCTTATGTTCAGAGGCTCTGCACCTCTGGAAGTGGCTGGAACAGCAGGGCATATCCCCTGTGGTTCAACATCTGGCAGGCTCTCTGAATGCCAGTGGATAAACTAAACCGAAAATGTGGATCACCTATGGCATCTCCAAGCAGAGGTGGTGCAAGGCCTCTTTCAGCAGTGAGGAGAGCCTTTGTTAGATCTGTTTGTCTCTACCGATAATGTGGATTGTCAGCAGTTTTGTGTGCTTGAGTTTCCAAAGCTGCAATCGCTTTTCGTCTCCAGTGGAAGACAAGCCTCCGGTTTGCCTTTATGCCCATACAAATGCTGTCCAGAGTTCTCAAGAAGATCAGAAACTACCGGGTCAAAGTACTTCTTGTGGCTCTAGACTGGGCACGAAGAGTCTGGTATCCCGAGCTGCTGAGCATGTCCATCGATCCTCCAATCAGACTGCCACTTTGGGAGGATATTTTGTCGCAGCAGCAGGGGAGGATTCTAATCCTGAACCTGTCCACTCTCTGCCTTCTTACATGGAGATTGAGCGGTGGCAGGCGACAGCTTTGACCTTCCTCCCTGTAACATAATCTTAGCAGCCAGGTGTCTCTCCACCAAAAACGCTATACACCTGTCATTGGAAGAAATTTGTGGCATGGCGCACTGACAAGCCTGACTCCTTTTTCTTACCTTCTCTCTGGGGTTCATTCTTTCTCTTGCTCAGCAGGGCTCTGCTTTGGGCACTCTTAAGGATATTTGTCAGCTTTTTTTGCGGTTGCCTGAGCAACCCTCCTTGTTGAAGTTTCCTATTGTACATAGGTTCCTCAAAGTTCTGACTCATCTCTTGCCTCCTTCTCCATTCATTGGGATCTTAATTTAGTTTTGATCGTTATGATTTGATCTCCTTTCAAGCCTCTTCACAACTTTGCTGTCAGGCTTCTCAAATTGTGGCAATTACATTAGCATGGATAGTGAGTGTAGGGGGCCGGCATGGTTGGTAGTGGGTACCTTGGGTACTTACACCAGGTCCAGCTTTCCTTTGTTAGTGAATGTAGTAGTGTTCTAGCAGCTTAGGCTGATAGAGATAGAGATAGCTATAGCAGAGCAGCTTAGGCTGAACTAGGAGACATGCAAAGCTCATGCAATATCACTTATAGTTACACAGTACTTATACACAAGTAAAGGCAGTACTCAGTGTTACCAAAAATAAAGGTATTTATTTGGGTGACACAGTACCAAAAATATCTTAGAGACAATACTCCTTCTGGAGGTAAGTATTATGCACAATATATACACTAGACACCAAAATTAGACAAGTAAATAGTCATAGAACAATGCAAACAGTAGGAAATCCTATAGAATGCAATGGGAGAAAATAGGTCTAGGGGCAACACAAACCATATTCAAAAAAAGTGGAATGTGAATCACAAATTTCCCCCTAGACAAGTGTAGTGTGTGTGCAGAATCACTGGGAGAGTAAGAATACAGTAAAGGTAAGTAAATTACCCCACCCCAGAGCCCAGAAAAGCA
This sequence comes from Pleurodeles waltl, assembly GCF_031143425.1. Lineage (NCBI taxonomy): Eukaryota > Metazoa > Chordata > Amphibia > Caudata > Salamandridae > Pleurodeles > Pleurodeles waltl. Next base: position 1,226,770,897 of record NC_090445.1, on the reverse strand, counting down.
GGAGTAAAGTACTGCAAGTTTACTTAGGACACACTACACCTCGTTTTGGGATTTTGCAGCAGCCAACCAAGTCTGCAAAGAACAACTGCTGGATTATTGGACCTGAAGACCTGCAAAGGAAGGGGACCAAGTCCAGAAGTCGAAAGAAGTTCCAGGAAGGACAGGAGCCCCTGCCAACCCAGAAGAGGGTGCAAAAAGAGTCCACGGTTAGTTGAAGACTGCAGAAATGCACCCTAGGACAATGCCAGCGGGTTCCTGCATTATGCAAAAGATGTCCCACGGCGTGAAGATTGTTGCAGATGAGATTTTGTGTTGGAAGGCGCCAACAAGCCTTGGCTACGGCAAAAGTGTGTTTTTCATCAAAATGGCACTGGATGGACCCAGGAGGGACTTGGGGGCCTCAACTCTGTGTGAGGAGGAAGAGGGGGCTCTCAGCACTTTAGAGAGCCTGCACGATCCGGGTTCAAAGGAGGTGCAAAAAGTGATAGATGCAGCTCAACAAAAGAAGGTCCCACGCCGCCGGAGAACAACTCCGTGAGTTGAGTGTCACAGGGTGGAGTGCTGGGGACCTGGGCTGTACACGAAGGAATTTTACAAAGAGTGCACAGAGGCATCAGGAGGCGAAGAAGACACAAAACACAGGGGTACCGTCGCTCTCGGGGAAAGCAAGGTCTTACCTCCTCCAAATTGTCAGCAGGACCTCAGGACAGTCTATGTCAATGATGTCCACCCTCTGTGTCTTTAGGAGCACGCTCGTCGCCATGAGAGGAGTCCCAGGGTACTGGTCGTCTCCTTGGAAGGTGCCTGCTTGGAGCAGGGGAGTGACTCCGTCACTCCACGGGAGATTTCTTCGGTCCTTCTGGTGCAGAATGAAGACAGGGAGTTCCCAGAGCATGCACGCCATGGAAACTGTTCTAGTTGCTGGCTTGGAGCTGACTTTGCGGACGAAAAGTCTATTGTAGACACTTTGTTGCAGTTACAGCATTTCTTGAAGTAGGCTGCGGTTGGTCAGAGGATGCTGAAGTTGTTGCAGAGGATTCCTGAAGGAAACTTGCAAGCAGAATCTGAAGAGAACCCACAAGAGAGACCCTAAATAGCACTGAGAGGGGGATTGGCTACCTTATCAACTAAGGACCTATCAGGAGGGTTCTCTGACGTTACCTGCTGGCACTGGCCACTCAGGCCTCCAGAGTGCCCCCACACCTTGCAAAGCAAGATGGCTAAAGTCTGGGACACACTGGAGGAGCCACTGGGTGGTGATGGACAGGGGAGTGGTCACTCCCCTTTCCTTTGTCCAGTTTCCCACCAGAGCAGGGGAGAAGGGGTACCTGAACTGGTGTAGACTGGTTTATGCAAGGAGGGCACCATCTGTGCCCTTCAAAGCTTTCCCAGAGGCTGGGGGAGGCTACCCCTCCCCAGCCTGTAACACCTATTTCCAAACCGAGAGGGTGTAACACCCTGCTCTCAGAGGAAATGCTTTGTTCTGCCTCCTGGGACTGGGCTGCCCAGACTCCAGGGGGACCGAACTCTGTGAGGTGGCAGCAGTTGTAGCTGCAGTGCAAGCCTCAGAGAGCTGGTTTTGCAGTACCAGGGGTCCATGGTGGAGCCCCCAGGATTAATGGAATTGGCTCCCCAATACCAGATTTAGAATGGGGGAACAATTCCATGATCTTAGACAGGTTACATTGCCATATTCGGAGTTACCATTGTGAAGCTACATATAGGTATTGACCTATATGTAGTGCACGCGTATAATGGCGTCCCCGCACTCAAAAAGACCGGGGAAATGGCCCTTAACTATGTGGGGACACCTTTGCTAGTGCAAGGGTGCCCTCACACTTAGTAACTTTGCACCTAACCTTCAGCAAGTGAAGGTTAGACATATAGGTGACTTATAAGTTACTTAAGTGCAGTGAAAATGGCTGTGAAGTAGTGTGTGCACTATTTCACACAGGCTGCAGTGGCAGTCCTGTGTAGGGGTTTGTCTGAGCTCCCTATGGGTGGCAAAAGAAATGCTGCAGCCCATATGGATCTCCTGGAACCCCAATGTCCTGGGTACCTAGGTACTATATACTAGGGACTTATAAGGGGGGGGGGGGTCCAGTGTGCCAATTGAAATTGGTAAATGAAGTCACTGGCCAACAGTGACAAATTTAAAAGCAGAGAGAGCATAAGCACTGAGGTTCCAATTAGCAGAGCCTCAGTGACACAGGCACTACACAGGCATACACATTAGGCCATAAATTATGAGCACTGGGGTCCTGACCAGCAGGATCCCAGTCAAACAGGCAAAAACATACTGATATACATGTGAAAAATGGGGGTAACATGCCAAGGAAGATGGTACTTTCCTACAGTGAGCTGCAGGTCTTATCTAAGCCGCCCTACCTCTCTATCAACCTGACAAAGTGGAGCTTTACACAAGGGCCTTTTTTAAAAGAGGTCACAACTTTTCTTGTAGGCCAGTCCATCACCTTGCCTACTTTTTTCACCGCCACCTGGACTGTAAAAGAAGGTTGGTGTTCTCCCTTGATTGTACAAGAGAGTTCCGGATGGATGATCAACTCTTTGTAGGGTATGTGGGTGTAATGAAAAGTCAGGGAGTGCAGAAGCTGACTATCTCCAGATGAGACGTGCTCTGCATTAGGATCTGCTACTCACTGGTCAAAAAGCACCCCGAGGGTTTCTGCTCTCCTACCCAAGCTAAAGCCGTGAGCACTGCGTTGGAATGCGAGTTCCGTCCTGGACATCTGTCAGGCAGCAATGTGGGCATCTCTGCACATGTTAACCAAACGCTAGTCCCCGGAAAGTCAGGTCTGTAAGGAAGAGCACTTTGCCTGTTTGATCCTGTAGGACTTTCTCCTGTTAACTTGGTTCACAAACCCACTGCCGGGGATGTTTTTGCTTGGGTATCTAATCAAGGAAAGAAATCTGCATCTAGAAGTCTCTATCAGATGGACAAGTTATGTACCCTGGGTAACACCATATTGGGCAGAGGCTATACAGTAGCTGCAGATACCTTACCAACCCACCCATCCTTCCCTCTCTGCAAATGGATTTCTAGGGACAGAGACATCCCTTTCAGGGCTCTAGTTTTGACACATCAGTGGTCAGTGTTTTTCATGGCTCTGTGCTACTGGCGTAGAAAGTTGTGAAAAGAAACTGACATCAGCATGCGTCGGTGGTACCTCTGTAGGAACCATATTGTCATTTCTGATGCAGATGATGGACGTGGAGCCAATCAATGCCACCCACCGAAGTGGAGGGGTATTATCATTATTATAAATATTATTATAATTATTATTAAATAATTGTGATATTGCGCACAAATCACCCAACTGGGGTATTTTGGCGCAAGGTCTGCCTGGAATTGAGAACACAGAACAAAAATAGTGCAGTTTTTAGTAATTTCCTAAAAATCCTGTAATTATGGCAAGTTCGAACACCAAAGGGCAGTCAGTTCCAGAGGGTGGGAGCCAGATAGGAAAAGGCTCTACTACCACTTCTGGTATGCTGGATGCGGGGAACTGGCAGTAATAATGGATTGCTAGAGCGCAAGTCCCTAATAGGCAAGTAACACTTAATCCTGTGGCACAGATATTTGGGGCCTTTTCCCTGCAGTGCTTTGAAAGTTAAGCAGCAGATTTTAAAAATAATTCTCTTCCTTACTGGTAACCAGTAGAGGGAACGTAAGAGCGGCATAGATATAGATGCCAGTAATGCGTTCCCATAAACCTGTTGACTCACCACTAGGGCCCGTACCAGGGCCTTTCTAGCTGTAAGAGGAAGAAATGGGAGAGCTTTCTTCAGTAAGCGTAAAGTATGAAAGCAAGTACCTTTAATAAATTGAACTTTATCTTTTATGGTAAGGTGCTGATCTATCTTTACTCAAAGGTTTTTTACAACCCTCCTAGTGTACGGGCAGTGCCAAATTCCGACAGCCACCAATCTGGATTCCAGAGATGTTGCGCTTTACCGATCAGCATTATCTCTGATTTCCTAGGATTCAGTTGATGAAAGTTGTCCAACATCCATCCTGCAATGACTTTCATTCCCGCCAAAAAACAATACTTTATTATTCCAATGTCTTCATCAAAGGTGAAGATTGAGTGTCATCTGCATAAAACAAGATATTGAGTCCATATGGTTTGATTACTTTTGCCAGTGGAGCCACATAGATGTTAAATAATGTGGGGCTTAAGCATGACCCCTGTGGGACCCGTTTGTTTAACTATCTTGAGGAAAGATTTGAACTCTCCCAGCGAGACACATTGAGCTCTGTCTTTCAGAAAATCCTGTAGTCAGGCCAGAACAGAGCTAGTAATTCCACACTATTGTAGTCCCATCACTTGAGATGAGATACAGTATCAAATGCTGTGGATAGGTCTAAGAGTACAAGCATGACTGGAATATCCACACCCAAAGAGCACCTAATGATGTTAGTCACAGCTACCAAGGTTGATTCAGTGCTACGCTCTGCTCTGAATCCTGCTTATGAAGAGTCCAGGATCTCATTAGTTTGAAGATATTCTGTCCGTTGTTTATTAATTAGACCGTCCAACAGCTTCCCAAAAAGCGGGAGTAATGATATTTGCCGATAGTTTGAGAGGATAGAGGGGTCAACATTGCTGTTTTGTATTTTTTTATTGGGATAATTATTGATTTCCAGTCTGAGGAGATTTTCCATAATTCAGTCGATCGACTGTATAGCAATCTTATGGCTAGCTAGCTAGCCAAGTAGGCTGTGATCCTAGTTGGACAAGGATCCTTAGGGGAGTCAGGTTTGCTGCTAGCCAGGGCCTGTTGAATTACCTGCAATGAGAAGGCGTGCAACTTTTCCTGCCTTTTGTTACTAGGAATTGGAGGCGAGAAGTCCTGTTTCCTCAGCACAGACTTACGTGAACTACTTGTAAATTTTTGATAGCTTAAATAAATCTTTTCATCAAAAAATTCAGAACTTAAATCACATGATTTCCGTGTGGCCTGAAAAGGCTGTGTACATGCAGGAGGTTCTAGAAACTCCTTTGGAATTTTGAACAGTTCTCAGGAGGAATTGCCCCTCTTGTCAATTCTTTTACTAAGGTAGCTTTTTCATGCCTTTTTATGTTCTGATGGTAGACAGAATGGGTTTTTTGAATGTGACTTTATCCTTGGCCTCATGGGAGACCCCCCCCCTCTCCAATCGCCGTTGTAATTTCTTACTAAGTTACTTTTCCAATTTAAGCTCGGTATTGTACCACGGTGCACATGCTCTGTGAGAGATGTTGGTCTGGGGTCTTAAAGGGGCCATACTATCAAAAGCCAGGTGTAGAGCAGACTGAAAGTCAGCTAACATATGATTTACATCTAAATCCTGTCTAGTTAGGGGGAAGGCTGAAGTGGACATGTCTGGAGTAACAAGAGGCCATTTGCTATTTCACCTTTTATTGGCGTGTAATTATGGTTTTTGGGTTACCCCTCTTCTCAGTCTGGAAATAAATCCGAGCATGGTAAGCTGGTCAGAGGCAAAGGTTGTGTACAGTGTAGACTGTTGGAATTCGTAAAGATCACGTCCAGTGTGTGGCCGGCCGAGTGGGTCGGGCTCTGTTTTTTTTTTTTTTGGGTGTAATCCCAAAATTACTAAGTCAGCTAAAAGCTGAGATGTTTTTGTATTAGATGGATCATCAAAATGGTAGTTGAAGTCTTCTCATAATAGACATTTTTGGGATGATAACGTGCATAGCAATGCTCTCTATAATAAGATGGCTAAAATCTTTTTTTGGCACCGGAGGATAATAGAGCACGGCTCCTTTCCAATGTTCTGACGGGGAAAATTCTATTTTAAAAATAGATTTCAACCCAATCCTTATTAAAAGACTTTAATTTAGTATTTAAGACAAACTGCAATTGACTAGGCAGCAGAAACCTGCTTATCTTACCTTTATCAAAAAAGAGCCCAGGAAGAGTAGGTGATTCTAGGAGGGGCTGCTTTTGAAGAAAAAGGAGAGGGGGGTTCTGGCTCCTGGTGACGGTGGGGCGCAGATGGGCTTGCCTTTGGCACGCCCATACCGTCATTGGCTTTTATGTTGGGGAGCGGAGAGCTAGACCACTAACTTCCAAAAAGGCAGTGGGTGAAAAATGAAAGTAATTAGCTTTGGCTCTCTGCTCTTTCTGGAGGAACCCACGGTGGACTGGAGAGCCAAAACCATTCAAACAAAAATGTAAATTACAGGAAGAGGCTTACTTCAGTTAAAACACCTTAGTAAGAAACATCAAGGTCTCGTTCTCGTGTGGCTTCCCAACTGGCCTCTTTATGTTTAAAATATGGCCTTAGGGCTTGTAATGGTCATACCCCCTGCGATTTAAACCTCACGCCGACATTCAAATGAGGTAGTTCCACAAGTGTTATTGATTATTTGTTGTGGCCTCTTCTGAGGGAGATGAGGGTGGACTTGAGATGTGAGAGTGATCATTATCCTCTGCTTCTCACTCTTTCTGGGGAGGTGTTCAGGAGGACACTTAATAATCAATACACAGCGATTCCATCCCCATGTTTGAACAGCAATTCTGTAAGGGTTGGTCGGCCAAAGGTGATGTCTAACCCCCACTTTGTAGGAGAGACCTATCAATTATTTATAGATCTGGCTGTTTATGAAGAACAGGTTGCTAATAACGTCCCAATACTTAGTATACATGGTAGCTTGGCTATGAAATTGCAGATTTGTTTTTTTCTTTTCTTTTTTTTTTTTTTTACAAAAAGGTAGGTTCCAGGCCTTGTGATGGGAAAAGGGCCAGTAGTGGATGGTTTGATGAGACCTGTTCCATGGCGAAGTCTGGGTTTAAAACAGCTATTATGACTGGTCTCCTGGGAGAGATCCAACAAGCCAGACGTATATATAAGGAGACTATTTCACAAGCAAAAAGATCATGGGAAGATTCTATATGGCAGGAATTACTAGATGCCTCAAAGGCAAATAATAATATGTTGTTCTGGGAATTGTTGACCAAAAGACAGAGGGGGTAGGAATACCATTAGAAATCATATACAACCTGAAAGTTGGGTGGATCTCTTTCCCATCTTTATGCTATACCTGCTAATGTTTTGACATACGGTCCGCATGATGGAGATTATGCCCTCTCATTGAGGTCAACTGCAAATTCTAGTTTTGATTTACCTGGGGAGGGTGCTAATGCCCCTGAGGATTGTATTTTTTTTCCTATGGAAGAAACCCTTGATGCAATTAATTCGTTAAATTCTGGCAAAGCTCCTCGGCCGGACAAGTTACCGGGAGATCTTTATAGATCAGAGCCAATTATATGGTCCTGGTATATAAATTAGATCTCAAATAGAATTGCTGCAGCGGGTCAAATTACAGGTAGATGGAAAGGGGCTGAGATTATCCCCATTTACAAAAAGGGTAATGCAAACCTCCCAATTAATTATAGACCAATCAGCCTCATTGATAATTTACAAAAAATCTTTGCCAAACAACTTTTTGGGAGGCTAACTAGTTGGGTCCAAGACCATCAGATTCTTTCTTCACTTCAGGCGGGGTTTCGTCCGAAAACCAGCACAGTAGACCAGGTTTTCAGGCTGGCTGTTTTATGCTGGAAATATGTAGCCCTTGCCAAGCAACAGCTATATGTCGTTTTTGTTGATCTACGATCTGCCTTTCATTTGGTCCCAAGAGAAAAATCGTGGGAAGTGTTGCATAGATTGGGGACCCCAGCCAACATAATCCAATTGTGAAAGCGATTGCAAGAAAATACATATGCGCAAGTGCGATGGCGTAATCAAGGTGAGTTGACTGAAAAAATCCCCATCCAAAGGGGAATTCGTCAAGGTTGTGGGATGGCTCCGTTATTATTTACCTTATTTATCAATGAGGTGGTGCAGGCCCTGACTTCCTGTCAGAACGATGCCCCTTCCTTGAATGGACAGAAAATCCCCATTCTTCTTTTTGTAGATGATTCACTTCTTATCTCAAAGACACCAATGGGTCTACAAACTCTTTTTGATAGATTCAATTCATTTTGTAGGGATTATGGGTTAGAGGTGGATATCAGCAAAAGATGCATTATTAAATTGGACGAAGTCCATTTGAGCAAGGTTAGCTCAATAGATTATTTGGGCACGAGGTTAACTAGAAAATTAAATTGGGAGGACCAGATTAGTAAAAGTGCGGGGCTACTACACCACAGAGCAGCAAGTTCTATAACAAAATCAGTATCCCCAGCTAATAAAATTTATATGGCTAAGGCGCAGGGAGCTGCTGTCTATGGTGCGGAGGTATGGGGATCATACAATAGTTATAAGTTAACTGTGGGTCAAAACAATTTTGCGAGGGCTTTGATTGCGTGCCCTCACAGTACACCACTGATTCCAATGTTTCTTGACCTTGGGTTAAATCGAGTAGCCGATTTAATTGTTTTAAGACCTTTATTATATTGAATAAGGATTTGGACTATCCCTGAACTGGATATATACTGTATAAGGTCTCATTGCTCGATTTATTAAAGACCGCTAATGCTGCTACTACTCCTTGGATCAGACATGTCTAACTGGCTTCGTATTTTGGGGTTGGGAGATTATTGGAAGAATCACCACAACTTAGTGAAATCCCATAAAACTGCTTTGAAATCAGCTTACTGGTCCTATATAAGGAATAACTATATTTATTGCAAATCTCATGGTCGATTAACTAATCTTTTTATTGATTTTAAGTGGTACCCGCAGTATGAATCTTATTTAGATATTATACCCGATTTACAGGGCAAAGGTTTATATGCTAGATTTCGTTTTGGGACCTTACCGTTGTTGTCCCTAACCAGCAGTTGGGGGCTAACTGCTATTTCTGACATATGTCCGGTATGTGGTGGTGCCACGGAAACAGCTGACAATTTTGTTCTTTTGCCCTGCTTATGTTATTCCTCGGTCAAAATGGATTCGTAAAAATTGTCGAGACTTGGGGCTGAAAAATTGTAGTATAGCAATAAGGAATTTAAAAAGTCACAGTTCAAATGAATTAAGTCTTGCAGTTAGCAAGTTTTTAGTGGCAGCATGGCATATACATTATCGCCTTTTAAATAAGGACTCATGAAGATTGTCCAGGCAGGATTTTAGATGAGTAGTTTGATATTATACGTATATATTTATTTATTTATCTGTTTTTATTAAATGATTAAATGATTGTATAGGTTATAAAATGAGATCTTTCTTTAATGTATTGTGATCCTTTGATGGTTAATTGACCGAATAAAGCTTGTTTATACTAAAAAAACACCCATCAAGGCTTACTTCCAGGAAGCAAAGCGAAGTCTAAAATAACCGCTGCATGCCCGACCCATCATCGGGCATTATGTTAGGGGGAGTGGAGAGTTAGACCGCTACCTTCCAAAAAGACGACGGTCGAAAAAATAAAAGTAATTGTTGCTCAGGAAAATCTTCCTGATCCAGTCAGTGTAATACCTGAGTAGAACTCAATGGTAAGGAATCTGCAACTGGGTGTAGTCTCTACCTGATAAGGCATTACCGAAGATAAGTAACTGGTCCTTTATGTACAGACCCATCTCATCTGATGCCACGAAGGTCGTCTATGTAGCATTTTCCTCAGTTATTTTTGGGTCACAAGATCTATTGTGACTCCAGCCCTTTATACCAGTAAATGAGGCACTTAACACAGGGACATATAAGAGGACAGAAGTCCCTCAGGTAGCCCATTTGATGAAGTTTGGTCACTATTGAGGACCATTTGATTATGTTTGCTCATTGAGTATAATTTTCCTTCTGTTTATGGTGGGTTTCAAACTTTGCCTGGTGATATAGTTATGCTTCCTAGCACACAAGCAAAGCTACTTTGTCTTCGGTATAGATGTGGTTACAAGAACTGGTTAGTAGCTTCAGATGAGACGCTTGACACCCTGTAATGAATTAAATATATGTACAGATATCCCTCCGTTATTGAGATATGCTGGGCAACGCTGTGCAGAAGGATTCTTGGAAGAAGTGCACAGAAACCCAAGGAGCTGTAGGAGATGCGGTGCACAGGGGTACTGTCGCAGCACGGGGAGGCAAGCTCAAACCTACACCAAGTTTGGACAGCTAGATCTTAAGACAGTCTGGGTCACGTTGGTCCACCACCTGTGTTCCAGGGAGCGCGTTCGTCGTCAGGAGAAGAGTCCCAGAGTACCGGTTGTTGTTGCAGAAGCAGGGATGTGCCACCGTCACTCCACTGTAGATTTCTTCGGTTCTTCTGGTGCAGGACAAAGACAGGCAGTCCTCAGAGCGTGAACACCTTGGAAACTGTTGGAAATGCTGACTGGAGCTGAAGTTGCAAGTCACAGGACTCATCCTGGATACTTTGTTGCAGTTACAGCATTTCCTGGAGCAGTCTGCGGTTGATCCGATGGTCAGAAGCTGAAGCAGAGGATGTGGAGGAGTCCTGGATGAGTCTTGCAAGTTGAATCTGAGGAAACACCCATTAAATAGCCCTGAAAGGGGTATTGGCTTCTGATACTAGCAAGGAGAGAAATAACTTCACACTGGAAAGATCTGAAGGGACCACAGATAAATCGTTGGAGAAATGCATTAATCAAGTGGGCGGAAACTGAAGGGACAGTATTACTAAGGGAAACACTCAGGGGCCTAGGAACTAGAGACAATGCTCAGCATTGGAACACGATACTGGACAATTTTAGAACACCTGACACTTCTAACTCTGATGCAGAGGCAAATTTATCAGAGTCAGATCATGTATAGTTGACCAAGATATTCCTGTTGAAGATCGTACAAGAGACCAAATAAGTAACTCATTTGTGAACCGAACAAACACCTCTGTATAATTGATGGGAAGTGCGAAAGGGGAGAGGGAGGAGGAGGGGGGGTTACAAAAAGATGGGAAGTTATTTTGATCTGTATGTGTTTTCATGCAATTATAAAGCAATAAAAGAGATCTTAAAAAAAAAAAAAAAAAGAGAGAGGGGTATTGGCTACCTATCCAGGTATGAATCTATCAGGAGGGGTCTCTGATGTCACCTGCTGTCACTGGCCACTCAGAGGTCTCCAGAGGGTCCCCACACCTTGGAATCCAAGATGGCTAACGCCAGGGACACACTGGAGGACATCTTGTCAGTCAGTATAAGTACCAGGTCTTTTGATCCACTCAGACAAACACTTCTGGACCCAAAGAAATTTACTGGAGTTAAGGCTACTGTGTGCCAGGATCACCACCCTGCAAGACCTGACTGTTCCCAGGAACTGTTTCTCTGCTCTATTGTTCCGCCTGCTGATCTCTGCTCTGCATCTTAAGAACTTCCAACCGCTTCCAGAGTGCCTCCAAGCGCTTTCTGACTTGTCTGGATTTGATTGAGGGTCTCCGAGTTATCAAAGACCCTCATTGCCCTGCAAAGATACCACCTGGGCCGTCTACCTTTCGACCCCCATTCCCCTCTGCCGCAAGGCTAAGTACAGTGCTCTCTCGGTGAGCGGGGGCAACTCAGTGTTAAAGCCTGAGGCCAGAAGTGCTGTATCACCGCAGGGGACTGAGATAGCACAAGGGCCATTTCCACCTGCCTGCGTGGATCAGCACACCGCATCTGAATCCTATTCCCGGAGTTGGGGAGACTGCCAAACTGACCCCATGGCATTGTGCACTGGAGAAACCCGGAGCAAAAACGCCAACTTCATGTGCCGGCGACAAGGACTCAAGCTGCCAACCCCACTCGCAGCACCAAAAGCTGCACAGCAGTGCACTCCCATCCTGATGGTGCAGGCCCAGCGAGGGAGACCATAGCCCCTTGCCTAGAAGTGCACGGGTTCTTCAATGCTGCTGCTGCTGAAGTGCAAGGACCGCCCAACCTGTAGAAGAACCGCCAACACTGTCATGGAGACAGCAACCTGACCCACATTGTGGGGGACCAAGGCATTTCAGTGCTTCTGCTGCACTCTTGTCAGTGAAAATCGTACTTACTCTGGGAGGCTTGCCTCTCGTACTCGGACTGGCCACCAAATGGCCCCACCAAGCCCTCGCTGCCTTAAGCAGAGCAACTCACGCACTTGAACAGCAATACCATAAAGGCTAAAAAATGAGCCATCTAAATTATACCTAAACCGGATAGACTTTGATAAGTGAATGTCTATTGGATGTAGATCATTTTGGTCATGATTTTTATTCTGGTAAAGAGTCTCTCTTTTTGATATACCCCTGTATAGAGTGTTTTTCCTCTGTGGAGTTTTCACTATAATTATTTCTTGAGTGTTGCACAAATACTTAACACATTGACTATTTAGTTAGCCCGATTGCTTTGTACCAAGCTACCAGAGTGCGCACAGGTTATCTTTAACGTGTTACTTAGTTACCCTGACTAGAGTGGTGGGTTCTGCCTGACTAAGGAGCATACCCTACCCAACCAGAAACCCCATTTCTAACAACCTTATATACCAAGAAGAGATGGAAGCTTACGGACTGTTTGTGTACTTTCAGGTACTGATGATGTTGAGTTTCTTCTTTTTAATTGGTTATACAGAGAGTGATTGGGGTATGAATTAGACTATTTGATTTTGTTTGGTGTTTGTATTGGACAGGGAGGGAGGGGCTGACAAGGAGCAATGTGTAATGTAGGTATCGAAGTACACCTGCTAGACTAGGCCATTAGAAGAAGTATGTAAATGTCTTTACATAAAGCTTAGTTTAATATGTAATACATAATTGGATGGCATGGCAATAAATTCATCTAATTTTGAATCCTTGTTTGAGTGGCTCTGGATTACCTACTAGATGATTATTCTACACAGAAATAGTTTTGACTGATTGGCACATAAAAGCAGTAGGGGGTAGACTGCTGTCCATAGTAGTATAATTTGTTGTCCTGTTCCCCATCACATTTCTTAATTTTCAGGGGACCTTCACTTTCATGCTTGTGACTCTAGCAGTAGGGTACAATGCACCAGATAGTTTTCACATCAGCGGATAAGATGGTGAAGTGTAGTGTTGAAGACAGTTGCAGAAGACATCTGCAACTTCCAGAGAGGAGAGATGACCTCCTGTACAGCTCTACATGCTACAGTTACAGGATTGTTTTTGAAAACCTCTTTGAGTTTTCCAATATTACATAAGAGTGCAAAATGCTTGTGCACATATGATGTCATTGAAGTTGATTCTGAGCAAGCAATACACATACGTTTCATTACAAAGAAGCTGCTCAGGATAATGCATCTATTAGAAAGCAAATAATTACAGGATAAAGTAACTGTTTTCCTTCTACAGCTATGGTCTCCAGTGATTCCAATTAAAGACTGCCCAGGGCAGAGAAAGAAAACTTGAACTTGAGCAACACCCAGTAGTACTGTTTACTGTGGATGAGCGGCTTAACCAGTGCATTGGCGGTGTGGAATAGCATATATGGACAGGTAGAATTAAATTTAGGGTTTGATTCCTTGCTGTGATGGTAATTAATGAGCGCATCACATGGAAGGATTGATAAGACCTCCCAGGTTTCTCATTAGGAAGACAGTTTAGTGTTTCAGGAGAAACTAGATCAAGCCAGTAATAAATGTAAGAGATCAGACAGAATAAGACCGCCGTCATAGACTAGCTCAGCATGAAGGTTCATATAGCACCCAGAGAGATGGCAATAAGAGTCAGATTTGTATGACTGGCGGAACGGTTAGAAAATTGAGAAAGAAAAGATATGGGTGTCGCCTGTATCTAAATTGTATGGAGAGACTAAAAGAAGGATCCAGGAACAAAACCTGTTGGACATTAGCTGGTACCGGAGAGGGTGGAGATCGTTTGGACTGCCAGGCATCATAAAATGGTCAGATAGCCTTCTTAAAAGGCATCCTGTCTGCCCAGAGAGTAAGCAACCTGCATGCCCTATATGTAGTAGAAACTTTATGCTATTTTCAATTCTAATGCGAATCCATCCTTCATTGCTACCAAAAGTAAGTTTGGACTTTCAAATTAACCAGACTATTACTTTTCTAATCATTCAACGTCTGCTATGCGTGCTCTAAATTCTGTAGGTATTAGTAGTGGTCTTCATTTCTGTCTAGATAGAACAAAGAATTTAAGGAAGACAAATCCCTGTTTCATTCACAACTGTCAGATTAGACAAGGCATGTCCACATCCAAGCAATCTATATCTAGATGGGTGGTTTCTTTTGTTACATTATGCTGTTGGCAAACAACCCTCTAACCGGCAAACTTAGAGCTCATTTTATCATAAGAAAATAATCTACAACATTGGATCAGACATGTACCAATAGCTGACATGTATAAAGCAGCTTCATGGAAATCACTACACACATTCACAAAACATTAGTGCATGCTTTCTGACTCTTGGGAAGATGATAAAATGGGTGAGGAAACCCAGAAAAACTTAGTTGAACAGAGTATCCTTTTCTCTATATTATCTCATATACCCCTAATTTGGTATTTTCCAAGCAGGTCTCTTCCTGCAACCCGACAGCTGATATTTGTAAGAGGTTTGTTTAGCTTGCTATTCTAGTGTTTACACTATCAGTTAAGACCCTGTAGCACAGAAGAAAGGGTTACTTAATTAAAGTCCTGGTTCTGAATAGTAGGAATCTTCATTAAAGTCCTAAACAACAACCGAACCTGCTTGGTAAAGGTGGGCATTGGAACGCGAATAAATAATACAAAACAGCTTTACCTAATTTACCCATAAAAAAGAACTCTGCCAGTAGGATGCGCTATAGGTAGAAGAACCTCCTAGACTCTTAAGAGGCAGGGTACTTATTTTACAATTAAACCTATGAGGCTAAATTTTCTATTTATTTTTGTCATATTCTTTCACCATACTGCTCATTAAATTAAAAAATGCAGTCATGGAAATGCTATTAAGATTCAGCATATTTTCCCAGAAAAATGTTTGATAGGTTGTCACAGGGAGTTGCTTGCCGTAAGATTCAGAAACATCTAAACCCTACATGAATTTTAAAGGAACAATACATGTATATGGAGCCATAATACACTCTCAGGTGATAGTGCACTTTACAAATACACATAGCTTGACAAGGAGTGCTCTAGGGTCTTAGAATCATCACAGAATGATGCAAATCAGGGCTGCAAGTAAGTAACATTTTCTTTTGTCATAGTTCGAGTTTAAGTAAAGTGGTTAGAAATACTTCATATTTGTGGCTAATCTCAGTTTCTAGTCCAATAAAAAATAATAACATGATAAAAGCAACAAATAATACACAGACTAATCTGTGGAAATATGCGTGCTGCCAATCATTGGTATGCAAATGTTGAAGTATTGTGGTTTGAATATAGACCTGTCGAAATAGCATATCCATGAAATTGACTACCACCATTTTGTCGGGGGAAGTGTATGCAGGAAAGTATACATTTGCTGCTTTTAACTTGATCTACTCACCTTGATGATATGTTGATAGTCAATACAACAGATATAAAAGAATTTTGGCAGATCGATACAAAAGCCACATTATTGTGGTGTAAGACTGGGTTTGTTCAAACTGTTGTTTATTGTTGAAAATTATTGTTATCGAAAGAGCTTTTATTACTTTTGGTTTAAATTTGAACATTGTAGTACATGTATGGTGGCCCAGTGGTATTGCTCACATGAGGCTACTGTGGATTACTGTGGTCCCTCAAAGAAGTGTTATGTCGATATTACTAACATATGTATTTATTCTACTGATAGGCAGCAGATTGTGCAGGGAAGCTGTTTATTTTCCACACCTCATTACCAATTGCTGAGGCACCAGGCAAGCTCAAGAACAGAGAGGACAAGAAGTTGATTGGTACTGATAAGGAGAAGGTAATGTATTGAAATATGGTGTAGGTAGTCTTGATCAAAGATTTGCAACAAAATTGTGTGATGTATGTCAATCACACAATTTATTTGACTATAATTAATTTTATTGTAGACATGCTAAACTCTGAATAAGCTCCAATTTAAGTTGATGAGGGTAATTGGTGCTTCTGTGACCGGTGTGGGCCAAAGTCATTTTGGTTCACGTACCTTCCTTATTTCAACAAAATTTTGAATATAGGTGTAGGAACATTGATTATTATGTGGTGAGACCTCACCATGTAACCATGTCACAATCTCTTTCGGATCCAGTTAGGTTCTTTAATCAAACGTTTAGCTCAGTCTGTGTATTGTAGCACAAAGCAGTCAAGCTTAATCAAGGTAACAAGTGTAAAGCATTTAGAAGTAACAAAACAGTCAATATGTAATAAATACGACACATTAAAAGTCATCCACCAATTTATTAAAATAGGTTATAGTTTTACCTTAAAATAACCATTGAAGCAACAAAAACCGTGTGGGTATACCGGAGACATGATTTTTCAAAGTTAAGTTAAATCACTGTAGTTGTCTTTAAAATGCAATAAATCATAGCAAGCCATTTAGCAGTTTTGAGTCAACAGGCTAGAACAGCCACTAAAACACTTGGGCAGGCCAAAACTGGTTCGGAACTCGTCACAAAGACCATTCAGGTCCAGGGAGAAAGTTACCTGTTGGGTCCAACAGTCTCAGGGTCCCCCTGTATTTTTATCCTTTACTGGAGCCCGCCTAAAAAGTGGTCTTGATGCAGGATGTTGAGGATGCCCGGACGTGGGACCCTTGCTGACTGTGCCACTGGATATAAGCTAGAATGGCTGGTGAGGGGTGTTACCCTGAAACCAGTCCTAGGATGTTTGTTTCTGGTCCAGGGGAGGACCTTGCCTGGCAGTTTGGGCTGCACTGTTCCCATGGGGAGCAGAGTCAAGACTGATTTGCAAGTGAATTGGTCCAAACTGGGGTGGTATGGTGAGCAAAAGAATGATTTAACCCAGATCTGTGACTGAGAGCAAGTGTTTGAAAAGTTTCAGCACTCCGTCCATCATCCTTGTGTTGCTACTGCACATACTAGCCCTGGGTACCCGGTGTACCATATGTTAGGGTTATAGTAATTTAACTATGCCAATCAAGGATTAGCAAATCACACATAAGTTTGAGGGTCAGAGCAGATGTCCGTGGTGCTGGACAGCAGGATCTGGCGCCCAACAGATTTGAAAAACCAGCATCAGTGCAGTGTTGGTGGGGTGGGATTGCTACAAAAAAGGCACTTTCCTACTTTAGTAAATAACACCTCAAATATTCATCTTTGGCAAATCCAGTTGCAGGGTGCAACATTGAGCACCTCATGAGGAATGAAACTTGGAGGGAGAATAAGACACTGGCTTCAGTACAGCGATAGAGATTATATCCCATTAATTTGGTTATGTATGGGCTATCACAGATTTAATGACAGAGACTTGCCAATGTAATAGTATTCTGTTGGGACTGAAGCGTACTCTGCATGGTTATGGATGTGTTCCCTGTGCCCTGAGTGCCCATCTGTACCTATGTCTGGATCCCTAATGCTAATTATTTTTGTCATAGGTAAACACGAAACATGCATGTGCACCATAACATAGGCCTGTCTCCCACATTGTGATTTTGTTGGACTGGTAGCTGCACCCAAAGCGCTACTCTTTTAGCAGTGGAAGAGTACTGCAATCAGTAAGAGGTAGGCAGCATGCACAGTGGTGGCAGCATAGTGTACAGTGATCAGTAGGAGTGGACAGGTCCTCATTAACCTGTGGCCTTGGTGTGAAGCCTACCAGATCACTCACCTTTTTAAAGTTCCACTGCAGTGTGCTTAACTGAGCCTTCGACTTCATCAGTTGGATGTAGATTGCTTTGCATAAGCGGTTACTCGTCACTGGTTGTTTGTGTGCCTGGGAAGAGTACAGTCCAGCGATAGACTAGTGCTGTGTAATGCATGCATGGTGACTGTGTTTACTGGGTGTATGTAGACCAGAGAAGATGACATTACATGAGAGTTGTAGTTCTGTGCAGTGCGTGTGCAATGAAATCAAGTGTTGGGTGTTTGTGCTTGTGAAAAATACCATACATGAAGGGTGAAGTGTTGTGTAGTGTGCACATAGAATATTTGTGTACTAGCCATGGGTGTGTTTTCATGTAACACACTATGGCACAATACAGAAAGGCTACAGTTCTGAGCAGTGGTGGCAAAGTGATTGTGTTAAATGCGTGTACGCCATTAGTGGCACAATACATGGAGCTAACAGTACTCAACAGTATGTTTGCTGTATACATTTACTGAGTGCAAGTGGCCTTGAAGACATGGATCTGAGGAACCCCCCAGACAGATCTGTGTATTGCAGCATTTCTCTCAGCTGGATGGGACACAATGGAGAAGAGAGAGACCGAGAGAGAAACAGCAAGAGAGACGGAGAGACCAAGAATGAGACACTTCCACCTCCCCCTCCCGTACACTGCAAATGGGGCTCTTTTCAGTGAGGGATAACAAGAAACTGTCCTGGGCACATCGCAAGAAGGAGATGAGGTTGATTAGGGAACCCTAACGGGTAGGGCAGGCAGCCTGACATAAACATTCTGAGATACATATTAATGCAACTTAAATCCTGGTGTGAAATCTAGTCACTACCATGGCCGTTGTTGTGGAATTGTCAGCTTCATAGTATCTCCTACTGTGACAGATAGCCTTTCAAGAAAAATAGAGAAGAAAAGTGTCCAGAACCCCCAACATGAACCTTCAAAGACCCAGACCCTAAGTCACATTTGGCGCCCGGAGATGGACTAAAGGAAGGGGTAGTTGAGCCCCCAATTTTTTTCATCTGCCAAGCAGGCAGACAGGACGTTTAAGATGGGGAAGCGCTGCAAGACTTTCTGTGACCAGGAAGAAAAGCCTGCTAGTCTCCCTGCTGAATGAGGGAACACCACCCAGGGAAACAAGACCACCTGTTATGGAACTTGGAACACCAGTGCCTGCCTGCTTGCCAAAAGCAGTGTTCCCTGTGAGGAAGACAAGAGCATTCGAGGGAGTGAGGTCCAGTAGGAGGCCTGTTCAGAGGACTGCCGGTGCATGGAGATGGCTGCTGCACCGAACAGGTTGTCTCCCTTGTGCCAAATCAGGTCAGCAACCCCTGTATATCAGGAGAGGGCCAACATAAAGGTAGCCATGAGCCAAGTGTCATGCAGGTTGCATGAAGACTGTATCTCACCATTGCCGCAACCCTATATGCTAGGAGGAGCTGCAGTGGAAGTAAACTCAAGTGCGACCTGTCAAATCAAAATCAAGCATCGAGGAATTTCCCCCAACCTGCCCTCCTTTGTGAGTATATAGACTTCACTGGGACCAGATGGGAGCACCATGTTCAATTCCCTCCTCCCCTTGTTGGGAGAGTGTTGAAATTACCTTGGAGGAGGAACCTCTGGAGCAGTTCCAGTTGCTATTGGAGCTGGCTTTGCAAGCTCATGAAGAGCCTGCGGCTGCCAGGTTGTGCGCGACATGCAGCCCAGCTCCACTGAATAGGACTACAGCATTGCGAGTGGCTGCAGTTGTAGCACCTGCTGAGATGCTGAATGCTTCCTCGCTGCTGGAACATGTAAGACTAGATGCAGGCCTACAGTGCCCCAGAGGAAGTCACTGCTGTAGGTGCTATAGTTGCTGCAGCTCCAAAGACTCTTGCCTACTTTGTAAGAGAAGAAATGCACTATTGTGTAAGGCCTACTAGTGTGCATTCCCTGGATGCGGCCACCAGTGAATGGGAATAACTCCAACCACAGTACGAGAACCGGATGGGACAGGTATTTGTCATTGAAACACTAGAGGCCTGTCCTCAGGGGGGATTGTTATGGCCCATGAGTATCATATTACTTACTTGAATGTATCACATAAGAAACAAAATACTTTATCTGACAGAGACGTTTTGCTGCAGATTTCTTACCTTTAAATTCTTCCCAGGCATCAAACTAGATCTGGAACATTTTTGTGAGCAGTACCCCTGTGCACCGATAGGCGGCATCGATCGGCGCTGCATTCGTCGTTGACGTTGTCCGTGCCGTTTGAGGTCACGGGCCCTGTATAGGCGCAACACAGGTGCTCATGTCAGTTCTTTGCTTTCTGCATCAGCTAAACGCTGATCCAAAGAGAGCTACCCCATAAACACTTTTTGACTGGCTTTTTTTCAACTTTTTGTCAAGACTTTGAGTTTCACTGCTGGTGTTTCAAGGATATATTCAACGAAGAATGGATTCAAGCCCCGCGGATCCTGTCATTGGGCGATGTCTGCAACTGATCTGTACCTTGTGTGTCTTTGGTGTCTGGAGCGTGACCACGACCCCAAATCATGCTCCTAGTGCAGGGCCATGTATCAAAAGGCTTTGTGCGAGCGATCTCTAAAGTTAATGATGGCCCGGCTCTTGAATCTGTGCAAGTCGTGGTCCCAGTCGAGAGGAAGTTCTCTGGACCGGTCGCGGAGACCAAAGTCATTGTCGTCTCCCATTCAAAGTCCTCGGAGATTAGGTATGTCGAGGCACAAAAAAAATCTAAAAAGTCAAAACACTCTAGGCCTCATTCTACAAAACCTGCACCTGAGCCGACTCCCCAAGTTGCCAGGAGCAGGAGCGACCCCTGCCCAACTCAGAGTTTTATGAGGCCATGCACCTCATTTTTGGGCAGACTGGCCCTGCTGGAGTGCCTTCAGACCCCGGGGAGTTGGAAGAGGGGTTCCCTTCGGCTCCCAGGGATCCAGTCCCAGATCCAAACCGGCTCCAATCTTGTCAACTCGACCTTCCCCGATACCAGTCCCGACACTCCCATCGCCATTTGTGCCCATGGATGGCACCATCTCCATTGTAATTCCCAACATGGAGCTGGACGGCCGTTGTATGGCTCTGGCACCAGTAAGAGCCCTGCCTCCTTGTTCAGATCCTGAGCCCTTATTGTTTGGGCTAGCCTTCAGGGATGAATGGGAGGGGTGCTGGGCCGTGTAGAAAACCAACCCTGTGAAGAAATGGACTGGCGTGAAGACTTAGGTGAGGGCAGCAGACTGAACACTTCTCCAGATACTGGCTTGCTTTATCCCCTCACCATGGCCACGGAAGTAGGAGCTTCTTTACGCTATCTTGGTGAGGAGATCAGCAGTGGTCCTGGACCTTCAGCTGCCCTCAGTGACATCAAGACTACCTTCTTTACAGAGGTCCTGCAACCGGGAGCTTCCTCCTTGTTACCCCTTGTAGGAAGCTAGCTCTGTATTCAGTATATCAAAATGAGATATCGTGTGCACAGAGTGCAGGGGTTCCCCAGAGACTTAACAGAGGCTAAAGTAGATAATACTAATGCTCTCTGTTGTCGTAGTGTGGTCGAGCAGTTAAACTTATCAGAGGGTAGTGCAAAGCATTTGTTGTACATACACAGGCAATAAAGTGAAGCACATGCTCAATGACTAACTCCCGTCCAATGATTTTTATATGCAAAAATATATTTTGTTACTTTATTTCTAGAACTACAAGATTCAGTTTGCAGGTAAGTACATTTGCAAGTAAGTATCCAACATATGTATCAATAAAACTTTGTTTTCAATTTGGCATTTTAAATATCTTTCAAGTAAATAGCAATAAACTGTTCTAAAAGTTGACAGTGCAATTTTCAGTAACAGTTCTGGGGGAAGAAAAGTTAGTACATTTTGAAGGTAAGTATCAGGCCTGAGTACCCGCCTCTTCAGAGGGCAGACCTGGGTGGTTTAGAAGGGCACCGCGGGGAGGGGGTATGGGGTCTGATTCCCCAAGGCTAGGGGGCTTCGGGTGCAGGGGTGGGGGGTACCTCTTGGTGTTTGGAATCTTCGTCCGGTTCTGTCACCGTCAGAGGGGGGTCCCCTGGATTCAGGTTGCAGGCATCGTGGTGGTGGGCACAGAATCCCCTGGGGACCAGCTCTAGTCGGTTGGGCCACCTGGACACAGGCCATGGGCGTCAGGTGCAGAGTGGACAGGACTCCCAGATCCTGGGAGGCTCTGGAGTCCTTGGATGGAGTTTCTTCTCGGACAGGGCCACTGGAGTTCCTGGTCCTCTGGGGTGAAGGCAGTCCTCTTGAGGCATTTCAGAGTTCGCTGGTCCTGCAGGATCCTCCACCTTCCTTTAACAGGGCTATGGAAGCTGGAGACAGGCAGGTAGGGCTTGGGGCCAAGTCAGTTTTTGTATTCAGTATTCTCTGCTGGGGTTCAGATTTGCAGTCCTTCTTCTTTCTTCGTGAGGTCTCCAGGAATCTGATGAGCTAGGTTCAGGACAGCCCTTAAATCCTGGATTTAGGGGTGTTACAGGGGGTAAGAGGTCGGAAGCCAAGGGCTGCTGTCCCTGAGGGTGGCTACACCCTTCCGGTGTCTGCTCCCTTTGGGGAGGGGGACACAGACCTAACACTTTTGGTCCCTGTCCTCCAAACTAAGATGTAGGATTTTGCAAGGAGGGGGGTCACCTCAGCTCTGGACACCTCAAGGGTGGTCCCAGCTGAGGTGTTCACTCCTCCTTATTTTCTCTAATTTTCCTGCTGGATTTGCTGCCAAAAGTGGAGCTTTGTCCGGAGGGGCAGGCATCTCCACTAGCTTTAGTGCCCTGGGGCACTGTAACAAGAGGCCCGAGCCTTTGAGGCTCACCACCAGGTGTTAGTTCCTGCAGAGGAAAGATGTGAAGCACCTCCACCCAGTGCCGGCTTTGTTTCTGGCCACAGAGAGCACAAAGGGTCTCAACCCTTATGGTCAGAAACTTATCTGAAAGTTGCAGGCTGGCACAGACTGGTTAGTCATGCACTAGAAGTTTGGCTAACATCTCTAAAATGCCCTCTTGGTGCTTTTTTCAATAAATCCAACACTGGCATTAGTGCAGGTTTATTGTGCTGAGAAGTTTTATACCAAACTTCCCAGTATTCAGTGAAGTCATTATGGAGCGGTGGAGTTCGTAATGACAAACTCCCAGCCCGTATTCTCAATATGGCCACGCTGCACTTAAAATATCTAAGAATGCACTTGGACACTGTAGGGGTATATTGCTCATGCAGCTATGCCCTCACCTATGGAATAGTGCACCCTTCCTTAAGGATATAAGGCCTGCTAGTGGGGTGACTTAGCTATGCCATAGGCAGTGGTTTGTGGGCATGGCACCGTTAGAGGGGTGCCATGTCGACTGACTTTCTCTTCACCAGCACACACAAGCTGCAAAGGCAGTGTGCATGTGCTCGGTGAGGGGTCCCTGAGGGTGGTATAATACATGCTGGAGCCCTATGGACATTCCCTGGCCACAGGGCCCTTGGTACCATGGGTACCTTTTACAAGGGACTTAACTGTGTGCCAATTTTGGGAACAATGCTACAGTTTTTGGGAAAGAACTCTTGTGCTGGGGCCTGTTAGCAGGATCCCAGCACTCTGTCAAGTTGGCATCAATATTGGGCAAAAAGTGGGGGTTGGGTGTGGTGAGAGTTGGGCAGGTGGGTGGATGGGGGAGTGGTTGGGAACCATGCCAACAAGAGCACTTTCCTACACCCCTGCTCTGTTCAATAATGCCCTCTACGACATCCTACTGGGTACCTGGTCCAAACCCAGAACATGGGCTTCTGTGAACAGAAAGATTGCCCGCCGCCATTGCTCCGCACCTGGGGACCCAAGTTCTTGACGCAACACCCCAACCATTAGAGCTTGGTGGTCCAAGCCTCTTCCACCTTCCAATACCCCCCCCTTCCCTTCCCAGTGGCGCGTTCTATTCCTGTCCCCCAGACAGTGACCAAAAGTTGGACTCATTTGGGAGGAAGATGTTTTCTTCCGCCAGCTTTGCATTGCAGCTCGTGAACACTGCTTGCATTTTGGGCCGTTATTACCACACGCTGTGGGATGCGGTTTCACAAGTGCTGCATGATGTCCTGAAGGAGGCCCAGGCCAAACTCTAGCTGGTGCCGATGGAAGATAGCTGCAAAGTTCACAATTTGTTGCATACTTGACATTACCAATTCGCTAGGCAGAACGGTTTCTTCGTCAGTGGCCCTGAGGCACCACGCCTGGCTGAGAAAGTCTGGCTTTTCGGGGGGGATGTCCAGGCCTATATGATGGAAATGCCCTTTGATGACACCCATCTCTTCAGAGACAAGGTAGACACTTTGCTTGAGTGCTTAAAGGATTCTCAGGTTACGCCAGGTCCTTGGGCCTCGTGGCGGCCCCTCGTCCCCCTCAATCTGCCTTTATCCGCATTCGGGGCTACAGAAGGGGTCTCTAAACACACCCATTCCTAGCGAGACAGCGTGATGCACCTGCTGCCCAGCCTCTGCTTGGCAGAGGGCAAGGGAATGAAAAACCTCATGGGTCCAGGTGGCCAGCGGTCTGGTCAGTCCACCACCCTCCTCTGCAGCTGCCTCTAAACCTTCCCAATCTAGTTCTCTTGCACTATTGGTCAGATGGCGTCCGGGTTCAGTATCACCTTCTCCTCTGACATTTACATCAGACAGGTGGGTTTTGCAGCTAGTCGGAAGGGGCTGCTCCCTCCCCTTTGAGACTACCCCTTCATCCGTGCCACCATCCTACAGTCAGATCTTGGATGATCATGTATCCCATCTCTGCTGGGAAGCTATGGTTCTTGGCAAAGGGTGCTATAGAGAGGTTACCTGTGCCAGAAGTAGGCTATTGTTGCTATTAGCGCTGCTTTCTGGTCCCCAGGAAAGACAAGAGTCTCTGCTCTACCCTACACTTACGGTCCCTCATTGTCTTCGTCAAGAAGTTCAAGATGCTTACTTTGGCTCAGGTCATATCTGTCCTGGACTCAGAAGACTGGATGAGCGGTGCAAGGTGCTTATTTTCACATCCCCGTCATGATAGCCCACAGACGTTCAGTTCACCATGCTCCTTTTTGGCCTTACCAGTATCCTATCGTGTTCACCAAAATGATGGCGATGGTTGAAGCTCACCGCATAGATAAGGGGTTTGTCTTCCCCTGTCTCAATGTCTGGCTGTTGAGTGAGTTCGCCCGAGACTTTTGTCTCCCACCTCCAGATTATGGCAGACCTCCTGCCTATAGTGGGGTTCACTATAAGCGTACTGAAGTCACTCCCAACTCCCTCTAAGACGTTCCCTTTTATCAGAGCTGTTTTGAACACCGTGCAGTTTTGGGCCTGTCCTCCCGAGCATTGAGTCCAGGATCTTCAGGCTATAATACAGATTTTTCAGCCTCTTTTTGGGATTTCGGTCAGAATGACTCCGAGACTGCTGGGCCTCATGGCCTCCTGCATTCTGCTGGTAACACATGCCAGATGGCATATGTGGGCTCTGCAGTGGGACCTGAAGTGACAGTGGGTGCAGCATCAGGGGAATCTCTTGACAGAGTCCAGATCTTGGAGGGAACTGCGGATGATCTGCAGTGGTAGATAAAGAACTGTGATTGGGTCAGAGGCTGATCCTTTCCCTGACTAGATTTGACAGTAATGACAGATGTGTCACTCCTGGGATGAGGCGTTCTATCTGGGAGAGGTGGAAATCATCAGAGGCATATGATGTTCAGCGGAAAAATGACTCCACAACAGAATGCTGGAGCTCTGTGCGATCCGGCAGGTATTGAAGGCCTTTCTTCCCACTATCAATAGAAAGATGGTGCAGGTGTTCACGGACAATACCACCACCATGTGGTACTGCAATAAGCGGGGCGGGTGCAGTTGTGGAACCTTTGTCAAGAGGCTCTGCACCTCTAGACGTGGCTGGAATAGCAGGGCAAAACCCTGGTGGTCCAACATTTGTTGGGCTCTCAACGCCAGAGCAGACAAACTGAGCCAAAAATGCCTAATGGATCACGAATGGCGTCTCCGTCCGGAGGTAGCTCAAGGTCTTTCCGCATGGGATCCATGATTAGATCTGTTCGCATCCACAGAACACGCCCAATGTCAGCAGTTTTGCTCGTTTGAGTTTCCACAGCGACAATTGCTTAGAGATGCTTTTCGTCTCAAGTGGATTTCAGGCTTCCTTTCCGCCCGTACCACTCCTGCCCAAACTTCTGAAGAAAAACAAGAACGACTGGGCCCACGTAATCTTGGTGAGTCCGGACTAGGCAAGAAGAGGACGGTATCCTGACCTGCTGAGCATGTTCATCGATCCTCCAATCAGACTGCCCCTTCAGGAGGATCTTCTGTTGCAGCAGCAGGAGAGGGTTCTTCACCCGATCATTGTCACTCTCCTCCTTCTTGCGTGGAAATTGAGCGGCAGCAGTTGACAGCCTTTGACTTTCCTCACCAAGTCTGTAACTTTATCTTAGCAACCAGGCTTACCTCCAGCAAAACCATATATGCATAGCGTTAGAAGAAATTTCTGGCATGATGCACAGGCACGTCTGTTGACACCCTTTCTGTTCTTCTCTCTGAGGCCATGTTGTTCATTTTGTCCCTCACCCAGCAAGGCTCCTCTCTAGGCACGGGGGTCCTCTCCAGTTTTATAATGCAGCTGGTAATTACATCTACCTGCAGAGTGAGTGAGGTGCAGACATTGTCATCTACGCCTCCCTACCTTTCTATCTATCCTGACAGTGGTGCTTCACACTAGGGTCTGTTTCCTGCCAAAAGTGGTCATGCCCTTTCATGTAGGCCAATCCGTCCCCAGTGCTCCTTTTTTATGCACCCCTCCATCCTTCTAAGGAAGAGCAGAGGCTCAACCACCTGGACCCAAAAGGAGCATTGCTGTTCTGCCTTGATCGTACAAAAGAGTTTCAGGTAGATGACCAACTCTTTCTAGGGTATGTGGGTGCGAAGAAAGGTTGGGCGGTGCCGCATTGGACCATCTCTAGATAAGTCATACTCTGCATTATGGTTGCTATGCACTGACCAAAAAGCAACCCCAAGGGTTTGCGTGCTCATTCTACACGAGCTAGAGCTGCAACCGCTGCATTACCACGCGGAGTTCCAGTCCTGGACATCTGTCAGGCAGCCACATGGGCATCTCTGCAGACATTTCTCAATCACTACTCCCTGGACAGTCAAGTCTGTAGGGACGCACACTTTGCCCATTCTGGCCTGAAAGACTTTCTAGTTTGAACTTTATTTGCAGACCCACCTCTGGGGATGGTATTGCTTGAGTATCTATTAAAAGGTAAGTAATCTACAGCTAGAAGTCTCTTATCAGAAGAACAAGTTGCTTACCTTCAGGTAATGCCTTATCTGGTAGAGACTGTATCTAGCTGCACATTCCTTACCAAACCACCCATCCGACCCGCTCGGCGAGCTGATTTGTAGGGGCACAGCATCCCCTTTCAGTACCTTAGTTTTGACACACTATCAATCAGTGTCTCATTGCTTCATGGCCAGCTGCTCAGAATCCATAGTAAGTCAGGCCCAGGGAAATCAGAAGTACAAAGCCTCAGCCACCATGTGGTTGGACCCAGTAACCCCTCTATGCCCAATGGCCCTCTGAAAGGTGTTTTGACTTATGCTTTTTGAGAGAGTTTGAAATTGATTTATGTTAACGCATTAAAACCTCTCCATATCAAGTTAGACACCTTATTGTAAATCTGATTATCATCCTTGTAATAGCCCCAGTCGTTTGAGTTGCAGCCAGATGGCAATGGCATTTTAAATCTTTGCAATAGGAAAATACTTTAACTCCAGCATCAAGCTCAACCAGCATAGCCCGCTTTCAAGACCTCTGTGACTAGCTGTCCATACTCCTCAGAAACAATCAACACCTACAAAAGTTTGAGCTCCAAACGGACCCTTTAAACCTCAGTCCTCCTGCCTATCTCTACTAACAACCAGTACTGAGAGGTTCTCCCTGAGCACCTGGTACACCATTGCCACTTAAACCGCAAATATTATGCAGTCCATACACTCTAGAG
Source organism: Pleurodeles waltl (assembly GCF_031143425.1). Taxonomy (NCBI): domain Eukaryota; kingdom Metazoa; phylum Chordata; class Amphibia; order Caudata; family Salamandridae; genus Pleurodeles; species Pleurodeles waltl. Next base: position 1,226,743,230 of record NC_090445.1, on the reverse strand, counting down.
CACCAACGAACCCCTGCCCTCACCAAGTCTTCATTAAAGAACCTATCAGTCTCAGTCATTACAACCACCTACATGGAAGCCTGAAAACATACCACAGTACCTCCCCACACACACACACCCTCTTCAATAAAAACTCAGCAGATCCAAAAATGTGACTACTGGCCCAGCTCCCTTTTGCCCTGCCCAGCAAACGTCATGGAAAAGAGACACCAAGCCACCTTCCTCACTGACAGTCACCTCCTCAACATCTCCATCTCGATTCAAGCCCAGAGACCTTTCTTTGTCACTGCCGTTGACGACAGCTGGATGATCATGGACAGAGGTGACACAGAGACCCTCATCTAATGGATTTTTCCTCCATCTTAGACAGTCTGTCACCCCATCCATTTTTAATGACTGCATGTGGCTGGCATCCAAGGTCCTTCAGTTTGTCTGGATTTGTTCCTTCCAGACTGGCCGCACCCTGTCTTACAGCCTGCCCTCATCACCTCGGATGCCATCAACCTTCTCTGCAGAGTTCCACAAGGATCCTCACTCAGCCCCACTCGTTTCAATGTCTACATGACCTCACTCACTAGCATCATCTGTGTTTACAGAATGAACACCATCACTTATGTTGATGACACTAATCTTTTATTCTTCCGCTCTGACAAGGTGCCAAACACCTGGACCAATTAGTCTACCTGCATGACTGAAGTCGCCAGATGGATGAAAACCAACTGCCTCAAGCCTAACCACAGACAAGATGAAAGTAATACTCTTCGACAAAGGCACCCTGCTGTGACTCCACCTGGTGGCCTATTGAACTCATACCCACATCCCTTCTACACAAGAACCTCAGAATGGAAATCCACAACCAGTTGACCATGAAAGGCCAAGTGAGTGCAGTCTTTGTCTCCTACTTCCACAGAAATGGTGGTTCAAATGGCTCTCCACCAACACTGGCACAAGCGTCAACCAAGCTTATCACCAGCAAGGTGAACTATGACAATGTATTCTATGCTGGAAGCAATGTTCAACTGACCAGAATACTCCAGACCATACAAAGCCCTGTCGCCAGGCTTACTCTTAGCCTCTCACCTTGAACTCGCATCACTCTGCACCTCAAAGAGCTCCACTAGCTCTGTCCACAAATGAGCACCCTTTAAACACGCAAGCAGTCTTATACAACATTATCCCCACATATCCCAGCAATCGCATAAGCTTCCACAAACCTACTGAACACCGCCGCTCAGCTGGACTCCTATCCGCACACCGCCTAATGTGCAGGAAAAGATTTGGCAGTCATGCCTTTTCCTACCTGGCTCCTAAAGTGTGCAATAGCCTGTCCCTGCACATCAGACCCTCCTTAGTTCTTAAATTCCGCAAGAAACTGAACACCTGTCTCTTCACCCTGACCATGGCTCGGCCAATGCAACTCCTGCTTCAGGGCCAGAATGCCCTCCCAGGTGAGTTGAGTGCTATACAAATACACATAAAATTATTAAATACAATGTTTCTGTACAAAGCATACAAAAAACCCTACATAGATGATCCATGTAATTTTACATTGGAAAACTAGTTCCCAATCTGCCAATACTTAAGAAAAGCTGAAATTAATTGAAAATAGTGGTTTGTTCCTTATCTCCAGAGGCAATCACCTAGATGAAAGTTTAGTATTTGATTGTATTCCACTTTCCCAATTAATGTCTAGTAAGCATCCCTGGATGAAATGTAGGCACTTTGCGTGATTTGCTATATAATGCACTTTATTTGTAGAATATTCCTTCAAATCTAAAGCATCACAGTTTTTATAAATGTGATTGACAGCAGCAACATTTAACAATTTTTCCCTTAATTTGAGGCGGTAAATTCTGGTGTTGCTAACTCATCCCTTTTGAAAATGCTTTGATAAAACAGTCTTTCTGTTGGACATTTTTCACCTCAGGTTCCTCAGCTTGTGAATACTGGCCCAGATGTCAGACTGGATCTGGAAACTTAAAAGCAGCAGTCATGTATGCTGGAGGGTGCCATTGTGCGTCTCCACTCCGATGTTGTTCGGTTCCAGAAGTGATGAGGGGTCACCCATATCGGTGCTACCCAAGGCTAATGATGGTTTCTTTCCGCTCCGTCGGATGTGGATCCAGAGCTACTTCTTGGTCTTCAAGAACCAATTTTCACCTAAATATTCACCAGTGTGCACAGGAAAATGTCACGCCCTAGGAAAACAAAACAGAATTCAAGCCGTGTAGGGACTGTCGCAAACATTTCTGTGACAGAACCTCAGAAAGTGTGTGTCTTTGATGCCTGTAGTCTGGCACGACTCCAGGGCCTGTGTTGACTGCACCTAGATGAGTCTGAATGCCCTACAGAACCTCAAGGGCAAATTATACATCACTAAACTTAAGAAGACTCCACCTTGTGATTGGTCTAAGTAGAAAGATGATCACGTCCCTGCTTCCAAAGTTGCCTCTGATGCAGATCTTCGTCAAAGTCTTCAGGTAAGTAAAAGGAAAAAATAAGTCAAATCAGGGCTCGACCCTGTGCCACCATTCTTAGACTTAAGAGTAGATGCAACAGCATCAATGCTGCCCCGGGTCTTGCTCCCAATCTCAGTCATTGTCACTTTACTGGTTCCCTCTGGCATGCCTTTGGGCTCCAAGTATCTCAGTGGCACCCTATGAGCTCTCCGCCAGCAGGTGCACCCTTAGTGCCGTCTGTTCCCCTTGAGCCCACATCAGGTTCAACTCCCCCTCATGCACCGGTCCCCTTTACATGGACGCCAATACCACCCAGGAAGAATTGGTAGCCCATTAGGCAGAATCCACCTTGACTGAGGTTGCGCGCAGCTCTGGCTGACACATTACTGACAGGCAATACCTCTGAATGTGACACTTTGCCGTTTCCCCACAGTAGGGCCCAAACTCTGCTGTCTTTTAAGCAGTGACTTGGACAATGACAATTATGATGTAAAGGGGAGAATTATATCCATCCTACAGTATGCTGAGAAAGAGTGGTATGAAGGACTCCAAGATGTCTGTGGTCTGGATACTTCTCCAAATACAGGCCTTGCGTCTCACCTTGATCTGCTGCTTCAACAGGGGAAAGCTCTTCTGTAGGAAGTTGGCTCTGTATATACTATTTCAAAGTGAAAATATTGTGCACAGACTCCAAGGGTTCCCCTTAGAGGAAAGATAGTGGCAAAATTAGATAATTCTATTGCTCTATTTTGTGGTAGTGTGGTCGAGCAGTAGGCTTATCAGAGGGTAGTGTTAAGCATTTGTTGTACACACACAGGCAATAAATGAGGAACAAACACTCAGACTTACTCCAGGCCAACAGGTTTTTATATAGAAAAATATTTTCTTAGTTTATTTTAAAAACCACAGGTTCAAGATTTACAGTAAACACTTTAAATCCAAGGTACTTCACTAAGATACTTTAGGAACATTGAATAAAAGCAATATCATATACAGTCTTTGTAAAAATGTCAATAAGCTATTTTCAAAGTGGACACAGTGCAGAAATCAACAGCTCCTGGGGGAGGTAAGTAAAGGTTAGATTAGGAGGTAAGTAAAACACTTAAGTCTCAGTTCTGGGGCATAGACAGCCCACAGTTGGGGGTTCAAGGCAACCCCAAAGTTACCACAACAGCAGCTCAGGGCCGGTCAGGTGCAGGGTTCTAAAGAGGTGCCCAAAACATATAGATGCCTATGGAGAACAGGGGTTCTCCGGTTCCAGTCTGCCAGCAGGTAAGTACCTGCGTCCTCAGGGAGCAGACCAGGGGGGTGTTGTAGAGCACTGGGGGGACACAAGTAGGCACAAAAAACACACCCTCAGTGGCACAGGGTCGGCCGGGTGCAGTGTGCAAAGCAGGCGTCGGGTTTCAGGTAGAAAACAATGGAGGGACCTGGGCGTCACTCTAGCGGTGCAGGCAGGCACAGGGGGGTTTCTCGAGACAGCCACCACCTGAGCTAGGCAGAGGGTTGCCTGGGGGTCACTCCTGCGCTGAAGTTCGGTTCCTTCAGGTCCTCTGGATTCTCTCTGCAGGTGTCGCTGTGGGGGCTCAGGGGGTTCGTCTCTGGTTACTCATGAGCTCGCAGTCGCCAGGGAGTCCTCCCTGAGGTGTTGGTTCTCTGAATCTCGAGCCGGGGGCGTCGGGTGCAGGGTGAGAAGTCTCACGCTTCCGGCGGGAGACATGCAGTACTTGAAGATGCTTCTTTGTTGCAAAGAAGTATCTGGTTTTGAGCAGGGCCGCTGCTCACGGGAGTTTCTTGGCCCTTTAGTCCAGGGCAGTCCTCTGAGGCTTCAGAGGTTGCTGGTCCCTGTCGGATTCGTCGCTGGTTGCAGGTTTTCGAAGTTGGAGACTGGCTGGTAGGAGTGGGACCAAAGCAGTTGTCGTCTTCCTCCTTCTCTGCAGGCTTGTAGGTCAGCAGCCCTTCTTGTTTCTTCAGGTTGCAGGAATCTGATTTCCTGGGATCTGGGGTGCCCCTAAATACTGAATTTAGGGGTGTGTTTAGGTCTGGGAGGGCAGTAGCCAATGGCTACTGCCCTTGAGGGTGGCTACACCCTCTTTGTGCCTCCTCCCTGTGGGGAGGGGGGCACATCCCTAATCCTATTGGGGGAATCCTCCAAACTCAAGATGGAGGCTTTCTAAAGGCAGGGGTCACCTCAGCTCAGGACACCTTAGGGGCTGTCCTGACTGGTGGGTGACTGCTCCTTGTTTTTCTCATTATCTCCTCCAGCCTTGCCGCCAAAAGGGGGGGCAGTGGCCGGAGGGGTGGGCATCTCCACTAGCTGGGATACCCTGGGGCGCTGTAACAAAAGGGGTGAGCCTTTGAGGCTCACCATCAGGTGTTAAAGTTCCTGCAGCGGGAGGTGAGAAGCACCTCCACCCAGTACAGGCTTTGTTCCTGGCCACAGAGTGGCAAAGGCACTCTCCCCATGTGGCCAGCAACATGTCTGATGTGTGGCAGGCTGGCAGAAACTGGTCAGCCTACACTAGAAGTCGGATTGGTATTCAGGGAGCATCTCTAAGATGCCCTCTGGGTGTATTTCACAATAAAATGTACACTGGCATCAGTGTGCATTTATTGTGCTGAGAAGTTTGATACCAAACTTCCCAGTTTTCAGTGTAGCCATTATGGTGCTGTGGAGTTTGTGTTTGACAAACTCCCAGACCATATACTCTTATGGCTACCCTGCACTTACAATGTCTAAGGTTTTGCTTAGACACTGTAGGGGCATAGTGCTCATGCCATAGGCAGTGTGAAGTTGGCATGGCACCCTGAGGGGAGTGCCATGTCGACTTAGTCATTTTCTCCCCACCAGCACACACAAGCTGGCAAGCAGTGTGTCTATGCTGAGTGAGGGGTCCCCAGGGTGGCATAAGACATGCTGCAGCCCTTAGAGACCTTCCCTGGCATCAGGGCCCTTGGTACCAGGGGTACAAGTTACAAGGGACTTACCTGGATTCCAGGGTGTGCCAATTGTGGAGACAAAGGTACAGGTTAGGGAAAGAACACTGGTGCTGGGGCCTGGTTAGCAGGCCTCAGCACACTTTCAAATCATAACTTGGCATCAGCAAAGGCAAAAGTCAGGGGGTAACCATGCAAAGGAGGCATTTCCTTACAGCCGACAAAGGACATAGGCCTTCATCCTCTTAGCTCTTAACCCTCTCAATGCCTTCCTGCCGACAGACAAATTCACAATGCTGACTTTAGCTCAATTCCCGCCTGCCCTAGATCCCGGAGACTGGATGGTGGCGTTGGGCCTATAGGACGCTTATTTCCATGTCCCTGTTCTGCAGGCCCACAGACGCTACCTGTGATTCATAATGGTCCAGGTACATTGTCAGTTTTCAGTGCTCCCTTTTGACCTCACCTGTGCTCCTCGGGTGTTCGTGAGAATGATGGTGTTGGTCACAAAACCCCTTCAGAGATTATCCCCTACCTCAGCGCCTTGCTGCTGAAGGTGGGCTTGCCCCAGGCAATCTTCAACCACCTCCAGAAAATAGCGAACCTCCTTATTTTTTTGGGGTTCACTATCAATGTGCTAAAGTCACACCTGGCCCCTTTGCAGATGTTCCCCTTCATCTGAGCTCTCCCAGATACGGTATGGTTTTGTGCATTTTTCCGTAACAGAGTCCAGTACATTTGGGCTATGATCCTAATGTTTGAACCTCTGTCCTGGATGTCAATTCAGTCGGATCTGAGGTGGTTGATTTTATTGTTCTCCTACCAGAGTCATCTCAAGCCCTGGTTGACAAAGCACCAGATGAATATATCAGACTGTATACAGATTTCAGAGAAGACTGGTGGCTAATATCCCACGATTAGGTCATTAACCGGCTCCTCTCTTCCCGACCCAGATATGACAGTGGTGACGCATGCATCCCATCTGAGCTCCACTTCTCCCAGATGGCCACCTCAACCCAAAGTCCTCTGTTCTCTGGTGGAGACTCCACATCAGTGTTTTGAAAGTGAGGTGATACACTTGGCATTGAATACCTTCTTGCACACCATCAAAGGGAAGCTGGTGCAGGCTCTCAGACACCACCACCATGTTGTACTGCAACAAGTAAGGTGAGGGTACTGCAACAAGTAAGGCAAGGGTGGGTCATAGGCCTTGCAGGACAGGAGGCTCTATCCCTCAGGAAATGGCTGGGCCACCTGGGAATTATTCTCTTGGTGAACACCTGTTAGGACCTTTAAACACCAGGGCTGACATGCTCAGCTGCCTATGCTTAATGGAGTATGAACGGCAGTTTTACCTGGAGGGGGCACTGGATGTCTTTCAGCCGCGGAGAGAACCCAGGCTCAACTGTTTTGCCTCTGCAGAAAATGCGAGTTGCTAAGAAGGCTGTCTTTCATAGACTCATTCCACCTAGAGTGGAGCTTGGGACTTTTATCTACCTTCCTGCTGCTTCCTCGCCTGCCCAGAGTTCTGAAGATCAACAACAACTGGATCTAAGTCAAACTAAAGGTTCTGGATTTGTCCAGAAGATTTTATTACCCAGGACTCTTGGGTATGAAACTCTTGACACTGCCACTATGGGAAGGATCTGCAGTCGCAGCAGCAGGGCAGGGTACTGCGCCTCAGCCTTCAAAGTTTGTACCTCTATGCTTGGCAAATAAGTGGCAACATTTGATCTCCTTTGGCCTCCACTCCCCCCCACCCCCCTACCCCCGCCCGGGTCATTGATGCCATATTGGCAGTGAAGCGTCCCTCCACAAAATCCTCCTACACCAGTCGTTGAGACAAGTATGTGGTTTGATGTGGCACCCGCATACTGACCCACTGCAAGCCAAACTGTCTGAAGTTATGTTTGTTTTCTCTAAGGCCCAGAAAGGACTTGCTTTGGGCACTGTTAAGAGCAATTTGTCAACTTTTCGGCCTTTTTGCAGTTGCCCATCGAGTCTTCTATATTTAAATCATGTGTTGTGATGAGATTTTTGAAACATTTGTAACGCTTATTTCCGACAAAGCTCTTCGTAATGTCACAGTGGAACTTGAATTTAGTTCACTTTTTCAATGTGCCCCCTTTTGTGCTGCTACACAGTTATCCATTGAGAAGTCTGATGTTGAAAACGGTCTTTATCATTGCCACAAAATTACTAGGCATGTGAGCATGCTACTTTTTTCAACCTACCCTATACAACAATCTTCACAGACAAGTTGGTGTTGAGGAACCGAGCTTCCTTTGTACCAAAAGTGGTCACACCTTTTCATGCCAGTCAGGCTACCACCTCTCAAGCATTCTTTGCTCCACTTCATCTCTCTAAGGAGGAAAAGAGACTCCATTGTTTGGACCCAAAAAGAGCACTAAGCTTTTATGTAGATCACATTATGGAACACCAGGTAGACAATCCGCTCCTGGTAGGGTTCTCTTGAGCAATAAAAGGACAAAAAAGCGCAAATACAGACTATCTCCCAGTGGATTGTTTTGTGCATCAAGTTCTGCTATGCACTGGCGAAGAAGCAACCTCGAGAATGCTGAAAGTTCATTCCACCAGAGCTAAGGCTGCTACCTCTGAGATGGCACATGAGTATCTTTTCTGGATATTTGTCAATGGGCTGCATGGACAAAAGTACAGAACTTCACACATCATTACTACCTCAACAGACGGCTCATTGAGAGAGACATTTTGCCCACTCAAACCTGCTGAACTTTTTGGTCAGAGCCAATCACAGACTCACCACCTTGAGAGGTACTGCTAAGGTATCGTATCGCAAGCTGCGGAATCTGCAGTTAGAAGTATCCATTAGAAAAAAAAACTATTTATTTACCTTCAGTAACTATTTTTCTGGTGGATACTAATATCTAGCCACAGATTCCTCATGGACCCTCCTACCTCCCCATTACGTGAACTAGACTTTTTTTCAACCTCTAAAGGTCCTAATTTAGAGATCTACATATTGGTCATGCCAATCTGCAGATGAGCTCTTTATGCGAGTGTGTGGGCAGCCTAAAAAAGCAACCAACATTAGGGCACAAGGGTGGTGCTTATGCAGGTCAGCGTGTCACTTCCAGAGCACAACAGTCTCTATGCTGCGTTGCACACCACCTAGCAGCGCGCAGGAGTACTGCTTTTTTGTGTTTCGGGATCCAGTCTGACGCCTGTGGAAGTATTCACAAGATAAGTAATCCGTGGTTAAAATAGTATCCACCAGACAGTTACCGAAGGTAAGTAACTTGTTCTTCTTTCCACAATTAAAATTAAGAATAAACATGATCTTTTTTAATCTGATGAAACACGGTTGAAAACAGTGTAATCTATTGCTGCTTTACTGAGTCCTGTGCCTGTATTACCAATTAATGGGCCCATCTAACTAGAATACCCTTTCTCTACAGACTTTATTTCAGCCACAGACCAATTTCTACAATAACTTGGCCAAGGACTGTGTTGCTCAAGGATGCTGTGTGGACCTGTTTCTTTTTCCAAATCAGTATTTAGACGTGGCAACTCTAGGGGTGGTGCCTCACCAGACCGGTGGTTCTATTTACAAGTACATGTTTTTCCAGGTAAGCAACTATGGACTGGTAAACAGCAAACGCAAGCAACCCTGATATTTTTTTCTTTAGTTTCTGGGGCCTGCCTGTTTGCATGGTGACTAAGGTCTTCTGTAGTGAAAGGTGCATTATTTGGGATTTACGTGGGGATTTGGTGCACCTGGATGGTTGTGCTCATTTAGCCAGTTTCCAGTCCTCATCACTGAGTACTCCTTTCTCATGAATGCATCTGCCAAAAATAGTAAACTGTCAAATGACACAGGTTTTCCTTTAGTCACATAGCACATATTTAGTTCAAGGTACACTATTTGGCTCACTTCAACTCTCCTCCTCTGGGAATGTGATACCTGTCTATGCTGAGGTTTCAAAGCTTGGTTTCTGGTTATATTTCCTGAGACAAGTTGCTGCCATAAGCTAGAAAACCTTGCTTTCTGTAGACTGATGTCTATGCTCATGCCCTCATTTGAGGTCAAGGGGCACTTTTTCAGTACTTATCTGGGCTTTCACATCCTTCTGCGTGTTGGATAGGTGTAATCGACTTTTGGGTTTTAGGCATTTAAATTTCTACTATCCTCTGTTCCCTCTATTCATAGGCGTAGAAGGGGTGATCAAACTCAGCTTTGTGCTGCAATTTAATGTTATATCTAAGATTTGTAATATTCACTTCGCCTTTCATCATGATACATCATAGAGACCATCCACTCTCATTCAATTATACAAGGCTTTTTTCACAAGACAGTGCATAGAGTATTGCATTTTAGGACATATAAGACCACTGGGTATAGGAGTTTGTAAAGAGCAGAGCCAAGCATGTAAATTGGAAATGGTAATATCACCATCTGAGAGCAATCTTTGAGGGATTCGTGCCTCATTCTGTATTTGATCCTGACTTTCCCTTCACTTGACCTTTCCTCGCCACTGCTGCTGACACAGCTGCCCCTTTGCTCACATCATGTGGAGTTGTGAGTTCAGGTCAAGTGACTGATCCGGGTAGGCTTGCCCTCCGAGGCCAATATGCTCCTACCCTATACCAAGAAGAATGCCTTTCTTTTTTTTGTTGCATTTTGTCACTACTCACTAACACACAGTGCTATCTGTTCACCGGAACATCTTCCTCTGCTTAAGTCCCCAGCATGCCTGCAGAATGTAAGCTGTAAGCATAGAGTGCTATGTAAGCCATATAGCACAAAGCATATTTTTAGTCTTTCACGTCCACAGAAATTTAGTGTATTATTTCCTTCCAATGAGGCACTTCTCTCCTTTTCTTTAGGTGTGCTTTGCTTGGCAGTAGGGAACAGACTTGGAGACGTAGTCTGAATCCCTGGTGAATCTCTATTATTGGATAACAATTGATTTAAAAACTGGAAGCTCTGAATTCTAATGTTGATCTGGGTTATTCTTTAAAGTTTGCTACTTATTATGTTTTGCAGATAAAGAAATTACTTGTGACCCTTGTTGTCTTTCTGTAGGCGGAGGTGGACAGTGAACGTTTTTTGAATGACCTGCGAAGAGACGTTCAGAAAGAGGTTGGATTTGATGCAGTTATGAGAGTCCGAACAAGCACTGGTATATTTAAAGATTCACTAAATGAATAACTGACTTTATTTAGTTATTAGGCAGTAACTGTGTGTGCCTTTTCTAGGAATTCGGGCAACTGACTTCTTCGGGGCTTTCTACATGAGCAACACAACTGATGTGGAGCTGGCAGGGCTGGACACCGATAAAACTGTCACGATTGAGTTCAAACATGATGACAAATTGAGTGAAGAAAACGGGGCCCTTCTCCAGGTTCAGTATTACTTGTTAAAAACATATTTTTAGAAGAATTTGTTGATTTAAATATGCCTCTATGTATTTAGTTGGGTGCTTAGGTTGTGGAGTGTGCGTTGTTTTCTTTAAAGGATAACATATTTAGTTAACAGTATTGGAAGAGAGTTTACCAGGTTTATCCCAATGACTCTGTTCGTTGTTAAGTTAGGAAAGTATGTCTGGTTCTGTTTCACTTATGAAATGCTTTCCAGGGCACCTGTATTGTTCTAAATGCTGCCTTTATTGGAGTTCAAATGATGTTTGCTAACGTTATGTCCAGTTGTTTTTGATTTTGATTTTTTGCAGGTCCATTGTGCCTACAAAAGTCAGCACTATCTATTTTCCCCAGTAATTGGCATCTTCACTGACTGCATTCCCTGTTTTTAATGATCTTCTCAGCTGTGATGCTGAGTGCTGCGTAATTGGTGCAACCAACGTTGCTCTTTTTGTGACCATATTCATTTCATGTTATTTTACTGGGTTTAGGTGCTCTATCATATCTTTGATAGTCATACATGCTAGATTAATTTCCTGCTGCGTTCACAGACCTAGGAAAAGTTTTGCACAGTTTTTGTCCATGAGTTCATATTCATATCTGTGAAATTTAGTCTATCAGGGGCCTAGTTTTTCCCTGAATGATCAGTTGTCCGGTTCAGGTCATAGAACTGGATTGCAGCATCCAAGTGCAGAAAAAATGCTTTCAGAAGAGAATGTTAAAAATTAAATCGGTTTAGAGTGAAAACAAGAAAAAGGGAACCTGTCCCTTTAAGAATCTGTGAGACCCTCCTTTCCAGAGCATTGTACTGGCAGTTGAATGCAAGAGCCAGTTCATTTTGCCAGACAACTGAGGCTTTCTTTCTTTAACTCAGATGTCTTCCTTTATACTGTCCAGAAAAGATTTTCACCAGATTCACTCAACATTTTTAACCATCTACTGTGTAATAGTTTTCCATAGTCTGTCATATTTTTCAGTCTGAATGCCATGCCTTTTGTGACCCTCGTGTGGGAGGAAAAAGGCAGTGACTGATGCCCATATTGTATGTATGATCTGATGCAGACTTGTAGCTGCAGATTCCTTGTCTTTGAATTCTCCCCAGGTGTCAGACTGGATCCAGAAGATTTTTGTGAGCAAGTACCCCGCTGTGGCCAGTAGGGGGAGCTGATTGGCTCTACGTTTGGCAGTGTCCACGCTAGATAGGAAGTCACAGGTCCCATAAAAGGGCCACCCAGGTGTGGCGACATCAGTTCTTTTCTTTCCGAAAAGCTAAGCTCTGATCGGCAGAGAGCTATCCCTCAGTCACTTTTTGACTGGCTTTTATCAACTTTTTGTCAAGTCTTTTTTGAGTTTCACTCTGTGTGTCGAGGATGTCCTCTAGGAAGACAGGATTCAAGCCCTTCAGATCCTGTCATCTGGCAGTGTCCGTGAAGGATCCACATCTTGTGTCTTTTTGGTGTCTGAAGCGCAACCACGGCCTTAAGTCGTGCTCCGAGTTCCGTACCACGCATCTGATATCTTTGAGGGAGCAGTCCCTAGAGCTGATGGTTGTTCAGCGCTCGACTCCATGCAAGTCTAGGTCCTGGTTGAGAGAAAGCTATGGGACCAGTCGAGGAGTCCGAAGACGTCGTCATCCTACTCCAGGTCCTCGGGGCAATTGGGAAAGTCAAGGCACAAGAAAAAAAATCCAATAAGTCAAAGTGCTCTTCGACTTCCCCTCATCAGTCTGCCAACATGACGAGGGAGTGTCGATGCTCTAGGTCTCTTTTTATTGGAACCTGTGCCGACTCCACGCCTCCCAGAACTTCCAGGAGGTGGAGCGACCTTGACCAATTCCAACAGTTTTATGAGGCCATGTGCCTCATTTTTGGGCAGACTGACCCTACTGGAGCTCCTTCAGGCCCCACAGAGTTGGGGGGTCCTTTGGGTTCGACACCAGTAGCTTTAACCCTAGCCCGAGGGGTTCCCAGGGATCCTGACCTGCGCCAGTCGTGCCACCTCGACCTTCCATGATGCTGGTCCCAACGCTGGCGATCCCAGTGCAGTCTGCACGGATGTCATCATTACCATTGTATTTCCGACTCCAAAATGGAGCCGGATGAGCATTGTATGATACCACCTCCGGCAGGAGCCTTGCCTCCCCATTCAGATCCTGAGCCCTTTTCCTGTGGACTAGGCTTTGGGTCCGAATAGAAGGGATCACTGGACCTTATAGAATACCAGCCCCGTGAAGAAATGGACTGGTTTGAAGACTTGAGCGAGGACACCAGACAGTACACTTCTCCAGATACTGGTCATGCTTTCTTTCTCTACCTTGGCTGCAGAGGTGGGAGTGTCTTACGTTATGGTGGTGAGGAGAAATAATATACAAATGCAGCTTCCACCATAGAACTCTTTTTAAAAAAGGTTGGTAGAAACCCCTTGTGTAAATCCGAGATCCCCCTCAATAAATGTATTCCTTCCACAGCCTAAAACTTAAACGTACATTCAGGTTCTACAAAAAAGGCACCGAGATCAGAAAGGTTGTTATTTCTATTATATATTTTCATACAGAAGTACAAGTACAAGTTTCGTGCAAGTACAAATGACACCATTACTTTTTTTTTTTAAGGTGCAGACAACGCAGTTCTCAAGTGTGCTTAAACATGATCATCCTTGTTGCTTACAATAAGATGTTCAAACAGATGTGCATAAAACACAACACAATGTTGATATGTCACTTACCAAGGTACCAAAGGACATGTGTATCAACGTTTCAGCCCATATTTAATGAAAGGGTCTTCTCAGGGCAAGGTCGTATAGCCCCCAGACCTTCATAAGTCAAAAGACAGAAGCCAAACAAATCATCAATAAGCAATTGATACACACATGCCTGTATAGTGTCTAATGTGTGTGTCAACCATTGACTCACCAATTTAGTATGAGATGGGGTTGATGTAGTTGCGGTTACCCCTGAGTATTCTGAATGAGATCGCTGTGTAATTTAAACCTAGGTCGAATGCTAATGCTGCCACTTCAAATAGCACTCACACCAATTATGGTACATGTCCACAGAAGTAATCCGGATGATAGATGCCTGAAAAAAATCCAAGAAAATGTATTGTATTATTGTATCATCCAAGTAATACCCTAATTCTTTACAGGGCAATCCCCCTCATTCATAGAAAAACATTCAAGGATCACTAAGACCAAATCTATAAAAGTACTTGCCGCAGCAGCCTCTACACCTTCCTAGGCTGACTCTTCACCTACATGGACCAGTTGGTGGCTGGATTCACCATCACCTGCTCTGCTGGCAATCCGTTACGTCAGACAGCTAGATTTTGCAGATAGTCTGATGGGTCTACTCCCTCCCTTTCGAGACTACACCTCCGTCAATGCCACCATCCTGCAATCAAATGACGGAGGATCATTTGTCCTCTCCCTGAGAGGAAGTTACAGTTCTTGGCCAAGAAAGCCATGGAGAAGAGGGATCCTGTGCCTGAAGTAGGCTGTGGTTGCTATTCCCACTATTTTCTTGTGCCGTAAAAGGACAAGAGTCTCTGCCCTATCTCAGTTGTTCATTCCCTCAATATCTTCCTCAAGAAGGAGAAGTTGAAGATGCTCACTTTGGCTCGGATCCTATCTACCCTGGACCCAGGAGACTGGATGTGGTGGCATTGGACTTACAGGACGCTTATTTTCACGTCCCAGTTTTGCCTGCCCGCCCACCTACTTGCAGTTCACGCTAGGCCTCAAGCATTTTCAGTTCACTTTGCTCCCCTTTGGCCTTATTAGTGCCCCCAAGGTGATGGTGGTGGTAGTGGTGGTGGCAGCTCATCTGCAGAGATCAAGTGTTTCAGTCTTCTCCTATCTTGACGACTGGCTGTTGAAGACAAGTTAGCCCTTGGCTGTTGTCTCCCACCTCCAGACTACATTGGACCTCCTGAATACTTTGTGGTTCACTGTAAATGTGCCAAAGTCACACCTAAATCCTTCTCAGATGCTCTCTTTCAGTGGAGCTGTTCTGGACAGAGCAATTTTGGGCCTATCCTCACGAGTGGCGAGTCAAGACATTTATGCTATCTTACTAATATTTCAGCCTTTTTCCTGGCTTTGAGTGAGATCAACTTTGAGGCTGCTGGGCCTCATGGGGCTCCTGCATCGCGCTGATAACACATGCCAGACGGCATATGCCGACTCTGCAGTGGGTCCTTGAAGTTCCAGTGAGCGCAGCATCAGGGGAATCTCTCTGATAGTCTAGGTCTCAGAGTAAACTGCACAAGATCTGCAGTGGTGGCTAACAAACCACGATTGGGTTAGAGGCCTATCGCTCTCCCTTCCACAACAGGGTCTGATAGTAGTGACAGATGCGTCACTCCTGGGATGGAGTGGCCTCCCGGGTGATGTGGAGGTCAGATGCATCTGGTCTTCAGCAGAAATGGGGCTCCATATCAACATACAGGAGCCCTGTGTGATCCGGCTTGCATTGAAGGCCTTTCTTTCCTCTATCAAAGGAAAGATGGTCCAGGTGTTCACAGACAACACCTCCGCCATGTGGTACTGCAACAAGCAGGGTGGGATGGGGTTGTTGACCCTTTGGCAAGAGGCTCTGCACCTCAGGACGTGGCTGAAATAGCACAGCATATCCCTGGTGGATCAACATCTGGCAGGCTTTCTGAATTCTAGAGCTGACAAACTCAGCTGATAATGTCTAGTGGATCATGAATGCTGTTTCATCTGCAGATGCTGCTAGAGTTATTTCAGGTATGGGGAGAGCCTTGGTTAGATCTGTTTGATTCTGCAGAAAACACGCAATGTCAGCAGTTTTTGCTTGTTGGAGTTTCCAGGGTGTCAATCTCTCAGAAGATTTTCGTCTCGAGTGGAGTTCAGGTCTCCTTTCTGCCTTTCCGCCAATACCATTCCAGAGTGCTAAAGAAGATCAAGAATGGCCAGGCCCAAGTAATTCTTGTGGCTCCAGACTGGGCACAGACAGTGTGGTATCCCGATCTGCTGAGCAGGTCCTTCGATCCTCTGATCAGACTGCTCCATCTTCATCTTCGGTCACAGCAGCAGGAAAGGGTTCTGCAACCGAACCTGTCCGCTCTGCCTTCTTGGGTGGAGATTGAGTCACGACAGTTGACGGACTTTAACCTTCCTCCTGAAGTCTAACGTTACCTTGACAGCCAGGTGCCCTGCCACCAAATTGGTATACTTCTGTACTCGTAAGAAATTTGTGGCATGGTGCCTACTATCCATAGGATTACACATCTTTTTCCTCCATCACTATTCATTATGCTCCAATAGGATCGGAATTTGGTTCTGACCTTGCTGATGTGCGCTTCTTTCGAGTCTCTCCACAATTGTCCTCTCAGGCTTCTCACCTTTAAATCCTCCTTCCTTGTGGCAATTATAGGAGTCTGCAGAGTGAGTGAGCTGCTGGCTTCTAAGCCGTCCTAATTTTCTATCTATCCTGACAATGTGGTGCTTCACACTAGGGCCTCTTTTCTGCCAAAAGTAGCCATGCCCTTTCATGTAGGCCAATCCATTACCTTGCTTACTTTTTATGCACCCCCACATCTTTCTAAGGAAGAGGAGACACTCCACCATCTGGACCTAAAAAGAGCATTGGCATTCTACCTTGATTGTACAAAAGATTTCCAGGTGGATGCCGAAATCTGTGAGTTCGAAGAAAAGTCCAGTCCTGGATATTTGCAAGGCAGGCACGTGGGCATCTCTGCACAAGTTTACCAAACGATACTGCCTGGTCAGTGAGATCTGCAGGGACGGACACTTCATCAGTTCAGTCCTACAGGACTTTTTTAGTTTGACCTGGGTTCACAGACCCACCTCCAGCAATGCTATTGCCTGGGTATCTATTCAAAGGTAAGGAGTCTGCGACTAGAAATTTATATCGGATGGACAAGTTACTTACCTTAGCACCTTACCTGGTAGAGACTGTATCTAGCTGCAGATTCCTTACCAATGCACCCATCCTCCCTGCTCTGCGAACTGATTTCTAGGGGCATTTCAGGGCCTTAGTTTTGACACACCCGTGTTTTTCGTGGCTCTGCGCTTCTGGTGTGGAAAGTTATGAATAGAAACTGACATCCCCATTCCTGAATGGTGACTGTGTAGGACCCACGTCATACCCGGTGCATACGACGATGGATGCGGAGCCAATCCATTCCACCTACTGGCTCGCAGGGGTACTGCTCACACAAATCTTCCGTAAGCAGTCGGACGCTTTGGGAGAATTCAATGGTAAAGAATCTACAGCTACATATAGTCTCTGCCAGTTAAGGTGTTACCAAGGTAAATAACTTGTCCGTTTGTTTTCCTGTGTGACATTCTGTGACTGACCGTGGCATCTGTCAGAAGATGTCAAAACAATCCTAAAAACATAGCAAATTTATCAGACTAAGAATGTTGGAGGACCAGAGCGCAGAAGGTTAAAAGAACAGTGTCCGAGCCTGCCTCCGTTTTTTCACCACATCTTGAAAACACCCACAGAGTAAAGTCTAGTGAAAGAAGATAGAGTGGCAGGGAAGGAAGACCTCATTTGTGAGGCCACAGGAGACCAACATCAAGGCCATCACCATCAAGAGCCACTGCTCCAACCTGCTCTCCATCGAAGGATGGCTCGATGACGACACACCAACAGCACTCAGATCATGATCTGCCTTCTAAGCCGGGCCACAACATCGACGTTAAAGTGATTCTTATCTCGGTGGATGTTGAAGAATCACAGATTGGTGTCGACCCTCACAAGATGTCCATGACTTAAACACACCAGCAGTTGTCTGTCAAAGAGACCTCATATGCTATTGACCACATCCCAGTCAACGGCTACTTCACCACTGCAGATATTAGGTGTAGTTTGCATAACCTTCAGCTGTCCACTCAATTCACTCTACATCTTCGCAAGCTGGAACAGCCTCTCTACAAGAACAAACCTCTTCTGAAAAGAGATGAGACACAAACTCTCTACCTTTTGGCTGTTCGAAGTCCGCATTATCTCCAGACACTGCACCCTTTTTTTGCTACCCAATTCAGCCTATAAATTCATTTTAAAACTCCAGTGTAGATACCTTTGAGGTTCATAGCTCTTTCTCTACCTTGGAAATACTTGAAGGGTGACTTTAAGGTCTCCAGTAAGACATTGGTAACCATAATCACCACAAAGATCCCAGAGGAGCAGTATTGTTTCCCCTTCTGACAGAGGATGCCAATCTTATACCCAGTCTTGTTCTCCTTGTTGTGTCTCAGGCATAACCCACTTATCATACACTTACATATCTCCAGCACGATCTCCATCTAGAGAATCACCAGCGGATGCCATCCTTATTGTCCATGAGGTACTTGTGAGAGGAATAGAAAAATGTAATATCATCTTGGACTCTCCCCAACTAATGGTCTCTTCAGCTAAGGACCTAAATCTTTATTACCTTTGGTTCCTGGCCTGCTATGGATGGCTGGAGAAATATTGGACTCCTGCCACCGTGTAAGCAGTAACACCAAGTCAGCAATAAAACTGCAGACCAGCTCAACCAGACACAGAATTCCTTAGGGTTGATCCTAGTCTGGTCTCTGTTATTGTGACAGCAGTGAGACCCAAACATACATTGGCTCCAGAATCAGTTGACCCACCTGAAAGAGTGAGTAGGTGGCTGGACTCAATGGGGTAAATAGATGTGTAACACAGTTCAAGAATGCCAGTGTAACAGTACTGTTCTTAATGTATCACCAAAAGATTTGGGATGGTATAAAATCCTGTGTGTCAGATGTACTGAAACTTGGTCAACAGGATTTTTAAGGAACGGTAAATATAGGTTCCGTCATCTCAAACCAGGTCATTAGTGCTGTGTCTCTGACAAACTTGCTGCTATAGAAACTACCAGGGAATCTCCCCCAAAAGAATTTAATGACTAAATCTCCTCTCTGAATCCCGATGCCTATCTCAAAATAGCCAAACTGTCCTTTTTGAGAGCAGCTATCTTGAGGCAGCATACAGAGAAGATGCTTTATATGAAGAATTACACAGAAGGCCTTTGGGCTGGAGAAACAAAAGTTCTTCAAACAATATAGGCCTAATGAACACCATTTCTTTCCAATCAGAGGGTCCCTTCCCTGAGATGGTCTTACCAGGCACAAAACCCAAAGATAGGGCAAGAAATACCAATAACAAAGGAAATGCCAGAAACGAAAATAGACTCCAACGAAGACCTAACACTCCAGGAGAAACATTTCTGTGGTAATAGGTAACAATATTACAAAACCCCTCTCCAGTTACCTACTCCTGTAGGATTGGAGGCGGGTGAAGTCCATACTGGAAGAGTGGAAAGTCCATAACCACAGATAGATGACTACTGAACATCATAAGATGAATTTACTTGCTTCGCTTCAAGGCAATTCCACAGTGTTTTCCACCAAAACCAGTTTTGTCACTTGCTTCCTCCATTGAATGAAGAATCTCAGCTCTTGTTAGCCAAAAGAGCAGTAGAAAAATCACCACCAGGACAGGGAAATATGTATGTGTACTCCAGATAGTTCCTAGTGCAGAAAAAGGGTAAAAAAAAAAAGCCCAATATTAGATCTCTAATCAATCAACCGGAGAGAAATTATGTATGTTTCCGCGCATCAAACTTTTTTCCACACATCAAAAGGAAGTAGTAATATTGAATTATATTTCAGTTAAGTAAAACCATACATTTTATGTTCCCTAAAAGAAAGTAATATTGTAAACATTTTTGTGAGTCGCTGAAACTTAAAAAAGGATAATTTCATTGTCTTAAAATCAACTATTTCAAAGTAATTGACTACTGGATTTCTTAAGATACACAGTACACAATAAAATAGTTATATTTTTGCAATTTGAAATGGTGCGCACTAAGTTGTTAACAATACGCAGAAGGGAGCAGGGCAGCTTACTGATCATATCAAAGATTACCCTTACAACTAACACACGCAACTTTAAACTGTGATGGCTGCCAAACAGTGCAGCTACTGCAGACATGATTGTTCAAATAAGAGATGTTAGGAATGTTAGGAACATTCAATGGGAGGAGAATTGCATGCTGATCTACTTACACTGTTATAGTTACTATATATTCCGTCATAAAACGTCCAAGAAGGTAATATTGCTAACAGTCTGCTCCCCAGGAACTGCTGTTACAGCTAGCCAATACATTTTCCTGCTTTATTTTAACCTTATTTAAAAGCATAGCCTGGAAAGCATAATATCATATTTGTCTTGTTAAAAAAAAAAAAAAAAATCCTTACAATTGATGTGTATTCTCTTGCAGAGTGTCATGGAATTAATGTTACTGTCAAGTAGTTGAAAATAGGTTGTCCATGGATCATCCCGTTAGAAATGATATTCTATCATAATCATCAGGGTTGATGCACTGTGTTAAATATAATTTTCAGCCAACATGTTTTTCGCCCCTTTTGACGGGCGTGCCTGGAGCTTTTTCAACGCTATGACATGATATAATCCATAACATAAAAATCACATAATCCACAACATTAGTTTCATTTTCATTATTTCTAACATAATTTGTATAATGTAAAAATTAAATAATTGACAAATAATTTAACAACATACAAAAAACTAACATTGACAGACAAAGAGGGAAATGTTTATAATTAGACATCATTTCAGAAAATAAAAAAGCAGTAATATTATCCATATTATTGAACAGGTAAATTCCAAGTTACATTGTACATCCATGATGGGACATCCACCTTTAAAGTATGCATTCTATCAAACTTATTGCAACATAATCCACCTCTATGCAAAGTGGTTTATTTTCCATTATAACTCAAAGTTATGAAAGAACTGTATAATTGTTACAAGAAATGGACACAGTGCCAAAATATTTCCAATTTAAAATATTGAAATATTTTTTCCCTTTTTTTGTGTCTGAGCGTTTTTTTTTGTATTTTGTCAAACTGTCAGTTTAAACTCTACGATGCTAGTGCTAAGCCTTTTATTGCCTACTTGGAGTAGTTTGCTGCTAGACCTTTATAACCCATGGTGGATCATGCAAAACTACATTTCTGAAATCAAGACAAAATTTTGAATTCAGCAAGGGGTCATTAGTGTAGATCTTCCAAGGTTTTTCCAAAACAACTAAGTGTTGAAATAAAAAAAAAAAAGAAGATAATTAGTAAGGAAACATGGGCATTTGTGACAGCGTTTTCATTCGTAACTTCTAATTACGATGGCTGATTTACAAAATAAATATACCATTGCATCTGCTAGGCCATTCGGCTTGCGGGGGATGCGTAAGGTTTGTGTTTTTTCCAAGAACTCAAGGTACCTAGAGCCAATCACTGAGCTGCACTGTGCAGTGTTATTTCTTCGTCTACTGGTTATAGAGCAATTCAAATGATAAAATAATATGACTGATGAATTGGCATGAAGGAAACCTATGTATTTTCAAAATGGAAACAATTATGGAATTTAGAAGCAGTGGTTATTTGCACATCCCCAAATTTGTGGGTACCTCAACTAGCATGTGAATTAGAGGGAGTTTCTCAAAATGACTTTTCTTAAACTCTGTCTTGTTTGGAAGGTGCAGATGCAGAGAACTCCAATTTGAGGTAACACTTGTTCTAATATTGTGTATTCCCCAAAGTCTTCCGATAAAAACAATACCTCACTTGGGTGGGTAGGCCTAGTGCCCGCAGCAGGAAACAGCCCAAATCGCAACATGGATGCGTCCCATTTTTCCCACCCAAAACTGACCCATTTTTTAAATATGGTTAGCTCTAGATTTTGGATCCTAGCAAGCCTGTACATTTTTTAAAACTACTAGGGGAGTCCAGGATGGTGGTGACTTGCACGGCTCTCACCAGGTTGTTACCCAGAATTCCTTGCAAACCTCAAACTTTGACAAAAAACATTTTCCTCATATTTCTGTGATGGAAAATTCTGGAATCTGTGAGGAGCAGAAACTTCCTTCTACCCAGCATTCCCTACAGTCTTATGATGACAATAGTATCTCGCTTGTGTGGCTGGACCTAGTGCCCGCAACAGATTATATCAGACCTAGGACAATGAGGTTACCCTTGCGAGGACTTCCATTGGTGGGTGTTTGTACCGTTCCTGTCATGAGCACTAGGTCCGCCCATTAAGTGAGTCAGCATTTTTATTGGGCAAAGTGGGGAAATGCTGGGTGGTAGGAATTCTGTGGATTTGGATTTCTTCTGATTCTGGATGAATGTGGCAGAAATGCAAGGAGAACGTTTGAATTGGTCAAAGTTTGAGGTTTGCTGGGCATTGTGGGTAAGAATACTTTATGGGATCCATGAGAAGCACACCACCCTGTACTCCTCTGGGTGTCTAGTTTTCAGAAATGCCTGCATTTGGCAGCTTTTCCTGGGTAGCTCCTGAAACCAGGAATAAAAACTGCAGGTATCCCTTTTGTTGATGTTGCCTTATTGCATCTTGAATCCCTCAGTTTTGCTTGCAATAGGTACCATTTTTATCAGGAGATGTGTGGGAGCTCAGGGCTACAGGTAGTTTGAGGCTCCCATTAGATTCTACTACTTTGAGAGATCCACGCAAGGCACCCAGGAGTCCCCGTGGTGTGTAGTTTACAAAAATATCTAGAGTTGGTAGATGTTCTCTAGAGACCATGTACACCCTGGCAAAGAATGACAGAAAAGACAAATATTACTGCACAGCCATCTATTTCTCAAGTACACACATACTGGTTGAATTTGGTACGAGGGTGAGTGAAAGGTTCAAAATGTAAATTTTATTAAGAAAAGATTTCACAAAAAATAAATAGTCTGTTTAAACTGAACCAGTGACTCTCAGCTAGTGAGCCGTAAAGCCACAACAAGGCATCAAGTCCTGTACAGCCCACTCACACTCCTTTCATCCGTGACACACACAAAACCATTCATACTGCCAGCCGCGGCCCAGCACATTACAACACTCACACCAACAGACAGTGCCACTCGAGGGCCCAACACTTTCATACGCCCACAGGACTGACACAGCAATCTCACCAGCTGGCAACTGCCGGAGTGTGTGGACAGGCGTTTGGCTAGCAGTGTGTGTGTGTGTGTGTGTGTGTGTGTGTGTAGTGACCAGCAGCTAGTCTCTACACACACTGCCAGCCAAATGCCAGCCCACCCGCACTGCCAGCCAAGTGCCAGTCCACGCACCTTGCCAGACCACACTGCCAGGCCATGCACATTGCCAGCTAAGTGCCATTCTATGCACACTGCCAGCTAGACGCCAGTCCACACACTCCGCCAGCCAAGCGCCTGTCCACACATACAGCCATCACATGTTTTTAACAAAACCAAAAAAAATAAAAAATTAAGGAGATGAAAAATAAACTGACTACAAACGCAACAGGTCTAACTAAATACATCAAACTACTGCCAACCATGAACAACAAATATAAAATGATACAGACAGGTCAATACACTTTAATGCTCACGGTTGCTCCCAGTACTTCAATTGCGTGTGACACAATTTAAAACATGTGGTTACACAAAGCCCAGTATTAGAAGGACAATCGGAGCAGTACATACTGTAAGTCAGTCAAAGTATCTTTATTCAGCAAGTGCCATAATAGTACAAAGCATTTCAGACTGAACATTTAAATAATTAAAATACAATACAAATATTTTTTTTAAAAAATACTCAATCAACTTTATCACAAAATTCTATGCAAAGCCATAATCAGTCAACCCGACAACCCTGTAAGATACAAACATGTACAATACAAAGGTAAGAGCCTGGCATCAGGGTAAAATCATACATTGCCAAATTATACTAATGTGTGTCTACTTCAATCAATTCATATTGTTTCCTAATGGCCATAGCCGATTTAATGAAGCTTAAGACAGAATGGCACAATTGTATTGAGGATAGTTTTTGAATATTAATCAGTGCCTCCTGATAAGATGTCATTTGTAATTTATGTAAAATTGGCAAAATAGAAATTTGTCTCGGTGCAGAGTAAAGCGGACAGAATATGAAAAAGTGACACATGCTTTGCTTTGAAAGATTGTCACAAGGGCAGTTTGGGAGCATTTTATGCCAGGTACATTTCTTTGGAAAAGCCATTCTAAAATTTATAAAATTTAATCTGAATAAAACAAGGAGAGAGTATGATACTGAACTCGAAAACCAAGTTAAATATGGTTCTATCACCGTGGAGGTAGAGATTTGAACGTAGGGTTCTAAATTTTCAATTTTGCTGCCTTTTGATATCTGCAATTTGCGGCATACTCTATATATTGTAATTTAAGCACTTCCTTAGCATTAGTAGGTAGAGTCCCTGGATTAGTAAACATGTCCTCTAACCCTAAAGTCTGAAAGGAATTTTGAACATAAGTAAGCCACGGAATTTTAGCTGATTGGATACAATCTACAATACAATCTTGAACCAAGCTGGCCGCAGGATTTGACCAAACTTTTAACCATAACAACAGTGGGGCAATACCAACCAAATCCTCGATGTACCGTACTCCCAGCTCCTCATGACAAATAATATTTGCTACATTCTTAGGTACCAGAAGCAGCCTATGTAAAAATGTATTCTCAATTTGTTGTAGGTGGGTTGATGTAACCCCAAAGACACGCCCCGTACATGGCTGCAGAGATATATTTAGATTTATAACGCATAATAATCTGGGGAACTGGCCTATGACCCAGTTTACGGGCAAAACGAAAGATCGCCTCTATGTTTCTCTCCATTTGTTGGATCTTAAAATTAAGATAGGGATACCACGACAGGGAGGAGTTTAAATGTAATCCTAAATAACAAAAATCTTTCACTTTAGTTAAAATATTTCCATCCATAGTAAAACATCTAGTACGTGTATTTCGAGGGCCATATGTCATGATGTGACTTTACAAAAATTGACTTTCAAGTCAAGATCCTGCATAAAAGTAAAAAAAAAAAATGGTCTAATAAATTCTGAAGAACGTTTGCTGTATGGGCAATCAAAACAGCATCATCAGCATACAATAGGACCGGGAGTTGTCTAGATCCCATCCTAGGGAAATCCTTACCATTTTGTACTAAAAAACTATAAAGACCATTAATATATAATAAGAAGAAAAACTGTGCTAAAATACAACCCTGCCTAACTCCTCGTAAGGATGGAAAAGTGTAGGAGGCTGGCCTGGCTTATAGTGGGTACCTTGTGGTACTTACACCCTGTGCCAGGCCAGTTATCCCTTATTAGTAGAATAGAGGTGTTTCTAGCAGCTTAGGCTAAGCAGCTTAGGCTGA
Organism: Pleurodeles waltl; assembly: GCF_031143425.1. Classification (NCBI taxonomy): domain Eukaryota; kingdom Metazoa; phylum Chordata; class Amphibia; order Caudata; family Salamandridae; genus Pleurodeles; species Pleurodeles waltl. Next base: position 1,226,718,185 of record NC_090445.1, on the reverse strand, counting down.
ACTAGGAGACATGCAAAGCTTCTACTACACCACTTATATCATATAGCACAATATCATAAGAAAACACAATACTTAGAGTTACTAAAAATAAAGGTACTTTATTTTTATGACAATATGCCACAAGTATTTCAGTGAGTACCCTCAGTTAGAAGGTAAGTAATATACACAAGTTATATGTACACAAACCCAAAACAGGTAAGTAAGAGTAAGAAAAGTAATGCAAACAGTGTAGAATTACAATAAGATGCAATAGGTGAACATAGGTCTAGGGGCAACACAAACCATATACTCCAAAAGTGGAATGCGAATCACGAATGGACCCCAGACCTATGGGAACTTGTAGAGGGTCGCTGGGACTGTAAGAAAACAGTCAGGGTGTCCAAGATACCCCACCCCAAGACCCTGAAAAGTAGGAGTAAAGTACACCTACTACCCAAAAGGACACAATAGTCGTGATTGGGGGATTCTGCAAGAACCACAAACACCAGCAAAGCACTGAAGACGGATTCCTGGACCTGAGGACCTGCAAGGCAAGGGGACCAAGTCCAAGAGTCGCGATAGTGTCCTGGGAGGGCAGGAGCCCAGGAAACCCCAGATAAAGGTGCAAGGAAGCTGCCTCCGGATGGAAGAAGCTTAGGATTCTGCAACAACGAAGAGAGCTAGGAACTTCTCCTTGGGTGGAAGATGTCCCACGGCGTGCTGAAGGTTGCAGAAGTGTTCCCACAGAGAAATACCGCAAACAAGCCTTGCTAGCTGCAAGGGTCGCTGTAGAGATTTATGGGTGCTGCTGGGGACCAGGAAGGACCAGGATGTCGCCCCTTGTAGGAGGAGACAGAGGGAGTGCTCAGCAACTCAGAGAGCCCTCACAGAAGCAGGCAGCACCCGCAGAAGTACCGGAGCAGGCACTCCAAAGATTTGTGAACCAGAGCTGGCTCAGAGTCACAAAGGAGAGGGTCCCACGACGTGGGAGTCCAACTCCGAGGGTTGAGCACTGCAGGATGGAGCACTGGGGACCCAGACTAGGCTGTGCACAAAGGAATCCCTGGAGGAGTACACAGAAGCCAGGGCAGCTGCAAATCACGCAGTACACAGGTTTGCAGTCTAGCGTGGGGAGGCAAGGACTTACCTCCACCAAACTTGGACTGAAGGATCACTGAATTGTGGGAGTCACTTGGAATGTGAATTGGTAAATTTAGTCACTAGCCTGTAGTGACAAATTTTAGAAATCAGAGAGAGCCTAAACACTGAGGTTCTGGTTAGCAGAGCCTCAGTGATACAGTTAGGCACCACACAGGGAACACATGTAGGCCACAAACATATGAGCACTGGGGTCCTGGCTAGCAGGATCACAGTGACACATAACAAACACACTGACAACATAGGGTTTTCACTATGAGCACTGGGCCCTGGCTAGCAGGATTCCAGTGAGACAGTGAAAACGCCCTGACATATACTCACAAACAGGCCAAAAGTGGGGGTAACAAGGCTAGAAAGAGGCTACCTTCCTACAAAAAGGAAGAGATCTCTCTCTACGCTGGCCATATTGGACTGAGATTGTAAGGTCAGTGTATAAGCGTTTAATCAATTCAAGCACATCCTGGTCAACCGCCATTCTAACCATAAGTTGCCACAATTTCTCTCTGTTCACCAAATCAAACGTACTCGATAAATCAAAGGCTAAGTGGATAGATCCTTTCGTAATCATTACATATTTACTAAGAATGAGATGTACATTTAAAGCCTGCTCCACTGTGCCTATGCCAGGCCTAAAGCTATATTGGATTGGAGAGAGAATATTAGTTTTATCTGCCCAGTCTTCAAGCCGGTACATACTACTTTCTGCACCCCTCTTTGGACACAGACTGTTCATCTTTTTCAGGGAAAGGGTTTTTTTGGGTGTTGGAGGAATGTAATCAAGAAAGTGGCGATCTTTCAATCTTGTCACACACTACCACTCCAGCTTGAGGAACACTTGCCTGCTCCACTACAACAAGGCTCCATCACAAACTTCTGAAACTGAATAAAAATCATCTTTGATTTCGAAGAACAAGCCTTGAATATAACAAAAGCTTTGAAGGTTGCCAATTAAACAAATGGACAGCCAACTTCTTTTACTAAAGGTGTAACTTATGAGCAGCAGTGTAAGGCTCCAATCTCTGATTTACTATCTACAGCACCCCTGCTCTTTCATCATGAATGGCTGTCATTACGTGGACATCTCCCGTCTGAAAGTTTCACAGCTAGAAGTTCATCACTACACAACGCACTGCACTGTCCCCTCTGAAGCTTTTTGTGTACAAGCTCTTTAGGTGAGGACAGATTGTGCTACAAGCAACAGTGTCCACTTTGAACAATTCCTTGAACAATTGCACACCAGTGTATACTTTATCTCCATATAAATAGTTACCTTTGTTAAAAGGTTCTCTACCAAGTTTCCACTGAATTTTCTCACTGACTCCAAAAGTAGACATAGAACAAAGGCTGTTAATAGAACAATCCAGAACAGTGTACACCATGAAATTATAGACATATCCAATACTACTCTCAGCATATGACATCTGAATTCCATAGTGTGCCATTTTGCTAAGAATGTACTTCCTAAAAAACAAACTGCCCTTGAACAGGACCAGAGACACATCCACAGCTATTTCTTTCCCTGGAACAAAGATTTTTGAAAAGCGATCTACAAAATGATCAAGGACAGGTCGAGTCTTGAAGAGATGGTCACAATCTGGTTGATCCATGGCAATTTTGAAGCATTATCAACAAAATGCAGCATCGGAAGCAGAAGCAAATACCGATCATGAGTAATGTTTGCAGGAAATATAGTACCCATCAAAGGACTAATAGACCATTATGAAGACTGAGACTGCTTCATTATCAAGCCCATCAAAATAGTTAAACCCAAGACCTTCTTCAACTCATCTAGATTTGTGGGAGTCAACCGGGTAGCTCTAGAGTGGGGCTTGGGTCAGGCACTGTTGTCCCTCAAATTCTGTTCAGCATACAAATTAGTCTGGTCAACAATCTCATCAAAAAATTTATCATCCATAAACAACTGAAAGAAATTTATAGGCAAAAGGTTTTCAGAATTTACCTTATACTCTGAAGCACCATTAAAGGCAGGTACCGTGTGTGGGGCCACCCTAGCACCGTGAGTGGGGCTACCTAGAGTTCAGCACTTCAGTGGGAAGTCTTTTAACCCTTGGCTACAATCCGGATGCCTCTCGCTGTACTATCAGCATATCAGTGTCCTCCTCTAAAAGAGGCACTGAGGGTGGCTTCTTTATTAGATGATTCCTGTAGGACAGAAATTCACTGCCAGAATCTTGGACTACTTCCTCTGCCTCCAATGCTGAGTCAGCCGATGATACCTAGCTGATCATCTCACTGACCAAAAACCCCACAACTGCCAAAAAGAATTTCCACAACCGGACGGAAGCCGTTGCCGTCTGAAGGATAGCTGCTTCAGGCTCAACTCTGACAAGACCGAGATCTTCATCCTGGAACCATCCACATCAGCCTGGGATGACTCCTGGTGGCCATTGACCCTCATCCCCCAATGCCCCCGTCCCCCAACAGACAACGCACGCAACCTCTGCATCATCCTGAACTCATCACTGACCTTGACACGCCAAGTCAACTTAGCCCCATCCTCCTGCTTTCACACACTCTGACTTCACATGGATCCCAAAGGACTGCTTCAAACCTGTAACCCATGCCCTGGTTACCAGCAGACTCGACTATGGCAACGCCCTCTATGCCAGTACTACCCAGAAGAACCTCAAGAAGTTACAGCACATCCAAAACTCGTCCGCCAGACTCATCCTGGGCATTCCCCTCCGCAAGCGTATCTCCAGTCACCTAAGAGACCTCCACTGGCTCCCTGTCTGGAAGAGAATTAACTTCAGGTTCCTCGTCCATGCCTACAAGGTCCTCCATGACCTAGGATCTGCCTACCTCAACCACAGCATCACCTTCTACTCCCCCACCAGACCTCTCTGCCCCACTCAACAAGCACTAGCCACCGTAACCCGCATACGGAAGACCTCGGCTGGTGGGAGATCCTTTGCATGCGTTCCGGCAAAGAGCTGGAACACCCTGCACCTCAAGCAGTCACCATCGCTACTCCAGTTCAGGAAGGACCGTAAAATCTGGCTCTTCAACTGAAGCTCATCGGACTAACCCCCGCAGCGCCTTGAGACCCTTACGGGTGAGTAGTTGCGCTGTATATACCCTGATTTAATTTGAGTCTCAGAACCATGGTCAGAGGAATGTTCAAAATGCAAACTAAGAATCTGCTAAGCGGTAATCCTGCAGCTAGCCACAATTCTTACCACTATAAGTAGCTTGACAAATAAGTCAACAATAACCAATACTGTGTGAAGTAAGAAATAAAGTGTGGCTTTATTAAACAGAAAGTAAAACTACTGGTATATAGTGTTCTGGAAGGCAAAGTGAATCAGTACAAAGCACACAAAGATTTGTATACTCGAAGACAATACCACTGACTTGCCAGAGATAGCTAGACTGAGGATCACCTGCATCTAGTCTGCATAGACACAGAAAGCATCAACAAAATCTCACTAGAAAGGGGAAAATAAAAGAAAATTGCTCAGAATACAATACACATCTTGCACAAATCCAAAGAAAATTAGACATACAATAAAACAGAAACTAAATATGCTGCAATTATGACACCATTAATAAAAAAATAAAAAAAATAATGCAGTGAAATTATACCTATTTTAAATAAACAGTACAAACCCGTTTTCGGACCAAACACCTGCAACTACACAAACTCCATCTGCCAGTGCTGAAACCGCAAGTTGGAGCCATCACCAAGGAAATCAAACGCTTTGCACTACAATAAAAAGAGAAATAAAACATTAAGATCACAAATGCAAATGATGACAAGAAATAAAAGTTAACATTATAAAACACTATGAAGTCTGACCTTGGAGGCAGACCAGCATCACAAACATCCGATCTGTCCCCAAGGGAGTCCCAAAATAAAGGCAAGAATTGAATTTACTTGAAATGACTCTTAATCCAGCCAAACACCACCTCACACACACACCACTATCCAAACACCAGCCGCACAAATCGCTGGCCAAAAAGCCAGTCCACACACACTGGCAGCAAAATCCCCAGTTCAAACAATCAGCCAAACGCCAGTCAGCACACCCCACCAGCATATTAGCAAATGGCAGTACAGACACAACCAGCCAAACACCAGTACACGCAGACCGTCGGCCAATTCACATATAGGTAGAAAAAGAATCCTTGGTGTCTAGTGGCTTAGATCGGCCTAAAAATATAGTCGTTCTGCCCCCCATTGGGGGGGGGGGGGGCGTATAGGGCAAAACAGCCAGAATAAATTCCCCCATTAATAATGGAGATTGACCCTTGCACAAGGGGCCCACTCCCTTAATTGCACATAAATTATTCCCTCGTGTCTAGTGGCTTGCTCACCCCTTGGGGGCAGATCGGCCTAAAAATATGTCTGATCTACCCCAGGGGGCAGAAATGCACTGCAGAGACACTGGGGTAAAATAAACATTCTTTCCTTTCCCCTTGTGCCTCTCTATTCTCCCAAATTCCTCCCCAGAGGAAAAACCTGTTTCTTACCTCCGATGAGCTGAAAACAAATAGCTTCCGGCGTATCCCGGTGGCTTTTGGTGACTGTGCGCAGTGAGCGCACTGATGTCATTAGATTGCTACCAGGGATTTGGGGGTGGGGGGAGGGATGAAGGGTGTTTGCAGAAGCACTTCTGCTGTCATCCTTGGTCGGGCATGTTGTGGGGTGGGCCATAGGGAGGGAGCACTAGTGCTTCCCCCATGGGTGAGTACTAAGATGGCTTGGAGCCATCCTCAGCGCACGGCTACTGTGGCTGACAGCTCCAAGCCGTTCTCAGCACCAGACTGGTTAACTAGAAATAATGTTTAGTTGGAAATAATGATAGTAATACTATGTGTTATATGTGCTGTTTTTTGTTGTGGATTATATCATATCAGCTTCAATAAAGCCCAAGGCATGCTGGCCATAAGGGGCGAAATGTGCTAGCTGCAGATTATATGTAACACAGTCCATTAACCCTGATGATTATAATAGAATATCGTATCTAACATGATGATCCATGGACGTTAATGTCTAATTTCTGTTTTAGAATTTTGAAAGTTGTTATAACAAGGGTTCCAACTATTTTCTACTACTTTATCATTATCACATTGTAGATTTTAGGGATTAATTCACTCAATAGGTTGACCTGCTTGAAACACACAGATAGAGCCCTGTCAAAGTTGGCAGAAACCCCTGGATCTATACCCCCTACTTTACAAAGGACACTAATGTTACTGTCAGTCTCCTCCCAAACGCGTGATTATTCCATCTGCTTTGTGCAGTGTCCTCTTTTGTGTGACTGGGAGGGTCTCTGTTGAGATTTTTGGCAGTGAGAAGCCTTTCTGCTTTATTCATAAATTTGACAAAAGAATTAGTCATATATGCAATTTCCCTCATGCCAAAGATTATAATTTGAAGGGACGTTCTAATGCCATAATAATTAAAGATGTTCCGGAGCAGACATTTACAATCAAGCAGGACACTGCAGGTGCAGAATAGGTGTGTTTTGACTTCCTTATGCTGTTCACACATTATGCAGATTCCTGAACTTGATCTGTCTGGCCATTTAGGCAAGCAATTATGCAAGGAAAATAAGCAAAACTATTTTATAGAAGGCTCATTTTGTAGTAACCTTTAAATGTTTCTGCCAGAAAACAGTGGTGTTACTTATTTGCCAAACATGACATGCCTTCTATTGCTAAATGTTCGATTGTCACTAGTGCACAAAATCCTTTTTACTTGTCTGCTAAACTTTTTAAAAACATTGAAAAATTTAAGTACCATAACTAGTCGACCCAGGCATTTGTGCTTGCAGACTGGCTAAAGTGTATCTCCTTCCAGGTATAAGATCTTAGCATTTCTATTCCTTCTTTGATTAATAAAAACATGGTTGAGGAGGGATGATCTGTAGGTCTGCAAGATGTATATTTTTGCATTTGATCAACACAAGAAACGGCTTAGATTTCTTGTGGAGATGTGCACTATCAACACTTTGTCCTAAAATGTTTGCCCAGAACTTTCTCAAATAATATGGCAGTGGGTGCAGTCCATCTAAGAAACAAAAGAATACTTGTTTAACCATACTTGGACTACTAGCTCGTAAAAGCAGACTAGCATAAAAAGTTTGCTCAAGGTTTCGAAAACACTGCCCAACTGCTAAAAAGGCAAGGTGTGAATATTAACGTTGACAAGTCAATCCCAACCCTAGTACAGTGTCTTACATACTTGAAAGCAAACATAGGTGCAAAAAGAGAAAGTATGTATCCTTTGGGAGGTGGAGAGTTTTGTCAATCCTTAAGAAATGCTTGTCATTAAAATAAAACTTCAATCCTATGGCTCAAGGTGATGCCTCTCTCCTAGGGTCCATGGCATCCTGCATATACATCTCCTCAAACGGAGGACTGTGTATGAGACCTCTCTAACAGTGTCTCAGGGATCATTGGTCACGTAAGAAAGTTACTTGGGAGACAATGTATTCTTCACAACCCCGGACTGTAAATCACTAGTGGTGTAAAGGTCAGAATCGCCTGAAAGTTGTTTTATTCTGAAAGAAAATATCAAAATAGGCCATCTGACTCACTTGACAGTCCAAATTCTTTTGTCAGCCAAACAAAAGACATACAATATCAATTTATTGGAACTGAAGACTGTACATTTTGCCCTCAAAGTGTTTCTACCCTATCTTGAATCAAATAACAGCAGGACTTGGATAACATCATCACCATGCATTATACCAACCTCTGTCTTTTTAAGCACAAACTATGTAACTGGGCCTTGGACAGTGGGATCACACTGACAGCAATACCCATCCCAGAAAATCAAACAGCAAGCGGATTTGGTCAGTCAACACCATGAGGAAAATAAACTGATCTTTAATGATGAAGTCATATGAAACTTCCTCAGAGAATGGGAATTCCCAGTGTTCAACTTAATTACTGCAAAAAGTGCTCAGACTTTCTGTCCAAGTCACTACAACGGGAATCAGTGAGCAGTGTCCTTTTGATCATTTGATCAAATCCATTTGTCTGTGCCTTTCGTCCAATCCCATCAGAGATTGTGAACCTGCACGAATTTCCCAAAAAATATTCTAAAAGCAATAGATTTGCTGAGAGTGGTGCTACCCAGACCTTCTAGAACTGTAATGCATCCAAGATAGCTACTTTGCAGACTGTATCTTTGGACCAGACTTTAGGGCCAGATCCTACTCTGCAGCCTACAATCTGGCATCTGAAATCAGACAATACAGACATCTAAATCTTCCTGAGGAATGCATGGCGATTCTTATAGAAGCAAAATGTCCATCAATGAGATCATGCTATGCACTAAAATGTATGGTGCCACAGTAAAGGCAACAATCCTATATCTGGTAGAGGCTTCTAGCTGCAGATTCCTTACCTTAGAATTTCCCCCAGACGTCAGACTGGTCTGGAGATTTTTCTTCGAGCAGTACCCTTGCGTGTCGTCAGGTGGGATCAGTAGACTCCACGGGCATCGTGGTCGCCATGTTGATGTTGAGAGTCGTACATAGACGCCGCCTCGGAACAGTGACATTATTTCTTTTCTTTCCGTACCATGCACTGATCTGGAGAGAGCTACCCTGGTCAATTTTTGACCAACTTCAACACTTTTGTCGTGTTTTTGATTATTTATGGTGCTTCGAGGATACCCCGAAGACCTGTTTCAAGCCTTGCGAGGTTGTGACTGCATGATGTCAGTGACTGATCTACACTGGGTCTGTGTGTGGTGTCTGGAGTGTGACCATAACCCAAAGTCGTGCTCCGAGTGCCAGGCTATGCATCTGAAGGCCTTGATGGAGCGTTCCCTCAAGCTTATGGCAGCCGGGCTCTCAACTCCGCATCGCTCTCGGTCTAGCTCGAGGGGAATGTCTTGAGACCGCTCGCCGAGTCACCACCACTCGTCGTTCTCCAAGTCTTTGGGTCACTCCGGTAAGAAGTCAAAGAAGGCTAGACATCCTTCTACTTCACCCTATCACTTGGCTGATGCAACGCGGGAGGAGTGTTGACGCTCCAGGCCTTTGTCCTCTGAGCCTACTTCAGGGCTCCCTTTGCACCTCCCTAACTTTTCGGGAGCCGGGGCGACCCCTGCCCAATTAAAAGAATTCTATGAGACCATGCGTCTCATTTTTTGACAGTCAGACCACACAAGCCCCCCCCCTTTCGGGTTCTGAGAGTTCAGCAAGGACCCCTCTGGATCTGCTACCGGATTCGTACTGACGCCGGTCGTACCTTAGAGATTTTCCCCAGCGCTGGCTCGGTTGTTGACACTCCTGATGTCGATTGTGCCCACGATCGCCGACCCGATACTTATCCCCGACGATTCAGAACGCCGTCGGCCAACGCGGCCCTCTTCTTCGATGGGGTCTGTTCACCCCAGGTTGGATTCAGACCCTTTTCTCCATAGTTATGAATACGGGGAAGGATTGGAGGGGTCCCTGGATCTTTATGAATACCAGGACAACCCTAACATGGATTGGGCACAGGAATTGGGGGAGGGAGGCCAGTAGTCTGGAAACATCTCCAGACGCTGACATGCTTTTTCCTCCTACTGTGGCTATGGTGGAGGGAGCCACATATTCTGTGGTTAGTAGGGTGGCTGAGGCCCTTGTCCTCGAACTAACTACTGTTGAAGTCAGATCTAATCTCCTGATGGAGGTGCTTCAACCAGGGGCTTCCACATCTGAGCCTCTCCTTCCTTCAATGAAGCCCTCACTGATGTCCTTCTGGCTATTTGGTCCACACCCAGCACAGGGGGTCCTGTGAACAGGACGATCGCTCGCCACCATCGACCCGCCCCGAACGACCCTAAATTACTCTTTCAACACCCCCCACGCCTGAGAGCCGCCTTATCCAGGCATCCTCGTCATCTGGTGCATTCCCTTCCACACCTCCGGTTTGGGAAACAAAGAGAATGGATCAACTTGGGAAGAAGATGTTTTCTTCCCTCAGTCTGGTATTGCGGCCACTGAACACCACATGCTTTTTGGGCTGTTATACTCACTCTCTGTGGGATACGGTCACACAGGTCCTGCCGCAGATGCCGGAGGAGGCCCAGACTATCGTCTCACAAGCGGTTGCTGATGGGAGAGACGTGGCGAAGTTCACTATTCGATGTGGACTGGACACAACCGACTCTGGGTAGATCGGTTGCGTCAACGGTGGCCTTGAAACGCCACCCCTGGTTGAGGACATAGAGTTTCCTGGGTGATGTTCAGCAGACCCTTATGGACATGCCTTTGATGGCACCCATCTTTTAGGGACAAGGCAGACTCTGCACTTGAGAGGTTCAAGGACTCCCGGGCTACGGCTCAGTCCTTCGGCCTTTCGACTGCCCCTCGTGCCCAACAGTCCGCCTTTTGCCCCTTTCGTAGCCATGGAAGGGGCTCCCTGTCATGTCCCTTTTCCAACCACCATGCCACCCATGCTGGTCAGCCCCTGCGTGGCCCAGGCTGCGGAATCCCGTGGGCTTGTGGGACAGTGAACCAGAGGTCTGCCCAGTCCACCCCTGCTGCAGCCTCCTAGCCTTCCTAGTCCATCCCCCGATCCCAGACCAGTTGGTGGCAGGATTCACCATCACCTGCCCCACAGGGAATCCATCACTACAGACAGGTGGGTTTTGCAGATAGTCCGAAGGGGCTCCTCCTCTTTGAGACATCCTACAGCCACTTACCGGAGGAACATCTGGCACTTCTCAGTGAGGAAGTTGCGGCTCTCTTGGCCAAGGAAGCCATAGAGAGGGTCCCTGCGCCAGAAGTAGGTTGTGGTTGTTATCCCCACTACTTTCTAGTGCCCAAAAAGGACAAGGGCTTACATCCTATCCTAGACCTTCAAACCCCCAATCTCTTCCTCAAAAAGAAGTTCAAAATGCTCGCCCTGTCTTAGGTCCTGTCTGCCTTGGACCCAGGAGACTGGATGGTAGCGTTGGACTTGCAAGATGCTTATTTCTATATCCCCGTCTTGCCTGCCCACAGATGTTACCTATGATTTGTGGTAGGTCAGAAGCACTTTCAATTTACCGTGCTTCTCTTCTGCCTTACCAGCACACCTCGGGTGTTCACAAAAGTGATGGCGGTGGTTGCAGCTCATCTGCGCAGGTTGGGGGTTTCAGTCTTTCCTTACCTCGATGACTGGCTGAAGGCGAACATGCCCTTGAAAGTCGTCTCCCCCTTTCAGACTACGGTGAACCTCCTGCAAATGCTGGAGTTCACTATAAACATGACGAAGTCACACCTGACTCCCTCTCAGACGCTCACTTTCATCTGAGCTGTTCTGGACACAGTGCTGTTTCAGGCCAAAGCCCCCTGAAAAGTGAGTCCAGGATATTCAAGCTATGATTCAGATATTTCAGCCTCTATTCTGGGTTTTGGTGTGAATGACTCTTGAGACTTCTGGGCCTCATAGCCACCTGCATCCTGCTAGTGACACATGCCAGATGGCGTATGTGGGCTTTTCCAGTGGGCACAGCATCAGAGGAATCTTTCCAACATGGTTCAGATCTCAGAGGGGACTGCGAAAGATCTGCAGTGGTGGCTTTTGAATCAGGTTTGGGTCAGCTGCAGATCCCTCTCCCTTCCCCAACCAGATCTATCAGTAGTGACAGAGGCATTACTCCTGGGATGGGTTGGCCACATGGGAGAGGCGGAGATCAGAGGTATCTGGTCTCCAACAGAGTCTGGACTTCACATCAGTCTTTTGGAGCTCCAGGTGATCGGGCTTGCATTAAAAGCATTCCTTCCCTCTCTTAAAGGGAAAGTGGTGCAAGTGTTCACGAGCAGCACTACTACCAAGTGGTACTGAACAAACAAGGTGGAGTGGGGTCCTGGACCCTTTGTGAGGAAGGCTCTGCTCCTGGACATGGCTGGCACATCAGAGCATTACCCTAATGGTTCAAAATCTGGCAGACTCTCTGAAAGTCAGAGCAGACCAACTCAGCAGTTTATGCATAGCCAATCACAAATGGCGTCTACATCCGGAGGTGACGCAAGGTCTCTTTCAGCAGTGGGGAAAGCCTTGGTTAGATATGTTTGCCTCTGCAGAGAACGGGCAATGTCAGCTGTTTTGCTTGTTGGAGTTTCCAAGGCAGCTCTTGCTTGGCGATGCTTTTAATCTCAAGTGGAACTCCTGCCTCTTTTCCGCCTATACCACTTCTGTTCAGAGTTCTGAAGAAGTCAGGGACGACCGGGCCCAAGTAATCCTGTTGGCTCTTGACTGGGCACTGAGAGTATGGTATCCAGAGCTACTGAGCATGGCCGCAGATCCTACAGTCAGACTGCCACTTTGGGGGGATCTTCTGTCGCAGAAACAGGGGACGCTTCTCCACCTGAACCTGTCCAGTCTTCGCCTTCATGCGTGGAGATTAAGCGGCGGCAGTTGACGGCTTTTGACCTTCCATCCGAAGTCTGTGATGTTATCTTGGCAGTTAGGCGTCCCTCCACCAAAACAGTATATGCCTGTTGTTGGCAAAAATGTGTGGAATGGTGTACCAACAAGTCTGTTGATCCCCTCTCTGCACCTCTCTTTGAGGTTCTCTTGTTCATCCCTTCTTTAGTCCATCAGGGATCTGCTTTGGGAACCTTTAAAGGTTACCTATCGGCTATCTCATCTTTTCTTAGATTGCCTGATCAACCTTCTCTTTTTAAGTCTCCTATTGTTGGTAGATTCCTTAAGGGACTCACCCATCTGTTTCCTTCCACTCGGTTTATCATGCCTTAGTTGGACCTCAGTCTTGTCCTTACTTACTTGATGTATGCTCCTTTTGAGCCGTTACACAACTGTCCATTACGGCTCCATTTTTTCAAAACTGTTTATCTTGCTGCCATAATCTCTGCTCAAAACCCCCATTTTTGTCCGTGCACGCTGACGAAGTGGTGTTCTGCACGAGGGCCTCATTCCTTCCCAAAGTTGTTACACCTTTTCATGTAGGCCAGTTCATCACTTTGCTTACTTTTTACGCTCCACCATATCCTCATGAAGAGGAGAGACTCCACTGCCTGGATCCAAAAAGAGCATTGGCGTTCTACCTGAATCATACTAAAGACTTCTTGGTCGACTTTCAACTCTTTGTTGGAAATGTGGGTGCAAAGAAAGGGAAGGCAGTGCAAAAGCGTACCATCTCATGATGGGGTACTACTTTGCATCAAAATGTGCTATGTTTTGGCAAAGAAGCAACCATGCAGAGCTTGCGCACTCATTCCACCGGAGCAACTGCGGCTTCCACTGTGTTAAGACGCGGCGCTCCTGTCCTGGATATCTGCCAGGCAGCTACATGGGCATCCCTGCACACGTTTGCTAAACATTACTGCCTGGACAGTCAGGACGGCTACTTTGGTTGTTCGATCCTGCAGGACTTTCTAGTATGATCTTGGTTCGCAGCCCACCTCCGAGGATGGAATTGCTTGGGTATCTATACTAAGGTAAGGAATCTGCAACTAGAAGTCTCTATCAAATGTACAAGTTACTTCCCTTGGGTAACAAAATATCTGGTAGAGACATATTCTAGTTGCAGATTCTTTACCGGCCCGCTCATCCTCCCCGCTTGCGAACTGATTTCTAGGGACAGGGACTTCAGGTCCTTAGCTCTGATGCACCAATCTCTTAGCGGCTCTGTGCTTTGGCGTGGACAGTCGTTAAAAGAAACTGACGTCACTACCCTGAGGCGGCGCGTCTGTACTACTCCCGACGTCATTACGGCAACTACGATGCCAACCACACCTGCAGAGTCGACCAACGCCACCTACCGAAGCGCAAGGGTAATGCTCGAAGAAAAAATCTGCGGATCCAGTCTGATGCCTGAGGGAAAATTCTAAGGTAATGAATCTGTAACTAGATTATGTCTGTACCAGATATTTTGTTACTGAAGGTAATTAACTTGTACATTAAGGTCCTTAATTGGCAATCCCATAAGTTAGAGCTACAGATTGACCTACTACAAAAACTGGCTACTTGCATAGTGCTCATGGATAGTAGTTAAATACCATACAAAGTAAAGTTGACATGATAGCAGAGGATCCCAAAGCCCCAAAAATGCATTCCTGTACTTCAGTGGTTAATGAACTATGCACTTTGTCAGACATGCTGAAACAGCTAATTGACATTCTTAAAACAGCCAATGTGCCAAACTTAAAAACATTTCAAAGGTAGTTACTAATAAGTTCACTGATATTTCTCATTCAACTTCAGAGCCATCCAAAATAAGAGTTAAAGATTAAAATTCACCATGCAGTATTGCTCATTACATGACCAGCAGATGTCGCACACAACCCTCATCCCACCAAGCAATGAGCCTCCTACTGTCGAACTGCAGCTGATAGGCACAAGTGACCCTCCCCTCAAAACAATAAGCAGGAAGGAGAAGACAAAATTCAAGAAACAAACCAGATCTGAGAGATATAACTAATGCACTCAGGCCATAGTCAACGAGAAACTCATTTGAGGTAAAACTCAGTCCAGTGTTCTCAAAAAAGTTATCAAATTTCCTAACTATTGTAACTGGAAGTTTAACTTCTGTTAAGGACACAAAGGAAAGGATTGCACTGTTCTTTCTTCACTTTATTATTACAGCAGCCTTATTAGAATATAATAATAAAGATGAGAAAGAAAAGAACACTTAGTCTATCCAGTCAGCAGACAGTATTTCCCTTTATCCTCGTATGAAGATGCTCCTGTCTCCTCTTTCTTCCTCTGGCAAAAGCTGACAATTCTGGCCTCAATTCCTCTTTAGAAGAATCTGCTCTTAGGAAAACAAATGTACAATTACCATCCTGGAGCCCATAGCTGAATATACCAGTAAAGAGTTAAACGTCATGCATAGAGACAGTAACTTTAGCATTCACGTATCAATTACACTACTGGCGCATACCAGGAAGACGATGGATTGAGTTGGCAACAAGGTGAACTTGTTCCTGTTGATGATAAAGCCCAAGGATTCCAAAAGGTCACCAGTTATCTGCAGCTGTTCCAACAGCTTCCTCGGACAGTGATCCATGATGAGGATGTCATCCAAGTAAACTATGAGGTGCATGCCCTTGGCTCTGAGATGTTCCACCACTGTGTTTATAACCTAGGTAAAGCACACACAGCCCCAATGGCAACCGAAGGGGAGAGTGTGAGTTCGAAGGTCTGAAGTACCCATTGAAACTGCAGAAAGCAACAGAGTGGAGGGTAACTTGAGATCATAAAGTGAGCGTCCTTTAGGTCAAAGTGTGCTATCCAGTTCCCCGAGTCTCAGAAGGTCCAGCAGGAGGTGGCCACCCTCAATTTTGAAGTGGTGGAAGACCAACTGCTCGCTGAACTCCTGGAGGTTGATGATGGCTTGCTTTCCGTCCATGTTCTCCATGGGAAAGAGATTGCTGAAGAATCCATTGCGGTGAGGGAAAGTCCTGAGCATTCCCCCTTTCGAGAGAAGATGCTCGACTTCCCCCATCCACCAGGTCCGTGTCTGTTTTGGAGAAGGAAAGGGGGAGGCGATGGTTGGTGCAATGAACTGTAGAATTCTATTCGGAAGCCCCAAATCGTATGAAGGACCCAGGATTCAGATGTAATTGTTCCCTAGTTGTGAACGAAAAGCACCAGTCTGCTGCCTAGCCTCCGCTGGGAGAAGGGGTGTCACTCACCATGAAGGGAGTTGTGGCCACAACTGCCCCTGTAGATCTCTCCTGAGCCTCCTTGGCAATGGTAGCCTCTGGTGGGGTAGAAATTCTGGAATTTAGCAGAGTCCTGTAATTACCCTTGTGTGGCGTTGTGACCACTGGAGGGGGCTTGGTACTTGGATCGGCCTTCCGAGCGCCCAACCCCAGTGAAGATGCGTTTTATAGATGCCTGAGCCTTATCTAGGGAGTTGAATGTAGCAATGAATTTTCCTAGCTCCCTTATAAAGGTCTCCCCGAAAAGTCCCCCTTTGGCGATGGGCCCACCTCTGAGGTTGCCAGGTCCCCTAGTTTTGGGTATCCCTTGCTTAACAGGGACCTGCGCATCTCCATTGAGATGGCACAGTTGGAGGCCTGCTGGGCCCAACCTGATAGAGTCTCTGGGGAAATGAGGAAACCAGACATCTTGGTGCCTTCAGTCGTATTTAGAATTTTGGAAAAGGGACCACTGAGGTCAAGGAGCTTCTCCTTACAGGCGCGGTCTATCCCCTTTTTTTGGATCTTGTATGTACTTGGCCAAGCAGGTGACCATCCGGCATCAATTTCAGGAGCTAGCACCACTTTGCCGTCCAGGGACAGTGGTTGTCTCTTTGTCCAGGGGTTTCGGGAGTCTCTCTGCTACATAAGCAGCCACCTTTGCTGCCGAAGCTCATTCTGCCAAGTGGGGGGAGCATCAGTTCCTCTGGGTTGAGCATGTCAGACCCTGTCTGAGTGGTACCCTCCCCGACTGCCGTCAGGCGTGTGCAAGGGCACCAGGGCCGATTTGGCTCATTATCCCCGTCACATCGTGGGGGAGTCATCCCCATCTGTGGGGCCTGGGAGGGATGGAGTACAATATTCGTCAGGTGCCCCTCCTAGGTCCCAGGTTAGATGATGGCAGGGGGTTCTGACCATGAGGCTGGGCGTGTCTGAATAAGGCTCACCTGAGCCTGTCAAAAGCATGGAGGTTGACCTCAGGGTTGTGTGTGTGCTTTCATTTTCTCTTTACAGGGTTGTCAGGCAGCCCTAGAGGTATGGGGGATCAAGGGTCCAGAAAGGTCCTCCCTCGGTGGGAGGGGTTTTAAAAGTTTCTCTGCCATCTGCAAGAGCTTTTGCTCTAAGGGCGCCACCACATCAGAGACAGCCTTGTGGATGATGAATTCATCTATCACTTTGCAAAAGTTTTTGTCAGTGGTGGGGTGGGGGGGATTAGGTAATCTTTCCCTCCTCTAGGTATGTTTCTAAAGTGTCCTACATCAGGAGTGTAGGAAAGTGCCCTTGTTGGCATGGTTTCCCCCCCCCCCATACACACTCCTTTTTACCTGATATGCCACCTTGACTGTGAGTGTGCTGGGAACCTGCTAACCAGTGTTTTTTACCAAAAACTGTACCATTGTTTATACATTTGGCACACAGTTAAGTCCATTGTAAAAGGTATCCATGTTAACAAGGGCCCTGTAGCCAGGGAATGTCCCCTAGAGCTGCAGCATGTATTTTGCCACCCTAGGGGACCCCTCACCAAGCACATGTACACTGCCTTTTGCAGCTTGTGTGTGCTGATGGGGAGAAAGTCAGTCAACATGGCACCTCTCTGAGGGTGCCATGTCCACAAACCACTGCCTGTGGCATAGGTAAGTCACCCCTCTAGCAGGCCTTACAGCCCTAAGGCAGGGCGCACTATACCACAGTTGAGGGCATAGCTGCATGAGCAGTATGCCCCTACATTGTTTGTCCATTCTTAGACATTGTAAGTGCAGTGTGGCCATTTGAGTATATGGTCTGGGAGTTTGTCATGACGAACTTCACAGCTCCATAATGGCTTCGCTAAATACTGGGAAGTTTGGTATCAAACTTCACAGCACAATAAACCCACTCTGATGCCAATGTTTGATTTATTGAACAGTGCACCCATAGGGCATCTTAGAGATGCTCCCTGTATGTTAGCCAACCTGCTGGTGCAGGACTGACCGGTCTGTGCCAGTCTGCCACTTCCAGATGAGTTTCTGACCACATGGGTTGAGAGCCTTTGTGCTCTCTGTAACCAGAAAGAAAGCCTGCACTGGGTGTAAATGCTTCACACCTACCCCCTGCAGGAACTGTAACACCTGGCGGTCAACCTCAAAGGCTCAGGCCTCTTGTTAAAGTGCCTCAGGGCACTCCAGCTAGTGGAGATGCCCACACCCCGGACAAAGCCCCACTGTTGGCAGCAAGTCCGATGGGAAAATTAGGGAAAAGGAGTGACCACCTCAGCTGGAACCACCCCTAAGGTGTCCAGAGCTGAGGTGAACCCCTCCTTACAAAATCCTCTATCTTGATTTGGAGGGCATGGACCAATAGGGCTAGGTCTGTGTCTCCCTCCCCAAAGGGAGTGATCACAGGAAGGGTGTAGTCACCCTCTGTGACAGTAGATATTGGCTACTGCCCTCTGGCCCCTGAAACGCCCATAAATCCTGGATTTAAGGGTTCCCCTGAACCTAGCTCGTGACATTCCTGGTGACCTCTCAAGAAGAAAGAAGGCGACCTGCTAAGCTCAACCCCAGCAGAGAAGACTGAAGACGCAAACTGACTTGGCCCCAGCCCTACCGGCCTGTCTCCAGCTTCTAAAGCCCTGCTAAAAGAAAGTGACACATCCTGCAGGACGAGCAACCTCTGAAAATCTTCAAGAGAGCTGCCTGCACCCCGGAGGGCCAAGAACTCCTGTGGACATCGCCCCTGTCCAAGAAGAAACTCCATCCAAGGAGTCCAGAGTCTCCCTGGCTCCGCGAGTCCTGTACAATCTTTAACCAACATGTCCAGGTGGCCCAACCGACTGGAGCTGGTCGCCAGGCGAGTCTGAGCAAGTGGTCACCCTGGGTGGACCCCTGCTGTTCATGACCACGACGCCTGCAGCCTGAATCCGGAGGACCCCCTTGACCGCGACAGAACCAGCTAAATATTCCCGGGACCAAAAGGTACCCCTGCACCCTCAGCCTCCTGGCCTTAGGAAACCCAACCTTCAGTGCAGCAACCTGTTGCAGACAGCCCCCTTCTTGTCCATCCTTTGGATTCCTGGAACTGACCCCCTGGACTTCACCTGTAGCATCCTTGGGGCCTCTGGGATACCCTACAGGAAAGCATTGGGAGCCTGAGGCTGTGTTTGCACCCGACTGCCCCGTGCTGCTGAGGGGGTGTGTTTGGTGCAGACCTGTGGCCCCCTGGTGCTCCTCTAATCTTTCCAGGTCTGCCCTCTGAAGACGTGGGTACTTAACTTTAAGCAGGCCTGATTCTAAGTGCCCCCTGCTCTCTATAGAAGTCCATTGTTAGAAATGGGGTATTTGGTTGGCAGTCAGGTTTACCCCCTGTCCAAGCAAGGACCCTCACTCTAGTCAGGGTAAGTCACACACAATCCAAATTATCCTGTGCCCACCCTCTGGTAGCTTGGCACTGAGCAGTCAGGCTTAACTTAGAAGGCAATGTGTAAAGTATTTGTGCAATAAATCATGCAATAACACAGTAACACCACAAAAATACACCACACAGTGTTTAGAAAAATATATAATATTTATCTGGATAAATGCAGGTCAAAATGATTCAAATGCAATAAGTATATGTTGAGATATCACAGCAACAAATGTCTCTTGCAAGCACAAAGTACCTGGTTTGCGTTAAAAATCTCTGCAAGGAACCGCAGAGGAGGAGATGCGTGGAAAACAGGGAGGTGTGTGTCGATTTCTCAGGCCGCACACAGCGGTGCGTCGTTTACTTTTCACGCAGGAAAGGCTTTGCAACAATTTCTGGCTCTCGGTTTTGGATCCCCTTCCAGTTGCGGGGTTTTCGGATGCCCCAGGGACGATGCGTTGAAATCCAGCATTGGCAGGACGAAGTCACAGGGGCTGCGTCAATCTGGTGGGCATTGCGTGGAAATTTTTACCGCACGGCAGGCACTGCGTCAATTCCTCTCTGGAAGTCTGGCTGCGTTGTTCCGGATCGGCTGTGCATCAATCCAGTGGGCCGTGCGTTGAATTTCCAGTCGCTACACTGGTGCTGCGTCTGTCTTCTCATTGCGAAGTCGGGCTGCGTTGTTCCGGTTCGGCGTGCGATGAATTTTTCGCCGTGATGCAGGCTATGTGTAGTTTTCTGCCGGCTCTGCTGCGATTTCCACCGCACAGGGAGTTCTTCATGCAGAAATTAAGTCTTTTTGGTCCTGAGACTTTGGGGAACAGGAGGCAAGCTCTATACAAGCCCTTGGAGAGCACTTCTCAGCACAGCCAGAGAGCAGCAAGGTAGCAGATTAACAGCAAGGCAGCAGTCCTTCACAGAAAGCAGTCAGGTGAGTTCTTTGGGCACCCAGGCAGTTCTCCTGGGCAGGTTGCAGGTTCTGGTTCAGGTTCTCTTCCCCAGGAACTGTCTGAGTTGGTAGGGGCACAGGCCCTGTAGAAATATCCAAATGTGCCTTTGAAGTGGGGGGAGACTTCAAAGAATTGCTTAGAAGTGCACAAGGTTCCCTTTCAGTTCAATCCTGTCTGCCAGGGTCCCAGTAGGGGGTGTGGCAGTCCTTTGTATGAGGGCAGCCTACTGTCCTTTGACATGTAAGTGTCATGCCCTCCACCCTCCCAGCCCAGGAAGACCCATTCAAAATATAGATGTATGCAAGTGAGGCTGAGCATCCTGTGTTTGGGGTTTGTCTGAGTGAATGCACAAGGGACCTGTCAACTGAACCTAGCCAGACGTGGATTGTAAGGCACAGAAGGATTCTAGAAGTGGCATTTCTAAAATAGTAATCTTAAATCCAACTTCAGTCAGTAGGATTTTGTATTACCATTCTGGCCATACTAAATATGACCTTCCTACTCCTTTCAGATCAGCAGCTACCACTCACAGTATATAAGGGTAGCCCTAATGTTAGCCCATGAAATGAGCAGGCCTCACAGCAGTGCAAAAACGAATTTAGGAGTTTTACACTACCAGGACATGTAAACTATACAGGTACACGTCCTTCCTTTTGTCTACACAGCACCCTGTCCTGTGGGTTACCTAGGGCCTACCTTAGGGGTGACTTATATGTAGAAAAGGGGAGTTTCAGGCTTGGCAAGTACTTTTAAATGCCAAGTCGAATTGCCAGTGAAACTGCACACACAGGCCTTGCAATGGCAAGACATGGTTAAGGGACTACTTAGGTGGGTGGCACAATCAGTGCTGCAGGCCCACTAGTAGTATTTAATCTACATGCCCTGGGCACTTATAGTGCACTTTACTAGGGACTTATAAGTACATTAAATAATCCAATTGGATATGATCCAGCAAACACAGTATCCAAAAAGTGGAGGGAGGCAGGCAAAAAGTTAAGGGTGTCAAAACGCACACTGATTTTATGTGGCAATAGGTAAAATTCACAGTCACAAACCTAGGTTGGAGTCTAGAAAACATAAGCAGCCTGGGCTTTTTCTGTGAAAGCCGATCGTACGGACTTCTGCTCGGGCATTCTGACTCCAGGCGGTCGGGACTAGTACTGAATCACGCTCCTGTAGGCTTAGGCATGGCTGGATGGGCTACTCCGTTTTTGACGGTTTCACATCAGCACACCGGCAGAAGGTGAGTAGAGACACACTGAATGCAGAGAAGTTTTGGGTTGTGGCACCCTGTAGTGGCTGGCGGACCGCACCTCACTCTAAGCCCCCTCACACCGCAGCACGGCCGATATTGAATATTGAAGCAGCTGCAAGGGAGTGTTTAAGAGTTCCTGTGGGCACACTAGAAGGCAAACAGTACACTAACATAGAGTGGCACATAAATCAATGAACAGGTGGCACAAGGGCCCACTATAGTGCAAAGAAATCAATAAACAAATGGCATTAAGGCCTGTCCCACTTATCTGTGTGGCTGCTGGAGCATCAATGAAAGAGGAAGCAGGAGAGTCTTCACATTATACTGTATGCTGATTCCCAGTGGTTCATGGTATTTGAACTAGAAGTAACATACTTTACCTGCCAGCACACATCCCAGCTTTATCAATGCAAACTACTCATGACACCACTAACATCCGCTTTTTTTCTGCATCCCTCTTGCTCTGATTCAGAGGTAACACAAGTGAAATCTGCAAATGCCAAAAAGATACATAACTCCAAAATCAACTTTATGAACTGGGGCATTAGCATCACTAAAAATGAAAGAGATTAGTATCTGGATAGTCGCTCACATAAAATGCTCCAAAGCATCCCAGTTCCTTTTCAACGTTCAACATCAAAAGGTGCATAGTACTTACAAACGCTTCTTACATCACTTACCGGGCTATGCAGTTTACCTTGAGGAAAGATACAGGCGTCTCTTGTCAATTGCAGAACACATCTTCCTTTGATACTCGCTCCATTTGAAGCTGGCTATATTCTGCCCTGAACTCTAACATCCTTCAAAGTTGCCAACAAATACTGTATCCCTTGATTGAAGATATTTACATCTTCAATACTGAAAACAACTTTACTACCCTGTAGTGTAGCTAGCCTCCAAAGAAAACTAAATGATCCAGACCGATTATTTTGGACCAGATGAGATGTAATTTGCATCCAAGAAACGTGGAGCCAGTTCACTTAAACCATTCTCAGGAGTTTTCAAAGCCTGCCATCTTAAGTATTATGTCAGGCAGACCATCGGGTGGCCTGCTGTCTGCATGACCACGCGTTTGAACGCCAAAATATCTCAGATAAAATCTGCTAGTAATTTTATACATGCAATTACTCTTATCCAAGTACTAGACAGCCATTCAAGAGAATTCTTCTCAATGTTTCCAATAAATCGCACAGTCATGGTCAAGGAATTTATCGAAGACCTGAAAGATCTAATTTTCTCTCGTCCAGAGCATGACTTGACCAGAACAGGAGACTTGGAATTAATCCTATTAGGAAATATCCAACACATCAGGAACCAGCAAGGCAATTGCTACTGAGACTAGGCCCATGGCAGAAGCTCCTAGACTATTCCTATTGCACTATCCAACTAAGTCCCCTGACCCAGTGCAGTAAATTCAGCACTATTGCAGAAATCACCCACCACTTACACAGCAGATAGGCTGTCCTAAACTACACCTGCATTTTTCATTCACTCCAATCACTGTACACAATCCTGAAAAGAGTTGATAGTGATCACTTTCCTGCAGCCATAACATTTACTCTTGAATCGCCTTGTGTTGAGCAAGTCTCATTAATAGTGACTTCTGACAGTCTGTTCTATCCCAGGAAAATATCATGCAATTCTTCCACTCTAGATAACTGAAAGAATGGCAAAATGAACACGAAATTCATAAACTATGCATCTTCCTACTCACCGCAACACATTCTAATGCTCTAACATAGCCAAAAATAGTTAAATCCCTACAAGAAAGCCTTTATAAAGTGTCAAAACATCAAGTATCTCTACCAATGCACCACTTCTGAGAAACTGATTGTACATGCCAGAACTGAGAGCTCACAGTTCAGAGCTAAAAGAAACAACAACAAAAACTGAAAAGCTCCATCAGTGAAAAGAGCAAAGACTCTCTTACCACTTCCACTTTAAAAATGTTGATCATATATTCCAGAAAGTCCCTAGAGGAAAAGAAAGAGAAGTTCTTTGAACATCAATGGCAATTATTTTTTCAGCTATCCAAAACCAAGGAACAAAAGAAATTCTGGAACTTCATAAACAACATGGAATCCCGTCATAACTACTGGATTGAAAATGTATTTTGATAGTGATACATCTGAAATCACTTTAGCACCATCTGCTAAACAGAAAGGATGAGGCCCGAGCTCCATAATAGAGGAGCCAGGTTAGCAGCAGTTTAACAGCCCAAGTACAATATTTTCCATGAAACAATCTTGCACTGGAGAAGCCCCGGGACCCAGTGGGATACTGTGTGCATTATTTAAGTCTGACCTAAATTATTGGGCAGATTGGTTGACTGTGCTTTATATAAAATTGTACTTTCATGCTTCGGTTCCAGATTCATGGTGCAGCTCAATACCGTGTCCCCTTTTCAAGAAAGGCCACCACTTGGATCTATCAAGCTGCCAGCTAATAGCTCTCTTCGACTTTGAAGGAAAACCATAAGGCAGGCTCCTTCTCAAGGAAGTTAAAGCCTGCATTGAAGCAAAACAAATTCATTTTTTTTTTTTTCTTTCAAAACTGGCTTCAGACAGGGATATAGTATCACCAGCAATTGTATAGCTCTATCATGTATGACACAGCAAGCTATTTCACACAAAGGCAGACCCCCTTTTGCATGCTTCATAGATTACTCTGTTGCTTTGGAAAAAGTGGAGAGAAATATGTGGAAAAATCTATCGGATTGGGGTCTTTCCTGCCCTTTACTGGAAGCAATCATGTCATTATACTCGGGCACAGGTCAAGGTAGGGAAAAACTTTAGCCTTCCGGGAAAGAAATCTTCAAAAACAGATGTTGGGTTTTGGCCCCTGTAGATCCATGAGATGAACTAGGAAATGCAAGATGTTTCCCCCTAAAATAAGGAGCAACCAAATACAAAGTCTACAGTACGAAGATTTTCTTCAACCAAACTTACATTGGCTTACTAACAATCTTACACAAGCTGCGCAAATTAAACATTGCCAATAAATTTGAGCTAAATAAACAGAAGTCAAAAACACATAAAGCACAAAGGCTTTACTTTGTTTTGGCCTATGTAGGCTGCATACAAAATTACATTGCCCCTCAGCTGGCCATATTTTAAAAGTAGCAGGAGCCAACCTTCTCCCCACCCTGACCTATGGCCATCATGGATAGCCAGGAGAACTCTGTAGCACCCTGTATCTGATCCAGTATAATGCCTGCTGAAAGCTGTTCTACTTACTTGAGAGCTCAAGTGTACTTGAGTTTGGTCTCCTCTGACTGGATTTGGCCTGCAAAGCTGATTTCATGGTATTGTCATTTATTAGTTAATTCCTAGGCAGGCAGCCTGGAAAACGTCATAAAGCCACTTGTTGAGGAAGAGTCTAATAACAGGAATTCTTGATCATGTTACATGGAGTAATCAAAGCAAGCCCTGCATCTGAGCAGTCAGTATTTGGGAAAGTAAATCGTCAAGAATAACCCTAAAGTCTGCAATTGAGTGGCAGATAAACGCCCCGAGTCGTACTGAAGGTATGCTCTCACTTTAGAAAAGAAAACTGTCTTCTGCACTCATGGACTCTTTTGAGGTGCTGGACGCTCAATAATATCTATTTGAAAACATGCACACGTCAATTTGACAGAAAATAATTAGAATTAGATTCATGCTCTTTTTAATGAAAGAATTCAGACTATCTTGGAGTTCAGAATCTTTCACACATACACAGTGTAGGCTCTAAACATGAAGTCCTTTGCCTATTTTCTGTGCTGCTCTCTGATGGTGCTGTCTGGGTGACAAACAAGTAAAACAGATCATGTTTTAAAACAGATTGACAAGTTGCAATGAGGTCATTACTTACTGCTTAAAAACACACAACATACCTGAATGAGTTTTATATTTGCCTTCACTCTAAAATGTGTATTTTAACTGTTATTGATTTGCTTGATAAGTGTAGTACTTTCTGGTTATGTTTGAATGTTTTTATCTGATATTGTGGTTATTTTAATTAATTACAATAAACTTAATTCAGCACTAAGAACATTATTTTACGCATCTACATCATCCACAATCTACTGCACTATAGGCCACAAACACCTATGTTTAAAAAAAACACTGAAATGCACGTTATAATTTCTTGAACTAACTATAACTTTCCATCTATCACACCCTGCGTATAACCTCATACATTAGATAACTCATGACATCTTAAATTACCTCACTGATGACATCACTGACCTAATCCTAGATATTAAAAAGTAGGGTAACTATAGAAGATAATCTGTCCACCATATTAGTGCCACCCCAAGATGTTAGTTTCCCATTAGCACCCAAATAGGTTGTACGCTGTGGGAAGTTGTGACAGGAGGCACCCAAATACAACTCCAAAATACAATTTATTTGCCTAAATTTATCATAAAGATTCTTATTCCATCACTTCATTACATGTATTCTCGTCCAGTTCTCATAATAAGCAATATATTTCCTTCATACAAATGTATTTTTTGGTAGAAATCATTATCTGTATAGTGAAAACGTTTTATTATAAAATTACTTACATTTTTAGATCATGGCTATAAAATGTTAGGGTCTTGCGTTTAGTAAATCTTAACCATTTTCTTATCTTATATTTATGAACCATATAGCATATTTTATCTATTTTTCTACTTTATATTTATAATGATATTAACATTTATTTTTCTTGTTATCTATACAAGACAATACAATTGATTAATAATATAACACAGTACAAAGAATAAACTGCCAAGTTTTCAAGCAAAAGAAAAGCAATATTAGAATACAGTAGATTCTAACGCGCAAAACAATCACACAGCAAATCTTGGATTGTAACAGCTTCCAGTGAAACGACGGCGCAACACTTTTCAGTGGCAAAACTGCCAACATGTGTTTTGTAACTCCTGCTGCTTTTTCAAGGCTGTAATGACATAAGCGATGAAATAATTTTTTTTAAATCACTTTTGTTTTCCAGTTGTACACAACAAACACAAATATTAAATGGCAGTAGCGCAATACTGGTCATCTGGCATCGTTGTTCAGATGATGCATGTAACCAGTCCATTATTCTAACAAGTCGGAATTCAATCATTCTCCTAAAAATAAATTGCTTTCTCAATTTATTTGTACATCAAAAGGCGAGAGAGATGAGCTGCTGGCCTTTGTTGTTTATCTTTACTAAGCTAAATAACATAACTATGGATGCAAACATTTAGCAAATTTAAAGATATGACTTAATTGATTATCCCTATTGATGTGGGGTGTATTGTATTCATAATGTTGGGACTGTACAGAAGTTTGCATGTTTATTTCCAGAACTTCGCTGAAGATTTTGAGGCATTTCCGACCAATGCATGTCTGTCTGACTTGAAGTGTTATATGTCATACTGGAGAATGTAAGCATGGTTCTGTGGTTGTATGCTATTATGCCCATCTCAGGAATGTTTGTAATATATTTTGCCAAACTGCAGAAGTTGGTACCTAGAGATTGGCAGAAGTCTTTCAGTGACAAATGCATACCTGTCAATCTCTTGACTTAAAAGATATGCTATGTTTCCAGCATGTGGTCTAAGGATATCTCTATTACCACATGATTGGTGTTAGAAAATTGGCTACACTGGGAAGATTAAGATATTGATCCACCAGGGGATCCAAACTCGAAACATATACCTGTCAGGGCTTCTTCCCCAGATTATATTTCTACATGTCATGGGGTTATCCATTGGGCTGCTGCCTGTCACAGGGGTTATGCATGATGCTTGAGGAGGAATATTTCCTTGAGGAGATGCTCTCCAACTTGGAATGTCTGTTCAGTTCATCCCTATGCTGAAGGGAATGCTTAAGTCTGCCTTTGAGACTTCTAGCACACCTGTCATGGCTAGGGCAGTTACATCCATAACAGAGAGAAAGTTTAAACGTTGTCCATGTGACCTTTCCCACATCAAGGTTCATCTTCCCCCTGACTCATTAGTGGTGCGTACTACCCATGAACGAGCCTCTGCCCAGGCCACAGACTACACCCCACTGCATGTCAGTGTAGGTGATTTGATGCAGCAAGCAACAGGGTAGTGGTGGGGCGACCACCCATTAGCGCATTGCCAATTTTGTAGGTCTTCTATCACGATATGATGGAGCTTAGTGGGAGGAGATGGAAGAGTTCATTCAACAACTACTTGACTAGTTTTAGAATATGGATGAAAATATAGTGGCAGCGGAACGACTTTTTATAATGTCACCATATGTTACACTCTTGACTCTCTGGACACCACTTCTAAGGCAGTGAACACCTCCATCATGTTACGTTTGGCTTTTTTGTGTCATGTTTTAAGCCAGAGGTCCAGCAGTATCTCATCAACTTGTCTTTTGATGGAGAGCATCTCTTGGGTTGGTGAGATGCTAGACAAAATCGCTAGAAATTCAGGACATTGATATTTTGAAGACAGTGGGCTCCCTGCAGACCTGAGCCGCCACAGAGGTTCCTTTTATAACCTCTGACGATGTCTGCAAGGGGCATCATGTAGTCAATGAAGAGGGTTGGGCTGAGCTACGATCCTTGAGGGACTGAGTTTCTTGGGTTCTGAGATACAGGGAGGAAGCCTAACTTGCTCGGTCTGTGAAGAAGGAGGATAGCCACTTGAGGGATGGTCCGCAGGTGCCCAAGTGCTGAAGCTTTCTGATGAGTGAGTTGTGGGAAACTGTATTGAAAGCTGTGGAGAGGTCGAGGAGGATGAGTTTGACTAATCTAGAGTGCAACCAGGCAGCAGTGCACAGCTCCCACACCCAGGCTGCTATTCACTGCTCCACAGATTGGAATTTACAGCAAATAGCACCTTGTATGATCTTCAGACCCTTCAAGTCCCACCCTTCCTAGGGTCTACCCTAAATGCCTTCACTGGCACAGCTTACCCAAATCAACAACCGGTATCGGCAGTTCAGAAGTTACTGTCTCTTTTTCAGCCAAACTGTCAATTTGCAATAACAGTAATGTACCTTCTTTAGATGATGGCCTCCTGCATAGTCATAGTTCCCTATGGTAAACTCCACGTGTCCCTTACAGGAGTGCCTTGCAGCACATAAGTCACATGCGGAGGGTCACTGGGAAGATCTAGTGCTTCTAAGGGCCAGTTTCCATTAGTGGAACAGCAACAATCTGTTGCAAGGCAGGCCCTTCATTGACCCCGTTTCGCAAGTGACCATTACCACAGAGACCTTCTAGTCTGGATTGGGGAGCTCACCTCCACAACATGACAAAACGGGGTGTGTGATCATCTCAACAACAACGTATCTACATCAGTTATCTGGAATTCATAGCAGTTTGTCTTGCTCGCAAACCCTTTTATCAGAACATCCAAGGCAAAGTAGTCCTTTTAAGAATAGACAATATGATCTCTTGTGCAAACTACAGAAACAGGTCGTCACACATTCTCCACAGCTCTCAACACCAGTGCATTGAATTTGGAACTGAGCAAAACACCGCCAAATACACATCCGAGTGGAGTAGCTTCTGGATTAGGGACAGCAACTTTGCAGACCTACTCAGCAGGATGCTTCAAGAAGCCCACAAATGGAATCTCTACACACAAGTCGTACTCCCTTATTCGTTGCTGTGGTTTTCTACAGCTAAACTTGGTTGCCACTCATGATTAAGCAAAATGGTAAAACATTGCAACCAGATCCCTTCATCCACAATCCATGGATATCAACTATGGATAAATGGTCATGGATATTTGCCTGCTCTTTTTCTTCTCTCCTTCCTTACTTTGTAAGGAAGCTACGACAAACATCTCTCTCGTTTCAGGAGCTCCCACTTGGTCCGGACAACTATGGTTTTATACACTTCAAGATCTCTCACTCCCTAAGAAAGCTCTCCATCAGTCTGGACACTCCCACCCAGTACCAAGATAGAATCAGACACCCAGGCCCCACAAGAAGAAAAATCTAACAATTTGGCAGCAAAGTTCTGAGATCACTTAGCTCAGTTTACCCCAGTAATGTATGGATTTTCTCTGGGATGTCCATAAACCTATTACGTAGTGCCTGCTATGCCAGAAAGTGGAAAAGGTTGGTCTGGTATTCAAATAAAAAAACACTTGGACTCCTTCAGACATAGTCTTCTACCTGCTTCGCCTCCAAAAGTCAGGGTTAGCAAACACATCTACACACCTTCACCTCCTTGTCATTGCTGCATATTTACAAAACGTGGGAGCATTCTACATTATTCAGAATTCCTTTCATTAGAGCTTTTATGGAGGGCCTGCTCCTCTCAAGAATCTTAATGTGCTTCTCATTAGGCTAATGTGCCCTCCTTTTAAACTTTTATTCTCTTATCTATGCAATTCCTCTCTTGGAAAGTAACTTTCCTTACAACTATTATATCTTTAAGGGTCATCAGTGAATGTCAAGTTCTTTCTTTACAAAAGCCCTTCAATCAAGTTCACAAGAATCAGGTTGTTCTTGGAACTAACCCTAAATTCCCCCCCCCCCCACCCTCCCACTTTGAGTAAACAATCAAGCTGGTTTATTCCCCTCAACCTGAGCAGAAAGGGCTCTTCATGATGATGTTGAATAGGATCCCATGTTCTACATCCACAGAACGAAACCTTTTTCGCAAATGTCCATTTTAGGAAAGTACCCTCTTTTGGCATAGTTCCCCCCATTTTTTGCCTGCTGTCATTGTGTTTTAACTGTGTTCACTGGGATCCTGCTAACCAAAACCCCAGTAACTGCTCCCTCTTTCTAAATTTGGTTGCTTAGGACTTTGAACACCCCACAATTGGCATAATGGTACTCCCATATAAGTCCCTAGTAAATAGTACTTAGGTACCCAGGCATTGGGGCACCTGGGGTTCCCCATGGGCTATAGCATTTATTGTGACACCCATGGGAGCCCATGCAAAATGTGGCTGCAGGCCTGCTACTGCAGCCTGCGTGAAAAAGTACATGCTCCCTTTCACTACAGGTCACTGCACCAGGTCACTGTAAGTCACCCCTATAGTAGGCCCTCCTAGCCCAGAGGGCAGGATGCAGGTACCTGGGTGTGAGGGCACCCCTGCATGAGCAGATGTGCCCCTACAAACTCCAGCTCCATTACACTGGACTTCATAAGTGCCAGGAAGCCATTATACCCACATACTGGACACAGTCCACTACCTGTGTCCAGCTACATAACAGTAACTCCGAACCTGGGCAAGTTTTGTATCAAACATGTTGGAATCATACCCCAATACTGTTGCCAGTAACGGTTCTATGATTCCATGCACTCTGTGGGCTCCTTTGAGGACCTCCAGCATTGCTCCTACTAGTCGCCTGGGGTTTTCCAGGCAGCCCGCGCTGCTGCCACCCCTCAGACAGGTTTCTGCCTTCCTGCTTCTTGACCAGCTCAGGCAGTGGAAGGCAGACCATAGGATTTCCTGTGGAAGAGGGAGGTAACACCTTCTTCCTTGGAAATAAATGTTATATGGCTTGGGAGGGATAGCCTCCCAGAGCCTCTAGAAATGCCTTTAAGGGCACATTTGGTGCCCTCCTTGCATAAACCGGTTTGCATCAGTCCAGGGACCCCCCCGGTCTCTGCTCTGGCATGAAACTGGACAATGGTAAGGGAAATGACCACTCCCCTGTCCACCACCCCAGGGGTGTAGTGCCCAGAGCTCCTCTTGATTCTGCCAACTCCTCTGCATTGTTTACTTCATCTTCTGGCCACTGGGACTGCAACTTGACCCTCCAGGAACAGACAACCTACAAAGACTCTGCTCTGCAACATTGTTTCTCTGGCTCCTTCCAGCAACTTCAGCATTTCCCCACCTGTGCATCCTCTGAGGGCTGCAAGTCTTCAGTCTACACAAGAAGTAACAAGGAATCTCCCTTGGTGGGGTGTCACTCCCCTGCATCTGCAGGCACCAACTGCATTGACGACCGGTTGCATTTATCTGCTTTCCTCTGGAACTGCGTGGATCCTGCATCACAGGTGGTGGTCTGGACTGGTCTCCTTGGTCCTCTCTACCAGCTGTCCAACTTGGGAGATGGTAAGCCCTTGCCTCTCCATGCAGGACGGTACCCCTATGCACTACGACTCTTGCAGCTACCAAGGCTTGTTTGTTCCTCCTTCAAGGGTTTTTCAGACTCTGTGTAGCCTCGGCCCCCAGCACTCCTTCCTCCAAAGTGCAGTCTCCTGCCTGCTGCTCCAGCGACGTGGGACTCCTCTTCAGGTGTGCTGAGTGGGTCTCAGTGCGACTTCTGTGGCTGCTGCCTGTGGGGGCTGCCTCCTCTTCTTGTGACTCTCCCAGCTGCTGAGGGTCACCCCTGACTCCCATCCTTGGGTCGAGTCCCCTGGACCTTGCTGGCCCTCTTTAGCCTTGCAAAACCTTCTTCTCTGGCACTTGCATTTGCCAAGGCTTGTTGGTGGTATTCCAGCACCACTGACTGACTGCATCACGATCATCGACATGGGACATCACTTGATTCCCTCCTGGAACTCATCTTCTGCTCCTGTGCTGCACTTCTGACCTTCTTCGGTTACAGTTGACCTGGTCCTGCATCCACAGAAGAGGGTGAGTAGTGGCTTCTGCCACAAACAGGCACTCCACCATGAAGTGGACTTAGTCCCCTTCCTGCGAAGGTCCTCTTCTGTCAGGATCCACCTTAGGGTTCTTCCAGTCTTGTCTGGGTCTTGCACAATCTTTTCCAAAGTCTTATCGGTTTTGTGGAAAACCAAGTACTTACCTTTGCTCTCCTGGCTGTTGGGGGTCACTCTGTGTAGGAGGCTGGACTGGCTTGTAGTGAGTACCAAGGGGTACTTGCACCTTGCACCAGGCCCAGTTATCCCTTATTAGTGTATAGGGTGTCTAGCAGCTTAGGCTGATAGATAATGGTAGCTTAGCAGAGCAGCTTAGGCTGAACTAGGAGACGTGTGAAGCTACTACAGTACCACTTAGTGTCATATGCACAATATCATAAGAAAACACAATACACAGTTATACTAAAAATAAAGGTACTTTATTTTTATGACAATATGCCAAAGTATCTTAGAGTGTACCCTCAGTGAGAGGATAGGAAATATACACAAGATATATATACACAATAGCAAAAATATGCAGTATAGTCTTAGAAAACAGTGCAAACAATGTATAGTTACAATAGGATGCAATGGGGAAACATAGGGATAGGGGCAACACAAACCATATACTCCAAAAGTGGAATGCGAACCACGAATGGACCCCAAACCTATGTGATCTTGTAGAGGGTCGCTGGGACTATTAGAAAATAGTGAGAGTTAGAAAAATAACCCTCCCCCAGACCCTGAAAAGTGAGTGCAAAGTGCACTAAAGTTCCCCTAAGGACAAAGAAGTCGTGTTAGAGGAATAATGCAGGAAAGACACAAACCAGCAATGCAACAACTGTGGATTTCCAATCTAGGGTACCTGTGGAACAAGGGGACCAAGTCCAAAAGTCACAAGCAAGTCGGAGATGGGCAGATGCCCAGGAAATGCCAGCTGCGGGTGCAAAGAAGCTTCGACTGGACAGAAGAAGCTGAGGTTTCTGCAGGAACAAAAAGGGCTAGAGACTTTTCCTTTGGTGGACGGATCCCTCTCGCCGTGGAGAGTCGTGCAGAAGTGTTTTCCCGCCGAAAGGACGTTAACAAGCCTTGCTAGCTGCAAATCGTGCGGTTAGCGTTTTTGGACGCTGCTGGGGCCCAGGAGGGACCAGGAGGTCGCAAATTGGACCTGAAGAGAGAGGGGACGTCGAGCAAGACAAAGAGCCCTCACTGAAGCAGGTAGCACCCGGAGAAGTGCCAGAAACAGGCACTACGAGGATGCGTGAAACGGTGCTCGCCGAAGTTGCACAAAGGAGTCCCACGTCGCCGGAGACCAACTTAGAAAGTCGTGCAATGCAGGTTAGAGTGCCGTGGACCCAGGCTTGGCTGTGCACAAAGGATTTCCGCCGGAAGTGCACAGGGGCCGGAGTAGCTGCAAAGTCGCGGTTCCCAGCAATGCAGCCCAGCGAGGTGAGGCAAGGACTTACCTCCACCAAACTTGGGCTGAAGAGTCACTGGACTGTGGGGGTCACTTGGACAGAGTCGCTGGATTCGAGGGACCTCGCTCGTCGTGCTGAGAGGAGACCCAAGGGACCGGTAATGCAGCTTTTTGGTGCCTGCGGTTGCAGGGGGAAGATTCCGTCGACCCACAGGAGATTTCTTCTGAGCTTCTGGTGCAGAGAGGAGGCAGGCTACCCCCACAGCATGCACAAGCAGGAAAACAGTCGAGAAGGCGGCAGGATCAGCGTTACAGAGTTGCAGTAGTTGTCTTTGCTACTATGTTGCAGGTTTGCAGGCTTCCAGCGCGGTCAGCAGTCGATTCCTTATCAGAAGGTGAAGAGGGAGATGCAGGGGAACTCGGCTGAGCTCATGCATTCGTTATCTGAAGTTTCCCCAGAGACAGAGACCCTAAATAGCCAGAAAAGAGGGTTTTGCTACCTAGGAGAGAGGATAGGCTACTAACACCTGAAGGAGCCTATCAGCAGGAGTCTCTGACGTCACCTGGTGGCACTGGCCACTCAGAGCAGTCCAGTGTGCCAGCAGCACCTCTGTTTCCAAGATGGCAGAGGTCTGGAGCACACTGGAGGAGCTCTGGACACCTCCCAGGGGAGGTGCAGGTCAGGGGAGTGGTCACTCCCCTTTCCTTTGTCCAGTTTCGCGCCAGAGCAGGGGCTAAGGGGTCCCTGAACCGGTGTAGACTGGCTTATGCAGAATTGGGCACATCTGTGCCCAAGAAAGCATTTCCAGAGGCTGGGGGAGGCTACTCCTCCCCTGCCTTCACACCATTTTCCAAAGGGAGAGGGTGTCACACCCTCTCTCAGAGGAAGTTCTTTGTTCTGCCATCCTGGGCCAGGCCTGGCTGGACCCCAGGAGGGCAGATGCCTGTCTGAGGGGTTGGCAGCAGCAGCAGCTGCAGTGAAACCCCAGGAAGGGCAGTTTGGCAGTACCAGGGTCTGTGCTACAGACCACTGGGATCATGGGATTGTGCCAACTATGCCAGGATGGCATAGAGGGGGCAATTCCATGATCATAGACATGTTACATGGCCATATTCGGAGTTACCATTGTGAAGCTACATATAGGTAGTGACCTATATGTAGTGCACGCGTGTAATGGTGTCCCCGCACTCACAAAGTTCAGGGAATTGGCTCTGAACAATGTGGGGGCACCTTGGCTAGTGCCAGGGTGCCCTCACACTAAGTAACTTTGCACCTAACCTTTACCAGGTAAAGGTTAGACATATAGGTGACTTATAAGTTACTTAAGTGCAGTGTAAAATGGCTGTGAAATAACGTGGACGTTATTTCACTCAGGCTGCAGTGGCAGGCCTGTGTAAGAATTGTCAGAGCTCCCTATGGGTGGTAAAAGAAATGCTGCAGCCCATAGGGATCTCCTGGAACCCCAATACCCTGGGTACCTCAGTACCATATACTAGGGAATTATAAGGGTGTTCCAGTAATCCAATGTAAATTGGTAAAAATGGTCACTAGCCTGTCAGTGACAATTTGGAAAGAAATGAGAGAGCATAACCACTGAGGTTCTGGTTAGCAGAGCCTCAGTGAGACAGTTAGTCACTACACAGGTAACACATTCAGGCACGCTTATGAGCACTGGGGCCCTGGGTTACCAGGGTCCCAGTGACACATACAACTAAAACAACATATATACAGTGAAAAATGGGGGGTAACATGCCAGGCAAGATGGTACTTTCCTACACAACCCCCCCCCCCCCCCAAACGAAGGACAATAAGACTAGCCATGACCTGATGAGTCTTCATTGTCTAAGTGGAAATATCTGGAGAGTCCATCTGCATTGGAGTGGCTACTCCCAGGTCTATGTTCCACTGTATAGTCCATTCCCTGTAGGGATATGGACCACCTCAACAATTTAGGATTTTCACCTTTCATTTGTTTTAGCCAAAGTAGAGGTTTGTGGTCTGTCTGAACAATGAAGTGAGTGCCAAACAGGTATGGCCTCAACTTCTTCAGAGCCCAGACCACAGCAAAGGCCTCCCTCTCAATGGCAGACCAACGCTTTTCTCTAGGGGTCAACCTCCTACTAATAAAAGCAACAGGTTGATCCTGGCCCTCAGAATTAAGTTGTGATAGGACTGCACCTACTCCTAATTCAGATGCATCAGTTTGGACATAGAATTTTTTTTGAGTAACAAGGGCTTTTCAGGACAGGTGCAGAGCACATGGCCTGCTTCAGCTCCTCAAAAGCTTTCTGACAGTTTGCTGTCCATAATACCTTTTTAGGCATTTTCTTGGATGTGAGGTCATTAAGAGGGGCTGCAATGGAGCCATAGTTCTTAATGAACCTCCTGTAATACCCAGTGAGGCCTAGGAAGGCTCTCACCTGAGTCTGAGTGGTAGGGGGAACCCAATCAATAATAGTTTGGATTTTCCCCTGAAGTGGTGCAATCTGTTCCCCACCAACAAGGTGTCCCAGATAAACCACCTTACCCTGCCCTATCTGGCACTTTGAAGCCTTGATAGTGAGGCCTGCCTTTTGCAGGGCCTCCAAAACTTTCCATAGGTGGACCAGGTGATCATCCCAGCTGGAGCTAAAGACAGCTATATCGTCCAAATATGCTGTACTGAAAGCTTCCAGCCCTTGCAGGACTGTGTTCACCAACCTCTGAAAAGTGGCAGGTGCATTTTTCAAACCAAACGGCATTACAGTAAACTGGTAATGTCCTCCAATGGTAGAAAATATGGTTTAGCCCTCCCTTAGGGCCCTCCCTATTTGCTATTACTTTTACCAGTGCCTATTGCTTTCTATGCTATTTACTGATTGCTAATGTGTATAGAATAGTGTGTTTACTTACCTCCAGTTGGGGTATTGCCTGTACAGTATTTTAGTATTTGCATTACTACAATAAAGAACCTTTATTTTTGTAAGACTGTGTGGTTCTTTCATATGTGTAAGTGCTGTGTGACTGTAGTGGTATTACATAAGCTTTGCATGTCTCCTAGATAAGTCTTGGCTGCTCATCCATAGCTACCTCTAGAGAGCCTGGCTTCCTAGACACTGCCTACACTTCACTAATGGGGGTTACCTGGACCTGGTATAAGGTGATAACACCATAGGTGCACCCCACACACCAATCCAACTTCCTACATCCATAACTTTGTTGTTGTTGCTAAACCTCATAAAGGTCACCCAATATCAAAAGCCAGCATATCCATGGGAGATTGTTAAATGCATCCAAACCAACTACCATAAAGCTAAAGGAACCATGCCTAACCGTCCAAGGGCTTATTAGTAAGACTAGTGCAACAGTGGCTTTCTGAGGAAACATTCCCATATCAGATTTTTTGTAAGCCAGCTACATGGTCAGTTCCACATACTTTCACAAAGCATTATTGTGTGGAAATTCTAGCCCGTCAACAGGCTAAAGTTGGCCAAACAATTATAAGGACGTTATTTCAGACATCTACATCCTCTACTCACAGACCATCGCTTTAAAGTGTACTGCTTTAAAGTCTTTTGAGAGCATGTGTATCAACAGCTACGCATGCTGCACACTGAAAATGTAACATACCATGTAAGCATCTTATCATGTAGTGCTGTAAATTCACATGTGCCAACCTGCTTTCCTAGGAGCCAGTGTTGATGTCCTTTATGCCTTAATATTTTCTCCTTTTACACAGTATACGCTTTGCCACTGTACTGATGTCACTCACAACTCCACATTTATGTTCACCCGGTGTGAAAATCAATCTCACAATGGACTTGGTGCCCATGTGCATTACCAACTAAGGCAAGAATCCTGTTACTCAAAAGACTTAATCGAACAAAAACATCTTGTAAAGTCTGAACCCAACACTAGATGGCAGGAGTATGCAGAGCATGTGAATCTACAGTACTGCTCACTACGAACAGATGCTTACAGGGTAAGAAACAATTTCCATATACTCACTTTATTGCCTAGCCTCTGCTACACTTTATTATCCAGCCTCTGCTACACCAGACTATTTAAGTTGCTGCTCTATTCAAGTTTTTTGCTATCAATTGACTACCAGTGAAGACCCTACAGAGCAGAAGAAAAGGTTATATGCCTGTACTCCTGGTTCCTCACTTTGTGAATCTTCATTGAAGTCCTAAATAACCCTCCTTTCTGCGGATGCTTTAAAAATGGGACATAATATATAATCATAGCTTGTTCTGTACTGTGAAAAACAAACGGCTCTGGCATTCAGCTGCTGATAGAATGGACTGTGGGAAGAAGAGTCTCTCAGTTTCTTAAAGGACAGGCTCCTTTTTACTCTGTTTTCAAACCTACCAAGGTGCATTTTCACCTTCATCACCTCTCCTGAAAGGGTTTTTCGATACTTGGAAGCTGTAATACATGATCCTGAAGACTTATTTTGAACTTTGGGGAAACTTGAGGCTTCTGTTAGGCTTTTTTCCATGTCACAGAACTGAATATTACCTCATAGATGGATATTCTATGATTCCATTTCCTTTAAGACTATGCTAAACAGTGCGCGGATGTTCGTGCAAGCAGCGGGGGGGATATTCAAGAGTTTGACTTCAGTGAAGAAACCTACGATGCAGAACCAGGCCTACAGGTTTTTTCAGTTAGATTTTGGTTCTCGTACGTCGCCACAGTAACCTGATTGTTCTGTAGTTTACGCACAGTTGCTGTATCTGTGACTTTACTATGAAGATTGCCTATTGCATGCCTTCATTTTAACTACTTTGATATCTTGCTGTGTAGAACCCTTTAGGCGTGGACTTTTCACTCACACTGGAGATTACTTTCTTTTGAGCTGTGTTGCAGTCAACATTGTGTTCTTCTTATGGATCTAATAAGTCATTAGTATGTAGGCCACAATCCAGTATTACATTTATTATTTGACCTTTAGAGTTCAGCTCTTTCCTTTATAACCATGTGTGCTCAGTCAGAACAACTCAAGGTTTCTGGAGTGGTTCATAATTTTTCTTGGTATCTTATTGTGCCAGTTTTCTACTGGTTTGA
Source organism: Pleurodeles waltl (assembly GCF_031143425.1). Taxonomy (NCBI): domain Eukaryota; kingdom Metazoa; phylum Chordata; class Amphibia; order Caudata; family Salamandridae; genus Pleurodeles; species Pleurodeles waltl. Next base: position 1,226,679,814 of record NC_090445.1, on the reverse strand, counting down.
GGGTTCCAATTTCTTAAGTTGCTTCTTTAGTTCCTTTTATTTAAGGTGTCTTTTATAGTCAGTCCAACACTTAACTTGGGAACGTTGTGATTCAACTTGTGATGTGATGTGACTCATCTGAGCAAGCATTGTTTGACCATTTTTTTTATTTTATCTGTGAATTTCAGAGGTTCTGGCAGCTATGCACACAAGTTGCTCCATGAGTATGCCCTGGTCCTGACTTTGAGCACAAGGAGTTGATGTTTTCCCAGATAGTGGACATGTTTTGATGATGTTCCTGGAGCCAAATAGAGGAGAAAAGACTCCTTTATTAATTTGAAAGGTGCAAAAAGCTTGAACCTCTTTGAGTCTTCTTTGTTGATGCTCCAAGATGGAGACTACCCTAATGTGAGGCGCATCAACCTACAGATTAGTGGATCCACATCGTCCGGCAGTTTTTACTCTGTACAAGGGGGACCCACTTGTCGTTCTAGTTCGAAGTTCTCTGTAACCAGGGCTAAGAGTGCTCCACAGAATACATAGACGTCACCCAAGTCCTGCCTTGGTGGAGGAAGCTGTTATTTTGACCTGAAGCACCTAGAAGCTAACCTGATGCTAAAAGAGAACAGGAGCTTGCCAGCCCCACAGGAGCCCCAACCAATTGTTCTACTGCTTTCAGTTAAAAAACATAACTCTCTAGCAAGCTATATAATCCCTGCTGTGAACTTGACACATCTACTCTGCATGTATACTTGGAGCGATGGGGAAGGCATACAGAAAGTTGGTTCCTGGCCTGTATGAAACATCCCCAATGTGGATGAATGGCTTGGAAGTGTGGCCATAATGCCCCTCTCCCCCAAAGCTCTTAATCTAGAAAGTGAACGACCAGTTAAATAGGTATACTGAGGCACTGAACCATCGGAGTGGCCATGAAATACTGTGTATGATACCCGTGCATCTACAAACGTAGTGAATACTAATGTACCTGTAACGAGACGATGGCTCTTTCAAGTGAGCCTACAATATTTTCCTCTATTCACGTCCTAAAAATTAGGCTCTTTCTCTTTTCTTTCCTCTTTCATAGCGATACCTATAATTCCATTGTATTCTGGATGCAGTCTGACTAGTAGAAATATGTGATGAGTTAGACGTTTGCGGAGTACTAAATTGCTCTAACATGTAATGTTTATTACTTTATAATTGCTATTGTTTTGTGCTGGTTATTGAGCGTGTAAACCTGAAATCTCAATAAACAAATTAAAAAAAGAAAGCAATGCTGCCCAGCTGTAGGGGCCATCCTTCACTGTGGTGGTGGTAGAACAAGAACTCAGTCCGACCCAAATCTCCCATTCCCTGACTCCGGGGGGCCTAGACGAGTGCATCCTTCAGGAAAAAACAATTAAATAACCTGGTGATTCTCCACATCCCTTCCACCCACCACATAAAATAGATAATTAGTATTTTCTACTAGCCCGAAATCCCTCAAAGAAAAATGTTTTGTTGGTTTCCTGCATCACCACATTTTTTGTTTAGCTAGAAACGCATTATCATAATTTGTATTTCACAGTTCAATCTAAATGTTTTCTGCCGCATGATGCGTATGAAACACAGGAGAAATAATACCAATCGCTAAACCTTTAATCCAAATAGAGCTTGGTTGTAGAAACCATACGTTCTTATTATTGATTCGGTGCCAGTAACACCAGTGCATTTTTCAGTCACATCTTGTGCAACGATAAAGGAAACTGGTTGTTTCAGTCCATTGCTTTTAGGGGCCACAGTATTCTTCCTCCCTACGATAGGGACCAATCAATTGAAAGCACTGTAAAATGTTCTTGTAACATGTAATATGTTGGTGTTGCAATTGAAGTAATATGTTATTAATAGCAGCCATCTACATATGAAGATCTCTGACCTCTATCCTGTTTGTTGTATTTGTTTCCTCATGCAGTGTGCTGTGCTCTACACAAGTTGTGGAGGACAGCGTCGACTTCGTATCCATAACCTCTCCCTGAACTGCTGCACTCAACTGGCTGATCTGTATCGAAATTGTGAGACTGACTCACTCATCAATTATTTCGCCAAATTTGGTATGGAAATGAGTATTCAGCAAGATTACATTTCAATGCTACACTAGATTGATTCTATTAGCAGTGCCCAAGGCCAACTTATAGAGATTTTAACATAAGATCGTTGGGTTTTCTAACTTCTTTAATGCTTTTAAACTCAGTGCAGAACAATTAATTGCCTTTGCCAGAATGGCAAAAAGATGGTCTTGACGTATTTGACCTATTCTCCAGCTGTCTGCAGCACGTATTGTTTTAGATCGCTTACCCTGCATTCTTCCACCTTCTAGTTTTGGATTCAGAGTGTTGCAGTTTGTTTTTCTTTGTTTTTTCTTCTAAGACTTTTTCTCATGAGCATGCACATACTGACAAGATACAGACGTCACCGTTTATTGCGAGGTTTTCCTTTTTGCCTTCTGGTTGAAGCTGCTATGTTGGTGCTCGATACTAAATCAGTAATCACTTCTTTTATGGCATCGTTCATAATATAACTGCAACATTTGCAATAAAATTAGTGATGAGGAAACTGTGCATTGAGGGGGCGTAAGTTATAGTTGTAGGAAAGTGCAATTTTTCTAGCATAGTTACCCCCACTTTTTTCCTGATGTCAGTGTGTTTAGACTCTAGTTCGCTGAGATCATGCTAATCAGGACCTCAGTGACTGTGCTCTCTCCTCTAAATTTCGTTGCCGGTAAACTCTTTTCAACCACAATTGGCATAGTGGTGCACCCATGTAAGTCCCTAGTATATGGTACTTAGGTACGCAGGGCATTGGTACACCAGGGGTCTTGCATGGGCTGCAGCAAATATTGTGCCACCCATGGGAGCCCATGCAAACTGTGTCTGCAGGCCTGCTGTTGCAGCCTGTGTGAAATTGTGAATGCACCCTTTCAACACTGAACCCGGTCACTGCACTTTGACATTATAAGTCACTCCTCTGGTAGGCCCTTCAGCCCAAGGGCAGAGTGCATGTCCCTAAGTGTGACAGTACCCTTGCATGAGCAGTGTGACCCTACAAACCCCAAGCCCATTCCTGGACTCTGAGTGCGGGGAAGCCATCTTAAGGTATGTAGTGGACATTGGTCAACATGAGTGGTCTAACTACATAATGGCTTCTCCAAATCTAGGCATGTTTGGTATCAAACATGTTGGAATCTTGCAACTACACAAATTCCAGTGTTAGTTGCATGGTACCATGTACTCTCCGGGTTCCTTTGAGGATCCTCCATTTCTGCCTGTGCAGCCTTATGGGGGTCTAGCTGCCAGCCCATGCTGCTGCTGACCCCCAGACACTGTTCTGTCCTCCTGCTGGTGAGCCAGACTCAGGCCGGAGAGACAGAACAAAGGATTTCCTGCAAGGTGTGACCACATCCTCCTATGTATTATGTGTCTATGGGCTGGGGTGGCCTCTGAGCGCCACCAGACTGCTTTGAAGGGCACATTTGGCGCCCTCCTTGAATATGTGGTTTGAACCAAATCAGGAACCCCCGATTCCCGATCTGGTGCCAAACTGCACAAAGGACAGGGGAGTAACCACCCCCCGCACCCCCCTCTGTCCAGCTCCTCCCCTAGGGAGGTGCACAGAACTCCCAGAGAGCATCTGACTGGTTAAGCCAGATAGATGATGTCCCTTACCCCCTCTAACCCCTCTGTTAAATGGGTCACTTCAGAGACTGACCCAACCCCCTTTTAGGGTTACTTAAGGGCTCCCCCTTGGGTGTGTCCTCTGATTCGTCGAACAAGACTCTCCCAGGAGCTCTCTGCAAGACAACGTCTGCTCCTGGCCACTGGAACCACTGCTGGTCTGCTTTGGAATCTAACCATGTCTGCTTCTGGTGGGAAGGCTCCTATTGCAACATTGTTTCTCCGGATTCTGCAACATTTGAGGCTGTGTGACCTCCAGGGTCACAAGGACTCTGTTTGCTCCTGAAAGCACAAAGGAATCTCCCTTGGAGTGAAAGAGTCCCTGCCCTGCATCCACAGGCACCGCAAGACAACGTTGACTGGCTGGTGAGTCTGCTGTCCCACGGACATCTGAAGACTACTTCACGAGCAGTAAATCTGTGGCTTCCTCTGGGTCCTGCATGTCTTCTGACCAATTTGGGAGACACTGGGCCCTTGCTCCTGCCACTCGAAGGAAACCCCTGTGCACTGTGACTGTTGGACTTGCCAAGGCTTGTTGATTCTTCCTCAGGGGATCTTCAGGCACCAAGAAGCCCCAGCCTCCTGGACTCTGCAACTCTGAGATCAGGCCCTGTCCTGCCACTCTTGCGACGTGGGGCTTTGTTTTGTTGTGCTGGTGAGGCCTCCTTGTGTATCCCTGTGTCCATCTCCTGTGGGTCTCTCATGGGGGCTCCATCGACTTCTGCTGGCTTTCCTGTATGTTGAGAGTCAGTCCTGACTCCCCCTCCAGGGTAGAGTCTCCTGGACCTTGCTGGTCCCCAAATCTTTGCAAATACTTCTTCAGCTCCTGCTTGCATTTGCCAGTACTTGTTGGTCACCTGACTGGTCACTGGCCCTCCTGCAATCCGGCGACCATTGAGGGACAGCTCGTAGGAGACTCCTGGGATCTTCTGCAGCCCCTGGGCACTGCAGCTGTTTTTTTTCTTCTACCAACTTGGAGGAACATCACCTCTAGGAGAGTGGGCATTGCACCCTGCACCACCTGGGCACTTCCAAGGGTGCTGGACTCTGTCCCCTTCCTTTTCAGCTACTCCACATCTGGAATCCATCCTTGGGTGCTACCAGCCTGGTCCACGGGTCATGACAGCAGCTGGACAATCCGAGGCATCCACTGACCTCAGTGAGAGTCCCTTCTCCCCTCTGCATCTGGGTCCCTGGTGTAGGTACTCCTGTCTTCTTGGTATCCTGGGCTGGGGCACTCTGCAACCTTCCTCTTGTCTGCTGGTTGCCTTGGGGGTCCACTGGGAAGGGTCCTGAATCCCACAAATTCTAACCACATCTCTGTGTTGGCCTGTGGGACGACTGTTTGGGTAACTGCCTCGCACCTGCTTGCAGGGGACAATTACCATACTTACCTCTGGTGTTTTCATCTACCATATACAATACTAGTTTAGTAGTAGTGGTGTAATAATGTATCCTTTATGTTCGATGGCATGTGTAGCTGCAGATACACATGCTTTGCACATCCCGCCATCTAGTGTTCGGCTCGGAGTGTTACAAGTATTTTCGAGTCACGAGATCGAGGGACTCCTCCCCTTTCGGCTCCATTGCGCATGGGCGTTGACTCCATCTTAGATTGTTTTCTTTCCGCCATCGGGTTCGGACGTGTTCCTTTTCGCTCTGCGTTTCGGTTCGGAAAGATAGTTAGAATCTCAGAAAATTCGACGGTATTGTTTGCGTTCGGTATCGGGTTAGTTACAACAGATCGACACTGAATTTTGAAGAGCTCCAGTGACCCTTTGGGGTTTTCGATCCCCCGTCGGGGCCTGGTCGGCCCGACCACGTGTCTCTTCAAGGCTAATGGAACGGACCCCATTCCGCTTCTCCCCAAATGTCACAACAAGTATCCTTATACAGATCATCATCTGGTCTGTAACTTGTGTTTGTCTCCAGAACACAAAGAAGATACTTGTGAAGCCTGTAGAGCGTTTCAGTCGAGGAAGACATTAAGAGACCGAAGAGCGAGAAGACTACAGATGGCGTCGGTGCCGACAGGACAAAAACACTTGGAGGAAGAAGAAACCTTCTCTATCGAGGACTCGGACGATCCCGAAAAGACGCTGAAAACCGTGAGTAAGATGTCGACACACAAAACTCACGGAAAGATCGCTAAAGCCCAGGTGACGCCACCGCCAGCAGGCCATGGCTTAACCCGAAAAATAGGTGACCGATCATCGGCACCGAAAAAGGGCATGCATGTGTCGAAGACATCCAACTCCGGTCGAGATACCGGCACACAGCAGACTCGACCCCGAGACAGCGGGTCCGAGCAAGTTCGGCACCGAGAGGGTGGCACCGAAACGAGTCTGCACCGGGACGCCGAAAATTAAAAAAGTGTCGTCGGAGCCGAAAAAGACTGCCGAAAAAGTTTCCATTCCGAAACATCCGGCCTCGGAACCGAAAACAAGTTCCTACACAGAGGAACAGGGACTGTCCTCACAAATGCAAGGACATAGGTTCGGACAAGAACTAGAGTCAATAGAGCCAGACTACACTCCGAGAAGGCTCCACATCCAAAAGGACACAGGGAAGATATGTACTCTTCCCCCAATTAGGATGAAAAGAAGACTTGCCTTTCAAGAAAAAGACAAGCAGCCACAGGCAAAGGTGGCAAGACAAGTAACACCGCCACCATCTCCACCACGCTCAACGCACACATCACCGGTAGCCACTCCACCACTTATGCAGTCCCCAACTCATACTGCAATGAGTCAGGATGATCCCGACGCATGGGATCTTTATGATGCGCCAGTATCAGATAACAGCCCAGACTGTTATCCAGCGAGACCGTCGCCACATGAGGACAGTACAGCCTACACACAGGTGGTGTCAAGAGCAGCGGCGTTTCATAATGTCACCCTGCATGCAGAGCCTATTGAGGATGACTTTTTATTTAACACACTATCCTCCACACATAGCCAATACCAAAGTCTCCCTATGCTAGCTGGAATGCTAAAACACTCCAAACAGGTGTTTCAGGAGCCTGTAAAGGGCAGGGCCATAACTCCAAGGGTGGAGAAGAAATACAAGCCACCGCCAACAGACCCTGTATACATCACGCAGCAATTAACACCAGACTCTGTGGTAGTAGGGGCAGCTCGCAAGAGAGCGAACTCACACACCTCGGGAGACGCACCACCTCCAGACAAGGAGAGTCGCAAGTTCGACACTGCGGGAAAAGGGTTGCAGCCAACCAATGGCGCATTGCCAATTCACAGGCGTTGCTGGCGAGATATGATAGGGCTCATTGGGACAAAATGCAACATTTCATTGAACACTTACCCAAAGAGTTCCAAAAAAGGGCACAACAGGTGGTGGAGGAAGAACAGAGTATCTCGAACAATCCGATACGCTCGTCAATGGATGCAGCAGATACAGCTGCTAGGACAGTAAATACAGCAGTAACCATAAGGAGACACGCATGGCTGCGTACATCAGGATTCAAGCCGGAAATACAACAAGCCGTGCTGAATATGCCATTTAACGGACAGCAGTTGTTTGGGCCGGAGGTGGACACTGCTATCGAAAAACTTAAAAAAGACACTGATACGGCCAAAGCCATGGGCGCACTCTACTCCCCAGAGATCAGAGGCACATTTCGTAAAACACAGTTTCGAGGGGGGTTTCGAGGACAAAGCACAGAACCCACAACCTCGCAAACAAGGCCCACTTATCAAAGCCAATATCAGGGGGGAAGTTTTCGGGGACAATATAAAGGGGGCCAATTCCAAAAGAGTAGAGGGAAGTTCCAAAGTCCCAAAACTCCTCAAAACAAGCAGTGACTTCGACGTCACAAATTGCCAACACATAACACCTGTGGGGGGGGGGGGGGAGACTAACCAAGTTCTACAAACATTGGGAGGAAAGAACAACAGACACTTGGGTCCTAGCAATTATCCAGCATGGTTATTGCATAGAATTTCTCAAATTCCCTCCAAATGTCCCACCGAAAACACACAATATGTCAAAACAACACATGGATCTTCTAAAACTAGAGGTCCAAGCGTTGTTACAAAAACATGCAGTAGAACTGGTACCAATTCCTCAGAGAGGAACAGGAGTTTACTCGCTGTACTTTCTCATACCCAAAAAGAACAAAACTCTAAGACCTATATTAGATCTCAGAACATTAAATACCTACATCAAATGAGATCACTTTCACATGGTGACATTACAGGACGTAATCCCATTGCTCAAACAACACTACATGACAACACTAGACCTAAAGGATGCATACTTCCATATACCGATATATCCTTCACACAGAAAGTACTTAAGGTTTGTATTCCAAGGGGTACATTACCAATTCAAAGTGTTGCCATTCGGGATAACAACTGCGCCAAGAGTTTTTACAAAATGCCTGGCAGTAGTGGCTGCACATATCAGGAGGCAGCAAATACATGTGTTCCCGTACCTAGACGATTGGTTAATCAAAACCAACACGCAAGAACGGTGTTCACAACACACAAAGTACGTCATAGAAACCCTCCACAAACTAGGTTTCTCACTCAACTACACAAAGTCACACCTTCAGCGGTGTCAAACACAGCAATACTTAGGGGCGACAATCAACACAACAAAAGGGATTGCCACTCCAAGTCCACAAAGGGTACAGGCATTTCACAATGTAATACAAGCCATGTATCTAAACCAAAAGATACAAGTCAAGATGGTGATGAAACTACTAGGCATGATGTCCTCATGCATAGCCATTGTGTTGTGATGAAGGTAGGAGACGATGCAAAGATTTACATAAGTTTATTTCCATGAAATCAAAGACCGCCGCTGTCACGTCCTCCGGCCTCGCAGCTTTCCAACCGTTTCTCTCGAGAGCACGGGAGAACGCGACAGCCGGCAGCACGCAACATAGGTTCGGCACGCGGTAATGCTGCCGCGTGCCAAACAACACCGAACACAACATAATATCTCACTTTTTTTTTTCTTTTATCTACACACCCCAACCTAAAAGATAAACAACATAACATTAAACCACTAAACAATATTGGGGAATGTAACAATAACAACAAGTAGATTTCCTGCTAACAACCATGAGATTCCCTAAGTTTGAGCGGCACCCATCTCACTCGAACAGATCTTCTAAGTGTTTGGGGAACTCCCAACTTAGTGTTTAGCTCTGATCGTTCCTGAACCATGCCCTCATCTACCGCTCTACTACCCCGTTTCATTCCACAGTCACTGTCGTCATTCACCTTCACAGCTTTACTCACATTCCACCACTGACCACCCTCAACCATAATAGCATTACCACATACTTTCCTCACAGTAACTGGACTTCCATAACAAGCTTCCCCTTTCCTCACAAAGGTCTGTAGCTTAATGCGCACAACATCACCTGGTTGAATAGAGCATTCTTTTGTAGAATTTTTCTGGTCATACCTAGCTTTCACCCTATCCTGATATTTATTTACCTCATCCCTAACTATATCCTTGTCCACTGCATCCGGAAATTTACCCGACATGATCCTGGCTAACCAAGCCGGGAAAAGTTTTGACGTACTACGCCTACCTTTCAAAAGTTCAAATGGGGAGATTTTTGTCACTGAATGTGGTGTGGTACGATAAAACCACAACATCGAATTCACAGCCTCTTCCACATCCAATCTACTTGCTTTAGCCCACTTTATGCATTCCACAACCACTCTGTTCATCCTTTCGACTAAACCATTCGTTTGAGGATGGTACAGAGAACTCTTCAAATGTTTCACACCAGACTCTCTTAGAAGGTTTCCATCTCATTGCTCACAAACTGTACACCATTATCCGAGACTAAATATTCTGGAAAACCCTCCCTCCAAAAGATCTCTTTGAGGAACTGTATGGCAGAACTTGCCGAAGGCTTAGCGAAAAACCGCACTTCTGGCCACTTACTAAAGTAATCCATCAGTACAAAGGCATAATGCATGTGACTAGGGAGAAAATTGAAAGACCCAACCATATCAACACCTACTTTAAACCAAGCCTTATCTGTTAAAGGTATGGGTTGTAATGGTGGCTTCACAATCTTCAACCCTTTTTCGGCACAATTGCACACAACACATCCATGAACTGCCCTTTCCACATCTTTATCCATAGAAGGCCACCAATAGAGCGCCCTGATCCGTCTTTTTGTCATGGTGCTACCAAAGTGCCCATCATGTGCATGGTCCACCAATTTTTGTCTAACCTCGCACGGAGGTACACACTTATCGTTCCTTAACACAATGCCATCCTCAATTGATAACTCATCACTCACCTTGGCATACGGTTGGACCTCTGAAATCAAATTCCTTTCCTTAGGCCAGCCGTTGACTATATACTGCTTAACCCTGGATAGCACCTCGTCATTGCTTTCGGCCATCTTCCATACCGTTTCCGTGCACACTGTGGATTCATCAGCTTCCACAGCCGCTATAAAACAATCCTCCACATCATCCTCCACATCAACAGTACTTTCATCACAAACCGGTAAACGAGATAAAAAATCAGCGGTGAAATTATCTTTTCCTGGAATGTATCTGACATGAAAATCATACTGTAACAGTTTTGTGGTGAGGCGTGCTATGCGAGGGGTTGTATAATTGATCTCGTCTCCATTTAAAATGTACACCAATGGTTTATGATCAGTTTGAACAACAAATTTTCTCCCCCATATATAGCTTCTAAATTTCTCACTAGCCCAATAGCATGCTAGCAGCTCTTTCTCAATCACAGAGTAATTGAGTTCTGACTCACGTAATACTCTAGAGGCATAACTAATAACCTTCCCATACCTTGAGACAGCACAGCACCCAAACCATACCTACTAGCATCAACAGTTATGGTGCACAATTGGCTGGGGTCATACGGACTCAACGGCCTTGCATCAACCAACTCCTGCTTGACCCTTTCAAATGTAGATTGACACTCACTGTCCCATATGAACGGTACTTTGTTCTTGAGCAAGTTTGACAAAATCTTCATTTTGCTAGCATAATTGGAAATGAACCTAGAATAGTATTCACACATGCCTACAAATGATCGCAACTCGTCTTTGTCCTTGGGATTAGGCGATTCTACAATCGCTTTTACCAAACCGGACCGCGGTGCAACACCATTCCCGGACACACAATGACCCAAAAATTCTATCTTTTTCTTGTACAATTCACATTTTTCTTTCCTTACACATACGCCATATGACTGAAAAATTTTAAAGACCGACCTGATTTTCTCGTGATGACCTTCCAAATCCCGAGTATGAATCAAGACATCATCTTGGAAAACCAGAATGCCCTGTACTTCCCCCAACATTTTGTGCATGATACGTTGAAACGCTGAGGCAGCAGAGGCCAAACCAAATGGCATCCTGCAAAACTGGAAAGTGCCAAACGGGGAATTGAAAGCTGTGTAATGGCGCGAATCCTCATCCAACACCACTTGGTGATATGCTGATGCAAGATAAATTTTTGAAAACCACATAGAGCCTCTGAGTCTACCCATATCTCCTTATTGAGACTCCTCAGGTCCACACACAAACGTAGGTCCCCATTTCGTTTCCGGGCAACCACCAATGGAGAAATCCACAAACTGGACTCTATAGGCTCAATAACACCATTAATTTGTAGTCTGTGCAATTCAGCTTTAAGATCGTCTCTTAGACTAAATGGTACGGACCTGACCTTATGTCTCACTGGGATAGCCCAATCCTTTACCTTCATTTTGTGCTTGAAACCCACAATCTTTCCCAAACCCTGTGCAAAAATGCTCGGAAACTCCTCTTCAAATGGTGCCTTTGATTCTGAGTTCCCTACAACAAGTACTTGTTCTTTAGCACCAGGTTTCAACACCATGCCAAATAGCCGTTGGTGGTACCATCCTAAAATGTTCAAGCCTTTATATGCCACATAAATTTTACCAAAAATCTTTCGATCCTTGAACTCAAGACTATCTTCTATGTAGCCTTCCAGTTCAATTTTCCTGCCCTCATAAGACACAGGTGATCTGTCGGGAGGCAATAACTTCCTGTCGCCCCAAACATTGTGGAAGAGATCCGATGTAATCATAGTAATACGTGCCCCAGAATCCACCAACAACCGAAGCCACTTATCACCAACCCGAATATCTACAAGAGGATCTACGCATTGATTTTGATCTTTGACTCCACAAACCTTTTCAGTGACCACCACAATCATATCTTGATAGGCTTTAACAAAAGAATCCTCTTCATTTTCCCCCTCTTCCTCTACCCCTGTGGACACCCTAGCTTGCTTATTACAGATGGATTGACAGACTTTAGCAAAGTGACCTACTTTACTACACTTCCTACATACAGCATTCTTTGCTGGACAACTTTTGCCATCCTTAAAGTGAGGCATGTTCCCACATCTAAAACATATGTTAGACGACCTGAAGAATGGATTATCATATTTTCTCGAGTCGCCTTTCTTTACCGCACTCATTTTAGTAACGACATTCACATGCATTTGATCAGAGTCCTTCACTCCAGTACTTATTGAGAGTTCCTTTAGAGATATCTGCGCCAGTTCAACGCTCTTAGCTGTTTTAATGACATCTTCCAAGGTAGGATTGCCCATGGTAAGTAGCTTCTGTTGAATATGCTTATTTGAGCAGTGACCTATGAACTGGTCCCTAATTAACTGGTCTTGGAAATCTCTAAATTCATACTTCGAGGCCAATTGTCTCAGCGCACTGACATATGCGTCAACATCCTCACTTTGAGACTGCTGACGCTTGAAGAATTTGTGCTGCAAAACCACCAAACTTGGGAGTACATCAAACCTTGTGGACAACTTCTTGGTGGTCATATCTTATTCATCAAGCTCCTCATCAGTTTGCGGCAGGTCCGGTAAGTGTTTGAAAATCTCTCTACCTTCATATCCCAAAGAATGTAAAAGAAGACACTTCTTCCTTTCAGGGCGAAAACGCGAGGCTCCAATAGCTCCTAGGTACATCTCGAAACCGTCAAACCAATGTCTCCAAGGGATAGGAGGGGCACCTCGAGTTTCCAAAAAGGGTGGTGGAGGATTAACAGACTGCATATCACAAATCAAGAGGCAGCAACAAAACAGAACTGACCCGGACGTGTTCAGATGAATATTGTATCAATAAAAACAACCCAAAAAAAAACTGTAGCACTTTGAAGCAATATAACCGTATCTTTCCCAGTAGTCCCTGCTACAAAGATACAGTGTAGCATTTAAGACAAAAATGTCCAATGTAATGGTATTTTTCGCTGTTATCCTTAATACTGTGCCCCAGTGTAGCATTGACAACAACAACATTCAAAATGGCGCTCACAATTGCCAACCAAAGTAACTGCAGAGTCCCATTTCAGTTGTCTGCTGCCAAGTAGTCACACGATCCTCCTCCAGCCTGCCTCCAAAATACCTTATACTTCCTGGAGGAAAAAAAAACGGAACACTAATACGTGGGTGCTTAGCGGCGGTCCAATGGCTCACTCGTCGCCAAATCGATGTTGTGATGAAGGTAGGAGACGATGCGAAGATTTACATAAGTTTATTTCCATGAAATCAAAGACCGCCGCTGTCACGTCCTCCGGCCTCGCAGCTTTCCAACCGTTTCTCTCGCGCTCGAGAGCACAGGAGAACGCGACAGCCGGCAGCACGCAACATAGGTTCGGCACGCGGTAATGCTGCCACGTGCCAAACAACACTGAACACAACACATTGTCCCAAACGCAAGGTTGCACATGCGGCCCTTACGACAGTGCCTAGCATCACAATGGTCACAGGCACAGGGTCAACTTCTAGATCTAGTGTTAATAGACCGCCAAACATACACCTCGCTTCAATGGTGGAACAATATAAATTTAAACCAAGGGCGGCCTTTCCAAGACCCAGTGCCTCAATACGTAATAACGACAGATGTCTCCATGATAGGGTGGGGAGCACACCTCAATCAACACAGCATCCAAGGACAATGGGACACTCAGCAGAAACAGTTTCACATAAATCACTTAGAACTACTGGCAGTATTTCTAGCGTTGAAGGCATTTCAACCCATAATAAGCCACAAACACATTCTTGTCAAAACAGACAACATGACAACGATGTATTATCTGAACAAACAGGGAGGAATACACTCGACACAGTTGTGTCTCCTGGCACAGAGAATATGGCATTGGGCGATTCACAACCACATTCGCCTAATAGCACAGTTTATTCCAGGGATTCAGAATCAGTTAGCAGACAATCTCTCTCGGGATCACCAACAGATCCATAAATGGGAGATTCACCCCCAAATACTAAACACTTACTTCCAAAGATGGGGAACACCACAAATAGACCTATTTGCAACAAAAGAAAACGTGAAATGCCAATACTTCGCATCCAGGTACCCACAAGATCAATCTCAGGGCAATGCGTCATGGATGAGCTGGTCAGGGATATTTGCATACGCTTTTCCCCCTCTCCCACTCCTTCCGTATCTAGTAAACAAATTGAGTCAAAAAAACTCAAACTCATACTAATAGCACCAACCTGGGCAAGATAACCTTGGTACACAACACTACTAGACCTCTCAGTAGTGCCTCATATCAAGCTTCCAAACAGACCAGATCTGTTAACTCAACACAAACAACAGATCAGGCATCCAAATCCAGCATCACTGAATCTAGCAATTTGGCTCCTGAAGTCTTAGAATTCAGACATCTAGACCTTACACAGGAATGTATGGAGGTCATAAAACAAGCAAGGAAACCAACCACAAGACATTGCTATGCAAATAAGTGGAAAAGATTTGTTTATTATTGCCATAATAATCAAATTCAGCCATTACACGCATCTGCTAAAGATATCGTAAGCTACTTACTGCATTTACAAAAGTCAAAGCTAGCTTTTTCATCCATTAAAATACATCTTACCGCAATTTCAGCTTATCTGCAAATCACGCACTCAACTTCATTATTTAGGATCCCAGTCATAAAAGCATTTCTGGAGGGCCTAAAGAGAATTATTCCACCAAGAACTCCACCAGTTCCTTTGTGGAACCTTAACATTGTCTTAACACGACTCATGGGTCCACCTTTTGAACCCATGCACTCATGTGAGATACAATATTTAACATGGAAAGTAGCGTTTCTCATTGCCATCACATCTCTAAGAAGAGTAAGTGAAATACAAGCATTTACCATACAAGAACCCTTTATTCAAATACACAAGCATAAAGTAGTTTTACGAACTAACCCAAAGTTCTTACCAAAAGTCATATCACCGTTTCACTTAAATCAAACAGTAGAACTACCAGTGTTCTTTCCAGAACCAGATTCTGTAGCTGAAAGAGCACTACATACATTAGACATCAAAAGAGCTTTAATGTACTACATTGATAGAACAAAACAAATACGGAAAACAAAACAACTGTTCGTTGCTTTTCAAAAACCTCATAGAGGGAATCCAATATCCAAACAAGGCATTGCCAGATGGATAATCAAATGTATTCAAACCTGTTATCTCAAAGCAAAAAGAGAACTGCCTATAACACCAAAGGCACATTCAATCAGGAAGAAAGGTGCTACTGTGGCCTTTCTAGGAAACATTCCAATGTCTGAAATATGTAAGGCAGCCACATGGTCTAAGTCTCATACATTCACCAAACATTACTGCGTGGATGTGTTAACAACACAACAAGCCACAGAAGGACAAGCAGTACTACGAACTTTATTTCAAACAACTTCAACTCCTACAGGCTGAGCCACCGCTTTTGGGGAGATAACTGCTTACTAGTCTATGCAAAGCATGTGTATCTGCAGCTACACATGCCATCGAACGGAAAATGTCACTTACCCAGTGTACATCTGTTCGTGGCATGGGACGCTGCAGATTCACATGCGCCCACCCGCCTCCCCGGGAGCCTGTAGCCATTTCGAAGTTGATCTTGAACATTTGTAAATTTGTAAATATATCATTTTAAACCACATTATGTACATACATATTTACTGCATTGCATGGGCACTATTACTATACTACACAACTCCTACCTCACCCTCTGCAGGGAAAACAATCTAAGATGGAGTCGACGCCCATGCGCAATGGAGCCGAAAGGGGAGGAGTCCCTTGATCTCGTGACTCAAAGTCTTCTTCGAAGAAAAACAACTTGTTACACTCCGAGCCCAACACTAGATGGTGGGATGTGCAAAGCATGTGAATCTGCAGCGTCTCATGCCACGAACGGATGTACACTGGGTAAGTGACATTTTCCTTTTGCAGCATTTGTGTGGTTCTTTCTTGTGAGTGAGTTACTATCTGCCTATTGTGGTATTTCAAGAGCTTTACATTCCTCCTGGATAAGCTTCAGCTGCTCGCCTCACCTACCCCTAGAGAGCTTTTGCTAGCTGGACACCTATTCACTATCACTATGGGTTGCCTGGACTCAGTATGACGTGTCACACCATAGGCGTACACCATAAACTGATCCAGCCTCCTACAATAGTTACCTTAGGGCACAAGTTACAGTTTTGTGAGATAAATATAGCTTTTGAAATTCTATGGTTTTGTGCGTATAACATTTGAACCTATCTATAACGTCCCTGTAATCTTTATTTGTTTTTTTTGTTTTTTAAATTGAATTCTCAATTTTTTTTTTATTGTTTCCTAATGTCCCTGTAACCTTTGTTTTTTTTCAGTGAATATATATAGTTATACACACACTTAAAAAAAACCATAGGTTAATAGGGTGTTATAGTTAGGCTAACAAGATGTTATCATCAGTGCAGTAATATGTGAGGTAATTAGCAGTGCATGGTGAGGGCTATTATCTAACTATTGCATCCCTATAATCTTTGTTTTTTTTGTGATTTTATTTTTTTAACATAAAGTAATTTTAATTACTATATGTTAATCTAAGCAACCCCGCAGCCAACCCCCTGTAATCACCCAACCCCATACCATGCAGTCTTTCTTCCTTAGAAAATTGGTGGTAATATGTTGCATACCACTAATGTATATGGGGCAGTGCCAAAAGGGTTGGGCTTCTAGGCCATTTCACATACTTGTATTTTTTAAAAGGGATAACATGATATCTGGTCTTAGCAGCAGATGACAAGAAAGAACCTACTCATCACAGTCACTACATGCGATATTGTGCTAAAAAAAAGCAATGATACAAGCACCTCCATCAAGGTTTACAGATAGCTTTTCAAGGTGGAAATGCAAAGAAAACATTTGCTTTGCCTTGACCATGTGCAAGAAATTTGGATGCTTTGTTTATATCTGAAATGCTTTCTGTTGAGGTTTAATTTCTGTGAAATGAGCATCATGCCGGAATGAATCCTGCCCTGCATATTTATCCAAGAAAAGGACCTGGACCAAGCCTAGGGGTGCAGGGTATTCCTACCCTGGCATCTTTAATTTGTTGGGTGTATTTCTGTTAGGACTCGGCTGAAGCCAAATGCCTGTCAACTTTTCCTTTGATTGAGTGTCGTCAGCCAGTCAGATCTCAGCACAAGATATCTGGGATCCACAGAGCCTTCTCGTCCCTAGATATATTTCTTTTTCTTCAAATATTTCTAAAACTACTGAACGGATTTACACCATATCACAAAAAGCATACCTTCTGGATCAAAAGATAACTTTCTGTCAATTTTGGCGTAATTCTGTCCAGCAGTTCGGGCTGTAGTTGTGTTCAAAATCCCTATAGTAGAATACATTGGGAAAACGTATTTTGGGACCCCCATTTTTCTCGGCCAGTGCTTGATGGTTCACCCCAAAACTTTCCAGACAGCAGCTGATCCGACTGTCATATTTGTTTTAAAAATTTTGTTAGGATTTTAAGCGTCACCAAAAGTTATTGGTAATACAAAAAGTGCTCTTCCTATGGAAACTAGGCCCTAACTAGAACTATCTACTGGTGACCACTAGTAGGTAATATATTTTAATATATATGTTCGATGGCATGTGTAGCTGTAGATACACATGCTTTGCACAAGTCCGCCATCTACTGTTGGGCTCAGAGTGTTACAAGTTGTTTTTCTTCGAAGAAGGTTTTCGAGATACAGGTTCGTGTGACTCCTCTTCTCTGTAATGCTGCACATGGATATCCAGCCCTTTGTTAGATTGTTTTCTTTCCGCCATCAGATGCAGACGTGTTTCCTCTCACTCCTGTGAATCTAGGTTCGGTACTTTGGAACTTTTCTACCTTCCTATAATACCATCTGTGTTGTTTTGATTGTGTTTTCCATCTATAGTCGATCCAATTCAGACCGTTGGGGTCAAATTTTCTCCCTTAAAAGGGGCCTTGTTCTTTTAGGGCCTACTTCAATGTCAGGCTGATTGAACGAACTACGATTCTGTCCTTGTTGTTGCGCTAAATTCCCAAACACCGACCAACGTTCTGTGTGTAATCTGTTTATCTCCCAATCATTGAGAAGAGACTTGTGACACTTGCAGATCATTTTGATCTAAGGAGACTGTCCAGGACCGTAGAGCTTGTTGTCTTGAAATGGCGTCTAAGTCCACAGAAGACACACCTAATATTTTCAGTGAAAAACAAGCGCAGGAGGAAGTTAGACGAGGAGTAGCATTTTCCAAACAAAACTCTTACTTCAATCAACACTCCAATGATGATAGCCATGACATAACTCTGGCGCAGTATGTGAGTACAACGGCCCCATCACACCAAACAAAGACATTAAAAAAGGCTCCAGCACTGATCGTCGGACCTACACAGCCTTCGAGTTTGGTGCTGAGAGCAAAGACTAAAGTGCACTCAGCATTGACAAAACGGACTGCTGCAGCTGCCTTGGTATGGAGCCGAAAAGTTGAAGGAACATCTTCGGAGCGGAAAAAACTGGCAACATCTTCGGAGACAGCATTTTTGGTTCGAATTAAACACTGTGTTGAAAGCCACAAGCATTAAACATACTACTTCTACCCAAAAATCATTGGACATACAAGCTAATTAAAAGGTGATGGACGCTAATCAGCGAAAACTGCACATTCAGAAGGACACTGGAAGAATAATTGCTTCTCCTCCACTGCCTTTTAAGAGGAAATTATCTTTTCAAAAGACCTTAAAGGATGCACCTCCACCAAAAAAGGTCTGAAAAGACTAGGAGCAGGAAGAGGCTACAAAACAAAAACAGCCTTCATCACCACATTCTCCTGTTCTTCCTTCCACACCAGCATCATCCACATATGGAACACAGTTTTCACCACAGATATCCTCATTCTCACCATGCAAGGATGATCTTAGTGAGGACCAGCAGGATATGGATCCATGGGAGATATATGATCCTGATCCCATTCTTCCAAATGATCCAGACTTGTATCCGGCTAGACCTTTCCCACCAGAAGACACTACTGTATATAACCAAGTTATAATGTGCAGGTGCATTAAGATCTTAGAGAGCAAAATGTTCTCTTTGACACATTAGCATCTACACACAAAGAATATCAGTGTCTCCCAATGCTTCAAGGAATGCTCAGGCATGTACCTGGCATTTTCAAAGAACCAGTGAAGGTCATAAAAATCACTCCTAGAGTAGATAAAAAAATATAAACCAGCACCCTGAGACCCAGTGTTTATCAAAACTCATTTACCAGCTGACTCAATTGTGTTTAGTGCAGCTAGGAAAAAGTCCAACAGACAGTCCACAGAAGACACTCCTCCTCCAAAGAGATCAAGAAGATAGATGCAGCAGGTAAAAGGGTAGCTTCACAAGCTGCAAATAACTGGAGGGTAGCCAACTAACAGGCTTTCCTGTCTAGATTTGATAGGGCCCACTGGGACGAGATGGAACAACTGTTGCAGTACCTTCCACCAGAGCATCAAAAAAGAAGTCAGCAAATAGTCACAGAAGGGCAAGCAGTATCTATTAATGCTATTAGACCTGCTACAGATGCAGCTTATACTTCAGCCGGAGCAATCAACTTATTAGAAGACACGGTTGGTTAAAATGTTCAGGATACAAACCTGAAATACAGCAATCTGTCTTAAATATCCCCTTTGACAAAGAACATCTATTCGGCCCAGAAGTTGATACAACTATAGACAAACTTAAAAAATATTCTGAAACTGCTAAGGCAATGGTTACACTGCACACCACACCCGCTAGAGGAAGTTTTCGTATACCACAGTTTAGAGGGTGTTTCAAAGCATCAGCCACGGAAACTTCAATCCTCACACTTCTACAGAAGAAGATCATTTAGAGGCTCCTACAGAGGATCCAACAGTAGAAGAGGTAAACCATCCACTTCCAGGGGTTTCTCTAGTTTCTCTACCTAAAATAATCAGTGACTTTCTCACCATTCCCACAGAGCACACATCTCCTGTCGGAGGAAGACTGGTAAATTTCTATCCACAATGGCACATCATCACTACAGACCAGTGGGTTCTGTCCATTATCCAACATTGTTATTGTCTAGAACTCATTTCCACTCCACCAAACATTCTCCCTCGTTCACACAGACTTTCTCAGGAACATTTCACTCTATTAAAACAGGAAGTACAATCACTACTACTTAAAGGAGCCATAGAGAGAGTACCTATATCCCAACAGGTATCCAGAGTATATTCACCATACTTTCTGAGACCAAAGAAAGACGGTACTCTAAGACCAATTTTAGATTTCAGACACCTCAATTTATACATCCTTTCAGAACACTTTAATATGGTCACGCTACAAGACGTCATTCCCCTACTACAAAAACAGGATTACATGACCACTTTAGACCTCAAAGATGCATATTTCCACATTCCCATACATCCAGCACATTGCAAATATCTAAGATTTGTCATAGCAGGAAAGTACTACCAATTAAAAGCACTACCATTTGGAGTAACATCAGCACCAAGTGTGTTCTCCAAGTCCTTAGCGGTGGTTGCAGCATTCCTCAGAAGACAACACATGTATGTCTTCCTATATCTAGACGACTGGCTCATAAAAGCCACTACAATCCAAATTTGTCAACAATACACTCAATATACCATGGATATCCTACACAGTCTAGGATTCACAATCAAATACCACAAATCTCACCTGCAACCATCACAGATACAACGGTATCTGGGAGCAATTCTGAACACTCAGTCAGGGTTAACATATCCAAACCCTGTAAGGGTTCAAGCATTTCACAATCTAATATCTCAACTACAGCACAACCACATTTGTATAGTAAAGCTAGTGATGAAACTAATGGGAATGATGGCTTCATGCATAGCCATAGTTCCAAAGGCAAGACTGCACATACGACCACTCCAGCAGTGCCTTTCCCAACAGTGGTCTCAGTTACAGGGTCAAATTCAGGATTTAGTGTTGTTGGACCGCCAGACTCCCCAATCTCTGCAACGGTGGAATTACACCAACCTATCAAATGGACGTCCCTTTCAGAACCCTGTGCCTCAGACCACTATCACAACAGATGTATCACAGATAGGTTGGGGAACTCATCTCAATAACCTTACTATACACAAGGGGAATGGGACTCAATCCAATAGACTTGTCATATATACTACTTGGAATTACTAGCAGTATTCCTAGCACTCAAAGCTTTTCTGACACAAATCACACACAAGATAGTGTTAATACGGACAGACAATATGACGACCATGTATTATCTGCAAAAACAGTGGGGGTGACAAACACTCATCTCAATTGTCCCTTTTAGCATAGACAATTTGGAAGTGGGCAATTCACAATCACGTTCAGTTAGTGGCAGAGTATCTCCCAGGGATACACAGTCAACTAGCGGACCTCTTAAGCAGGACACAGCAAAAAGTCCACGAATGGGAGATTCACCCACAAGTGATTCAACAATACTGGCAAATGTGGAGAACCCCAGACATAGATCTTTTTGCCACAAAAAAACTAAAAATGCTAAATCTTCGCATCGAGGTACCCACGCCCTCAATCCAAGGACAAGGCTCTATGGATGAATTGGTCAGGTATATTTTCTTGCACTTTTCCACCTTTCCTACTCATTCAATTTCTGATTTTTTTTAAAAACTTTAAAAAATGAAACAAACCTCACTCACTATGATACTCATAGCTCCCACATGGGTACGTCAACTTTGGTACACAACACTATTGGACCCATCTGTAGTACAACATCACAAGCTGCCAAACAGACCAGATTTATTGACTCAAAGGAGAGGCCAAATCAGGCACCCAAATCCCAGCACACTCAACCTGGTCTGGTGATTTGGCTCCTGAAGTCATAGAGTTTAGCTATCTACAACTCCCATTGGAATGAATAGATATTTTAAAGGAAGCACGCAAACCAACAACTAGACAATCTTTCTTTCAAATCCATAAAGACAAATGAGCTCTTAGAACAAATCCAAAATTCCTACCAAAGGTAGTTTCACCTTTTCATGTTAATCAGTCAGTGGAGTTGGCAGTCTTCTTTCCACATCCAGATTCAATTGCTGAAAGAGTTCTATACACCCTTGATGTTAAAAGAGCTCTCATGCACTATATAGACAGGACAAGATTTTAGGAATTCGAAACAACTCTTTGTTGCATTTTCAGAACCTCACAAAGGTAATCCTATTTCAAAAAATGGATTAGCCAGATGGATAGTGAAGTGTATTCAAACTTGCTTTCTTAAAGCTAAGAGGCAGTTACCAGTAACTGCTTTACAGTCCATGCAATGCCTGTGTATCTACAGCTACACATGCCATCCAACAGAAAATGTTACTTACCCAGTAGACATCTGTTCGTGGCATGTAGTGCTATAGATTAGCATGCATCCTCACCTGGAGCCTGTAGCCTTTGTAGCTCTTTATGTTGTAAATATGTATATACATTGCATGGGCATCTCATTTCTTTATTATATATCTACATATACATTTATACACTCTTTACTTCACCCGACTGCGGGAAAACAATCTAACAAAGGACTTGCTGCCCATGCACAGTATTACCAAGAGAAGGAGCCACTCAATCCCATGACTCGAAAACCTTTGAAGACAAACAACTTGTAACACTCCGAACCCAACACTAGATGGCGGACTTACGCAAAGCATGTGAATCTACAGCACTACATGCCACAAACAGATGTCTACTGGGTAAGTAACATTTTGTGTGTGTGTGTGT
Organism: Pleurodeles waltl; assembly: GCF_031143425.1. NCBI lineage: Eukaryota > Metazoa > Chordata > Amphibia > Caudata > Salamandridae > Pleurodeles > Pleurodeles waltl. Next base: position 1,226,657,035 of record NC_090445.1, on the reverse strand, counting down.
GTGTGTATATATATATATATATATATATATATGTATATATATACACACATGTATACACACACACATACATATATATATATACCCATTTTCTTGATTACCCTTCCCAACCCATACTCAGCCCTAAACCCTAAAAACACCCTTACAACCCAATACCCACCCCTAAAACATACAAAGACCCATAACACCCCTATCCACTCCAAGCCCTAAAACCCGTTTTTCACCTTATACCACTTCCCACACCTAAAACACCCTTACCACCCAATACCAATACATACATCCTACAAAACACCATAGCTGTTTATACCCCTAACCACTCCTAAACCCAATAAACAACTTTACCACCCAGTACCCCCACCCACCCCTAAATCCTAAAACTTTCCTAACCACCCATTAGCCCTTCCCACCCAAACCCCTAAACAAAACACTTAACACCATATCACCTAAATCCTTAAAAAACATCCTTACCACCCATGCCCTTACCCACCACTAAACTCTAGAAACACCCTTACCATCCAATACTCCTTCCCATTCTAAACCGTAAACTACCATTATCTCCCAATACCCCTTTTTATTAATGCTAAGATTTCACATGTTATAAGTGATGTAGCATGCAAGGGCATAAACAGTGCATGGAAAAGGCTTGAGTTCTATTTAATGTAGTGTAGCTAGAGAGAAGACTGTTCAGAAGTGCACGACTTGGAGTAATTTGAAACAAATTAAAAATTGCAGCTATATTAAGAAATGTACAATTTTTAATGTTTGTGTATTTTAACTTGGGTTTGTATAGAAAGCATTTATAAGGTATTTCTAACTATAAATTATCCTTAATATTTGTTTTTTTCCTTCCATTTTACTAAAAATGTGTTTCAAATCCCAGTGTGTAGTGATATTGATTGGTGTCTCATGGAGTGTAGTACAGTACTGTGAAAGAGAAGGTCGTAGAGACTAGTATCATAGAGTGGACTTAAATAGAGTACAGTGATGTAGTGTATAGTGGAGTAATGTGCTATACAGTGTAGTGGTGTGTTGTGCAGTTGAGCGGAGTGTTATACAGTGAAGTGTCGTTGACTGGATTACTGTGAAATGGAGTTTGGTGGAGTGTCATCGAGCAGAGTGGCATCGTGTTTTGCAGAGTGTTGTAGAGTAATGGCTGTGTGTAGAGTAGGGTGCTGTATAGTTCAGTATTAAGTGTGGTGTCAAGCAGTAGAGTGGCAGAGAGTCTTATGTAGTGTAGTGTTGTACAGTGGAGGATCCTTATTTCTGGGAGCACAGTGCATGGTAGTATAGCGAGTTATAGTTAGTGTTGTCTGGTTAGCGAGATGAAAAGAGTGTGTAACGAGGTCTGTAACTTATAATAATTTAAAGTTGGTGGATAAATTGTAAATGAAAGTTATAACTGTAACTTTAGAATTGTTAACATTTGTGTAGTTAAAAATTGATTTGTCTAGGGAAAATAAGTTTTCCTAACTGCAACTAAGCTTTGTTTGTTTTCATTGAGTTTCAATTTGTTTCACATCATAGTTAATTGTTGCCAGTGGAGGAGAGGGTTGTAAAGACTCTTGTCATAGGATGAAGTATGGCAAATTGGAATAGGATGTAGTAGCATCTTGTACAGTATAGTGCTAAATAGTGTAGTGGCATGGTATCTCTTATAGTAGAGTCAAGTATCATAGACTGGAGCATCGAGTTATTCAGTGGAATGGCATGTCAAAGTGTAGTGTGGTGTCGTAGACTATCGTGGAGTAGAGTTTTCGGGTGGATTAGGGTGAAGTAGAGTGTCGTATACTACCATAGAGGAGTGGGTTGGAGAGTGGAGTGATGTATCGTAGAGAGAGGTTGAGTGTCATACAATGTAGTAAAGTGGCATAGAGCGGGTGGGCATAGTGAAGTAGTGGCAACGGTGCATAGTGTATTACAGAGTTGTAGAGTGTAGTTACACACACTGAAGTAGAGTGTTGGACAGTGAAGTGGAGTACACTGGAGTGGGGTAGTGTAGAGAGGGGTAAAGTGTCAGGAGTGGGGTGTTGTAGACTGGAGTGGTGTAGCATGCAATCGAGTAAACTGTCATAAAATGGAATACTGTGTTGTACAGTAGTGTAGTGGGGTGTTGTACAGTATTGGAAAGTGATGTGGACTACAGTAGAGTGGCATACAGTCTAGTTGATTTTTGTGGAGTGGTACACAGTAGTGTGTTGTAAAGTGTATGGCATATAGTGTACAGTGGCACTGAGTGGCGTAGAGTACTGTCAGAACAGTGTAGTAAAGTGGAGTGCACTGGCATACAAAGAGTTGTGTACAGTACTGTATGGAGGACTAGAGTATCCTAAAGTGGAGTAGTGTTGAACAGTGCCATACAGTATAGTGCAGCTTTTTACAGTGGAGTGAAGGGGTATAGACAGGACTAAAGTGTCGGAGTGGCATAGAGTGTAGTAGATTGTTGTTAAGTAAGTTTATAAGGCGCACAATTGCCAAACAGGCATCTTAGCGCTAGGGTTCCAATAAAGACTGCAAGAAGACATGACTTTATTTGAAAGCTTGAGAAAAAAGCCATTTTTTTAGCAGTTTTCTGAAATGTAGCAAATTAGAATTACATCTTAGTTTCAGTGTCAAGGAGTTTCAAAGATTGGAAGCACAAAAGGAGAAACCTGTGCCTCCCCACCTTGCATATTCTGGGGACAGCCCAAGATTAGCAGAGCTAGGCCTAAATATGCGGCCCGAAGTATACCAAACAAAAATCTCTTGAAAATATTCCGGGCTCATTCGATAGAGAGCTTAGTACTCCATTCTCCATATTCTGGAGTTGCTTAGAGTACAGTAGTGTGTGAAACGGTAGAAGTGCGTAGAGTTGATTGTTACATAGTAGCACAGAGCGAGGTAAAGTTTCGTACAGTGGAGTTGAGTGGGTAATGTGGAGTAAAGTATAATAGAATGTATTTGTGATTGTAGATTTGTGTGGAGTACTGGCGTAGCATAAGTGGTAAACTTTTATCATTGGAATGGGGTCTCGTACAGTAGAGTGGAGTGCTGCGTCATTTAGAAAAGTGTTGTATAGTGGAATAAAGTGTTGTACATTGGAGTGTATGGGCATAGAGTGGCCTAGAATGTCTTGGAGTGCCATGAAGTGTGGTAGACTTCTATAGAGTGGAGTTATATAGTGTGGAGGAGGGTGGTGTACAGTGTAGCAGAATAGAGTAGATTACCGTAAAGTTGGGTAGCATACGGTGAAATACCGTACAGTGGAATACTGTTCAGTGGAGTATAGAAGAGTGGAGTGGCATAGAGTGGAAAAGTGTGGAGTGGTGTACAGTGGAGATGGGTACAGTGGATTAATGCAGAGTTGGGCCGCATATATTGAAGTAGCGTAGCGTAGAGTCCAAGAAACGTATAAATTGGAGTATCATCTCATACAGTAGTGGAGTGCTGCTGTTCAGTGTTGGGAGCTGTTGTAGAGTTTTTGTAGAATAGTGTGGGCGGGCATAGAATTAAGTGCAAATTTGGACAAAGGAGTGTACGGGGATAGAGTGGAATAGAGTCTGTTTAGTGGCATAGTGCATAAAAGAGGACTACAGTGGAGTGTCATATAGAGTAGTAGCATACCTTGGAGTGGGATAGAGTGGAATACCATACAGCAGAGGGACAAAGTTTGAAGTTGCATACAGTGTAACAGCGTGGAATGGAGTGGTGTATGGTGGAATATCATTGAGTAGAGTACAGTGGAGTATCATAGAGTAGAGTAGTGTAGAGTGAAATAGCCTAGAGAAGAATAGCTTGGAGTGGTGTTCAGTAGATTGGTGTAGACTGGAGTGGGGTAGAGTGAAATAGTAGGTAACGGAGTGGCATCCAATTAGAATAGCGTGGAATGTAGTGTTATGGAGTGGTGTGCACAGGAGTAGCATATAGTGGAGTGGAATAGGGTAGAAAGGAGTGGTGTACAGCAGAGAGCCGTAGACTGTAATAGTGTAGTGGAGTAGTGTGCAGTGGTGTACAGTGAACTGATAGACTGGAGTGGAGTACACTGAAGAGGCATAGAGTGGATTTGCTTACAGTGTTATAGCATAGTGTGGACTAGCATTGAGTGAAGTTTAGTACAGTGTTATAGCGTAGATTGGAGTACTTAGAGCAGAGTGTTGTACAATGGTGTTTGTAGTATTGTATAGTTGAGTAGCGTACAGTGGAGTGGTGTATAATGGAATGGTGTAGATTGGAGTGGTGTGGGGTAGTGTGTAAGAGCCTACACTGGAGTGGCTTACATTTGAGTGTGGTCCAATCGAATAGCGTAGAATGAAGTGGGGTAGAGTGCCATATACTGAAGTGTCATGCAGTGGAGTAGAATAGAGTGAGGTGGTGTACAGTAGAATGGCTTAGAGTGGAATAGCTTATAGTGAAAAGCAGCGAGTGAAATGCAATAAAGTGGGGTGACATAGACAGGAGTGGCCTAGAGTGGAGATGTCAAGAGTGTAGAGTGTGGTAGTGTACTGTTCATTGTGTACAGTGTAATAACGTAGAGTGGAGTCTGATACCGTGGAGTAGCGTACAGTGGTGTGGCATATGGATGTATGTGAGATCTAGAAGCAATGTGGATTATGGTGTGAAAAGTAACGCAAAATAGCAATAATAGACACATATATTTATATATTTACTTTTAGAGTTTTAAGTACGTTTACAGCCATTTACCCCAGTAGTTTCTCACAAAATGTGAAATTCTGCAAAAGTACTGCGGTGACAGATATCACTAAGTTTTAGTGCCTTGTAACTTGAAAAAAATAACTACCCTACTTAACTGCAGTACCCAAAAAGCATCATCTCTGCACCATAGTGTATAATGCTGCCAAAATTCATGAAAATACATTTTGCTGTGTTTGCGCTAGATCAAGCACAATAATCTATGGAAAATGCATTGGTGGAAAAACACGTTTTGGGGCTTTGTTTTATCTTTACACCCCCTTAATGATTAACCATAAAAAAATTAGTCATGTAAATTTTTTGAAAATACTAGTGTTTTGTGGTGATTTGTCAAACGGGTTGAAAGTTATTAGGGGGCAAATGCCTGAGGAATTCCTATCTGTGGGAATACTAACTATGACTACAGAGTGGCAATTCAATTTAATTTGATTTCTTTCTTTTGATCTATTGTATTTGTTATGTATTTGTTTATTGGTTTACATAATAATGTGAGCATAAATGTATTTTAGTTGTTTGTTGTAATTCTGGAACATTCCATATACAGTCTAGTTTATCTTTTGGACTTCCTTGCTACTTTTAGCAGGATTGTGCTACATATGAATCCCAAAGTGAATAAAAGGCAGTTGTTGCTATAAAAATTGATTGGTTTTTTCTAATGACCAATAAGCATGTCCTCCTTATTGTAGTTTGTGCAGCTCACTGCTAGGTTACTTCCATTTTGTTGCACAGGCGTACATAAGGAAGGTGGTTTTTGTTTGGCTTGTTGGGCACAGTTTTTTTTTCTGAGCCAGAGAGCATGCAAAAAGCTTATGTAGATTAACATGTATTTTGTTCATTAAGTATTTTATAGGTGTACATCACCATATATGGCAATCTCAGTTGTTCAGGTGGTAAATCTAAACCTTTACTTATGCAGTCTAGGTTATTTTGTGGTCTTCCTTGCTACTTTTAGTAGGAGTGTGCTACAAGATATCAATAAGTTGTTGGCCCTTATAACTTCATAACCACCTAATACCATCATTGCAATAGCAAACAAAATTGTATCTACATAGTCTAATGTACTTTGCTGGGAAATTGCATTAAAATCTTTTCAGTCATTTTGCAGTTATGTGAAATATAAAAGTCTATGTAAAATGCATTGGATTGCGGTGATTTGGGACACCCCCCCCCCCTTTTCTCTTTGCACCTCCTTGACCAAGCACTGCAAAACTTTTAATCCTCTGACAATATAAGGAGTGCAGCAGGTCTGCCAAGTTTCCCAGAGATTCGTCAAACGGGTGCAAAGACATTAAAGTGCAAAAATTCAAGAAATTCCTATCTCTGGTAAACCTAACTATAACTACAGAGTAGAGTAGTCACTCTGAGATATCTATCTAATGGCAGTTGCTAGTAGGTAGTTATAGTTAGGACCATGTTTCCATAGAAAGTGTTTTTTGACTTGCCTATATCCTTAGTGCAGTTTGAATCTTCACAAAATGTTCCCAAAAAAGTGTTCCTTAGAATAGTGATGTACATGGGAAGCTTCGGGGTGATCCGTCAAGCGGAGGCCGAGGGGAAAAAAAGGTTTAAAAAGTTGCATCGCCAATGTTAATTCACATAGGGATTTTGAACATGATTACAGCCCGAACTGCAGAAAGGAATTACGTCAGATTTGGCAAGAAGGTAGCTTTTGGTCCAGAAAGAAGCCTTTTTCTTGTTTATTGTAAATCTGTTCAGTAGTTTGAAATGCACCTCCCTTCCCCAAAAAAGTACATAATTAGACTGGGCCTGGGGGCTCTGATTGGCCTGGGGAGGGGGCCCGTGCGCTCTCCCGCCCTGCACCCTCCCCCAATCCTGCGCGCGCGCACACACACACACACACCGCGGTTGGGTGGTTATATGGGTTGGCCGCAGGCCAGGCCTTGCGGCAAACCTCTGCTGCACATGACTGGGTGTTTATGGTTATAGGGATCGGCCGCAGGGCCAGGCATCATCCGATATCAGGGTTGGGTGGTTATTGGGGTTGGCCACAGGCAAAACCTTATGGCCAGCCCCTGCACACAGCCTAGGGTGGTTATAGGGGTTAGCTGCAGGGCCAGGGTGCCAACCAGGCCCTGCTGCCAAACCCTACTGTGCACGGCCAAAGGTCGTGGGCAGCGCTGGGTTGGGTGGTTATCGGGGTTGGCCACAGGGCCTGGCAGGTGATGGTTGGTTTAACGTATAGTAATAAATTACTTTACATTCAAAAGAAATATAGAAATTCACTGAAAAAAGCAAAGTATACAGGGACGTTATAGTTAGGAAATAGTATTTAAAAAACTGAGAAATTAAAATAAAACAAAGGTTACAGCGATACGTTATAGTTAGGCTCACTTTGTAAACGCACAAAACCTTAGAAATTCAACTGTCATAGTTATTTTGAGTAGATATACCTCCCGCCCTAAAGTAACTATAACTCATGCCTTTGCCATGCACTGCTGATTTCACCACAAACTACAACACTCATGACATCTTTGATAAGATCAGTAATAAGGTTATTGTAACATTTGCAGTAAAACTATTGAGTAGAAAACTGTATGGCGGGGCGTGAGTTATAGTTACTTGAAATAACATGTGAATTTTATGAAGTGAGCTTAACTATAACGTCCCTGTAACCTTTAGTTTTTAACTGCTAGAGTGTGTGTGTTTGTGTGTGTGTATCTATATGTTCGGTGGCATGTGTAGCTGCAGATACACATGCTGTGCACTGTTCCTGCCATCTAGTGTTGGGCTCGGAGTGTTACAAGTTGTTTTTCTTCTAAGAAGTCTTTTCGAGTCATGGGACCGAGTGACTCCTCCCTTTTGGCTCCATTGCGCATGGGCATCGACTACATCTTAGATTTTCTTCTTTCTGCCATCGGGTTCAGACGTGTTCCTCTTTGCTCCGGTTATTCGACTCGGAAAAAGACTAAATTCACTGAAAATCATCGGTATTGTTTTCGATCGCGAAACATCTTGCATCGACACCGGCGAAACACACCTTCGGTCGCCCTTCGGGGCTCCCGCTTCCATCTAGGGGCCTGGACGGCCCAACCACAGAAAGCTTCGAAGCCTCATGGACCGGACCCGTTCCGATTCTGCCCACAGTGCCACGCCAAGTATCCATACATAGACCAACAGCGGTCTGTAATCTGTGTTTGTCACTGGACCACCGAGAGGATACTTGTGAGGCCTGCAGGTCCTTCCGTTCAAAGAAGACCTTGAGGGACCGAAGGGCGAGACTGCAAATGGCGTTGAAGATTTCCAAGCACCTCAACGTCGAAGAAGAGGAGATGGCCATCTCCATTCAAGGATCCGATTCAGACTACTCCGACGTGGACCGACCACCGACGGCAGGCCAGGACGTGAGTACGCCTGCCCCGACGCTAAGCCACTCCAAGCCCAAACAAAATGCCTCGGGACGCCACTGTCGAAAGGCCATGGCTCTACCCATAAGAAAACAAGCGGTGACCAGGCAACACCCTCTGCACCGAAGAAGGCCACAACCGTGCCGAAGTCTTCGGACTCGAGCCGAAACACCGTCTCCGAAAAAGCTCAACATCGACTCATCGAAACCTCGAAAGATTCTTTCGGAACCGAGGCCTACCATCAGCATGGGCGTTTCAGTGCCGAACAAAACTGCTTCGGAGCTAAAAAAAAAAAAGCCTTGTATATTGAGGAACACGGACTTTCAAAACAAATGAAAGAAAGACACAGGTTCGAGGAGGAAATTCAGCAAATGGAGGAGTTTGATGAGACACAATCAAGTATACAGATCCACAAGGATACTGGGAAAATCCAAACCGCACCTCCTCTCAAATTCAAAAGGAAACTGGCTTTCCAAGGACGTTCAGACTGAGCAGCCAAAGGCTAAGGTGCCCAGAGAGCAATCTCCGCCACGCCAGTTTTCCCCAGCACACTCTCCTCCGCACTCTCCTCAGAGAACTGTTTCTCCTCTTGCCACACCCACTGCACAGTCACCCACACACACTGTGCAGTCGCATCAGGATACAGACCCATGTGACCTTTACGATGACCCTGTGTCGGACAATAGCCCGGAGTTCTATCCTTCTAAACCCTCTCCACCCGAAGATAGCACCTCCTACACACAGGTTTTGGCCAGGGCTGCTGCATTCCCCAATGTGAGCATGCATTCCGAACTTTTAGAGGATAACTTTTTCTTTAATACCCTGTCCTCAACGCATGCTTCCTACCAAAGTCTCCCCATGCTCCTAGGCATGCTTAAACATGCCCGACAGATTTTTCAGGAGCCCGTGAAGGGAAGACCCATAACACCAAGAGTGGAAAAGAAATACAAGCCACCACCGTCAGACCCAGTATTCATCAACCAGCAGCTGCCCTCAGGCTCGGTAGTGGTCAGCGCAGCGAGGAAGAGAGCAAACTCCGTCATCTGAGGATGCACAACCTCCAGATAAGGAGAGTAAGAAGTTTGACGCAGCAGGAAAGAGGGTAGCGTCACAAGCTGCCAATCAGTTGCGCATAGTGAACTCTCAGGCCCGCCTCGCAAGATATGATCGAGCTCATTGGGACGAGATGAGCGACATTATCTGACATCTCACCAAGGAATACCAGAAAAGAGCTCAGCAAGTGGTAGAGGAGGGACAGGTGATATCTAATAATCAAATAAGATCTGCATTAGATTACGCGGATACTGCTGTAAGGACAGTGAACACTGCAGTAACAATTAGACGCCATGCATGGCTTAGATCCTCAGGTTTCAAACCAGAGATTCAACTAGCTGTACTAAACATGCCATTCAACCAGCAACAGCTGTTTGGCACACAAGTGGACACAGCCATTGAAAAGATGAAAAAAATACACTGATACAGCCAAAGCGATGGGAGCGCTTTACTCATCCCAATACAGAGGGACATTCAGAAAACCGCAGTATAGGGGAGGTTTTAGACCACAGTCATCAGGACCATCCACCTCTCAAACAAAACACTCATAATAAGCACAGTATCAGAGAGGGGGGTTTCGCGGGTCCTTCAGAGGACAATTCCCAAAGTCCAGGGGAAAATTCCAAGCCACTAAGAAGGCCACTAACACCAAGCAGTGACTTTGCCATTACCTTCCCCCAACACACATCCCCTGTGGGAGGAATACTGGAAATGTTCCACAGTCAATGGTCAAACATAACATCGGATACATGGGTACTATCAATTATCCAACATGGTTACTGCATAGAATTCACACATTTTCCTCCAGATATTCCCCCAAAAGCACACAAACTGTCGTCGCAACATCTACATTTTTTACAAACAGACGTGCAAGCACTTTTAACAAAACAGGCCATAGAACTAGTTCCTCATCAACAAAAAGGAACGGGGTCTATTCCCTGTACTTCCTTATTCCCAAAAAGGATAAAACACTAAGACCAATATTAGATCTCAGGACTCTCAACCTATACATCAAATCAGAACACTTTCACATGGTGACACTACAAGACGTAGTCCCATTACCAAAACAGGGAGAATACATGTCAACACTGGACTTGAAAGATGCGTATTTTCATATACCCATCCATCCATCGCACAGAAAATACCTCAGGTTTGTTATACAAGGAAAACATTACCTATTCAAGGTATTACCCTTTGGGATAACAACAGCCCCAGAATATTTACAAAATGCCTTGCCGTGGTAGGGGCATACATGAGGAAACAACACATGCATGTATTCCCATATCTCAACGATTGGCTAATAAAGGCCAACACTCAACAACAGTGTCAAAATCACACATGTTACGTAATAGATACCCTACACATACTAGGGTTGTCTATAAATTACCAAAAATCACACTTGCAACCATCCCAAACTCAGCAATACTTGGGAGCTACACTCAACATTCAAAAAGCGATTGCAAGTCCAAGTCCACAAAGAGTACAATCATTCCACACCATGGTACCACAAATACAACCAAATCAGCATTACACAGTCAGATTTGTGATGAGACTCCTAGGCATGATGGCATCATGCATCGCAATTGTTCCAAACGCAAGCTTACACATGCGGCTCTTACAGCAGTGCCTTGCAAAACAATGGTCGCAGGCACAGGGTCACCTCCAAGATCTAGTGTTGATAGACCGCCAAACACACTATTAGCTTCAGTGGTGGAACCCTGTAAATTTAAACAAAGGGCGGCCTTTTCAAGACCCTGTGCCTCACGCCATTCTCACAACAGATGCATCAATGATTGGGTGGGGAGCACACCTCAACAATCACAGTATACAAGGACAGTGGGACAACCAGCAAAAACAGCTACACATAAACCACTTAGAGCTACTAGCAGTTTTTCTAGCACTAAAAGCTTTTCAACCTCTTCTAGCTCACAAACGCATTCTTGTCAAAACAGACAATATGACAACAATGTAGTACTTAAACAGGGGGGGAACACACTAATCACAACTTTGCCTCCTAACACAAAAAATTTGGCATTGGGCAGTTCACAACAATATTCGCCTAATAGCGCAATACATCCCAGGCATACACAATCAACTAGCGGACAATCTCAGTCGAGATCACCAGCAAACTACAAAGATACTTTTGCCAGTGGGGGACACCAGACATAGATCTGTTCGCCACAAACCAAAACGCAAAATGCCAAAACTTTGCGTCTAGGTACCCACACCCTCAGTCCAAGGGCAATGCTCTATGGATCAATTGGTCAGGGATATTTGCTTACGCTTTTCCCCCTCTCCCACTCATTCTGTTTCTAGCCAACAAACTGTGTCAAAACAAACTCAAACTAATACTCATAGCACCAACGTGGGCACGCCAACCGTGGTATACGACACTGTTGGACCTCTCAGGAGTACCTCACAACAAACTTCCAAACAGACCAGACCTATTAACGCAACACAAACAACAGATCAGACACCCCAATCCAGCAATGCTCAATCTAGCAATCTGGCTCCTGAAATCTTAGAGTTTGGATATCTAAATCTTCCAAACGAGTGTATGGAAGTCATTAAACAGGCAAGAAAACCTACCACCTCCATTGTTATGCTAATAAGTGGAAAAGATTTGTTTTCTACTGCCAGGCAAAATACATCACACCGTTGGATGCGTCCATTCAGAACATCGTAGGCTATTTACTACACCTACAAAAAGAAAATCTTGCCTTTTCATCCATCAAAATACACCTCACGGCAATTTCGGCTTACTTGCAAATTAAACACACAAAATCACTATTTAGAATACCAGTCATTAAAGCCTTCATGGAAGGACTAAAGCGGATCATACCTCCACGAACTCCACCAGTACCCTCGTGGAATCTAAATATTGTACTTACACGACTCATGGCTCCACCTTTTGAACCCATGCATTCTAGTCAAATCCAATTCTTAACCTGGAAAGTGGCATTTCTGGTAGCTATCACTTCATTACGAAGATTTAGTGAAATAAAGGCTTTCACTATTGAAGAACCCTTTATACAGGTACACAAACATAAAGTTGGTCTCCGCACAAATCCTAAATTTCTACCAAAAGTCATTTCACCATTTCATTTAAACCAAACAGTGGAACTCAGTCTTCTTCCCACAGCCAGACTCAGTGGCAGAAAGAGCACTGCATACATTAGATATAAAAAGAGCACTAATGTACTATATAGACAGAACAAAAACATTTCGTAAAACTAAACAATTGTTCGCATTCCAGAAACCCCATGCTGGTAACCCTAGATCCAAACAAGGCATAGCCAGATGGATAGTTAAATGCATACAAACGTGTTACCTAAAAGATAATTACTCATTACACCAAAGGCACACTCCACTAGAAAGAAAGGCGCAACAATGGCCTTTCTAGGTAACATACCAATGACAGAGATTTGTAAGTTAGCCACTTGGTCCACACCTCACACTTTTACCAAACACTACTGTGTAGATGTGTTAGCAACACAACAAGCCACAGTAGGACAGGCTGTACTAAGAACATTATTTCAAACAACTTCAACTCCTACAGGCTGACAACCGCTTTCGGGACTGCTTTGTAGTCTATGCACAGCATGTGTATCTGTTGCTTCACATGCCACCGAATGGAAAATGTCACTTACCCAGTGTACATCTGTTCGTGGCATGTTCCGCTGCAGATTCACATGCGCCCTCCCACCTCCCTGGGAGCCTGTAGCCGTTTAAGTTGTAATTAAAATTGTATATATGTAAATAAACATTCCTTTACCTCAAACTATGTACATAGATATATATTCCATTTCATGGACATCTTTACTATTCTCACTCTACCACTCCTACCTTACCCTCTGCGGGAAAACAATCTAAGATGGAGTCGATGCCCATGCGCAATGGAGCCGAAAGGGAGGAGTCACTCGGTCCCGTGACTCGAAAAGACTTCTGGGAAGAAAAACAAATTGTAACACTCCGAGCCCAACACTAGATGGCAGGAACAGTGCACAGCATGTGAATCTGCAGCAGAACATGCCACGAACAGATGTACACTGGGTAAGTGACATTTTCCATATATATATATAATATAGCGAGAGAGAGAGCTAGACAAAAGCCACCAATTTTAGACTTGAGAAAATCAAACAAATAGCTGAAAAAAACAGGGATTTTGAATTATCACGCTGCTAAAGGTTTTTCTTTTAATCAAAAAAGACTTTTTGGCCTTGTGTTTGGGGTACAACTATATCGACATACTGATTTGTCACAGGAAGTACGTATGATTTGTGGTAGAGGGTCACCACTTTCACACTAAAGCAATCTTTTGGCATGAAATTGAAGCCAAGAATATTTCCCATGTATATGGCACACTTAGCTGCCAAGTTATCGGCTTACCCTTGCACCGATGACTGGTTAATCAAAGTCTTACGGTCTGGCATGGAAAATGGTATACAAGTCAATACTGTGTGTTTTTTTTTTTTTTTTTAACCACTACAGGACTAGTTCTAAACATGAAAATTATTAGCTGAAATCATCCAAGGGTTTGATGTGCTTAGGGACAGCAAGAGTTGCACAAAATTACTTTTTTTTCCCAGGTCTGAAGCTGCTTCCACAACTAACCTCTCATATCCAGTCTCAAAACACAGTGACTGTAAGACATTTGAAGATGGTACTATGCCACATACCTTTGTGCAGTCTTTTGATACCTCATTTTCATCTGTGAATGAAGCAGTTTCAGGAGCAACTAAATGCGCAGTGGTGTAAGAATGGAGACTAGGATGAAAGCGAGTGTGACAGCCCTAATGAAAAAATTGTTACAGTAATGTATGATAAAGGACTACGTATTGGAAGGCAGCCACTAATTGTTAGTGACAACAGTCTCTGCTCAGACAGGATGATGGGGTGCTTATTTGAATGACCGTCATGTATTCATCTTTGAACACTTTAGAACAGCGGTTCTTAACTGGTTAACTTCTTTGGATCCCCCACCAAATTATTACTGGAATCCCACTGCGTAATTAGTGGAAGCTGGGGACCCCCGGACTAAGCAGTTTCTAGGATATGAGCTACAAAACAATACATAAAAATACAAAAACAAGTGTACACTAAACAAATGCTCAAGTATTGAAATAGTTTGTTTAATTCACAATCAAATATAGAGAAAGTTTTCACATTTTCAGTTTTGCTTTTTTATTTGAATATACTTTCTTAAATGTAATGTAACTATGGCAGGTCCCCCCTGAGGGCACAAAGGTCCTCAGGTCACAGGTTAAGAAACACTGCCTTAAGATGTTCCCCAGGCATCAGACTGGATCTGGAAAATCTTGAAGCAGTACCCCTGCTCACCAGGAGCTGGCGCCTGCGACTCGGTATTAACATCATGCGCACCAGCCGGGATGTTGTGGGACTTATGTAAGCACCACCGATGCGCTCTGACATCAGTTCTTTTCTTTCCACACCAGTCAACACAGATCTGGAGCTACCCCTGAGTATTTCAGGTTCTTTTTTTCTTACTAAAAATTATTCAAGTACACATGGGAATGTCTCCCAGCAAAACAAGGTTTAATCCGTATTGGGAATGTCACAGACAGATGTTTGTTTCTGATACCCACTTCCACTTGGTCTGCCTGTGTTGCTTGGGGTCGTACCATGGCTCTGCAGCCTGCAGCGTCTACTGCAACTGCTGAAATGCACCCCAAAGTTATATGGCAGTGGAAGGCAAAGTTATTCGTCAGCTGCCACTGAATGACCCCAGATTAGTTGAAGTCACGGGAGGAGGTCCTGCTCACAAAGCCATTCCCGTGACATTGGGGTACAAGTCTTTAGGTAATTTCAAGAAGTGTTCCAAGTGGGACTTGAAGTGCTGCTTCAAGTCCACCAAGAATGTGTGGGGGTGTCATTGAGCCTCCAGAACCCACCCCCTAAGCAGTCTGCAGAGTGTGTTCCTGAGCATGACCTGTGTTTCCTGTGCCCAGGTGTTTTGCTTCAATGCTGGCAGAGCTGAAATACACAACCACACACACACTCTCTCTTTTTCTCTTTCTCTCTCTTTTTCTCTTTTTTTCTTTCTCTTTCTTTCTC
Source organism: Pleurodeles waltl (assembly GCF_031143425.1). NCBI lineage: Eukaryota > Metazoa > Chordata > Amphibia > Caudata > Salamandridae > Pleurodeles > Pleurodeles waltl. The sequence continues at coordinate 1,226,641,859 of NC_090445.1, read as the reverse complement.
TTTTTCTCTCTCTCTCTCATATCTCTGGAATGCACCTCTTAGTCTAGGGAATACGTTTATTAGATCATTCTACAAAGCTCGTAAAGGATGGTCAGTACAACCGAAAGTGCACGTTTAAAATGTGCGCAATAATGAAATTAAAGCATGTACAAAGAATCTTCAATCTATAAACAACAAATATGTATGCACAGATACATATATATATATATGTATATATATATATATATATACCCATACACAATGCAAATAATTAGTAAAAATAGTAAAAATTCATCACTATGGGGCACAGTTGCTCCTTCATCCTTCTCCCAGCAGCTTCCAGTTGCCAAAAATGCTGGCTACTTCAGGTCAGTTTTGAAAGGAACAATATGGAACTTGCCAAAATTCCAAGGTGCTCTCCCAAAACAAAAGCATTCCCTGCCGTACCATAAACATCATCCTAGCACATTCTTATCAGCATAACTTCCCCCATCTTATGCCTTAGCTCTTAATGAGAAAGAACACGCAGACACCTAGAATAAAAACATGAGCAAAAAGCACATTGCATAACATGGGCATGGATAAATACTTGTAGCTTTTAACGTGGCGGTGAAGCTGAGGCTAAGCTAACTACAAAATGGAGTCTGTAGCTGGTGACCGCTAATGTGACGGTGGACAAGCAAAGCTAAGTGCAACATGGAGTCAGTGGTCAATTACAAATATCATTACACTATACCCTTTGACCAATGACTCACATGCCCTAGAGGCCTAAAATTAACTTTTTTCGGTCTAAACATTGCAAGCCAATTAGGTATGCATTGTACACAGCAACATAATGATATAATAAGAGTGATTACCACAACAATTCCACCTTGCATAGTAGCCCAAAATCACTTAACCACTGAAACAGACAGTCCCACAACCTTTGATCTACATCCTGTTTTACTCCTTTAACAAGTGTATGTAATGTGTCAAGGTGGGCCTGGATAGATTTAGAGTGGTCTGAAAGGTTAAAACACATGTCTTCAAATTCTGCACACCTGTGATTATGTTTTAACAATAGATAGTCAATAGCTGCCCTGTTTTGTAATGCGGTTTTTCTAGTACTGCATACATCCAGTAAAAATTCAGATAAAGCATTAGAAGTGTGATTAATATTTTTAACTATTAAACCTGCTAACTTATTGATCAGTCTGGTATTATATTCAGTTAAACCAGGCACACCGACAATATGAAGACTTAAGCTAATATATTCAGATTTTGATGATAATAGAATATCTGAATCACAATCTTCACTTAATTGCAGAGTGTCTGTAGGATTAAGAGTATTTATGGAGTTAGATGGAAACATCATGAGTCCTAAGCGTGTAAAAGTACACGGTCCGCCTGTTATGTTAGCTGGAGTGTAGGTAAAAATGAGGTTCCCACACAAGAACAGCCAACCAACTGGCAACTTGACATGTTTAATGTGACTGGCAGCAATCACCAAATGATGACAAGCCCTGTGATTGGACATTTTTGCAACGTTGATCCGTTCGGTAAAAGCACAAAACTTTGTGTTCCCATGGCGTGTCTTGAGAAGTTGATGTTTTTCCTTCTTAGCGCAATTGAATAAAATTTCCAGCGTCACGAGGATTGCAGGACATGTAGTAACACAGGTTATCGGTAGTAATATTGTATGTAGTTATCTGAGTGAGATTGTCCCACTTCTCATCGGTTGCTTCTTGACAGTCCCTACAATACTTATAGGGACTGAAATGGGTTTCCACATCATGTTCTTGCAGATTTTTATCCGGTTAGTAGCATTGAAAAGTTCAAACACGTTTCTAACAAAATGCTCGTTGATGTCGGTACGGTGATTAAACAGGTTGACAAAACATCCACACTAATTCTCATGGTGCCCATGCAAAAATCAGATCTGTTGAGCATGCTCTGCCCCAAATGAATCTTTATGTTGTCATTCAGATGCAACACGGGAGTTGCGAGACGTGATTGATCAATCAGGTTAAAGTTGGGGGTGTTGGGTCCCTCCCGACCCCACACGCACATGCCCGAAAGGAGCCACACGGTACACTCACGGCAAAGGCAAGCTTTAGTATGATCTGTAAAAGAAACCAGTATGATCATTCTCGCAAATAACATTTGTCAGCTGGTACGTGTTCCCATTTTTCCTTTCCTGGATTCATGATCAGCAGGACATTATTGGGGCCCTTGGCTATAATTTCTGCAGGTTCTGGAGGGCCATTTGGGGATTCCACCCATACTTTAGTACCAGGGTTTTTGTCAGTTGAACCAAAACCTCCCTACCCACGTACAGTAACAAGGGCTGGGGCAGTTCCCTTCCTCACCAATCCTCCATACACTGGAATTATGACAAGTTGGGGAATTCTGTCTCCGATCTGTATGAATAAATCAGCTTCTCCGCTATTCAACAAAATAGTTTTTATTTCTCCTTGATAATCTGCATTAATCACTCCCCCATTAAACCTGAATACCTTTGAGGGCCAACCCAGATCTGGGAGCAATCAATCCAAAATGCTCCAGGGGGATCTGTATTCAAACACATGTCTCACACAGTGCCATGTCTTGTGGTGTCAGTCTGTAAGCTTGTAAAGCATGTAAATTAAGACCTGCAGATTCAGATGTGGCTCTATAAGGAGCTAGAGCTTCTAATTTTTATTCCCAGTACATGATGGTGTTGGTGGCCACATTGGTTGTATCTGCAAAGCTGGAGTCAGCAATTGCATCAGGGGTGTTTCAGAATTTAACAGTCTGTTATTTAGAATCTGGAGGGCTTAATTTAAAAGCTCTCTCCAGTTTTTCAAAGTTCCATCAGATCATTTTAGCAACTGAGCTTTCAGTAAGCCACTCATTCTCTCAATCAGTCATGAGGCTTGTGGATAATAAGGAATATGATATATCCACTCGATATTATGCTGAGAACAGTAGTCTTGCACCAGTTTTCCTTTGTAGTATGACTCATTGTCACTCTGGATCTGGAGTGGCACTCCATATTATAACATTTACAAGTCCAGAGTTCTGATGGTGTTGTGCTGAGCAGCACGTTTACAAGGGACAGCAATCAAGTATCCAAAGTAAGTGTCCACTACGGTGCAGGCGTATTGACACCCGCGACTTATCGGTAGTTGTCCAATGTAATCAATTTGCCATATCTGTCATGGTAACTTTCCTCTTCCCAATTGACCTTTAACAGTTTGCGGGACAGGTCTCTGTTGTGTGTGCTGACAAATAGGAAATTGCAAAATCACACTTTTTATCAAATCTAGGGGAATGTGCATCCCTCTAATCTCTGCCCTCCTGTAAGTGGCTTTTTCTCCCACGTGTCCATATTTTTGGTGTGCCCATTCAGCCATCCCCACCAACCAGAATCCTGTGTTGCCACTTCTGCCTCTGAGACTTTGGCTTTGTCATCTGCAAGGGAATCAAACCAGCTTTCTACTGAGTCAATGGGACAGTGAGCATCTACATGATACCCAGTAACAGAACTTTGCTCTAGCGTTTCCCAAATTTATGGCCACAACTCTGTGCTCCACACCTCCTTTGGGTGGATGAACCAGTTATGTGCATGCCATGTGGAAAGCCAAGTGGCTTACCCATTGGCAGTAGACCAAGAATCAGTGTACATATGAGAAGTTCCAGGCAGCTCTTGCTTTAGAGCCTGGTACACAGCATTCAACTCTGCATATTGGCTACTTTTTCCCTTCTCCTGTAGTGGTCAACAACTTTTTGGCGACAGAATTATACGACACCGCTTTCCAATGTCTTTTGGTGCCCACGTTTTTAGATAAACCATCAGTAAGCCATGCATGCTTCCTATCCTAGGGGACAAGGATTCAAGTGGCACACACAATCTCACTGGTGACTCTTTTACCTGTGGTACCTCCTGCACCCTCTCCTCATCCTGCACAGGGGTTTGTGACACCTGTTCATTTAGGGTTACAGTGCCTGCCGGTCCTACGCGAGCCCTATCTTGTCTGTGCCATTTCCAGCATATTATACTAGCTTCTTGTGCATGTCCTATACATGAGATTTAGGTGAACTCATCACCCACTGCATTATTGGTATCTCCGGTCTCAGAATTTTATTATGACCTACTGTTATTTGCTCAGTATCCACTAGAGCCCAATAACAGGACAAAAGCTGTTTTTCAAAGGGAGTATAGCGCTCCCCAGAGTCACGTAGTTTCCCAGTCCAGAACCCCAGGGGCACCCTCGTACTTCCTTGTTTTTGCCACATACTCCAATTTGCATATTGTCCCTGAACAGTTATATGCAACTCAGTGTCTCCCTCCTGTGCTGGCCACAAGTCTAAAGCCTGATGAATTGCTTCTTTTGCCAAATCAAAAGCACACTGCTTCTCTTCGCCCCATTCAGACTCATGTTTCTTCCTCGTCACTTTATACAGAGGGGCAAAAATCTGACTCAAATGAAGGATATGCGGTTTCCAAAAACCAAACAATCCAATGAATCTCTGTCTCCTGCTTGGTGCGGGGGTGGCAAACTCGAGAATCTTTTACTTCACTCTATGTCCCTGATTCCATTGAATCACTAGAAACTTCACATTCTGAGAGGGTCCTTGTGTCTTGTCTATGTTAATCATCCACCCCTTACTCTGCAAGAGTTCCACCACCCACTCCAACTGAGTCTGCACCTGTTCCTCTGTCTCTCCCTGAATCATCACGTCAACAATGTAATGGGTCAATTGCACGCCTGGAATGACAGATACTTCACCCAGGTGCTCTGCCACCAGCCAGTGACAGATGGTAGGGCAATGTAAATACCCCTGGGGGAGACGTTGCATCCAGAACTGTATGCCGACATGCAATAAACGAGAATTGCTATTGACCTTCTGGCGCCAAGGGTATAGAGAAGATCGCATTGGCGATATCAATGGTGACATACCATGTCCCTTTATGTTTCTGTATTCGTTCAGTCAAAGCGTTGGTGTCTGGGAACGTGGCTGTCAAAGGGGTTGTATGTTTATTCAGCTCGTAGTAATCAATCGTCATTCTGTACCGGCCTCCCGGTCACCTAACCGGCCAGTAGGGAGTGTTTCATTCATTAGTAGTTGGAGCTATCACACCAGCCTCAGTCATGTCTTTTCTGGTTTCACTTATTTCATCATGCCCTCCAGGAATTAGGTACTGTTTCAAACAAATTACCTTGGTTGCCGGGGGCACCTTCACTGAGGGTACCTTCAGATGACCTACTCTCATGGCTGCCACTGAAATGTATCTTTGTTCCAAATTGATAACAACCATCATCCAGATACAAAGGCATTCCTTTCAAAATGCCAATTCCTAGTATGTACTCTAAAAGAGACACACTCAAAACAGTATAGTCTCTTTTTGGTGTTCTCCCTATTTTCATTTGTACTGTAGTTTGACCGCGGGGGTCAGCCCTCCCCTGACCCAACCCTGTGATGGTGTAATGCAGTCCGTTAAACTTCCTAGAGTTTCCATAAATCAGAGAGGCCCCTGCCCTGGTGTCAACTAAGGCTTGAACGTTTTGCACATTTTTATGTTTCCAATGTGTTTTTAAATCAACTGTTATCTCTACGAGCCCAACATTGTACCAGAGCTTGGCCAGTTTCCTAATCTGATTTAAACCTGTCAACTTTTGCCCAAGTGAGGTCTGGATATATGCTTTCATATTTGCTAGCAGCCTCGCCTCCGTTCTTGTTCCCAAAAGTTAACCAGTCACTGTCCAGATCTTCCTCTCTTTCTCTTGTGAGGAAACATTTTTCTCCCTTTCTTTTCCTTCCTGTGGTAACTGTGGCTGGCTCTGTGTTCCACATTTATTATCTTGCTTGTTAACCTTTCTGCTACCGTTCTTACGATCCAAACCCCTTTTACGGTACATCTCCCACAAGCTTTTGGTATCTATTCCATCAATCTGCTTTTTGCTGACACCATCTTTTAGTAAAGCCGTAAACCTATTTCTCCTGGACACTCTGTTATCTGTGCTACCCTCAGACCTTGACGATCTCGCAAACTAGTACATCTTTTGGTTCTGCTTGATTTAAACATTCATCCCACCTCTCTAATAAACCAGCCAAATGTGAAAATTAATTAATTAATATTTTATAGGGTTCCCGGCACCATCCAGGAATTTGATGAAAACTCTATTCACATATGTCTTTAGAAGCAGATGCTTTTGACTCTTTGTCAAACATATTTTCACTTTTAAACGTACACTTTCAATTTATAATCCCCTCCTCCCTGCTGACCTACGTCAAAGTGTTTTGCTTCAATGCTGGTAGAGCTGGAATACACACACACTGAAAAGAATCTCTGGAATGCATCTCTTAGTCTATAGAATGCATTTATTAAATCACTTTGCAAGACTCGTAAAGGAAGGTCAGTACAACCGAAAGTGCATGTTTAAAATGTGCGCAATAATGAAATGAAAACATATAAAGAATCTTCAAGCTATAAACAGCAAATATATATGCAAAGATATATATATAGTCCTATGCAAAGCAAATAATTAGTTAAAATTCATCACCATGGTGCACAGTTGCTCCTTCATCCTTCTCCCAGCAGCTTCAAGTTGTAGACCCCAAATCGACTGTCAAGAGAGATCTAGTCTCACGGGATGACAAGCATCAGCGTCCCAATCCTGTCCGAGGTGTCTGAATCCCTTCACCGTTAGCCTTTGGTCTCTTATATACCTTAAACAAACCAGAGAGATTTCTAGAAAAAAAAACCTCGCTCTGCAATTTGTTGTTAAAAAAAAAATGCTGGCTACTTCAGCTCAGTTTTGAAAGGAACAATTTGAAACTGGCCCAAATCCCAAGGTGCTCTCCCAAAACAAAAGCATTCCCTGCTGTACCATAAACATCATCCTAGCACATTCTTATCAGCATAACTCCCCCATCTTATGCCTTAGCTCTTCATGAGAAAGAACACGGAGACACCTAGAATAAAAACATGAGCAAAAAGCACATTGTATAACATGGGCGTGGAAAAATACTTGCAGATTTTAACGCAAAGAAGCTTAGGCTAAGCTAAAGACAAAATTGAGTCTGTAGCTGGTGACCGCTAATGTGACGGTGGACAAGCTAAGCTAAGTGCAACATGGAGTCAGTGGTCAAAATACAAATATCATTACACCAGGGAAACTCCAGAGTACATCGTGGAGTTCCACAAGGTGATGCTTTGCTTATTGTGAATTCGTCTCCCCCTAGTGTGCTTTCGGGCCCCATGGAGACAAGAGGCCATCCAACTGGGATTCTGCTGTCTTGACCTCCCTTGTTGCCACTTGGGGCTCTGGATCAGCTCCTGGATCCGTACTGACTTCTTTACTGGATCTACTTCTAATGCACCGTTGTGCAGTCCACAGAGAGCTGTCCGACTTCCTGACTGCTCTGTGCCTATGCCATCTGAATCCATGCTCCGCACCACGTATTCCTTCCAATCTAGGCAATTGCCCTGATTCCTATTCCATCCCTCTGCCACATGGGAAGGAACAATTTGTTCATGACACCTTTGGAACTGATTTGCATTGCATGTGACTAAATTACCCACCATACCAAATGACAATTGGTATGATGGCCTTCAGGATGCTATTGGCCTAGCCATATCTCTAGAGACTTGTTTTTCCTCCAGGCACTGCTACTGATGAGAGTGCATGCTTTGCTATTGATGAAAAGGGCTGCAGAAATCCTGGACATCCAGCTGCCCACTCAAGAAGTGAAGAACAGTGTCTGAAGTGTAGTCCTTTAGCCTGGCCAAACTACTACTTAGCCTCTCCTTCCATTTACCAAGGCTCTTACTGACATACTTTTAGGGACCTGAGCCAAGGGCTGTATGTTGCCTCCAGTCAGCCGACAGATTGCTTGTGGCCATTGTCCTAGACTGGACTTTCTTACCAAACACCATGCTCCTGAGAGTCTGGTGGTGTAGGCTTCAGACAGTAAAATTAACCCGAATGTCCTCCCTACAGCTCCTCCTGATAGGAAGTCGAAATGGACTGATATATTTGAACTCGGTGTGTACTCGTCCACCAGCTTTGCTTTGCATTAAGTGATCGGTACTACTGCATCACTACATTCATGACTTATGGGATTCAGTAGCCTAGGTCATTCCACTTGTTCCTGAGGAAGCCCACCACAATATTTCACAAACCATGCAGGATGGCTTACTGCTTGTTGCAACCTTGACTGACTCTGTAGGTAGACCCTCTGGCTCCAGGAAATGCCATGTAAAATCCATGCTCTGGGAACGGAGACAATAAAACTTCATATCTAATAGGAATCCATAGAATTAGCAGTAACCTAAAATAAATCTATGAAAAATGTCATAGAATATGTAAAATAGCATGAAATGATGCAGTAAGCTTTTCACTAATACTTCTTTTAAGCATTGCAGGTTTCAAGGGATTAAGATAAAACTTTACATCATATTAAAAACATTATCATAAGAAATAATTATGTGACATCTACTAGAAGAGATTTTTTGATAATTAAACTGACCAGACATGATATTGAATATACCCAATTGGAAAACAAATTCTGCTAAGGAAAAATAGTCTGTTGATAATTTTTCTTCTTCATTACAGTCTTTGCAGTTACTATGCAGGTTTCTTGTCAAATCAGAAGGCAGCTTTTAGTCATCTGAGGCTCTTCTGATGATATCCGGATCACAAGCAGCAGACTAGTGATCAGTGAGACAGGTGGGTGACACAGGCACTAGTTGCTTATGAGGTGAATGGACCAGAGAACTGAAATAGTCGTTGTGGTGGTTTCAAAGCACTGTGAGATGGTGAAAGTGTTTCAATTAGTTGCTCAAATGACACCACTGATGTGAGCCAGTCCTCAGGAAGTTCTTTAAAGGGTGACACTCGTGATTTCAGTCCCATCATAGCAAGCATTTTATAGTATTAACAGATGCATTGCTCAGCAATGTCTCTGGTGTGACTGCAGTGGTTGTAGGAGGACTTGCCTATCTAGGAAAGTGATCGGGAGCTGATCCAGGTTGATCTAATTTGCACAGTTCATGAACCAAAAGACTGGTTTTTCTCGCAGAGCATCCATTTTGCAAAAGGACAACATCTAGCTCCCAATGAGTTCAGAAACCCACTTATGTCTCAGGTTGTGTACTAGGATTTATCTGCACTTTGCTCACCTGGATACACGTACCCCATGTTGTTGATTTCCTTGTTGTATCAGAAGGGCAATGACAATACCACAGACGATGATCAGAAGGATTTTATTGTTCAACTCTGTTTATTAGAAGTTTGTAGTGTACACATACACCCACCTACAACCAGCAGCCGGTGGGGAGCATGATAAGGCATTTGCAGGCAGCCCCCAAATTCCTTCCTCCAATTCCCCCCTCCCCCAAGTATTCATTCAGCATACCTTTCCTATTAACCATCTACTGGTATGCAGGTGATTTTGTATGGCATTGGCGGGCCTAGCTAATCGTGTACTTTTTGGATAACAAAGCAATAAATGGACACCATAGTGCCCTCTACGAGTTGCCTTGCACTGTAAGTACTAAGATGAGCTTCTCCATCCCTAGGACGTGCCATAAACAATGTAACCAAAGTTGATGCTTTGGAAGTTTGTCTGACCCTCACAATGCAAGAATTGTCTGGTGTGTAGCCGCCAACACTATGCCGATTGAACAGCCCCTGTGAGATTTGAGTGGGTAGGTATGCGGATTGGGGAGGCCCAAGAGTGTATAAGGTGGGAATCTAGGGAGGGCCGTGTGTAACTAGTCAACTATGTCGGTCAGGACTGCTTTCCAGACTTGTGCCAGTTTGGGACATTCCCATAATATGTGAAGCAACGTCGCTGGCAGTCTACAGTGAAGCCAACACTTTGGACTGTGGATAGGATTGACTTTATGGAGTCTAGGTGGTGTAAGATACCAATAAGTTGCAGTTTTAATGGCCATTTCGATGCCTGTGGTATTGCTAGCTGTGTGTCTGGCCCGGAAGCATATGTTGCTCCATTCTTTCAGGGGATCCTCTTTGCCGAGCTCTAGGTTCCAGAGCGTTTGACGGCATGCTTTACCCAATGAGTGAACCAGTAGAAGCAGGCCGTACAGTTCAGTTATCAGCCACTTTTCATTAATTTTCATAGTTTTCTCAAATGGCTTCAGGGTCGATCCACTCCCCCCTCCCCGGGTGGAGTGGTGGAAAAGCAAATGTCTGACCTGCATGTAATGCAGACGCTTCATCTCTGGGAGCTTATACTGACATCTCAATTGGTCAGACAGGATGGGACCATCTTCCTCATAGAAATGACAGATGGAGAGGCAGGCTGCCTCTTGCCAATGGCGGAACGTGGCTTGATCAAGGCCTGGGGTAAAGGCTGAATTACAAAGAATAGAAGTTAGAGGTGAAAGAAAGCTTGTTAGGCCTTTGCTGGGTATCAGTGACCACTCAGTCCGCTTGTCTGACTCCGCTTGTGACCAATCCACAATGTAGCAAAGCTGTGCAACCTGGTAGCAGCTCTGAAGGCGTGGAATTTCTAGTCCTCCCTCTGCAGGGGTGGCCGTAGCTCCTTTTCCTACTCATACGGGGGCGTTTTTCGGTCCACACACAATTAAGTATTGCATTTTGTAGCGATCAAAGCGTCCCTGCTAGCGGGTCAATCAGGAGGGTCTGGAACAACAAGAGAATCCTCTGAAGCATTTTCATTGCATAGCGGCCACTCTGCCCAGTCAAGAGAGGTGATTAAGTCGCCATGTGGCTAGGTCTTTAGTAACCTGTTGGATCAATGAATCATAATTAAGAGTTGCAGTGGTGGTTGCAGAGGAGAATAGCTGAATACCCAGATACAAAATAGATTTCTCCATCTCTTGTATGGGAAAACTACGGAAAAGATGTACCTCAATGGCAGTCAGGGCCATTAGTTTAGGGCTTGTGACTTATGGACGTTTATACAGGAACCTGCCACTGCTCCAAACCTGTCCACTTCCGCAGGAATGCCAGAAGGGTTGTTAGGGGCCTGTCAGGGGCAATTATCACATCTACCTACAGACTGACTTGAATGCACCTCCCCTCCAAAGCGGAACCCTGTAATATCTGGGTTATCTCACACCCTTTGTGCAAATGGCTCCATATACAGCAGGAATAGTAATGGGGACAAGGGACAGCCTTGTCTTGTTCCTCTACTGATGGTAAACAGGGTAGATTTTATTCCATTAACATGGACCATCTCCCATGGGCAACTGTAGTAGGATCCGGGTGCAAAAACGCTCCATAAGCCAGTGTCACCTCTAGGTTTGGCCAGTGCATGCGATCAAACGCGTTTTCGGTGTCAACAGCAAGGTGCATGATATACCAAGTTGATCTGGGTGCTTTGTCGATTAGGTGGAGCAGTCTCTTGCTGTTGCCGCTACATTGTCTGTGGGATAAAACCTGCTTGTGCAGGGGCTACTGGGTCCCGCATTAGTGGATTCAGGCACGTCTCTAGTATACTCGTGAAGAGCTCGGCATCAGTATTTAGAAGATAAATGGGTTGGTAGGAACCTCATTGTTTCTTGTCTTTCCCAAGCTTGGGGATGACAATGATAGGTGCCTCAAGCATTGAAAGGAAAGGGGGGGGGGGGAGCGCCCAGGCCTTTAAAAGAATTAAAGATTCTGGTGAGAATCTGGGCCAGTATCACCAGAAGGTTTTATAAAACTAAGCCGGGTACCTGTCTGGATTCGGTGACTTGTGGGACTTCTGTCTTGCTGTGGCCGCTATGACCTCCTCTATTCGTATTGGCATGTCTAAGTCGCGAGCTTGGTCTGCTGTGAGCTAGGTCAGGTTTACACCCTGTAGGTACCGTTTGTAGTTCTTCAAGGGGAGTGACTGGGCTGAGCACAAATCTGCCTAGAATTGTCAAACAGTCTGTTGTGTGGCAATCCTCTAATCTCCACCCCATTTTCTCCCCCCATGGCCTCCACCGTCGCTGTCTGCCTTTGGGCCGGCAAATCTGTTGGCAAGAAGCCGGCCATTCCTGTCACCCCCAATATAGAATGAATTTTAAATTGCAACAAAGAATATTCGGCTTTATCTATATATATATATATCCAACCCCGTCATCTATTGCCACATCCGTGGGGCACCCGTGCCCTGATGGATGCGTTCCAGTTCTCTCACCTGACCCTGCAGCTTTTCGCGTTGGTTCCTATGCGCCTTGTTATCTTGCACTGAATGGCAATGCACTCCCCTCTTATCACTGCTTTCATCCCAGAGGAGCAAGATGGGAGTGTCAGATGTGTCATTCGTAGTGCTAAAATTACACAGAGCTGTATTAATCTGCTGGAGTACTTCGGGCTTGTGAAGGAGGGTCGCACGTAAGCACCAAGGCTGGTGTGTGCGAGCTGTCAAAGGGAGTGTTGTCTCAGATAAGATAGCTGCATGGTCTGAAAGGGATTGTAAGTCTGGGGCAAATTATCAGTCTAACTCTTGAACCTCTTTGGTCCCCAAAAAATGATCTATTTGTGTGCGTTTTGTGGGCATGGGAGTAAAATGTAGAATCACACGTGTTCCAGTGACATTCCCTCCACAAATCCCTCAGGGCCATCTCCTGAGGCCATCACTTATTCTGTGGTTAATCTCCAGCACCACCTTGTCTATGGGATGATCGGTCCAGGGTTTGGCTAAAAACTATATTGAGGTTCCCTCCTCCCCCCCATAATATTATCCTGCCCCATGCAGTAATGACCTCTGCCACCTATCTACAGAGAGAGGGTTCTTGGCAATCGTCGGGTGAGCACAGGGAGCCCAACACAAATATGTGATCCCAACATGAATGCGATAAGCCTGGAAACACCCTCTTATCTCTACAACTTTGGCCCCAATCTTCCCCTGAAATGTGCGGGCTACCAGGATGATACCCCCGTATTTATTGTGGCTGCAGAAGAGAAAAATTGTTGTGGGAAAAATCTAGAGTGAAGACTGTGGCAGTCACCTGACACCAAATGCACCTCCTGTAGGAGACAGACATCAGCCCCTGATATCTTTAAATAAGAAATAAGGCCTGCCTCTTGACACTCAGAGTGGAGCTTCCCTACATAAGTTCTCCCCCAAAGAATCCCCCCACCCCAACATAACAACGTAACAATTTAACGTCCCTGGTAGATGCAGTGCTTCCAATAGAGCAACAGGTGTTCTAGCGGTGGATCCTGAGACTTGTTCCACGGCCAAGACTATATTCAACCCCAGTGGCCGGTCCTTAACAAGGTTCTCCCCCTTGCCTAAAATGCTGATACCTACCATGGCCAAGGCTCAGTGATGACCCCATAGAGATCAGGTGTCAGAGTCCCTGTTTAATGTTTCCAGAACAGCTCTCCTCTCTTGGGTCATAGTATTTGGGTCTGGGCGCAAGTCTCAGAGTTCGTGCCTCTCTGCCATCTGGACCTTTTCATGGCTCTCCGGTTTGCAGGGCTGGATGGTGCCGCCTCCGAGGTATCTGGCTCAATGCGCAGCAGTTTGAATGCAGCTTTTAGGGAGCTGATTTGTTAAAGCATCTCTTCCCATTTAAAGATGAGCCAAAACAGATGTCCCTACGAGTATGAGATGCCTCGCTCCAGAGGAAGGTGGTCACCTCTGCAGTGTTAGTACAGACAGGTCTTGATACAGCATCAAGGTGTGCCCTCTAAACTTTAAGGGATGCTGGTCTCTCACCTTGCACAGAATTTGCTCCTTCAGGGGAAAGTCCTGGACACAGAGCAGGTTGTCACCAGTACAAGCGGTCCTCGACCTAGGAAGGCCAACTCTGTGCGCCCTATCCAGCTGAATTGGCTTGTCACCGGGAGATTCCAAAATTTGGGCAAAGACTCCACATCCACGTCCTCTGACCCGGCATAGGCCCCTCTGATGCAGGCGTTATTGGGTCTAGAACGGTTCTCTAGGTCCTCTGCATGGGCCTGAAGGTCGATGTGTTGCTCTTTGAGGCGAAGGACCTCTTGTAGAAGCTGCTCAATTTCTTTGTCCTGGGGTGTTTCTTAATCCCACAGCGTCAACATGGTCACCCAGTTCTGTTAAATCCTTGTGCACCACTTTCAGGTCTTAGGATAAATCACCATTTCACTATCTGTAGATCCTCTTTAAGGGATGCGAAGAGTGCCTCCAGAAAGGAGTGGGTGCCAGGGCCCTCTGATTCCTCGCCCTCCGGTGGAAAGTCCTGGCTAGCGGGGTAAGAGGTCCCCCTCACTGACGAACCCCCCCCCTCCCCTAATGGTTTAAACAGTATTAGCACTATAGCCTACCCTTCTGGAGTCCTTGGAAAGGTGCCTGGACTGGGTTCTGTGTAACAATATTGTGACCCATGGGTGAAGGATGGCAGATCGGCCAGGATACTGTGAGCTGACCCCAAGTATGATGCCTCCCGTCTCTGGGGACATTTACCAGTCAAATTGTTCCCCCTCCCCCACCTGGGGGTCGTTATTTCATAGTGTGCATTGTCCAGCACAAGGTGAATAGTCTGACAGCTCCCCCTGTATGATGCGCCTGCCATGACGTCCGAGTCCACCAGAATTGGCTGTTTGGAGGGGGGGTTTACCTGTCCAAGTAGCAAGATGAATGAAATAGCTGCTCGCCTCTGAATCACATTTACCTAGTCTCTAGGCTATGTGCAGTTCGTTACGAGGCCTGGGCCCCTGTGGTGCAGCTAGGGACAAAGCAGCACGTTAGACCCTCAGATCCCAACACAGGGAGGATCAAGGGCAGACCAGGTGTCGCAAAGGACATCCCATCCTGGCCACCGCTGTCTCGTGGAGCGCATAAAAGCTGCTTCGGCGCCGACTACCTTCAGGATGGGCAGCAAACTGCACTGTACCCTTGAAGTGCTGGTGAGAAGAGGCCTGTTGTCTGCCTCCTCAGGCCTCTCTATGTCACTGTGTCGTGGGGGCCTCCACGCAAAGAGCAAGGTGGATTGGGGCCTACCCAGCAGTCTGTTGTAGGTCAGCTCTTGCGAGTCCCAATGCCAATCAGGGAACTGGTGATGGTCCACAGTCTCAGATTATGCCACCGAAGCAGGCCAGTCCAGGCTGCTGATGTCGCCGCAGAGAGGCCATGACACCCGATCCGCTCTCCCTCAGCTTAATGCCCATTGAGGCCTCACTCCCACATCCAGTTGTCCTTACCCCGGGAGCCACAACTCATCCGCTCCTCGGCCCGACGAGGGCCCGATGTCCACCTGTCATAGATGTTGGGCGGCCCCTGCAGCACTCAATACCTGCCACGCTGACCCTGCCCTGGGCAGCGCCACCACTCCAGGTGTCTCCGTTTGTGCCGGAACTGGCACACGGCCTCCGCAACCTCTCAGGCTCAGACTGTATCTACATGGCGGCCACCATCGTAGGTCTTCTGGCAGCAACCCTGCGGCTCCAACCTCAGCTCAGCTCGTTCAGCTCTCTGGGTCCGTAGCACGGCTGAAGACTCACACAAAGGCGGCACCTGCATAGGGTTGTCTCCTGAGCACTTTATGGAAGCCCATCGAGGGAGGGTTCTGTACAAATCAGTCAGGCGTGGGGAAGAGGGGCGAGGACACGTTATACTCCCTGACCATTTTGGCCACACCCCCAGCAGAAGGATTTTTGGGAATCCTCCTCAACCCAAATACACCTGTAAAGCCATTCACCAAACCAGATCAGATGTTCTTGACAAAGTGCACAAAACCACTTGTAGTAGATGTGTTGAAAATCATATGTAGCAAAATAAGTTGGGTATTGTGTTTGTCACAGCCTCTGAACTGCGGAAGCAGTTCTGACTGTCTGCAAATCATAGGTCTCTGCTACAGAAGTCAAATGAACTTTTTTTGTGGTAACACTGCAACTAGTTTGCCAGTTTTGTCAAATTGCACATCTTTTGTATCAATTCCGGGCCAAGGGGCTCCTACGATTACATTATGAGGTGGTTCTTCCACAACACTCTATTGTTTTGGAAACCATAGTCACATAAATGTGGCCTGGTTCCAACCCGCTGCAGCTGATGCTAGTTAACGTTAAGTAGGAACCATTATTTATTAGTGCATGGTGATTAACGCAATGGGGGTTGCCGATAAGACACAGGTCAATCCACGCATCAAAGTTTTACACATTTCATACGAAGAAATGGAATAGTGAATGACCCAGAGGATTTCTGCTGCTGAAATCACTGATAAACAGAGTAATCTTCATTTAAAGACAAAACTAAATTTCCACAAATGAAATAGATTCGAAATTTGCATTTTTTTGTTCCAGCCCAATATACATTTCCGACAATCATCAAAATGAAAAATTGTAATGTACAGGGAAATAACTGTGTATGAGTAAGGCTAGGTAAAAGTAACAGGTGAATTTTCACTAATAGAAAATGATGTCCCTTTTATGTGCTCATTACTTGAAAAAAGTATATGTGGATTCTTTTAAGCCATTGCTTTGTGTTACTGTCAGATTGTAAGGCTCAAAAAGGGCTGTTTCCCTTAGACGTTGTCAGGACGCATCAAAGTGTTTGCAAAAGCCTAGTGTAACTGTATTAGAACTCTTAATTGAACCCAGCCATATTGTAGAATACCTAAATCTCCCTTACGGAGCTCTAATGCTGAAGACACAGTGGTATTTACAAGTCACTGTTTTGAAAAATGTGCATGCCATTGTATTCAGTTAATTCATTATAAATGGCACATATTCCTGTCCCTGTAGATTATTCATTTCTAGTGGGACGTTGTCCCAGAAGGGAATCAGAAAAATGAATGTTTTCCTTAATTAGAGACAAATACTCCTTCACAGCCAGGAGTCTGGAATGTGCTATCCAATGTTGGTACAGCTTACCCACATTATAGGTTGTATCCACTATAGGTATGTGTCTGTTATAACATGGATCATCATGACTAGCTTTAGGACCAGGGGTGTTGGAAAGGAAACTATGAATGCATCTATTGGATTTACAGGGACCATGTGGTAAGCATTAATGAGGCTGGTGTGAGAAATTGTAAGTTCTATTCGGGATCATATCATTTATTCAGAGACAGAAATGTGCTTCTGTGATTGACAATTAGTGAACAATGTGGAATTGAGCTTTGTATGGATTTATTTTAAGAGATTCCATGGTTGCTATTCAACACAGGTAGTCTGCTGGTTGGTTTCATTCTTAAATATCTTTTGGTTATAACACATGCTTGGAATAAGGCTTCTTTACCTTGAACCTGGCATTATGTGGTTCCCCAAACCCTTAAGCTCATCAGTGTTTTCTTCCCAATACTCATATCCCTGTTTGGCCAGTATCTGGTTGAACTCCCCTGAATACATTTGTTAGTGCTTATTACCTTCTTCTGGATTGATTGTGGAAATCTCAGGATGTGATGTGTCTTCACTTTGGAAGTAGGGAAATGTGTTCAAAACATTTGGATGACTACTGGGGAGTTTACTTTCATATTTCTCTAGGATAACTGGTTCAGGGTATGTAATAGTGTAAAGAAAGATAAAAACAATAAATTTCTTTGTCATTCAAAGAAGAATCTTCATTGTTTAGTGTGGTTTACACCTGTAAATCACACATTAGTTTTACACCCTTTGTTCCAGTCATTTGAAATACAATCAGGAATTAACATATTATTCATTGGAACTTTCAATAGATATGGCAACTGTAATGTATCAGTGGTCCCATAACCTGATAAAGAACCCTTACTTTCCTCGGGAACAGAATAAGCTATAATGGTGGCAGTGTAGAGATCCTGTTGAGCTCTGTAGGATGAAAGATGCAGTTGAAGTTCTTGCCCCATGGGTTGTAGAATTGTTCTTTCAGGGATGCAGTGTCCATTGAGTAGCAGTAGAATGACTGCATTATCAGCCACATGATGAAAAGAAACACTCTTCTAGCAGTCCAAACATTGGACAAAGGTGGTATCGGGCACCTGTCACAAAACCAATAAGCAAAAAGAATTTGATGGCATAGAGTGACTTTAGAGTGTGATGAAAAGTCCTCTGTGTAGAATTCAGATTCATTTTCAAAAAGCGTAGTTTCTAAAAAAAAAAACATGATCTCAGTTAATGCTTCATACTTTTCATACTAATCCATGGCATTGCTTGGAACATGTGCATCTGTGTGGCAGCAATAGATTTGTCTGTGGAATTTTTGCTCAATGTTAAGCTAGAGATGAAATGAGCTCAAATATCCCCGGCTGGGTACTCTTGTAATGTTAGTGGTGCCTCTCCTAGTAATATTTATTTCAGAGTAGGGAGAGGCTGATAGGAGAGGATCTATTTTGAATCCTTCTCAATGCCCAGCAGGCTCTGTCTCACAAAATTGGCCACATAGTACTTCTTATTGTGGTCAGTGAACACCTGTTTTTCTTTGAACAGGACAAAGGAGGCAGGTTTACAGTTTGTTCACCTTTTACCTCACTATTAGAAATGGTGTTTCTGGTTGTCAGAGTATGCACCTTTTACAAGCTGGGACCGTAATCCTAGTCCAGGTAAATCACATACACACTAAAAGATAACCTGTGCTCACCCTCTGGTTCCTGGCACTGAACACTCAGGCTTATATAAAGAGGCAGTGTGGAAAGTATTTGTGCAGCATGTAGTAACACAATGAAAACACCACAAAAATACTCCACACAGGTTTAGGTTCTATAGATTATATTCTAAACAAATCACAAACAAAACAACAAAAAGTACATGCAGAGATATGAATTTTAGAAGACTAAAACTGTTTTAGCGTTTAGAAGGAAGTACCATTTTAGGGATTACTTAAATTCGTGCTGGACCAAAACAAAGTCGAAATTCGGGCGGACCTCGATGGAGCGCAGGCTGGTTACAGGACCCGTGCAGGCCCTGGTGAATAAAGTATCTTTCCTAGTTGCAACAGCGAGATGCGTGATCAGATGCATTGATCGAGTCCTTGCAGATATGGTAGTGTGTCCACAGTGATGGCAATGCCTCTGTTCCGAAGGCAAGTGCTGGAGTCGCAGTGCGATGGTTACGAAGTGCGCTACACCAGGTTTCTCCACTGAGTTGAGGGATGCATAGATCTCTGTAGACTGTTGCGGCGGTGAACGTGGTTCTGATGCATCTGGCTTACAAGGCAAAGTATTGGTTTCAAGAGCGATGTGCCGATTCTACTCCTGCAACCGGGTCGATGCACCGGTTCTGCTACACACAGACAGGAGATGAGTCAATTTCCATGATGCAAGTATGTGTGTCCACTTCCAGTGAACCAGGCACAGGGGCAGGGGTAGAGACTATAATATCCCTGAGTCTCAATCAACAGGAGGCAACCAACTTCAAGTGGAAGGCAGAGTCCAACCCTCAATCAGTCCGAGCCCAGCAGGCAGCAGAGCAACACAATAGAAACGTAGGCCTTCCAGGTCCAACAGTCCAGCATATGAGTCCTTTAAGTAGCACAGCAGTTCATATGACAGGATCTACTTGTAGGTCCAGAAGTGTCTAATTTGGTGATGTACAAAACCCAGTACTTATACCCAGTTGTGTTTTTGAAGTGGGAGAGACTTCATACAAGGGTCTTGGATGTGCGCAGACACCCTTTCTTCCCAGCCCTGGCTTCAGGCTATCAGTAGGATGTAATCAGCCCTTTGTCTGGGGACAGGCACTGCCTGTTCAGATATGTCATCCCCTCCTACCCTTCCCGCCCAGGACAAGCCATCAGAATGCAGCTGAGTACTCACACACCCAATCTTCCTAAGTTTGTGGCTGTCTGGAGGAAATGCACAGAGTGTAGCTGTCACCCATCCCAGGGGTGTAATTGAGTCAGGCTGCAGGCACACAGAGATGTAGGAGCAGAGAAACCCCACTTTCTAAAAGTGGTATTTCTAAAAAAAAATAATGTTAAATCGGACTTTACCAGTTAAGAGGATTTATCGTTACCATTCCAAAGATATAAAATATGACACAACTACTACTTTTTAATCAGGGATTATAGCTTAAAAGTATATTAAGTAATTCCCTGTGCTGGCCTATGAGTGGAGTAGGCTTTGCAGTAGTGAACAATTACAGTTTTTCACTACAAGGACATGTAAAACCTAAAAGAACATGTCCTGCCTTTTAGTTACGTGGTACCCTACCCTATAGGAGTTTAAAGCTTGAGAAGGGATTTTAAATGCCAAGACAAAGCGAAGGGTGAAATTGCACACAGGCTTTTGCAGTGGCAGGCCTGAGACGTGTTTAAAGGGCTACCTAATTGGAAGGCAAAATCAGTGCTGCAGGCCCACTAAGTAGCATTTAATTTACAGGCCCTGGTTATATGGTATACCATTTTGCAAGGGACTTGAAAGTAAATTAAATATGGCAGTTGTGCACAGACACCAATTTTAGTGTGTTTATGGATCAAATCTGTTTATTGGTATATATGGACCAAATACAAAGCTCTGTGCCAACATCCGCATCGGCCGGCAGTCAAAATATAGCAGAATCCCTTGCCACACATACCAAAGGGCGGGCCGACAGAGAGTACTAGTAGACATAATTAAATGTATGCCCTTATCCCCACAGCCCAGCCCTTAGGAGCCGACACCCGTAGCACAAATGACAAGACAATCCGATCCATGGAGGAACTGAAAACCCCGAACAGACAGGAACACAAAATACAGAACCGTGCTTCCCCGCGTAACCCTCAACAGTACCTCTTTCCTGACCCCCCCTGCCTCCCCTTTCTCCCATCCCGCCACAGGAAAGACCCCGAACCCTACTACCTCTCTGCTTCGCCAGCCAGCCTCGTCCCCAAATAGCCCCAGAACCCTTAAAAATGCAGGGCAAGTTAATTTGTTGAATTCCGTGGACAGAATCTGAATGAACTGTCTCCATAGATTACAGATGTCTCCCGCCCTCTGCCTGGACGCCTGTTTTAGTTTCTCCATTGCCAGGATGACCCAAAGCTTATGAAGCCAGGAGGTGTAAGTCGGGACCCTGTCCGATCCCCAGAGAGCTAGTATCGCCTGCTGCGCTGCATGAAGTGCCAGGCCATCTGCCGTCCTCTCTGCTAGCGAAGAGGGAAGGTGAGAGGATTAGGTAGGCCCAGAATAACATATGACGGCAGTCTAGGAATCTGCCTGGAATACTCTGTCTGTATCGTCAAGGATGCCCTTCCAGTATCTATTTAACTTGGGACAATGCCATAGCAGGTGTATAGGTGTGCCCGTGCTGCTGCATCTCCTCCAGCAAAGGCCTGACTTAGAGGGATCCAACGCATGCACCCTTGCCGGGGTATAGTACCAGTAAGTAGCCAGCTTGTAGGCAGTCTCTGCCCCTGACGTGTTGTAAGCTGTGTGATGCGCTCTATAGTCAACACTATCCCACTCTTCTCCGTCAGCTCCCTCCCCAACTTTTCCTCCCTTCTCCTCTGCCCCTTGGTTTTAGCAGGCAGCGCCACCCCCTGCAAGAGTCTTTACAGTTCCGATATCACCCGCTTATCATCTTTCTTTACCAGAAGCCATTTCTCAAACGGCGTAAGTGGTCTATCTACCAATGGCCTGATCGCCGGCTGGAGGGCCCAATGTCGGACCTGATAGTACATCAGCCTGTCTGCCTCCGTGAGCCCATAAGTCTCTCTCATCTGGTCAAAAGGAATTACTCCATCCGCATCAAATATACTCCCAACCCTTGTGCAACCCCCCTCGTACCAGCGGCGAAAGTGCTCTACCTGTAGACCTGGGACGAAGTTGGGGTTCTCACAGATCAGTGACATGGGAGAGGGGAAGGTCGTCAAACCTTGCTTCCTCGCCACCACATCCCACACCCGGAGCGTTGTACCTGTAACCGGAGAGGAATAACGCCCCAGCGCTCTATGCCTACGCCGGAGCCAGGGCTCCTTTCAAATATGAGACCCTGCGACCGCCTGGTCCATAAAGCACCAGTGCTTTTCGGTGAGCGGGCGACTCCACTCCAGCAGAAAGCGCAGCTGGGCGGCTTGAAAATACCTCAGCAGGCAAGGGACCGCTAGTCCCCCCCTCCTCTTTAGGAAAGTACAGGGCGCGACGCGGCACCCGCGCAGGCTTCCCATCCCATATAAATTTTAAGATCGCTGACTGGAGCGTCGCTATGGTATGTGGCGGCGGGGTCAGAGGGAGCGTCTGAAACACATAAAGTATGCGCGGCAATACTGTCATCTTGACCGCAGATACCCTGCCGAACCAGGAGAGCTTATGTTTTCCCCCATTTTTCTAGGTCTCTCAATATCTCCCGAGAGAGGGAAGTGTAGTTCAGGCAATGATGTTGCCAGAGCAATGCCCAGGTAAGCTACATGTGACGCTGTCCATATAAAGGGGTATCGAGACTGTAAGGCCTCCTCATGCGCTGGAAGGATTGACAAACTTAAGACTTGAGATTTCTGTGTATTCACTTTAAACCCAGAGACCCCGCTAAACGCGCTAAGGGCATCCATGAGCGCAGGCAACGTGACCATGGGGTCCGCCAGTGTGAGAATCACATCATCAGCATATAAACTAATGAGGTGGTGTTCTCCCCCAAATTTGACGCCGGAGATGTGAGGATCATCGCGAATTCGCTGAGCAAGGGGCTCCATGTAAAGCGCAAACAACAGTGGGGAGAGCGGGCACCCCTGCCTCGTCCCACGCCCTTTCGGAAACGGCAATGACAGAGTCCCATTCATGCGGACCGCGGCCTTGGGCGCACGGTATATGCATTGAATCCAGGTCCGGAACGCCGGACCAACCCCAAAGCGCTCCAGCACCCGGAAGAGATCAGGCCAGTGCACCCTATCGAACGCTTTCTACGCGTCAGTGGAGAGGAGGAGTGCCTCTCTATGGGATCTATTAGTTTTGTCTATTAAGTGTAATAGCACTTCGTATTGTTTCCGCACTGTCGATGGGGTATGAAGCCTGCCTGGTCTGGGTCAATGAGTCCAGACATAAAGGGATTAAGACGCTGCGCCAGAATACCGGTGAATAACTTGGCATCAATATTTAGAAGCGAGATGGGACGGTATGAACCATAATCCTCCGGATTCTTCCCAGGCTTTTGGATGACTGTGATGGTGGCCTTCAGCATGCTAGGCGTGAGGGCTCCGGTCACTAGGAAGGACTTATAGAAAAGCGCGCTGAAGCCATCCGGGCCAGGCGATTTCCCAACCGTAAGGCTAGAAATCACCGATATCACCTCGTCTATACTTATGGGCTGGTCAAGGGAGGCCGCATCCTGCTCACGGAGCGGGACAATCCACGAGATAGGAGGAAGGGTTCGCACCGCTCCCCGTGTCTGCAGCAAACAGCTCTCTGTAAAAATCAGCAAACACTTCAGCCATTTTCATATCCATCCGTACCTCACCCCGAGAAGGGGAGCGCACCATCTTTATAGCATTGACCGATCGCTGAGCTCTCAGTTTATAGGCAAGGAGTTTCCCACAGCGGTTACCCCCTATATAGAATTTGTGCTTAAGCCAGGCTACAGCATACTCCGCCCGGTCCCAATCCAGCCGTTTCAACTGATGACTCGCCTTCTCCAATTCCCTCCGCACTCTGGGGGTGCCAGTGTGCTTGTGGGAGTGCTCTAATGCCGACACTTTCTGTTCTAACACCGCTCTCTGCTCTCTCCTGGCTTTATTTTCTTTGGCCGAGAGTGAGATCACCTCTCCGCGGATGACTACTTTCAGCGCCTCCCAAAGTGTCTCTAGACTAGTCCTCCCATCATCATTGTGACTAAGATAGTCAAGGATCGCTCATCGTAGTGTCTCTTCCGCCGTCCGGCACTGCAGTATAGTGTCCCTAAAAGGCCAACCTGGGACCCTAACTCGCCCACCATCAAGGCGGACCACCAAAGTAATAGGGGCATGGTCTGTCAGAGCCCGAGGCTCAATCGCGGTCTCCCGAACTCGAGAACTAAGCTCTGAGGAGGCTAGGTAAAAGTCTATGCGCGTGTAAGTCTTGGAGGATGCCGAATAGAATGAATAGTCCCGAAGAGTCGGGTGCACCATCCTCCATACGTCCTCTAGGTCACAATCAGCCAGCCACTGTCGCCCGCCGGAGTCAGCGCCCCCGTCTGACCGCAACGGTGTCCAGAGCGGTCCAGATCATTGTCCATGACCAGATTGAAGTCCCCCCCCCCCCCTTCAAGTATAGCCCTGTCCTGTGTAGTGAGCATTTGGAACATAGCCTGTCTCATGAATGTTTCTTGCTGTGCAGTAGGGGCATATAATGTGGCAATTGGGAAGTGGAGTGACTCAACACGCACTCTAATGGCCAGGAACCTACCCCTAATCTCATGTATCTTGGCAACCACCTACCCAGGAAAGGCCCTCGATGTCAAGATCGCCACCCCGGCATGCTTCGTAGGGGCAGAGGACCAAAACTGCCGGGGAAACCACCTTGAGCGCATGCAATATGTGTCTGTAGATAACAAGTACGTCTCCTGTAGCAGGCAGATATGGCTCTCAGATCTCTCAAGGGCAGAGAGGATCGCAAACCTCTTTGCGGCGCTATTAAGCCCCTGGACATTAAGACTTAGACATTTAAGGGACATGAGTAATTGAGTTTGTAAAGTGCCTTAGTCAAGGACCTCCGCCCAGGGGCAGCAGCCAGAGCCGGCTTCAGCACACAAAAGAACAGTGATCATGACAAGGGCACATAAGACTTTTAGGGGAAGCACAACAACATAAAATAAAGGTGCACATCTAACACACACAAGTCCTCTATCGAACGTCCAAGAAGAGGCAAGTTTCAGACAGGGGTCGACAACACCTCACAAAGTTGTCACTTACCGTCCAGAGACCCCACCGCCCAGGCCTAACTCCAGCAGCTTCACTACTTGCTCTAAAAACAACCCCAGACCACTGCAGCGACCCCCAGGTACTATCCGCATCTAGGCACTGGTCCCTGCCGCAAGACTGCTCAATACAGATTGTTCCACCAGCGTTTGTTCGTCGATGACGGCCTCAGTTGCTTCGGTTTCTTCTCTTTCCGTCGCCATCGCGGACGGTCCTCGGCAGAAGCCTCTTAGTGTGACCCGACACTCCGCTCCGTCTCTTCCAAACTTAGGATCCGATGAGCCTCCTGCAGTGATTTCACCTGACGCAGCTGGTCTCACCAACGGAACACAAGGCGAAAGGGGTGACCCCAGGTGTATGGTGTAGAGTTCGCCCGGATGTGCTCTGTGATGGGCTTAAGTTCTCTTCGCCTCTGCAATGTCCGCAGCGAGAGGTCCTGGAATAGCTGTAGCGTGTGCCCTCTAAACTGGACCTGAGGGAGGTTTCGCGTTCTCTGCAGGATACTTTTTTTAGTCATAAAATTATGCACACACGCTAAGATGTCAGGAGGGCGCTCACTGGTCCCCCCCCCATACGACCTGCTCTGTGGACCCGGTCCAGTGTGATCTCTTGCGTGTTCTCCGGGCCCAGGATGAAGCGGAACAGCGTTGTGACAAACTCTCTAATATCTTCTCCTTCCGCCCCAGCTGGGGCTCCCCTGATAAGTATGTTATGCTGTCTAGAGCGGTTTTCCAAGTCCTCCGTCGCAATCTGCAGAAGCTCCTGTTGCTCACGAAGACGCAGGACCTCCTGTTGCAGTTGTTCGACTTCTTCCCCACGGGAGATCTTGCTGTCTTCCATGTTCGACACCCTTTCCCCTAGCGAAGTGATGTCCGCACGCATATCCCGCATCTCCTGGGAAATGTCTCTCGCCAGCTCTTGCAGATCCATCCTAGGTGAGTCAAACAAGGAGGTAAGAAAACTTTTCGTAACTGGGACCCCACTGTCGTCGTCCTCCGCCTCACCCCGGTCATCAGGCTCTCTCGCTAGGGAAGCCCCTTCGGCAGGCTTGCCCTGTGATGGGTGAGATCTTGTCAGCATCTCCCTCACCGACTGGTCCCTCTTCGGCTTGGAGGACGCCATCAGAATTCTGCTCACCAGCCATCGCAGGGACAAGACCAGCACCCGCCGCAGTCCTCAATGCTGCACTGCAAACTGACTCCCCTGCTGGGTCACCACCTCTCGCGGGACAGTCTGCTCCTTCCCTGTGCACTCGATCCAGCCAGAGAAAAGCGGCCGTTCCCACCTCCTCTGCTCCCTCAGGGCCGACCCAGCATGACCTGTCTCTGTTGCGGGGCCCTCCAGAGGCCCGACTCCGACGACCGGTGTGCCTCAGGCCGAAATGTCCCGCCGAGCCGTGGACCCACTCTCTCCCCAGCGCACCGCGGAGCCCTCCGCTCTTCAAAATCCAAGGGGACTGGGGGCGCTCCTCCTATCCCGCACAAACTCGCCACGGTCCCAATCGAGGCCCCCCCTCCCCCCCACCCCTCCTGGTGCTGGGTGGCCTCTGAGGCCACGTGTCGCTGCTTCTCGGTTGTGGACCCCAGCCCAGTACCTCCGCGGCCCGACTGCCACCGCCGACTCCTCCTCAGCTGCTGCTCTGCTCTGTGCCTTTGGGCTCGAAGCCCAGTCACCGCCCACGAGGCCGCTCAACTCGGCCGCAGCTCCCGGCCGCTCCGACCGCGAGCGCGTCCCGGGTCCAAACAGCCTCTCAGCCCGGCAGCCCCTGCCAGCTGCTGGTCGCTAGTCGACCACTCCGCGCTGCCCCCGGGTCCCCCCGGCACCCCTCGACCTTTGGGGGCGCCCTCCCTGGTGGGGGCCCGGGACCAATATGAAGCTGCAAAGGCCCGGGCGGCAGAGATCACGGACACCTGCCTGCTCACGCCGCCATCTTGAACACGCCCCCATATTAGCGTGTTTAGGGGTGAAGCACATGCATTTTAGCACTAGTCATCATTGGTAAAGTGCTCAGAATCCTAAGGCCAACAAAAAGATTCAGCAAAAAATGGAGGGAAAAAGACAAAAAGTTTGGGGTGACCCATCAGAAAGGGCCACTTTCCATCACCTACAAATTTGAACAGGTGGTCGGGAGGATGCCTCAAAAGCTTGCTTATCATTTTTGTTGAAACCTTCTCACCAGTTGCATCTTCAGAATGCTTCGTATTACACAGCTTGTCTTTTACCTCCTGGATGTTCTACAAGGTATGTAAGTGTCGGCCCAGCTCAAATTATTTTTCTTCTGCCACCACACCAGAGTATATAGGCATAGTACATAAGTAGGAACACTGAAGCGCACCTAGAGCAGTCGGGGATTGTTTAAGCGTGATGTTAGCATGCTTGATTACCCCTTTACTCTCTTCCTGATCTGGATTGCTGAATTGCAGGCATATCATCACGGTAAGCCTTGGTGAAAAACTCAGGACGATTGTCTGAACTAAAAGTATGAATTGCTTCCTTGGCTCTAAAAGTATGAATTGCTTCCTTGGCTATCGGACACTGTAAGTCCTTAAGGAATGCTTGAGCTCCAGCATTTCTGATGGATACACCTACCTGTGGATTCCTCACCTAAAGAATTCTCCCCTCGAGCCAGCCCTCGACGGAAATTTCTTCTAGCTCTACACGTCGACGATGACGTCACAATCGCCCGACTCCATGCGAAGCCACATGACGTCATCCAGGCAATAAGAAGCCCTCGTCGACGTGCAGACGTCAGTTCCCTTTTTTCCGTGCCCGAATAACGGTTAATTCTTCGAGGCTCACAGGGAGCTACTGTTTCCAACGGCGGTTACGATTAGGGTTCTCCTGGCCAGGAGTTACCTGGACCCTCTTCGGCAGCTTTGCCGGTGCAGCAGTACCCGGCTTTCCCGACTCCGGGATCGGATCCTGCAGCGTTTTTAAACGCTATGTTTAACATCTTTACTTCCATGACGCCGGGTGGAAGTCATGCAGGTCCGTCTGGCCCTCTGGCCTATGATTTGGGTGTTCTGGCGTCTTACAGGTCGGCGCCGTTCACCCCGTTTTTATCTGCTGTACCTGAAGCGGCGCTGATGCCTATGACGTTGCCCAGGATGGCTACACCTGTTACGGCGCCGTCGGATTCGCCTCGGATCCGATCGACATCTAAGAACCCTCTGGAGCCGGAGCCTCCGGCTTCGGACGGATCCGAGGTTCGGCGCCGACGAAGATCTTTGGCGTCGGCCGACGCCTTGTCGACTCCAGGCTTGGAGTCAAGACTTAAGTCAAGACGCCTGGCTCTTCGTCTCTTGGAGGAAGAGGAGTACGCGATGCAACACCTGGAGGAAGGTGAAGTTATAGAGCCCTCTGGTGACTTCCAGGGACTGGACTCAGCTAGTGGCCTAGACACTACCCCGGAATGGGATCTGGCTTCCCCTGGAGAGGTCACGGAGGAAGCTGCTTCTTTCCACGCAGTCATTCGTAAGGCTGCAGACTTTTTGGATCTTCCCCTTCCTACCGCGGAGGTCAAGAGAAATTTATTAACAGAAGTCCTCCATCCGACGTCTGCTTCTGCTGAGCCTCTTCTACCACTCCTTGATCTTCCGTTTGATGGAGAGAAGCTCTTCGGCACAAAGGCTGACTCTGCACTGGAACGTTTTAAAGAAAGCAGAGCGACTGCTAGGTTTTTGGGACTCCAGTCGTCGGCCTCATCCTCCTTTAGAGGCTTTAGAAGATTTAAGGGATTTGGACGTGGTTCCTTTCGGGGAAGATTGCAAGGACCACAACAATCTGCTTCTACCCTGCCTTACAGATCCTTCATGGGCATGGGCAAGGGCAGGGGCAGAGTCCGTACGAGAGGAGCCACCTTGCAGCACTCTGCCTCTTCCTCTTCCTCGGGAGGGGTGTAGCAAGGAAAGCAGCCGTAGTCCTCCACCACTCCCTGTCCATTTGTCTCCGGTAGGGGGGAGACTTGCCTCTTTTCTTCCAATGTGGGAGGTCATAACATCGGACTCCTGGGTCGTCGACATTGTGAAGAGAGGGTATGCTCTTCCCTTTCGGGAATTCCCTCCTACCTTCCCTCCACGCCCATCCTTCTGTTCGGAAGACCATCTTCTCCTATTACAGCAGGAGGTATTATCCCTATTACAAAAAGGTGCGATAGAGTTGGTTCCCGAGCAAGAGAGGGGTCAGGGGTGTTATTCAAGATACTTTCTGATTCCCAAAAAGGATGGTTGACTGAGACCGATTTTGGACTTGAGGATTTTGAATTGGTTCCTCAAACAGGAAAAGTTCAAAATGCTGACCCTCTCACAGGTTCTTTTGGCGTTAAACGAAGGAGACTGGATGGTGTTGGTCGATTTGCAGGACGCGTATTTTCATATTCCGATCCTCAAATCGCACAGGAAGTATCTTCGGTTTGTAGTGGGATCACAGCATTATCAGTTTGCGGTCCTTCCCTTTGGTCTTACTTCAGCACCTCGAGTCTTCACGAAGGTGATGGCGGTGGTAGCAGCAGAGCTCAGAAGAAGGGGGATAGCTGTGTTTCCCTATCTGGACGATTGGTTGATCAAGGCCAAAACTCCGGAGCTCGTGCGGTGCCATATCCAGTCGACGACTCAATTGTTGTACGACCTGGGTTTTTCAGTCAATGTACCCAAATCTCACCTGGAGCCCTCTCAACGCCTCCTGTTCATAGGGGCAGTATTGGACACGACATTGAATCAGGCCTTTCCTCCGCCCCAGCGGGTTCAGGACATCCAGGCTTTGATTTCAATGTTTCGAAATGGAGCGGTAGTTCCAGTCCTCAAGGTCATTCGTCTGCTCGGTCTGTTTGCTTCTTGCATACTGTTGGTCACTCATGCACGCTGGCACATGAGGGCTCTCCAGTGGTGCGTCCGCAGGCAGTGGTTTCAACACAAAGGGGATCTCGAAGATTCGATAAAGATCTCCAGAGACACTGCGGAGGATCTTCGATGGTGGGCAGCGGTCGACAACCGTCTCAAGGAAGGACGTTCTTGCTGCCTCCTCCAGTGGCCACAGTGGTAACGGATCCTTCCACTCTAGGGTGGGGAGCTCATCTGGGGGACCTGGAGATCAAAGGCAAAGGCATCTTTGCCAGGGGAACAGAAGTTGCATATCAATCTTTTAGAGTTGCGGGCAGTACATCTGGCACTCAAGGCCTTCCTCCCTTCCATTTGCGGTCAATCAGTCCAAGTTCTAACAGACAACACGACCGCAATGTGGTATATAAACAAACCGGGAGGAGTGGGGTCGTATCTTCTCTGCAGAGAAGCTCTTCGTCTCTGGTCCTGGCTTCAGGGTCACAAGATCTGCTTAGTTGCACATCATTTGGCCGGAGTCCTGAACGTGCGTGCAGACATTCTCAGTCGTCGCAGCTCAGTCGATCACGAGTGGCGTCTTCATCCAGAACTAGTTCTGGGTATCTTCCGGATGTGGGGATATCCACAAATAAATCTGTTTGAAACTCAAGAGAATGCGCAGTGTCCGCTATTTTGCAGCCTCCGGTATCCGGTGCAAGGAGCTTTGGGGGACGCGTTTCAGATGTCCTTGAAGGGTCAGTTGCTTTACGCGTTTCCCCCCATACCCTTGATTCCTCGAGTTCTCAGGAAGATCCACCAAGACCGAGCTCAAGTCATCTTAATAGCTCCGGATTGTCCGAGAAGGGTGTGGTATTCGGACCTACTCCAACTCTCTCAGTGCCCTCCACTCTGTCTCCCTTGCAGGGCGGACCTCCTCTCGCAGTCGCAGGGGCAGATTCTACACCCCCACCTCCAGAGCCTGCATCTTCATGCCTGGAGATTGAACGGGGCAATCTGAGTTCCTTTTCTCTCCAGATGTGGTGGAAGTTATTTTATCGGCCAGGCGACACTCCACCAAGTCAATCTATGCTAATCGTTGGGCTAAATTTACAAGCTGGTGTGGAGAGAATAGTTTAGATCCTTTAAAGGTTGGTTTGTCTGACATTTTGTCATTTGCACTCCATCTGGCACAGAGAGGTTTTGCAATTGCCACTGTTAAAGGTTATCTGTCTGCACTATCTGCTTTTCTGTGCCTTCCTGATCAACCGTCCTTCTTTAAATCACCAATTGTTTTAAAGTTTCTAAAGGGACTCACTAATAGGTATCCACCCACGCCATTCGTTATGCCTTAGTGGGACCTTAACTTAGTGTTAACTTTTCTTATGGGGGCTCCGTTCGAACCAATGCATTCTTGTTCTTTACGGTACCTAGTATTAAAAACTGTTTTCCTGGTGGCCATAACATCTGCCAGAAGGGATAGTGAGCTTCAGCCTCTCTCAGTGGAAACCCCATACCTTTCTTTCTTTAAGGACAAAGTGGTGTTGAGGACCAAGGCGACTTTCCTACCGAAGGTTGTTACACCCTTTCACCTGGGGCAGTAGATTACTCTCTCTTCCTTTTACCCTCCACCTCACCCATCCAAAGAGGAAGAGAGGCTCCACCGGCTGGATCCGCGAAGAGCTCTGAGCTTCTACGTCGCCAGGAAGAAAGAGTTCAGACAGGATGAACAGCTCTTCGTTGGATACGTGGGGAAGAGGAAAGGTAGAGCGGTCCACAAGAGAACGCTATCCAGGTGGGTCATTCTATGTATTAAGATCTGCTATTCTTTGGCGAAGAAGGATCCACCTGTGGGGCTTTGTGCCCATTCCACCAGAGCCAAAGCAGCTTCGGCTAGAGGTGTTCCTGTGGCTGACATCTGCAGGGCAGCGACTTGGGCGTCCCTCCACACTTTTGCCAAGCACTACTGTTTGGACTCTGAGGTTAGGAGGGATGGCCATTTTGCTCGCTCGGTGCTGCAAGATTTCTTGGTTTGACCATTCGGGCACCCACCACCGGAGGTTTTACTGCTTGGGGACTCTATTCTTTAGGTGAGGAATCCACAGGTAGGTGTATCCATCAGAAGAATAAGTTACTTAACTTCGGTAACGCTTTTTCTGGTGGATACAATAACTACCTGTGGATTCCTCACGATCCCACCCACCTCCCCGTTGCCTGACTGGTCAAACCAAGATCTCTTTGGGTGCGCATCCTTGATTTTGTAATATATGTATGTAGCTGTTTCATGTATATAGTTGTATTCATTGTATATACTTTTCCTTTGCACATTAAGATAGTGAAAGGGACATTTTGGACTGGATTTATACATATATATATTTATTTCTGTCTCGGACTGAGCATTCATAACTGATTTTTATTGAGTTTTATATTAAATGTTTTATTTTCATCTATTCTGGATGAATGTGTACTCTTTAAGTTTAAACTGTTCGCCTCTATGGCACGTAAAAAATGGTGATAACTGACGTCTGCACGTCGACGAGGGCTTCTTATTGCCTGGATGACGTCATGTGGCGTTGCATGGAGTCGGGCGATTGTGACGTCATCGTCGACGTGCAGAGCTAGAAGAAATTTCCTTCGAGGGCTGGCGCGAGGGGAGAATTCTTTAGGTGAGGAATCCACCGGTAGTTAATGTATCCACCAGAAAAAGCGTTACCGAAGGTAAGTAACTTATTCTTCTGAGTCACTCCTATAGAAATAGAGACCATGAAGTGGTGTCCACCAATATGTACCTGTATTGTTTAACAGACTTTATTGGACCAACATGGTCCAAATATATGACTCTAAATGGTATATTGTAGATTGCGAAGGGAGTATGGTTGGGTCTTCTAATAGTAGAAACTCGGTTGACAAACATCACATTGTTGAACATAATCTCTGACCATGTTTATATATACACGGTCATCAACAATATTGCTGTAGCATAGCTATGGTTTCATTTATCCCTGCATGACCAGACGCCAACCCTTCATGAACTGCTTTCTTTAACTCTAGCCTGGACAACTCATTAGAAATTATCATTTCCCCCATTCCCCTGTATAATAATCATAGGAATGATATCTGAAATGAAGGTGTAGGAGTATTTGAGAGGTAAGGCAGCTGGAGGATTTTGTCGTTGTTGTTTCCTGTATCGATGTTAGTATTTCTGTCGATCTTCATTTTAGATCTGGTTGAGACTGGTAATTTGACAGTCTGTACTGCAGCCTTTACAGTGAGCCGGCTGCACAGTTCGCTTTAACACACATCCATCACACTGATGGCACAAATTATGGGTCACATTGACCAGTGGAAGTTTATCTTTTTAATACAGCTCTCTTTCCATAGAGCTATTTATTCCTAATATGTTTCCCTTTTGAATCAGTCCAGGTGCCAGTGTTTTAAATCTAAATTGTAACCTTGCACACAGAAGGATAAATCTGATGCTGTCAGTCTAGGAACTGACTGGTCAGCCTTCTGCAATGCAAATACCAAGGCATGAATTCCAACATGTTGTGCAGTGCTGATACCTAGAATTTCAGGGTGGGTGTGCTGTGGGTCAAACTCAGCATCTTTCACTGCCCTGCTGCACAGCCTGCTGAGTACTGTTGCTTAGTTCCTATCGCTGCTTGTGCAGAGCCATCCATAATGAACATGCTCTGGCATGGCTCAGTGGGTGAGGTTTTCAGAATCTGGGTGACATTCTGTTCATATTGGAGGAAATCTGAAGAGTCTGATTATACTGAAACTTTACATCTATTGTAATCAGTGAAGAGATCCACAGCACACATCTCTGGTGTAAAACCCAAGCATTAGGAATAATTGCCCTAGTGGCGGCCTCTAGTGCCAGTATGGGAAAAAACACAATTATTTGTTTTCCCTGCACCAACGGTTGCTGTTTCAAAATATCCATTTGCACAAATGCAGAATGTTCTCAATGGGAGTAAAACATGCTTCAGCTGGAGAATACAGCTGTGGCCTGGATGCTATGGGAATTGTCTGTCCCTCTTTGTAGACCACATATGTGTAACCTGAGTAACATAGTGCAACTCTAAATGTAGTAGGTTTGGTTTGTTATTCCTAATCTGTAAATATTTTGACTGTAGTGCACACAAGGTATCAGTGTTTGCTTGTCCATTAGTTTGCAGAAAGCATGGGAGAAATCGTGCAAAGGATTTATTTGCTTAGAATAGTGTGGCAAGTAAGCTCATCCAAAGTTAGGAATTCAACAGGGATTGTAAATTCAATGTGTTGGGAGGCTGCAAGATAGCACATATCTGAAGTACGGCAGATGCCAATTCCTTGCTCTCATTGGATAACTCATATCCAAGAAAGGTTACTGTCAGTTAGACAATTTCATACTGATTAAAGTTAATCTTGTAACAGTGCGATGTTTGTATTGTCACTATATGGTCAACCCTAGTTAGGTGTATATCTAAATTGTCATCAATTAGATAGATGTCATAAGTCTATGATAGCGCCTCAGAATTTTGTTCTAGGTTCTCCATTATGCATGCTGAGAATAGGCCGGTGCTTTTCTTATACCTCAATGGGCAATCGTTTGAATGATTATAGTACTCCATCAAAACTGAAAACAGATACTTGCTTACAAGTGCTATATTCTGACTACAAAACCCATTGGAGATGTCCAGGGTTGCTTCGTACTTTTTCCATACTAGGTTTTTCAGTAAACTTGTACTGTGCAAGTTTTGAACTGCATATGTTTGTGTATGTCTTTAAATGTCTAAAAACGGTTCTTTGGAACCTGTCTGTCTTATGACCTGGGAAAAAAGAGGAGTGTTCATTGGTAAAAGAAGAGGTGCTATAATCCCTGATATAGCAACTGATTTAAAATTGCTGTTACATTGCATGTTGCTTCTGGCTTCCGGTGTATTCAGCATGTGCTTGGAGCTCTGTGCAGGGAAATGACATGCGTTAAAGTGTTTATCCCACCACACTTGATTTCTGTATGAGGCTGGAGATTGTTGAGCAATCTACTACTGGTGTAGATTTCTCTGATGTCCTCCTGTACTATGGAAAAGGCACACATATTACCTCCTCTCCTGAGGTTCCCCAATGAAGAGTGTAAGTCAGTCTTCTGCTAGTATGACGTAATGTGCAGAGAAATGTTGCTTTATTTATGTGTGTCATATCCCCCTCAATTGGCATATCTAAATTATAGACCATTTCAGGAGGATTTACATGTTTATCTGGAATCTCAATTTGTATGAAATCATCTGTTGGACTCCCCACTAGAAATCTCAGTAGAGTCTGATGCAGTGTCCAAGTCTTGTGTAGGAAATGACCATCTTTCTTGGCATGTTACCCCCAATTTCTACCTGTTTGTCAGTATGTTTTGCCTGTCTCACTGGGATCCTACAGGTCAGAACCCCAGTGCTTATAGTTTGTGGCCTAATGTGGGTGTTGTTAGTAGTGCTTAACTGTGTCACAGAAGTTGTGCTAACCAGAACCTCAGTGCTTATGCTCTCTCTGCTTCCAAATTAGTCACTATAGTTTAGTGACTTCATTTACCAATTCCAATTGGCACACTGGACCCCCTCTTATAAGCCCCTAGTATATGATACCTCGGTACCCAGGGCACTTGGTTCCAGGAGATCCTTATGGGCTGCAGCATTTCTTTTGCCACCCATAAGGAGCTCAGACAAACCCTTTCACAGGACTGCCACTGCAGCCTACATGAAATAGTGCACACACTATTTCACAGCCATTTTCACTGCACTTAAGTAACTTATAAGTCACCTATATGTCCAACCTTCATTTACTGAAGGCTAGGTGCAAAGTTACTAAGTGTGATGGCACCCTTGCACTAGCAAAGGTGCCCCCACGCTGTCCAGGGCCAATTCCCCAGCCTTCGTGAGTGTGGAGATACCATTACACGTGTGCACTACCTATAGGTCAATACCTATATGTAGCTTCACAATGGTAACTTCAAATATGGCCATGTAAGGTGTCTAAGATCATGGAATTGTCCTCCCATTCCAAATCTGGTATTGAGGGTCAATTCCATGCATCCTGGGGGGGTTCTGCCATGGACCCCCAGTACTGCCAAACCAGCTCTGAGGCTTGCACTGCAGCTACAGCCACCTCACAGACAAGGTTCTGCCCTCCTGGGGTCTGAGCAAAGCATTTCCTGTGGGAGAAGGGTGTTACACACTTTCCCTTTGGAAATAGGTGTTACAGGCTGGGGGGGGTAGCCTCCCCCAGCCTATGGAAACGCTTTGAAGGGCACAGATGGTGCCCTCCTTGCATAAGCGAGTCTACCCCAGACCTTGCTCTTGCGTGAAACTGGACAAAGGAAAGGGGAGTGACCAACCCCTGTCCATCACCACCCCAGGGGTGGTACCCAGAGCTCCTCCAAGGTGTCCCTGGCGGTAGCCATCTTGTTTATCAAGGTGTGGGGACACTCTAGAGACCTCTGAGTGGCCAGTGCCAGCAGGTGACGTCAGAGACCCCTCCTGATAGGTGCATACCTGGGTAGGAAGCCAATCCCCCTCTCAGGGCTGTTTAGGGTCTCTCCTGTGGGTTCCTCTTCAGATTCAGCTTTCAAGTTTCCACCAGGAATCCTCTGCAACTCCTGCTTCATCCTCTGACCATCGGATCAACCGCCGACTGCTCCAGGAACCGCTGTAACTGCAACAAAGTATCCAAGAAGGCTACTGTGACACTGCAACTTCAGCTTCAGCCAGCAACTGTAACAGTTTCCAGGGTGGGCACGCTCTGAGGACTCCCTGTCTTCACCCTGCACCAGAAGGACCAAAGAAATCTCCCGTGGAGTGACGGAGTCACTTCCCTGCACCAGCCGGCACCTTCTAAGACGACAACCGGTTCTCTGGGATTCCTCTCCTGATGACGAGTGTTCTCCCTGGAACACAGGTGTTGGCCCCATATGACCCAGACTGTCCTACGGTCCAGTTGTCCAGATTTGGCAGAGATAAGAGCTTGCCTTCCCGGTTTGCGACAGTACCCCTGTGCATCCTGTGATCTATAGCTCCTGAGGCCTCTGTGCAGTATTTGCAAGAATCCTTCGTGCACAGCGTGGCCCAGGTCCCCAGCACTCCATCCTGCGACGCTCATCTCTGAGTTGTTCTCTGGCAGCATGGGACCTTCTTTTGTAGTGCTGCAGCAACCGCAATTTGCACCTTCTTTGTCCCTGTGTCCTGGGACTCCAGTGGGTGCTGCCTGGTCATCTGTGGGTTCCTTCCACTGTTGGGAGCCCCCTTCTGCCTCCTCAGTCCGAGTTGAGGGCCCCAGGTCCCTCCTGGGTCCAGGCAGTGCCATTTTGATGCAAACCGCGACATTGCTTCAACCAAGGCTTGTTGGACCCATCCAGCCCTGCAACTCACCTGCACCCAACATCTTGACGTGGGACATCCTTTTGTCATGCAGGAACCCGAAGCAATCTTCTTTGGTGCTCTTCTGCAAACTTCTTCCATCCGAAGAATCCTCTTTTGAACCATCTTCTAGGTTGGCAGGGGCTCCTGTCCTTCCTGGAATCTTCTGCGACTTCTGGACTTGGCCTCCTCTCTTCACAGGTCTCAAGGTCCAGGAATCCACCATTTGTAGCTTGCAGTCTTACTTGGCTTTTGCAATAACTCTTATCACGACTCGTAGTGTTTCCTAAGGAAACTTGCAGTACTTTACTCCAACTTTCCTGGGCACTTGGGTGGGGTATTTTACTCACCTTTGTGGTTTTCTCACACTCCCAGTGCCCCTCTACACACTACACTTGCCTAGGTGTGATTCGCATTCCACTTTCTTAGTATATGGTTTGTGTTGCCCCTAGGCCTAGTTCTTCCTATTGCATTCTATCGTATTTTCTGTTGTTTACACTATTCTGTGACTATTTACTTACCTGATTTTGGTCTCTAGTGTATATGTTGTGTATAATACTTACCTCCAGAAGGAGTATTGCCTCTGAGATATTTTTGGCCTTGTGTCAATAAAATAAAGTTCCTTTATTTTTGGACAACACTGAGGATTGTCTTTTATTGTGTATAAGTACTGTGTAACTATAGTGGTATTGCAGGAGCTTTGCATGTCTCCTAGTTCAGCCTAAGCTGCTCTGCTACAGCTACCTCTAACTGCCTAAGCTGCTAGAACACTGTCTACATTTCACTAATAAGGGATTACAGGACCTGGTATAAGGTGTAAGTACCTAGGATACCCACTACAAACAAGCCAGCCGCCTACATTGGTGGTGCAACAGTGGGATAAGTACTTGGAATTGCTTTACCACTTTTTTACTAGTGCTTTTAACAAGAAAAGCTTGCTCCAATACTTAGAGCTATAAATAATTGTACCTAGAAGTCACTTTTAACTTTCTAAAAAGTTCTTTACAACTGTCTAAAAGCTTCTGAAATTGTTTCTTTTCTCTAAAAAGTTAGGCCTAATAGCTTACTGACTTTTTACTCTTTTTCCTAAACAATTTCTGTCTGCTGTAGAGGCTACCCCTAGAGTTGTGAAGACAACCTATGAAAGTTTGAATTTTAAAAGTTTGAGGGGTCTCCGCATTGAAAGAAGTTTAGGGATTGGGAAGAACCTCAGTAAGGAATTCCTCTTAAATCTCCTCTTGAAGGATGACCAGGGACTTAACACTGGTCAGGTACAGATAGAGAGGGAGGTAGAGGAAGATGGCAACCAGACAGACTCAGGAGAACATTCTGAAAATCCTAGGGAGGGTCCTTCCACTGATCTTTCTGTCAACAAACCCCCCTAGTGTAGCTGGGAGTTGGAAGGGGTCACACACAAGTAGGGCTCCCTTCACACCTAGAGGCCAGGTAACTAGGGTGACTCCAGTTAGGGAAAGATCTGCCTCTGCCAATTCCCATGTCACTTCTGTCTCAGAAGTGTCCCACACTTCTAACTCCGAGGACCAGTCCCTAGATAGGGAAATCGGAAAGCTGAGGTTAGAGGAGGCCAGACTGAGGCTGCAGCAGCAACAGTTGGCCTTAGACAGGGAATCCTTGGCTGTGGAAAGGGAAAGGCAGGGGTTGGGTTTAGTTCCCCGTAATGGCAGCAGCAGTTTCAAGAACTCCAGTGTTAGGAAACCTACATTTGATTCCAGAAGTCTGCACAAAGTTGTTCGCCCTTACAAGGATGGGGATGACATCTATAAGTGGTTTGCTGCACTTGAGAGGGCCTGTAAAGTTCAGAGGGTCCCTCAAGCACAGTGGGCTGCTATGCTGTGGTTGTCTTTTACTGGCAAGGGGAGAGACAGACTCCTTATTGCAAGGGAGGATGACTCGGAGAACTATCTCACTCTCAAAAGTGCACTCTTGGATGTTCTGTGCTTAACCACTGAGCAATATAGAATACAGTTCAGAGAGACCAGAAAGGAGTCTTCACAGGACTGGATAGACTTTGTAGACTGTTCAGTGAAGGCCCTAGAAGGTTGGTTAAATGGTAGTAAGGTGGCTGACTATGAATGCCTATATAACGTAATTCTGAGAGAGCATATATTGAACAATTGTGTGTCTGATTTGTTGCTTCAGTATCTTGTGGACTCAGATCTGACCTCTTCCCAAGAATTGGGAAAGAAGGCAAACAAATGAGTCAGAACAAGGGTGAACAGAAAAGCTCATACAGGGGGTGACAAAGACAGCAAGAAGAAGGATGGTAAGTTCATGACAAAGGTGGGGACAAAGATAAAACATCTTCAGAGTCTTCATCAGGCTCACAAAAATCCTCTGGGGGTGGTGGGTTCAATCCTCTTCACACAATCAGAAAAAGCAATGGTGGTGTTTATGTAAAGCTAAAGGCCATTGGGCAAGTGACTCCACTTGTCCAAAGAGAAACACCAAACCTCCGCCCACCACAACCCCAACTGCTTCCACTAGTGTCCCTAGTAATAGCAGTGGTGGTGGGAAGAGCACTACTAATAGTCAGTCAAAGGGTGTAGCTTGGCTCACTTTTGGTAATGTAGTGGGGGTTGGTCTAGTTATGGAGACCACTGAGGCTTTTATAGTCTCTGATGGTGGCATTGACCTTGCCACCTTAGTTGCTTGTCCCCTTCATATGGATAAGTACAAGCAACTACCCCTAATAAATGGGGATCAGGTTGAGGCCTACAGGGACACAGGTGCCAGTGTCACTATGGTGATGGAGAAACTGGTTGCCCCTGAGCAACACCTACTTGGTCATCAGTACCAAGTGACAGACGCCCATAACAACACTGTTAGCCACCCCATGGGTGTTGTGAATCTCAACTGGCGGCGGAGTGGGGTTGGGTGGGTTACTGGTCCAAAGAAAGTTGTGGTATCCACTGACCTACCTGTAGAGTGTCTCTTAGGAAATGATTTGGAGACTTCAGCTTGGGCTGAAGTGAAGTTGGAGGCCCATGCAGCAATTCTGGGCATTCCAGGGCATATCTTTGCTCCTACTAGGGCTCAGGCCAAGAAGCAAATAGGACAGAGAAACCTGGATCCTGGAACAATGGAAAAAATGCCTCCAGAAACTAGGGGTTGAAAGGGCAAACCCTTGTCCACTATTCCTCTGTCTCCAGATGATACCCCATTTGATGAGGAGGAGTCAACTCCCTGTGCAGAACCTACACCAGAGGAGCTTGAAGCTGACACAGCTGAGCTTTTGGGTGCAGGGGGGGCCTGCCAGGGAGGAACTGAGTGTGGCTGTAGGAAAGTACCATCTTGCCTGGTATGTTACCCCCATTTTCACTGTATGTATGTTTGTTTTTGCCCTTATGTCACTGGGATCCTGCTAGGCAGGACCCCAGTGCTCATAGTGTATGCCCTGTATGTGTTCCCTGTTTGGTGCCTAACTGTATCACTGAGACTCTGCTAACCAGAACCTCAGTGTTTATGCTCTCTCTGCTTTCTAAAATTGTCACTGCAGGCTAGTGACTAATTTTACCAATTCTCATTGGCACACTGGTACACCCATATAATTCCCTTGTATATTGTACTTAGGTACCCAGGGTTTTGGGGTTCCAGGAGATCCCTATGGGCTGCAGCATTTCTTTTGCCACCCATAGGGAGCTCAGACAATTCTTACACAGGCCTGCCACTGCAGCCTGAGTGAAATAACATCCACGTTATTTCACAGCCATTTTTCACTGCACACAAGTAACTTATAAGTCACTTATATGTCTATCCCTCACTTGGTGACGGCTGGGTGCCAAGTTACTTAGTGTGTGGGCACCGTGGCACTAGCCATTATACGCGTGCACTGCACATAGGTCACTACCTGTGTGTAGCGTCACAATGGTAACTCCGAACATGGCCATGTAACATGTCTAAGATCATGGAATTGTCACCCCAATACCATTCTGGTATTGGGGGGACAATTCCATGACCCCCGGGTCTCTAACACAAATCCCGGGTACTGCCAAACTGCCTTTCCGGGGTTTCCACTGCAGCTGCTGCCAACCCCTCAGACAGGATTCTGCCCTCCTGGGGTCTGGGCAGCCCCGGCCCAGGAAGGCAGAACAAAGTATTTCCTCTGAGAGAGGGTGTTACACCCTCTCCCTTTGGAAGTAGGTGTGAAGGGCTGGGAAGGAGTAGTCTCCCCCAACCTCTGGAAATGCTTTAATGGGCACAGATGGTGCCCATCTCTGCATAAGCCAGTCTACACCGGTTCAGGGATCCCCCAGCCCTGCTCTGGCGCGATACTGGACAAAGGAAAGGGGAGTGACTACTCCCCTGACCAGTACCTCCCAGGGGAGGTGCCCAGAGCTCCTCCAGTGTGTCCCAGACCTCTGCCATCTTGGATTCAGAGGTGTTGGGGGCACACTGCAATGCTCTGAGTGGCCAGTGCCAGCAGGTGACGTCAGAGACCCCCCCCATGATAGGCTCTTACCTCTCTTGGTAGCCAAACCTCCTTTCTTGGTAGCCAAACCTCCTTTTCTGGCTATTTAGGATCTCTAATCTGGGGTATTCTTCAGATATCGAATGCAAGAGCTCACCTGAGTTCCTCTGCTCTTCCCTCTTCGACTTCTGCCAAGGATCGACCGCTGACTGCTTCAGGCCGCCTGCAAAACCGCAACAAAGTAGCAAGACGACTACCAGCAACATTGTAGCACCTCATCTTGTCGGCTTTCTCAACTGTTTCCTGGTGGTGCATGCTATGAGGGCTGTCTGCCTTCACCCTGCACTGGAAGCCAAGAAGAAATCTCCTGTGTGTCAACGGAATCTTCCCCCTGCTAACGCAGACACCAAAAGCCTGCATCACTGGTCCTATGGGTCCCCTCTCATCCTGACGAGCGTGGTCCCGGGAACCCAGGAATTAGATCCAAGTGACCCCCACAGTCCAGTGATCCTTCGGTCCAAGTTTGGTGGAGGTAAGTTCTTGCCAACCCACAACAGACAGCAAACCTGTGTACTGTGTGATTTGCAGCTGCTCCTGCTTCTGTGCACTTCTCCAAGGATTCCTTTGTGCACAGCCTAGCCTGGGTCTCCAGCACTCCGTCCTGCAGTGCTCAACCCTCTGAGTTGGACTCCGACGTCGTGGGACCCTCCTTTTGTGACTCCGGTTTCACAAATCTTCTAAGTGCCTGCTCCGGTACTTCTGCGGGTGCTGCCTGCTTCTGCGGGGGCTCTCTGAGTTGCTGAGCACCCCTCTGTCTCCCCCTCCAAGGGGCGACATCCTGGTTCTTCCTGGTCCCCAGCAGCACCCGAAAACCTCTACCGCAACCCTTGCAGCTAGCAAGGCTTGTTTGCGGTATTTCTGTGTGGAAACACTTCTGCAACATCCAGCACGCCATGAGACATCTTCCATCCAAAGGAGACCTTCCTAACCCTTTTCGTTGTTGCAGAATCTTCGGCTTCTTCCACCCGCAGGCAGCCCTTTTGCACCTTCATCTGGGGTTTCCTGGGCTCCTGCCCCACCTGGACACTATCGCGACTCTTGGACTTGGTCTCCTTGCCTTGCAGGTCCTCACGTCCAGGAATCCATCTTCAGTGTTTTGCTGGTGCTTGTGGTTCTTGCAGAATTCCCCCTATCACGACTATTGTGTCTTTTTGAGGTAGTAGGGTAACCTTACTCCTACTGTCTAGGGTCTTGGGGTGGGGTATTTTGGACACCCTTACTGTTTTCCTATAGTCCCAGCGACTCTCTACAACTCCCATAGGTCTGGGGTCCAGTCATGATTCGCATTCCACTTTTGGAGTATATGGTTTGTGTTGCCCCTAGACCTATGTTTGCCTATTGCATCCTATTGTGATTCTACATTGTTTGCACTACTTTTCTTACTGTTACTTACCTGTTTTGGGTTTGTGTACATATAATTTGTGTATATTACTTACCTCCTTAGTGAGGGTAGTCTCTGAGATACTTTTGGCATATTGTCATAAAAATAAAGTACCTTTATTTTATTTATAGTAACTCTTGAGTATTGTGTTTTCTTATGATATAGTGCTAAATGATATAAGTGGTATAGTAGGAGCTTTGCATGTCTCCTAGTTCAGCCTAAGCTGCTTTGCCATAGCTACCTTCTATCAGCCTAAGCTGCTAGAAACACCTCTATTCTACTAATAAGGGATAACTGGACCTGGCACAGGGTGTAAGTACCACAAGGTACCCACTATAAGCCAGGCCAGCCTCCTACAGTGGCACAGCAGACCTGTCCTACACTAGAGGGTCTCAGACAGCATGCTGTCAAACAGCAAAATGAGGATGTTGATGCCCACAGAGTTTACTGGGAGAATAATCTCTTCTATACTGAGTCAAGGGGCCCTAAACCTTGTGCCACCAGGAGACTGGTTATCCCTTTACAGTATAGGGAACTCCTCCTAACTCTGGCACATGACAATTCTTTGGCTGGACATTTGGGGCAAAGTAAAACATGGGACAGATGTGTTCATCATTTTCACTGGCCTCATGTGTCAGAGGACACTCCCGTGTGACCCCCAAAAACCTCTTAATCACACTGCCAGTGGTTGGGGTGCCCTTTGAGAGGGTAGGGGTTGATATTGTTAGCCCCATTGACCCTCCTACAGCTTCTGGCAATAGATTAATCCTTGTGGTGGTGGACCATGCCACAAGGTATCCAGAAGCTCTCCGCTTAAGGACCACTGCAGCAGTGGCAAAGGCCCTCCTGGGAATATTTTCCAGGGTGGGTTTCCCTAAGGAAGTTGTATCGGACAGAGGTAGTAACCTAATTTCTGCATACCTCAAAGCTATGTGGAAGGAGTGTGGTGTAACATACAAATTTACCACCCCTTATCACCCACAAACAAATGTATTGGTTGAGAGAATTAATAAAACTCTCAAAGGCGTGATCATGGGACTCTCCGAAAAACTCAGAAGGAGATGGGATGTCCTCTTGCCATGCCTCATTTGAGCCTACAGGGAGGTACCCCAGAAAGGAGTGGGCTACAGCCTCTTTGAGCTTCTCTTTGGTCACCCTGTTAAGGGTCACCTTGCTCTTGTGAAAGAGAGGTGGGAGCAATCTTTGAATCCCCCCTAAACAAGACATTGTGGACTATGTACTTGGCCTAAGATCCAGAATGGCTGAGAACATGAAAAAGCCACTGAGAACCTTCAGGCCAGCCAAGAGCTCCAAAAGCAATGGCATGACCAGAAGGCTGTCCTGACCGAGTACCACCCAGGATAGAAGGTGTGGGTATTGGAGCCTGTGGCCCCATCTCATTGTGGAGAAGAAAGGTGAGGTCATCTACCTGGTAGACCTAGGCACTGCCAGAAGTCCCCTTAGGGTACTTCATGTCAATCGCCTTAAACCTTACTATGATAGGGCTGAATTAACCCTACTCATGGCCGCAGATGAGAGGCAGGAGGAAGAGAGTGACCCTCTCCCTGACCTCTTCTCCAACACTGAAGCTGATGGCTTAGTGGAAGGAGTGGTGCTTACAGGCTGCCTCACTGCAGAGCAGAGGGAGGGCTGCAAAAACCTCCCAGGGCAATTTTCTGACCTCTTTTCGCTCATACCTGGTACAACTTCCTGGTGTGAACATTCAGTTGATACTGAGACAGTTTGCTTGTCAAAAGTAAGATTTATAGGCAGCCTGACCATGTCAGATACTGTATTAAATCTAAGGTGCAGAAAATGTTAGACCTGGGAGTTATTGAGCCCTCAGGTAGCCCTGGGCCAGCCCAGTGGTGCTTGTCCCCAAACCTCATTGCAAAGAAGGAAAGAGAGAAATGTGCTTTTGTGTGGACTGCAGAGGACTTAATACTGTAACCAAAACTGATGCTCACCTATACCCAGGGCAGATGAGCTCATAGATACACTGGCTTCTACCAAGTATCTAAGCACCTTTGATTTGACTGCAGGTTATTGGCAGATCAAGTTATCAGAGGATGCTAAAGCAAAAACTGAATTTTCTACCATAGGAGAGCATTACCAATTCACAGTTATGCCCGTTGGTTTGAGAAATGTACCTGCCACTTTCCAGAGGCTGGTAAATACAGTCCTCCGAGGTTTGGAAGCTTTCAGTGCAGCATACTTAGATGACATTGCTGTATTTAGCT
Organism: Pleurodeles waltl; assembly: GCF_031143425.1. Classification (NCBI taxonomy): domain Eukaryota; kingdom Metazoa; phylum Chordata; class Amphibia; order Caudata; family Salamandridae; genus Pleurodeles; species Pleurodeles waltl. Next base: position 1,226,596,890 of record NC_090445.1, on the reverse strand, counting down.
CCACCTGGGATGACGACCTGGTCCACCTATGGAAAGTTTTGGAGGCCCTGCAAAAGGCAGGCCTCACTGTCAAGGCTTCAAAGTGCCAGCTAGGGCAGGGGAAAGTGGTTTATCTGGGCCACCTTGTAGTTGGAGAACAGATTGAACCACTACAGGGAAAGATCCAGACAATTATGGACTAGGCTCCCCCTACTACTCAGACCCAGGTCAGAACCTTTTAGGTCTCACTTGGTATTACAGGAGGTTCATTAAGAACTATGGCTCCACTGTTGCCCCTCCTAATGATGACCTCACTTCCAAGAATATGCCTAAAAGGTATTGTGGACAGCCAACTGTCAGAAAGCTTTTGAGGAGCTTAAGCAGGCTATGGTGGTCATTCTGACCCTTGCGGTAAAAACCGCCAGGGCCGTGGTCTGTGGGAGCACCGCCAACAGGCTGGCGGTGCTCCTTTGGGCATTCTGACCGCGGCGGTACAGCCGCGGCCAGAAACGGAAAGTCGGCGGTGTACCGGCGGCTTTCCGCTGCCCATGGGAATCCTCCATGGCGGGGATTCCGACCCCCATACCGCCATCCTGTTCCTGGCGGTTTCGGCCGCCAGGAACAGGATGGCGGTATGGGGTGTCGTGGGGCCCCTGGGGGGTACTGCAGGGGCCCCCGTAACAGGGCCCCACTTAGAATTTCAGTGTCTGCTTAGCAGACACTGAAATTCGCGACGGGTGCTACTGCACCCGTCGCACCCCTTCCACTCCGCCGGCTCCATTCGGAGCCAGCTTCCTCGTGGAAGGGTGTTTCCCGCTGGGCTGGCGTGCGGCCTTTTGGCGGTCGCCCACCAGCCCAGTGGGAAACCCAGAATGACCGCCGCGGTCTTTTGACCGCGGTACGGTCTTCTGGCGGTTCCCGCCGCCCGCCAAGCTTGGAATGACCCCTATGTGTGCTGTACCTGTCCTAAAAAGCCCAAGTGTATAAGTACTGTGTAACTATAGTGGTATTGCAGGTGCTTTGCTTGTCTCCTAGTTCAGCCTAAGCTGCTCTTCTACAGCAACCTCTAATGGCCTAAGCTGCTAGAACACTGTCTACATTTCTCTAATAAGGGATAACTGGACCTGGTATAAGGTGTAAGTACCTAGGGTACCCACTACAAACCAGGCCAGCCTCCTACATCTTGTTCCACAGAAGTATCCATGGCTAGTATGACAGGTTTCTTAGAAAGTCCTGCTACTTTCTTCTTTTTAATTTGAGTTTTAGTCTCTGAACCTTTCTTCTTTCGTCTGATCAAAGTCTCTTATCCTCTCGTCATTTTTGTTCACTGTATTCTTAATTTTTTTGGTACTTAGTCTAACCCCTTCTCTCTGCTTATCAACAGAGTTACGAAAAGAACTGAGAGCTGCTGTCAGAATCCTGATCCCATTCTGGCTTTTCAGTTTTGTTCTGGTCCTTTAAATTATAACCACCAGAGCAGGAAACTTGAATTACTTGAGATTCCGTCCGTCTTTTTCCTCTCTCCCTCTGTTTCTTCGTACCTTCTGTAATAGATTTTTCCTTAGAGGAACCCTCAATATAACTTTTAGGTTTTAAATGTGATTTAATGGCTCTGTACCCAAGCTGTGATGGCCCAGAGAGTTGTAAACTTCTGAAGTTATTCTCCTTAGCTCTTGTTCACAATCTTAAACTGGAACGGCTGCAAGTTTCTGGTGCCAACGCTTCTCCCTTAACAGTGTACAGGACGATTGAGGAAGCTGCAGAGAAGCTTTCCATTGTCTTCATATCTAAGGCCAGAGCCAGTGCAGTCCTTTGTTGATTTTACACTTGTTTTCATTTCTCAGGGAGAACTGCTAGAATGGGCGTGCCATGCGTTTTAATGTAAATGCATGCAAATAAACTTCACCATTGCAGTCCTCTTTGGTTGGCACCATTCCAAGGGGTAGAAGCATTGTCAATATTCTATGCTCGTCTTGGGAAGTTGTGTGTGTTAACCAATTCCGACTGTTTGGTCTTGTGAGCAGTCCAGTAGGGAATTTCATCACTCTTTGTGTGCTTGATTCCCATAATAGTGTTTATCATCTGTTGACTGTCTGCTTGTGTGGCACTGATCCATGCAGGGCTTTATGTGCCAGACATAATGCCTTAAACGCAGTGTTTTGCCTGCCAGACATAATGCCGTAAAAGCAGCGCTTTTCGCATCTTTAAGAGAAGGTTTTAGCCCTGCCAGGGATAATGTCAGGTTTTATCTAATATTGGACACTCATCTGTTCTTTTCTCAACAGAACATCTTATAAAAACACCAAACTCTTCTTGCCAACCATTGCCCCCATAACAAGATCTCCTCTTCCCACCCACTTAGGTCGCAGCTCTACTCATGGAACATTCAAGGCTTAAACAACTTCATCACAAATGCTGATGTGATGGAGGAAATTAGAAAAAAAGACATAGTATGCTTGCAAGAGACATGGCAGTTGGCAGCTACAACATTGCAGGACTGCTTTGAATTCTTCACTTCAGCTGGGCCATCTGTCAAAGGGGGTCAGTCCTCAGGAGATATTTCAGTCCTGATATACAAATCATTGGCACTTGAAGTAAGAAGTTGCACATGGTCTGGGTGCTTATCTTTGTCCATCTAGTTGCAGCAAACAAACTGCACTGCAGGAAAGTAACTCCATGGATAGCAGAAGTATCTATATAAACCCAAAGTAAAGAAATCAAAACCTTAAGGCAACAATAACAAGAAGCCATGTGGGTGCTGGCAGAATATTTGAACATGTACATACTAGGTACACCAGAACCCCTAAAATGGCAGCAGGAGGAAGATACTGCATGACATATTCTGGAGCTCACCTTGGGGAAAACTAAGAAAGACAAGATAGGAGAAAAATGTTGCCACCACTCTCAATCTGCTGGGTTGTAGAACTCTAAACGGCATAAGTGCCTTGGATCAACCCGCATATTACAAATTCTGGCTCATCGCTAATTGATTATATTTTGGTATCTGCTAGTGCAACCCAGCTTGATCAGCAACCATGCAAGACTAACCTCTCTCCATGCAATGGCTAGCAAATTTCCACAAATGAAAACAATTGGAGACGAGGAGGGTGAATGCAGCCTGTGCAGAATAAAATGGCCTCCAAAGCCAACAGTTCTAAAAGAATTGCCAATCGCCCTAATGGGGCAAGCAAGCAGCATTTATCACCTTTACATTGGTCATCGTTCAAGGAGCAGCTTCTCAACCTGTTTGCCAACAGGGCTGGTGTCACTAAACATAGGCAATCAATTAACCTGCACCCTCAAGTGAGGGCTCTTAAGCAAAATGGAATAAGCCCTTGAGAAAAGCAGGCATTAACAGATATACCCTTCAAGAGTAGAGGAGATACAGAAGGCAAGGAAGACCTACAAAGCCAAGTTATGGAAAATCGCCAGACAAAACAAAGACAAACACTGGATTGAACTTCACAAAGCTCTGAAGAAAATAAAATCCCACCAAATTTTGGAGACTGGTCCATAAATAATCAAATGGTAAGAATCCAAATGTGGCTTCGTCCATTGAAGCTTGCGAGTGGACCAGATACATTTCCAAGTTTTACAGTACAGCAGGTGAAGGGTCAGGCTTGGCCCGACTGTCTGTCAACAGTCAAGATATAAATCAGTACGACCAAAGTACATCGATTCAGACTAGTTTGTTTACATTAGACATTTACTGTCTGACCTTGAAACATAAATAACATGGAACTTCTCTCTAACTCCTGTTGCTTACGTGTTGGTCAACATCATTGTCTGGGTGATTTGACACTTTAACAGGTTCCTCGAAAAATAAGGACAATGTGATATCTGGGTCAAAGGTAGACAGGCTAACTTAATGTAATGACCCAAAGTCCACAAAATGGAATCTGGCCTTTGGGTCACTACAACATAAGATACAGCATATAGGATACGCAAGTCTCATGAGGATGTACAACAGCTGCAGCCATATTTAACTAACCACATTTATAAGGAGATCGATTATTCAAGCACAAACTGTTCATGCTGCTTAGTCAACGTAATGACACTTTTGTACTGTTAATTACAGACTTCTACTCTAAGAACAAGGGGACAAAACAAATGCAGAAGGCCTACAGAACGGGGTTTCAGTAAAACAGTTACTTGCCACAGGTATGGATCAACGGCTCACTTTGCCAGTTACCGAAATTTTCTTGGTATTGGAAAAGTTTGTCTTGCTTTGGCAAAGCAGGACATTTTAGCAAAGTGTGTAGAAGTGGAATTAACATAAAGGGGTACTGCGTAATAGATAAAAATTATCAAACGAATACACAATGTATAGAACAAGCAATGGATGAATTTGTTTTGTTGTAAACCTGGAGAAACAGCGCATTATAGATACAGTTAAAATATGAAGATCAATGTAATTACTGACAACAAACCAGTCAACTTTTTGGTGGACTCTGGTACTAGAATCGCCATTGTTTCTATTGCAAAAAACATGAAAATACAAGATAAGAAAAGAACCTGTGCCCCCTGCCCTCCTGTTGTGATTACTGTTTGAGGGGATCAAGATAGAGTTAATAGATTTCTTCTGGGCTGCTTTTTAAATAAAGATGGCAGCATCCATGTCAAAGTGCATACAGAAAAGAAAATGTAAACATGCTTGAGTGGTGGAATCAAGCAGACTTCAAAATGGGACTGTCTCCAGGAGAAAAGCACATTCCTTGTTAGTTGATGATGTAATTCAGTCTTGGTGCCAGAGATTGAAAGATGTATTTATCGATAAATTGGGCACAATCCAATGGCATGAACATGCCATTAAAATAAAAAAGAATCGTCCGAGGACACGAGGAGGATCATTCAGGACTTGGTAGTACGTGATCCTTCTGCTAGCCAGAAGGGTTGGGCTTACAATAGACACACTGGTTAGCACATAAATCAGAGCTTTCTAGACCGTGGCGCTGGACACAAGGATGATTGATCTAGTACTTGGTAATCGAAGATCCCTCTGCCAGTCAGGAGGCGGGGCTTACAACAGACTCGCCAGTCAGATGCATTAATCAGTACCTTGTAGCTCACATGCCCGCTAAGAAGGGGGCCTGTCCTGCAGCCGGACAAGGCTGGGCTGAACCACCCCTCTTTGGCCTAATTATTTAACATCCGGTGCAAATGGTCAAGCATAGACTCCCCTGGGGTAGCCCCACCAACGTAAGAGACACAACCATTGAGGGGTTTCTGAGCTGCATAGTGGATGTTGTATGAAAAGAAACTGAAATTGCAGAAAAATGTCTCTCCTTATCAAGTGAAGCCCTTACCCCTTTTCTTCCTCCAGCTTCTGCTCCCTCTGTATAGAATTCAACCACAGTGGAAGCTCAAATGCATGCCACACCTAACAACTTTATTGTTTAGTCATGTTTCACACCAACACATGTTAGTTTTTATTCCCTTGCATGGTCACCTGTGTCTAATTCCGGGTCTGCTACTGAGCAAATGGAAAAACTTCTGAAAGCATGCAATAAAAAGTATCTGCAAACCTGTGAAGGGCCAAGGATATGGTCTCCTTGTCTCATGTACACATATTAACAGAGCTGATATACTATAAACGTATGTTTCTTTTAGATATGACTCTTCAAACGCTACTTAACCGTCTGGCGACTAGTGATACATTGCAAAATGAAGTGACTAGATTTCTAATATCGCACATGGCTTAGGCACCCAAGGCATCTGTGCATGAGTGCCCTATCCATGCACAATCCGTGCCTGTAACTTCCTCTTTAACATGTCCATCAGTCCTAATTAGGGGAAATCATGCTTTCCAGGGGGTGAAGGAGGTGCATTTGGGTGAGCCAGCAAAGGACGCTGCTATGCCCCTGAAGTATCTTCAACCTATCATCTTCCACTGGCTTGTTAATATTCAAATCGCTTATTTTCAAAATCCTGATTTTGTCTCTTGTCACTATCCTAATCATTGCAGCTCATGTATTTTATAGTGGAATACAGTTTTTTGAATAAATATATTGAAAGCTTTCCTGCATTATCTTCTTTGCCTGTGTGCGTAAGAGACTCATTTCTAACGGGGAAAAAGGGTAAGACTTGTTGCACTGCAAATCCCTGAGAGGATTTCAGAGTCCATGCACTAGGCTGCCAGAAATCACCTTTACTATTAATGTTTTGGGTTGCATGCTGCTACAGAGCCAGGAGGGTTGGGTCGACAGCTGCCAACTGTTGTGGGAGTGACTATATATATATATAATGTGTGTATATGTTCGGTGGCATGTGCAGCTGCAGATACACATGCTGTGAATTATCCTGCCATCTAGTGTTGGGCTCGGAGTGTTACAAGTTGTTTTTCTTCGAAGTAGTCTTTTCGAGTCACAAGACCGAGGGACTCCTCCCTTTCGGCTCCATTGCGCATGGGCGTCGACTCCATCTTAGATTGTTTTCTTTCCGCCATCGGGTTTGGACGTGTTCCTTTTCGCTCCGTATTTCGAATCAGGAAAGTTAGCTAAACATCGAAAAATCGACTGTATTGTTCTCGTTCGGTACCGGGTTAGTGTTGTTGTATCAGCACCTATAGCAGGAGCGCTCCGGCAGCCCTTCGGAGCTTCCGTTCTTCAGTGGGGCCTGGTCGGCCCGACCACATCCATCGTCGAAGACTAATGGACCTGACCTCCTTCCGCTTCTGTCCGAAGTGCCACTCGAAGTATCCCTATACAGACCAACACCTGGTCTGTAATCTGTGTTTGTCACCAGAACACAGGGAGGATACTTGTGAGGCTTGTCGAGAGTTTCGATCTAAAAAGACCCTACGTGATCGAGCGAGAGGACTGCAAATGGCGTCGACACCCAGAGAACAACTCGACGTCGGAGAGGAGGAAAGAATTTCCATCCAGGGGACAGACTCTGACGAATCCGAAAGTGAGCGACCCTCGACGGTGCAGAGAACAGTGAGTAGAACTGCCCCGTCTAAAACTCACACAAAAATCGTTAAGGCCAAGGGGGCGCCACCGCCAGCAGGCCATGGCTTAACCCATCGAAAAGAAGGTGACCAAACATCGGCACCGAAAAAGGCCAGAGAGTTGCCGAAGACTTCCGACTCCGGTCGAGATTCCGGCACCGAACGATCTCGACACCGAGAGTTCGACTCACCCAAAGTGAGAAAAATATCGTCGGAACCGAAAAGGACATTTTCTGAAACATCGGTACCGAAAAAAGCGGCTTCGGAGACAAAAAGAAGCTCTTACACAGAAGAGTAAGGAATTTCCAGCCAAATGCATGAAAGAGACAGGTTTGAGCAGGAAATAAGTATGGATGAACCAGACCATACGCAAAGGAGGTTGCATATCCAGAAAGAGACTGGGAAAATACAAGCTCTTCCTCCAATTAAGACCAAAAGAAAACTGGCATTTCAGGAGACAGAAATGCAGGCAAAGGTGGCCAGAGAAAAATCCCCACCACCAAGGTTTTCACCACAACCTTCCCCACTACACTCACCACAACTGTCTCCAGTGGGAACACCTCCAATGCAGTCATCTACACATACAGGGATGACACAGGATGATCCTGATGCATGGGACTTATATGATGCACCAGTATCAGATAACAGTCTGGACTGTTACCAAACAAAGCTGTTACCTCCAGAGGACTGGGTATTCTCAAACATTCAAAACAAGTATTCCAGGAGCCAGTTAAAGGAAGGGCTATCATGCCTAGGGTGGAGAAGAAGTACAAGCCTCCCCCAACGGATCCTGTGTTTATAACACAACAACTTACACCGGAATCGTGGTTGTAGAAGCAGCAAGAAAGAGGGCAAACTCTCAATCGTCAGGAGACGCTCCACCGCCTGACAAAGAGAGTAGAAAGTTTGACGCAGCAGGCAAACGAGTGGCAGCACATGCAGCCAATCAATGGCGGATCGCTAATTCGCAAGCCGTACTTGCTCGCTACGATAGGGCACACTGGGACGAGATGCAACACGTTATACAACACTTGCCCAAAGAACACCAGAAACGTGCCCAGCAGGTTGTGGAAGGACAGGCAATATCCAACAACCAAATAAGGTCCGCGCTAGACTCGGCAGGCACGGCAGCACGAACGGTCAACACTGCGGTAACCATTCGCAGGCATGCATGGGTAAGAAGCTCGGGATTCAAGCCAGAAATCCAACAAGCAGTGTTGAACTTGCCTTTTAACCAAGAACAATTGTTTGGGCCGGAAGTGGACACAGCAATTGAAAAGTTAAAGAAAGACACGGACACGGCCAAAGCCATGGGCGCGCTCTACTCCCCACAAGGCAGAGGCACATTAAGAAAGCCACAATTCAGAGGGGGGTTTCGAACGCAAACACCAGAGCCTTCCACCTCTCAAACCAGACCCACCTATCAGGCACAATACCAGAGGGGAGGGTTTTGTGGCTCATATAGAGGAGGACAATTCCCAAGAGGAAGGGGAAAGTTCCAGACACCTAAAACAAGCCAAACCAAACAGTGACTCCAATGTCACAAAACCCCAACACTTATCACCAATGGTGAGGAGACTTACCGCATACTATCAGTACTGGACACACATTACCACAGGCGCATGGGTCCTGGCCATTATCCAACATGGTTATTGCATAGAATTCACAAATTTCCCGCCAGATGTGCCCCCAAGGGCACACAATCTGTCCAAACAACACTAAGACCTATTACAAATAGAGGTCCAAGCACTATTACAAAAACAAGCAATAGAGCTAGTACCCAACCATCAGAAAGGAACTGACGTCTACTCACTATATTTCCTAATTCCAAAGAAGGACAAAACGTTAAGACCTATCTTAGATCTCAGAACACTGAATCTCTTCAAGTCAGACCACTTCCACATGGTAACACTTCAAGACGTGGCTCCCTTACTAAAAAAGGAAGACTACATGTCAACATTGGATCTCAAGGATGCGTACTTTTACATACTCATCCACCCTTCCCACAGAAAATACTTAAGGTTTGTAATACACGGCGTACACTATCAATTCAAAGTGTTACCGTTCGGGATAACAACAGCCCCAAGGGTATTCACAAAATGCCTAGCAGTAGTAGCCGCTCACATAAGGCGACAGCACATGCACGTATTCCCATACTTAGACGACTGGCTAATAAAAACCAACACTCAACAACAGTGTCTTCTTCACACGCAATACATTATAGAAACTCTACACAAACTAGGGTTCTCTATAAATTACCAGAAATCACACCTGCAACCATCCCAAATACAACAATACTTGGGGGCAACACTCAACACACAAAAAGCAATTGCCACTCCCAAGTCCACAAAGGGTCCAAGCGTTCCAAAATATAACATCAAGCATACAGTCAAACCAACACTACCCAGTAAGGTTTGTAATGAAACTTCTAGGCATGATGTCTTCATGCATAGCCATTGTCCCAAACGCAAGATTACACATGCGGCCCTTACAACAGTGCCTAGCGACACAATGGACACAAGCACAGGGTCAACTTCAAGATCTAGTGTTGATAGACCGCCAAACACACTTCTCGCTTCAATGGTGGAACCCTGTAAATCTAAACTAAGTGCGGCCATTCCAAGACCCAGTGTCTCAAGCTGTGATCACAACAGATGCTTCCATGATGGGGTGGGGAGAACACCTCAACAAGCACAGAATACAGGGTCAATGGGACAATCAACAAAAACAACTTCACATAAATCATTTGGAACTGCTAGCATTGTTTCTAGCATTAAAAGCATTTCAACCACTGGTAGCCCACAAACACATTCTTGTCAAAACCAACAACATGACAACAATGTATTATCTCAACAAACAAGGGGGGGGACACTTGTCACAACTGTGTCTCTTAGCAAAAAAATTTGGCATTGGGCAATTCACAATCATATTCGCCTGATAGCACAATACATCCCAGGCATTCAGAACCAATTAGCCGACAATCTCAGTCGAGATCACCAGCAAACCCACGAATGGGAAATTCATCCCCAGATCCTACAGGATCACTTCCTCCGCTGGGGAACACCGCAAATAGACCTATTCGAACAAAAGAAAACACAAAAAGGCAAAACTTCGCGTCCAGGTACCCACACCCTCAATCCAAGGGCAATGCACTATGGATCAGTTGGTCAGGGATATTTGCTCACGCTTTTCCCCCTCTCCCACTCATTCCTTATCTGGTCAACTAACTAACTCAAAACAAACTCAAACTAATACTCATAGCACCAACCTGGGCTCGCCAACCGTGGTACACAACACTGTTGGACTTAGCAGTAGTACCTAACATCAAATTACCAAACATACCAGATCTGTTAACACAACACAAACAACAGATCAGACACCCAAATCCAGCATCGCTCAATCTAGCAATCTGGCTCCTGAAGTCTTAGAATTCGGACATTTAAACCTTACACAAGAGTGTATGGAGGTCATTAAACAAGCTACAAAACCTACGACAAGACATTGTTAAGCAAACAAATGAAAAATATTTGTTTACTACTGCCACACTAATCAGATTCAACCACTACATGCCTCCACAAAGGACATTGTAAGCTACTTATTACACTTACAAAAGTCTAATCTAGCATTCTCTTTCATTAAAATACATCTCACTGCAATATCTGCCTATCTGCAGATTACACATACAACATCGCTTTTCAGAATTCCAGCATTTATGGAGGGACTAAAAAGAATCATACCCCCAAGGACACCACCAGTACTTTCGTGGAACCTTAATATTGTATTAACACGACTCATGGGACCAACATTCGAACCCATGCACTCTTGTGAGATGCAATACTTAACTTGGAAAGTAGCCTTCCTAATAGCTATCACATCACTTAAAAGAGTAAGTGAGATACAAGCATTTACTATTCAAGAACCCTTTATACAAATACATAAACATAAAGTGGTTCTCCGTACAAATCCCAAATTCCTACCAAAGGTCATATCACCATTCCACCTAACCCAAACAGTGGAACACCCATTCTTCTTTCCGCAACCAGACTCAGTAGCCGAAAGAGCTTTACATACATTAGACATAAAGAGAGCACTAATGTATTACATTGACAGAACAAAGCAATTTCGTAAAACAAAACAATTGTTTGTGGCCTTCCAAAAACCTCATGCAGGTAATCCTATATCCAAACAAGGCATCGCCAGATGGATAGTTAAATGTATTCAAACTTGCTATATTAAAGCAAAAAGAGATCTACCTATTACACCAAGAGCACATTCCACTAGGAAAAAAGGCACCACAATGGCTTTTCTTGGGAATATACCTATGACGGAAATTTGTAAGGCAGCCACCTGGTCTACGCCTCATACATTCACTAAGCATTACTGTGTAGATGTGTTAGCAACGCAACAAGCCATAGTAGGACAGGCTGTATTAAGAACATTATTTTCAGACAACTTCAACTCCTACAGGCTAAGCCACCGCATTTTGGGGAGACTACTGCTTATTAGTCTATACACAGCATGTGTATCTGCAGCTACACATGCCACTGAACGGAAAATGTCACTTACCCAGGGTACATCGGTTTGTGGCATGAGACGCTGCAGATTCACATGCGCCCTCCCACCTCCCCAGGAGCCTGTAGCCGTTATTAGTTGAATGAAAATTTTAAATTTGTAATTAAATATTATTTTAATACACATTATGTACATACATATCTACTCCATTGCATGGGCACATCTAGTATACTCACAACTCCTACCTCACCCTCTGCGGGGAAAACAATCTAAGATGGAGTCGACGCCCATGCGCAATGAAGCCGAAAGGGAGGAGTCCCTCGGTCTCGTGACTCGAAAAGACTTCTTCGAAGAAAAACAACTTGTAACACTCCGAGCCCAACACTAGATGGCAGGATAATGCACAGCATGTGAATCTGCAGCGTATCATGCCACGAAAAGATGTACACTGGGTAAGTGACATTTTCCATATATATATATATATATATATATATATATATATATATTTTCATGGACGTTATCATTAGGTTCTGAATTTACTTGTACAAAACCATAGAAATTCAGCAGTTATAGTCGGAGTTCTTTCAACTAACTATAACTCACGCCCTAAGGTAACTATAACTTGCGCCCTTGCCATGCACAGTTTTCTTATCAGTAAAGTTATTACAAATGTTGCAGTGATATCCAAGATGCCATACAAGATCCTATCAATGACATGTGGAGTAATTAGCTGTACGTGGCGAAGGAGTGAGTTATAGTTGACTTAGGGCCCCCAAAATTTAAGTATTTACACTGGGCCCTAGGGGAAGGGGTCCCAGGGTCGATATCAGCCTGAGGAGAAGGGGGCCATGTCGGGTTGGGTTGTTATAGGGGTTGGCCACAGGGACTGGTGGCAGACCAGTCCCTGCGGCCAACCCCCGCTGCACACAGCTGAAGGCTGTGCACAGCGTGGAGTTGGGTTGCTATAGTGGTTGGCTGCAGGGACAGGCCACAGGCCAGGCCCTGAGGAAAACTCTCGCTGTGCACCACCAAAGGCCGTGCGCAGCGCGGGGTGGGTGGTTATAGGGTTGGCAGCAGGGACTGCCAGAGGCCATGCACAGCACGGGGTTGGATTAACATATGGTAATGAAAATTACTGTACTTTAAAAATAAATTTTTAAAAAAAAGAAATTCCCTGAAAAAAACAAAGGTTACAGGGACGTTATAGTTAGGCTCCCGTTTTAAACATACAAAACCATAGTAATTCACCTGGTATAGTTAGTTATTTAAAGTAACTATAAAACGTGCCCTAAGGTAACCATAACTTGCGCCTTTGCCATGCACTAATTTCCCCACAAATTACGGCACTCATTTCATCTTTGATAACATCATTGATAATTTCAATGTATGTTTGCTGTAAACGTTTTGATGAAAAAAACTGCATGGCAGCAGCGCGAGTTATAGGACGAATAGGGAAGCAATGTTAACTTGAATCATCTTTTTCTTTAGAGCAGTTTTAAGATTCAAGTGTCTGTTATAAAATGACATTTTGCATGTTTAGTCTTAAGTAGGCTGCAGTGTATTTATGCATGGAAAAATGCCTTAAACTAGATATCCTTATTGTAAACAGTGCACCAGGGTCTCGCACACTGGCGGGACAACAGGGTCTTGCATACAGGCGGGTCAATTCAAGTGTTTCTGACTTCGAGGTATCACTGCATTCGGAGAGCTAGGCTTACAAAACTATTCTACCTGTAAAGGTGCTGTTAATTTAGCAAGGCTGGTTGTGTCTGTTTTTGCCCCACTCTTTAACAAATTTGTTTTTAGTTGGGATAAATACGGTATGAATGTTGCTAATGTAGACTGATAGTAAATTATTTCATTTTGCCTGTTCTACAGCTTTCCGCGGTGTCATGAATAATCCTTCAAAAACTGTACGAGACACATTAATCAATCAGTGCGCACAGATACTTGCCTGCTACAGAAAGAACTGTGCAAGCCCCTCCTCTGCCGGACAGGTATGTTTTTTTTTTTTGTTTTGTTTTTTAAGTTAAGTCCTATATGTCTAACATACAGAAGATTTATTCTCTTTTATATTTTCCAAGCGTGCTTTTAATTGCTCAGGGATAATGTAAACAATAATCGTTGTCTGGGGATTCAAAACATAAATATTGCGGCACATATTCCTTGCTGTATAGCACAACACAGCTTTCCTCTAAACTTAAGAGGCGATATAACCGTAAGAAAGCTAAACTTACTTTATAAAATGTTTTTTTGAACAAAGACATGAAGTACGTGATGAATATGGCATATAGAATGTCACCATGTATTATTTCATTCTTGAGAGACACCAGTTAGCCCAGTTTTCACTGGTCTCACTGCAACATGCAGCATGCAGTGTTGCATCCATTACCCATCATCATGGAAACACCACTGCAGAATTCCCACTGTAAGATTTCCCTTGAGCCCATATCGCTAGCTACTGTTTTTGGGCACCCACGTATATATATTTTTTTTCGGCCACCATGCACCAGTTCATACACTTTTTCCACATTTCCAAGTTGGGTGGCTCTCTTGCTTCCCATTGCCTGATCACTTTCCGTTTTGGCACCATAGGTCTCAGTCTGAGAGATGCCTTTGAGTGCTTCTGCAGTGTCACATCTACACATACGTCTAGTACGTACAGTTTGGGATTGTGGATAGCCATGTGGCCTGTGAGGTCAGAAAGGCATTTCCCCACCTCCTCCAAAAAGGTCACCAACTGCACACATTCCCTGATCACGGGTATACAATTTCCTGTCTTAAAACCCCCACGAGAGCATTCTCACTCTCTTTGTCCCCTAAATGTAGTCACCCGTTCCCCATCGAAGTAGGCTCTGTGAAGGCTAAACTTCAGGGCAGAATCAAATAAATAGTTATCACAAGGAGAAAATGTTCTCCATGAAAACATTTTATTTTTAGAACCATGACCTACACTGATGTTTCTCAGATGTTCTACTAAAAGCAACAGGAAACTAGAATAGACGTTTAAGAAAAGGAACAGACGCAATATAATTTAACAAAAATTAATAATTTTACGGTTTGGATAATATATTACCAGTATCAATCTACTGCTTGTGAGCTAGTTTTGCCCGTCAATCACTGCATAGAGCACGAGTAGAATAGAATAGTAGGGCTGGTGAGGGGGATTGGAGGGATCACCAAGACCATAATCACTGAGTATTTCAGGCTGTTTCTTCCCTGCATAATGCTAGTCTGATTTTTGCTGGGCAGATCAGGGAGGAACATAGTATCCAGATTTACTAGGCACATTCCTGTATGTTTTTCCTGATTCTGCTAAGAGACGTTTGATGCAACCCTGGATCGAGTGGGACAGTATCAGCTGTCATCATTCCTGGAATACCACTCCAGCCCACCCATGATCCTGTCCCAAAAAACTTTGGATACCGTTGTATCAGGTTTAATTAATTTTGAACAACATACGTAAAGATGTACGATGTTAATCAATGTTGGTAGCCATGGTTAACTGCTGTTACTATTTAATATCCAGATTTCTATCTTTTTTTTCAATCTTAAAATCTATCTCACTATTACTGCTTAATTGTTCACAGTAAGCAGTAAAGACAAATATGACACTTTGGTGGTCTTTACTACCCTGGTGGTCGGTGTTAAAGCGGCAGTAAAACCGCCAACAGGCCGGTGGAAAAAAAATTGAATTACGACCGTGGCGGAAACCACCAACATAGACAGCCACTTAAAAACTCCGACCGACACGGCGGTACAAACGAACACCGCGGCAGTAGCCGCCAACAGACAGGCGGAAGACAATGTACCGCCCACATTATTACAAGCCACCAATCTGTCACCTTTTCCGGGGCAGATACACTGCGAACAAAAACACGGAAACAGGACTTGGAAGGAAAACGCTCACCTCTACACATCCCACGAGGAACCAGGACGCCATGGAACCAGAACTTCAGATTCTTCCAGCCCTTATCTTCCTGTTCCTCTACCAGGAGCACGAACGCGAGCGGCGAAGACCACGGTGAGTACTGCACCTACGACACAGGGGAGGGAAAAAACAGTGACACACACACGCAATAACCCCAACCCCACCACCTAATACATCATGATACATCACAGTTGCACCCCTCAAACCCCCCTGGAAGAATGCAAGGACAAAAGGAAATGAGTCGAATGATTGTAATACATACGAAGACAGTAATCAAAAATATATACATATATTAAGATATTCACACTATAAACAAATATATACACCAAGAATAGAAGTCCAAGGTATTCCACTATCATAGTCCGTGGACCACTGGGCCCAAAAGGCATTGGCGAGGCCCACACTCAATACCCGAAAAAGACGGAGAGAACACTGCTGGAGCATCAGATAGAAATAAAACAGGCACCTCAGGGGGAAAAGGAGGGGGGGCGCACCTCAGCCGGATGAGTGCATGACACCAGATCCACCAGGGGGCTCCATGCCCACTGTTCAATCCTGGGGAGTGCAAAGCCACAGTCTCTCAAGTCTCTACAGTGGGTGGGTTGCCCACTGTTATATCCTGGTGAGTGCAAAGCCACAGTCTCTCAAGTGGATAACATTCTCCACTGGTTTCTGGAGGGGGCTTTGTACCCAGAGTGCTTCATCCTGCCAAGGTATGGGGTAGTGGATGCTGTTCTCCACTGGTTCTGGAGGGGGCTTGGTGCCCAGAGTGCTTCATCCTGCCAAGGACTGAGGTAGTGGATGTTATACTCCACTGGTTCTAGAGGGGGCTTTGTGCCCAGAGTGCTTCGTCCTGCCCGTGGCGGCCTCAGTAGCGTCGGAATCATTGGCGCTCACTGGCCTGCGGTGCTGCTGGCGGCGGTGTCCTGGGCAGCGGTGCTGCTGGCGGCGGTGTCCTGGGCAGCGGTGCTGCTGGCGGTCTTGTCCGCCGTGCAGATCTTCCCAGACTTGCCGGTTTTACTGTGCCCATTTCCCCACCTTGGATGGTGGCGCAGCTGTCTCCACACCCCCAACTGTACCCCTGGGAGCGGCTTTGGTGGCTGATTTCTTTCCCCTCTCCCACCGGGCACTGGCCAACTTTTTATGCTTTACAGATGGGGGACTGTCTGTGCTCTGGCTCCTTGCCACACTGGCTGCCCTGCTGCCTGGCGCACTCCAGAAGCCGGTTACTACTGGCACCATTGGTCCCGCAGATGATGTGGCTGAGGTGCTGGGTTGGGACCTGGAGAGTCGGGCCCTAGGAGACTGAAAGGGTGGTGGACATGAGGGAAAGAGGTCAAGGTTGGACAGGAAAAGTTTCTTAGGAACATTGGGACAGGTAGATGGAGGGGGTTTGGGAGTGGAGGAAGAGGTAGTGGTTGTAGAAGGTGTACGTTTGGTGACTGGGTTAAGGTGCATGGGCTGGAGGCTGACGTGAGGTGGATGGCTGTTGGGTGGGTGTGTGGCTGCATTTGTGTACCTTGGGAGGTGGCCTCACAGACACACTGGGAGAGGACACAGGGGACGTGTGAATGGTAGTGGGGGTGGTGACTGCACGTGAGCGGGGTGTGGTGGTGGGTGTGCTGGTGATGGACGTAGTGGCTGAGGATGTATTGCATGCAAGTGTGAGTGGAGACGAGACAGGGAGGGAGGAGGGAGACGAGGAGGGGGACGCAGTGGATGTTGGTGTCTGTATGTGTGTGATGCTTGCCTGAGTGCCTGTGGGATGTGTGGTGCTTATGTTTGCCAGAGCTTCCCTTGTGTGTTGATGTGTGTGTATGCTGGTCTGATGGCATGCTTGGGATAGGCTGAGGTACAGGGGTTTGGGTCTGGGTGGAGGAAGTTTGAGGGGGGAGGCTAGAGACAGGGACAATGGCTGCCATCAGTGCTGAGGCCAAAGTTTGAAAAGCTTGCTGATGGGCTGCCTGACCAGAGTGAATGCCCTCCGGGTATGCATTGGTTTGTTGCAACTGCCTCTCTACACCCTGGATGGCATTCAAAATGGTATACTGCCCAACAGTGAGGGAGCTGATGAGGTCAATGGCCTCCTCACTGAGGGCAGCAGGGGTGATAGGGGCAGGGGCTGAGGTGCCTGGGGTGAAGGAGATGCCCACCCTCCTGGGTGAGCGGGCACGGGGCAAACGCTGAGGGGCTGCTGGAAGGGCAGTGCTGGTAGGGGGGGTGGCGGCTGTACCTGTAGATGTGGGGGGCACCTAAGGGCCCGCCACCGCAAGGGAGCTCCCATCAGAGGAGTCCGTTTCACTGGTGTCCGCTCCTGTCCCCGCCGTGGAGCTCCCCTTACCCTGCATTCCACTGGTAAATTCAGACTCCGTAGTGTCACCCTCCAGGGCCATGTGGGGTGCAGCTCCCTCCTGCTCCGGTGCCACTGCTCCTCCGCCTGATGATGCTAATGCACACAAGAACAGGGAGACCACAAAAAGGGGGGGAAGACAGAAGAAAGACATGTTGAGTGCATGGAATACCGCTACCGTTGGCGGACACTACAGACACAGAAGCCCCCTGCACTACGCCGCGCACTTGGAGTTCCCTATTCAATCCCAGGGACATGGGTTACAAGGCTATGCCTGATTGCTGCACACATGGATGTCACAGGAGCCTGACTAGGTGTAGTTGGCACTGTACACAGGTGGGGTGGGGTACCACAGGGCCTGCCTTAAGAAGTGTCCTTGCCTACTAAACTCGCCCTGGCCTAGGGGAACCCACAGCCCACCTCCCTCACCCAGACACCTACAATGCGCGCTGACTCAGCAGAATGAGAGTGTACTCACCCCCTTGTGGCTGCTGTGATGCCCTTCAGCGCCCATCCAACTCCGGATACGCCACCGCCAGGATCCTGAACATCAGCGGGGTCATGGTGCGACGGGCACCCCTCCCACGTTGGGAGGCCATCCCCAGCTGGGCCTCCGCCGTCTTCTTGCGCCAGCGGCTAATGTTCTCCCATCTTTTCAGACAGTGGGTGCTCCGTCTGTGGTAGACACCCAGGGTCCGGCCTTCCTTGGCGATGGCACGCCAAATGTCCTTCTTCTGGTGGGCGCTGACCTACAGGAATAGTACAGGGGAAAAAGATAAGTTATTACCGTCTGCACCGTCAGTCATTGGCCCGCATCCCTACCCTTGCCATGACGCACATGCACTGACCGTCCTTTCATGCACGCCTCATTCTCACCGCCCCCCCTATCCACACCACTCCACACAGGCATTGCCCATACAGCATGCTCATAGTGTACTTACCTGTTTGTCTGGGGGACCGTAGAGTAGCGTGTGCTGGGGGAGGACCCCATCCATGAGTTTCTCCAACTCCTCCGTGCTGAAGGCAGGGGCCCTTTCCCCAGACACACGAGCCATTGTCTCTTCCAGACCGAGGTCACAGCGTCACTTGCAGTGTTTTTCCTCTCCTGTCGAAGATCGGGTATCAATTGATTGAACAGAGAGAAAATGGCGGTCACGTCCGCGGCGGTGCGTACCGTCACCGCCGGTGTACATTGTCATTGGCTCCTGGGACCCATAGGGTCCAATGTTTACCAATGCAGGATTGCGCCGCGGTCTTCGACCGCCTACCGCGACGGTGTACGCCAGCGTAGTTACCTCATATCCCATTGTCCCCCTTTACAGGTCAGGCAGCGACAATTTAATGGGCCCACATGGCATTATTTTGGACTGCGTCACACATATCTAGGCCTTGCCTAAACACTCATACAGGCATATGTCGATTTGCTTATATTTCTGAGTATGCTGTGTTTACGTACCACAGAGTTGGTTGACTCTCTGCTTGCTGTTCTCCTCCATAGGCACCGTCCGCTGGGGCTTGTGAGGAGATGGCGGCATCCTCCAGTGTACAGACCGCTGGTGGACTTGTCGACAATGGAGGAGCGACATGTGATAATCACCTACAGACTTGATCATGCCACAATCCAGGAACTGTGTGCCCAGTTGGAGCCAGACCTGATGTCAGCTATCCGCCATCCCACAGGAATCCCCCCTCAAGTGCAGGTGCTGTCAGTACTCCATTTCCTAGCAAGTGGGTCATTTCAAACTACAGTGGCCATTGCATCAGGGGTGTCCCAGCCTATGTTTTCCAACGTGTTGTCCAGTGTGTTGTCTGCCCTGCTGAAACACATACGGAGCTACATCGTTTTCCCTCAGGTGGAGGATTTGCCTACAGTGCAAGGTGATTTCTATGCCCTGGGACACATCCCCAACATCATAGGTGCCATTGATGGGACACATGTGGCCTTGCCCCCCCACCCCCTTTGCAGGAGTGAACAGGTGTACAGAAACCGGAAGAGTTATCATTCGATGAATGTGCAGATGGTGTGTTTGGCAGACCAGTGCATCTACCATGTGAACACCAAATTCCATGGCTCTCAGTGCATGACGCTTACATTTTGAGAAATAGCAGCATCCCTTATTTGATGGGGCAACTCCAGAGGCACCGTGTGTGGCCATTAGGTGAGGACATTTACCCTATACAGTGTGACTGGGTCTGGGGTTGTCCCTAAGGGTTAGTGTGTGTCTAACAGTTGTCCCTCGACATTTGCAGGTGACCCTGGCTACCCCAACCTGTCATGGCTACTGACCCCATTGAGGAATCCCAGGACAAGAGCAGAGGATCGCTACAATGAGGCCCATGGGCGACCTAGTAGGGTTATAAAGAGGACCTTCGGCCTCCTGAAGGCCAGGTTCCGGTGCCTCCATATGACAGGTGGTTCCCTATTCTGCTCACCAAAGAAGGTGTGCCAGATCATTGTGGCATGCTGTATGCTTCACAACTTGGCTTTGTGACGACAGGTGCTTTTTCTGCAGGAGGATGGTCCATATGGCGGTGTTGTGGCAGCTGTGGAGCCTGTGGACAGTGAAGACGAGGAAGCTGAAGAAGAGGATATAGACAACAGGAACACGATGATCCTGCAATACTTCCAGTGAGACACAGGTAGGAAGACAACACAGCCTGCTACATCTGATTTAATTCTACTACCTCATCTGTCTGTCATTTTCACCCAGTGTATGGTCACTGAGGTGTCACTTACGATTTCACAGATGTGGGTCCCACTGTGTGACATCTGCTTTGTTTCCGCATGGACTAGTGCTCTGTGACATAGGTATGTTGCATTACATTTGATATAGCATTGTGCCACTGTTATTGCAAATACACATTTTCGAAAGCACAGACTGACTCCAGATTGTTTTTTGATTTAAGGGTGTTTATTTAAGTGCTCAATAGTGGAGGGGGTTGTAAAATGGTCAGGGGTGATGGTGGAGGAATGTCCATGGCAGAGTCCAGTCTATTAGTCTCACAGGTGCATTGTCCAAAGGGGCATAGGAAGTGGAGCTGGGGCAGTTTAGGTATGGACAGGGTGACAAAGTGGGACAGAAGGATGACAATCAGGGTGGTCTCATTTCTTGGCGGGGGTCTTGTCATTGTTCTCTGTCTTTGTCCTGGATCTCGGGGACCGTTTGCGGGGTGGTTCTCCATCTGCAGGGGGTGGGTGCTGGTGTGGTGGTCCTGTGGCATGCCTACTGTCCACTAGCGCTGGCAGAGGTGTTGGGCAGTTCATCGTCCAGGCTAGTGTCAGGGGCCCCTTGTTGTGCCACAGTGTCCCTCCTGGTGTTGACGAGTTCTTTCAGAACCCCTACAGTGGTGCCCAGGGTGGAATTGATGGATTTGAGTTCCTCCCCGAAGCCCAAATAGTGTTCTTCCTGCAGCCGCTGGGTCTCCTGAAAGTTGGCCAGTACCGTTGCCATCGTCTCCTGGTAATGATGGTACGCTCCCATGATGTTGGAGAGGGCCTCGTGGAGAGTGGGTTCCCTGGGCCTGTCCTCCCCCTGTCGCACAGCAGCCCACCCAGTTCCCCTGTGTTCCTGGGCCTCTGTCCCCTGAACCGTGTGCCCACTACCACTGCCCCCAGGTCCCTGGTGTTGTTGGGGTGGTGGGTTAGCCTGGGTTCCCTGTAGTGGTGGACACTACTGGGGACAGAGGTATGGGCCCGCTGGGTGGGTACTGCGCTAGTGTTTCCAGAGGGGCCAAGCTCTGTAGTGGCTTGTGCCAGTGTGAGGGGAACCAATTGTCCTGAGGTCCCAGATGGACCGGGCTGGTCATCTAGATCCAGTTGGAGAGAGCTGCTGTCAACACTGTGGGCCTCTTCTGTGCGTGGAGTGGACATATCTGGACCCTCCTGTCCGGTGACGTTGGGTAGGGGTCCTGCAGGGGTGTAAAGGCATGATTATTGCATCTGTGTGTGCCATGGTGTGCAATGGGTGGGTGACCGTGTACCCCAGTGCTTGCATTCCTGTATAGGACCTTGTGTGATGGTTTAGGGGGGTGTAAGGGTATGTGTAGTGGCCATGCATTGGTGATGGGTGTCCATGCTTTGGTGTTACATGCAGGGCTTGAGTTTGGGATGTGTGGTTTGTGATATTGGGACATATGTGAGGAGTTGGAGTGATGGGGGTGCGGGCGAGGGTGGGGGTATGTGATAGCATGCAGGTGGATGGGTCCATTCCTCCAGCTACTCCTGTGAGGCCCTCAGGATGCAGTATAGCCAAGACCTGCTCCTCCCATGTTAGTTGTGGGGGAGGAGGTGGGGGTCCGCCGCCAGTCCTCTGAACCGCAATGTGCTGTCTTGAAACCACAGAACGCACCTTCCACCGTAGGTCGTTCCACCTCTTCCTGATGTCATCCCTAGTTCTTGGGTGTTGTCCCACTGCGTTGACCCTGTCCATGATTCTGCGCCATAGCTCCATCTTCCTAGCTATGGTGGTGTGCTGCACCTGTGATCCGAATAGCTGTGGTTTTATCTGGATGATTTCCTCCACCGTGACCCTGAGCTCCTCCTCAGAGAATCTGGGGTGTCTTTGCGGTGCCATGGGGTAGTGTGGGTGATGTGTGGGGTGGTGTGTGTTGTGATGTGTGGGGTGATATTTAGAGGTGTGTTGTGTGAGGTGCGTGGATGTTGTGTGAGTGATTGTGTTGAGTGCCTGTGGATGCTAGTTTGTAGATGGTGGTGTCTCTCTCTGGCCCTCAGTCGCAATTGTGGTCGTAAGGGTTTGTGGGTGATGTGGGTGTGTGTTTTATATTGTATTGGATGTTCGGGAGTGGTGTGTGTATGTGTATCAGGTGTGTGTATTTGGAATTGTCCAATGTGGTTGTGTTTTGAAAGAGTGTGTATATTTTGAGCGCAGCGGTGTGTACCACCAATGGAATATCGTGGTTGAAAGACCACCGTGTGGATTCGTGGGTCGTGATAGTGTGGGTGTATTCCTGTTGGCGTGATGGTGGAGGTTTTGTTATCGCCAGTTTATCACTGACCTTTGGTGTGGCGGACTTGTGTGGGTGTCTGGATTTTGGCGGATTCCGAGCTGTGGGTCATAATGACTGTGGCGTAATTCCACGGCCGCGGCGGTGTGTTGGCGGTCTTCTGCACGGCGGTAAGCGGCTTTTACCGCCAATGTTGTAATGACCCCCTTTGTTCCGGTTCAGTCCTTAAGGCATTTGAGATTAAAATTTCAAAATGGTTCTTAATTCAGACACTCTGTGTTTATTGTTGCCAGCATTTAGTTATGCTTTACTCTCATAGCCACACTACTGTAAGTTATCTGAGGTATTGTTGGGGGAACATTTAATGACATGGGATTAATTTAAATTACTTTTTGATTTCATCATGTTAAATTTACACAACAAACTAAGTATATTCTGCACTTTTGTGCATCTCAAAACCAGTTACATAAATAAACTTTATACAATTTTCACAGC
The DNA here is from genome assembly GCF_031143425.1 of Pleurodeles waltl. NCBI lineage: Eukaryota > Metazoa > Chordata > Amphibia > Caudata > Salamandridae > Pleurodeles > Pleurodeles waltl. The sequence continues at coordinate 1,226,573,709 of NC_090445.1, read as the reverse complement.
ATTCCATGCATCTTGCACTTCACCCACATCAGATAGTCCATCGGAATGGAGCAGCTGTAGTAGTGAGCATTTATTACTTACTACTGTCTCATTGTAGCATTTCACCTCAAAATGCTCTTGGAGTATATTCTTAGAAAGGGCTACTATATGAGCAAACTAACTCATCAGTTTTATTACCCATTAGCTTGCCAGTGACGAGTTCCATTCCAGCGTCATACTTCATATAGTCCAGTACTGTATTGGAACATTTATTTAGCGCTTACTACCCCTATGCAGGGCTCTGAATGGCTTACCTACATAGGTAGCACACTACTGTAGGGTGTGTGGTTGGAAGGGTGTTGTTTTCTTTTTGATCCTATGTGGGAAGTGTTTTCATGGTATGCAACATAAGCACCAATGCCCGGTTATTGTTATGGGATGCAGTGCTTAGCAGTGTGATGGATGAAGAAGTGTGAGAGACAGGTGCACAGTTTATGGTTTTTAGTAAGCTGACAGCTGTGAGCATCTATGTATGTCTCTTTATGGTATTTTGAGGTTCACTTAGCTGGTTACTGCACTGGGTTGACCATTCTTGGATATCTTGTTTAAAGTTCATGGTCCTGATCAGGCATAGGTTAGAGGAAGGCCTGCATCAGAGATCTCCTGGGATAAACCTTTCTATCATCTCATATCTGATTACCTTTGTGAGTTGTCAAGAGCAGTCAAAGTGTGTAGCAGTTCTCTTCAGTTATCCCATGCCTGTTCATTTCGTGATGGGTGGTTCATTGCTGTGGACTGGTACAGTACTAGGTGCCGGAGCCCCCTCCCCCAACCGGCCCCCACCCTGACACCACCAGAGAAGAAAGTGATACTGACGAGGCTCCGTGGGGCTCAGCATGGCATGGGCAGCACCAGGCAACAGTTAGCTGAGCTGCAGAGACAGGCCAACCCATCGGACATTACACACCTGCACCAATGACGCTGTGGGTCCGCTCTGGGCCCAGCTCTGCTCCCCGGTCAGCAGAGAGCTGGCTTAGACTGCTGACACGAGGTGTGCAGGCTCGGTGGAGCTATAATCAGGACACGACTGGCCACCTGGTTGCTTAGCCATGAGATGACCCGTCGCCACCGGGGCCTGTGCCTGGTAGAGACCCCAGAGTGGTGAGGCCGTGCAGAGACTGAGTGCCGGACGAACTACAAATGGCAAAGCGAAAACAGGAAGTTGCCCATCTTGACTGGGCCCCTACTAGGGAGTGGGTGAGGCCGGTGGTGTGGCCTTTGCCGTGGGGCTGCTTGGACTGGAGGGTGGGTGCAGACCTATGTGGGGCCTGGCGAGGCATGTCAGGCAAGAGATGGTGTTGGCCTGTGCTGTCACAATTAATTGGCCCAGAGTTGAGGGACTGCGCTGCAGGCCCACCCCGGATGACATGTGTTTTGAACAAGGAGAGAGTACTTGGTGATTCAGGCAAAAAATGGAGAGCTGGAGGCATGGTCCTGCCACAGTAACCTGAGTATTACAGAAGTCCCTGAATCTACCAACACTGCAAGGCAGAATAATATGTTGAAGCAAGGCTGACTTACCTTATTTGGTGTTGATCACCACTCTAAACTGCTGGTAGTAAGGTGTGCACACCACTCCCTCATGATACAGCCCCCCCTCCTGGGGTTCCCCCACACCCTAAAAGTGCTCATCTATTGAAATACAGAGATCATGATGCAGTACTCAGATTGGCCCAGTAGTTCAGCGATCTTACCTATCAGGATAACAAAATCAGCTTTTTCCCAGACTTTGCAGCAACAGTCCAGGCAGCCAGATGGGAATTCCTGTCTATCCTACACCAACTGCAGAAAGCGGGGATAAAGTATGCTATGCCATACCTGGCACAGCTGTGAGTTGACTACCGCGACCGACAGAAGATAGTCACCACACCTAAAGCACAGTTCACCTTTTTAACAGCCCTTCTGACTCGACAAATGGATTCAAATGACATTGTAATGGGTGATGAGAAACAATAAGACGCCTCACTTGGGTCCTATCCCAGAACTCTCCTGCCAGACTGCCTCAAATAAGTCCAATGAAAATTGCCAGGCCTTCTTCCCTTGAGCCCCTCTTTGCTTCATCTCCTTTTAAGTCATATTGTTTAACCTATTGTCGCAGCCGGGATGATGCTGTATCTTCCTGGCTGCCTCCATGCATCTGGAGATACAGCTGGGACTTTGGTGGCCCTCAACAGGTAGACCCCAATGGTCCTTGATGTACATTTGTTTTGCTACTGAATTTGTTTGGATAATTTACTCATTGTATCCTTCTTAGTGGTTCTTTGTTGGTATTGGGAATGTCGTTGGCATGTTTAGGATGCTAATGGGGTTAGGGGGCACTGGGGTGGGGCTTTGTGTCTGTTTTGACACAGCACTGCAGTGACTATGACTGCTTCATCCTTATTTTGCTCTCTGTTAGGCCACAATACTGCCACTGGTTATAATGCCACACTGTCAATCAATGCCAGATGACGTTGCAGGTCTTATATAGGTGCCACCGTGGCATGCTGACGTCAGTTCTTCTCTTTCCGTGCCAGCCAGTGCTGACCGAAGAAACTACACACTGTGCATCGAGGGATGTGTTCTCGCAGGACCAGTTTCAACCTCTGCTGATCCTGTCATCGGGCGATGTCTGTGATGGATCCGCACCTCTTGTGCCTTTGGTGTTTGGAGCAAGAACACAACCAGAAGTCATGCTCCTAGTGCTGGACCCTGAATCCGAAAGCTTTGAGGGAGCTGTCCCTGAAGCTCATGACGGCCCCACGCTCGGCTCTGCGTAAGTCCTGATCTCGGTTGAGAGGAAGTTCTCTGGATCAGTCGCATAGCCCCCCGCCCCTCTTAGTCATCCCACTTCAAGACCTCTGGACGATTGGGTAAGTCTAGTCATAAGAACGAGCCGAAGAAACCGAAGCATTCAACTTAACCACGTCCGTCGGCTGACAAGACGAGGGAGCATCATTTATCTAGGCCTCACTGGGCGGAGCCTGCCTCCAGGCCGAGACAGCGTGCTGGTAGCTTTAACCTCTGCTCCGTGGGGGCACCCATGGATCCTTTGTTGGATCGTACCACCTTGACCTTCCCCGGCACCAGCCCAAACGTCAATGCTCCTGTGCCACCTGTGCCCCCAGGCAGTGCCACTGCCATCCTCACTGCTGACACAGAACAGAATGGGCGTTGTACGACTCTGAATCTGGCATTGAAGGAGGCCTGGCTTAGGTTACAGTTAGGAATAGTAGGGGTCGCTGGACCTTTAAAATACCAGCTCCAAGACCCCATGGACTGACTTATACACCTGGGTGAAGCCAGTGGACTGGATACCCCACCAGATACTGCTATGCTCTCTCTCCCTGACATGGCTATGGAGAAGGGAGCTTTATATTCTGTGGTGGTGCGGAGAGCAGCCGCGGTCCTGCACCTTGAGCTGCCTTCAGTGGCAGACTATCCTCCTGACAGAGGTGTTTCAGTCTGGAGCTTCATCCTATGAACTCCTGCTTCCCTTTATTGAAGCTCTTATGGATGTCCTACTGGGTACCTTGTCCAAACCTAACAGGGATGCTGTGAACAGGACAGTTGCCTGCCGCTGGCACTGGGTGACCCAGGTTCCTGACGCAACTCCCCACACCTGAGAGCTTGCTTATCCAAGCCTCCACTTCCCAGGGTGCGTTCCATTCCCAACCCCCAGATCTGAAGTCCAAGAGGATGGACACACTTGGGAAGTTGTGGACTGGGCATGACCGACTCACTGGGCAGAGCTTTTGCATCAACAGTGGCCCTTAGGCACCAGGCCTGGTTGAGGACGTCTGGCTTTTCGGGGGGTTGTCCAAGCCAATCTTATCAACTTGGCCTTTGATGGCACCCGTCTTTTTGGAGACAAAGCAGACTCTGCACACAAGCACTTCAAGAATTGTCATACTATGGCCAGCTCCTTAGGCTTCGCAGTGGTCCCTCTTCCCCCTCAGTCTGCTGTTTGCCCCTCTTGTGGCTAAGGAAAGGTCACCTAGCCACATTTGGTCCCCTCCAGCCACTGTGCCGCGCATGCTGCCCACCCACTGAGTAGCCAGGGACATGGAATCCGCCATCCTGGTGGATCAGGGAATCAGCAGTCTGGCCAGTTTATCCCCACCCTCTCACAGCTGCCTCCTAACCTTCCAAATCTGACTATTCCCCACCATTCCAAGTCTGACGATTCCCCACCATTCCCAGGTGGGATTCACCATCACCTGTTCCACTGACAGTCCATCATGTGTACCCCTCCATCCATGCCACAATCCTACAATCTGATGACGGAGGATCACTTGGTGCTCCTCTAAGAGGAAATGAGGGTTCTGTTGGCCAAGAAAGCCATAGAGAGGGTCCCTGTGCCAGAAGTAAATTGTGGTGGTTATTACTGCTACTTTCTGGAGCCCAGAAAGGACAAGAGCCTTTGCCCTATCCTAGACCTTCGGTCCCTCAGTCTTTCTCAAGAAGGATAAGTTCAAAATGCTCACTCTGGCTCTGGTTCTGTCTGCCCTGGACCCGGGAGACTGGATGGTACCTCTATTTATATATCCTCGTCCTGCCTGTCCACAGGCTTTAATTGTAGTTCACGGGAGGCCACGAGCATTTTCAGTTCACTGTGCCTCTTTTTGGCCTTACAAATGCCCCTCGGGTGTTCACCACGGTGATGGTGTTAGTTGCAGCTCATCTGGCTGTTGAAGGTGGGCCTGCCCCCAGGCTGTCGCCTCCCACCTCCAGGCTACTGCAGACCTCTTGCAATCGCTGGGTTTCACTATAAACGTGCCAAAGTCACACCTGACTCCCTCTCAGACTCTTCCCTTCATTGGAGCTGTTCTAGACACAGTGCAGGATCGGGCTTATCCTCCAGAGTAGCGAATCTGGGATATTCAGGCTCTGATACTGATGTTTCAGGCTCGATCCTGGATTTCGGTGAGAATAAAAGGCTGTTGGGCCCCATGGCCTCCTACATCCTGCTGGCGACACATGCCAGATGCCATATATGGGTTCAACAGTGGGACCTGTAGTTCCAGTGGAAACCGCATCAGTGAAATCTCTGACATGGTCCAGATCGGGGAGGGAACTGCACGAGATCTGCAGTGGTGGCTAACAAATCGCAATTGGGCTAGAGGCAGATCCACCGCCCTTCCTCGACTAGTTATGACATCCATCAGGCTAGCTTTGAAAGCATTTCTTCTCTTTCTCAAAGGGAAGGTAGTGCAGGTGTTTACGTACAGCACCACTGCCATGTGGTACTGCAACAAGCAGGGTGAGGTAGGGTCATGAACCGTTAGTGAAGAGGCTTTGCGCCTCTGGACGTGGATGGAACACCAGGGCATTTCCTTGGTGGTTCAACATCTGGTGGGCTCGATGAACGTCAGAGTGGACAAACTCAGCTGACAATGCTTAGTCTATTACGAATGGTGTCTCCATCCGGAGGTGGCACAAGGTCACTTTTCAGCAGTGTGGAGAGCCTTGGTTAGATCTGTTTGCCTCTGCAGAGAACGCGCAATGTCAGCAATTTTGCGTGTTGGAGTTTCCAAGGCGGCAAACCCTCTGCAATGCTTTTGGTCTCATGTGGAACTCAGGCCTCCTTTACTCCTTCCCACCTATGCTACTTCTGTCTGGAGTTCTGAAGATATCTTGGCAGCCAGGTGTCCGTCCACCAAAACGGTATGTCTGTAGTTATCATAAATTTGTGCATATTGTACCAACAAGTCTCTTGATCCCCTCTCTGCTGCTCTCTCTGAGGTTCTTTTGTTCATCCTTTCTTTAGCCCAGCAGGGCTCTCCTTTGGGCACCCTTGAAAGTTACTTATTGGCTATCTCAACCTTTCTTAGATTGCCAGACCAGCCGTCCCTTTTCAAATCTCCTATTGTTGGTAGATCCCTTAAGGGACTCACCCTTTCCCACTCTGTTTATTATGCCTCAGTTAGACCTCAGTCTGGTCCTCACTTACTTGATGTGTGCCCCTTTTGAGCTGTTACAAAATTGCCCCTTGCGGCTTCTTACTCCCAAAACTGTATTTTGTGTTTCCATCACCCCTGCTCACAGAGTGAGTGACCTTCACTCTTTCTTCTAAGCCCCAATTTTTATCTGTTCATCCTGACAGTGGTGCTTTGTAGGAGGACCTTCTTCCTTCCCAAGGTTGTTTCGCCTTTTCATGTTAGCCAATCCATCACTTTGCCTACTTTTTACGCACCCCCACATCTTTCGCATAAGGAGGAGATACTCCACCTCAATCATAGTAAAGATTTACGGGTAGACTATCAACTCTTTCTTGGGTGTGTGGGTGTGAAGAAAGGGAAGGTGGTGCAGAAGCGTATCCTTTCATGATGGGTAGTACTTTGCTTAAAACTGTGCTATGCTTTGGCAAAGAAGCAATCCCCTGAGGGCTTGAACGCTCATTGCTCAGAGCAACTCCTGCTTCCACTGCGTTAGCACACAGAGTTCCTGTCCTGGACATCTTCCAGGCAGCGACGTGGGCATCCTTGCACATGTTCACAAAACATTACTCTCAGGTCCGCATGGATGGCTACTTTGGTTGTTCCGTCCTGCAGGACTTTTAAGTATGATCTTGGTTTGCTGCCCACTACTGAGGATGGTATTGCTTGGGTATCTATTCTAAGGTAAGGAATCTGCAACTAGAAGTCTCTATCAGATGAACAAGTTACTTACCTTCAGTAACGATTTATCTGGTAGAGACCTATTTTAGTTGCAGATTCCTTACCGACCCACCCATCCTCCCTGCTTGCGAACTGATTTCTAGGGACAGGGATTCACTTTTCAGGGCCTTAGCTCTTGTGCACCATTTTTAGTGTTCTTCACGGCTCCATGTTTTTTCATGGAAAGTTGTGAAAAAAAACTGATGTCACAGTGCCGAGGCAGCACCTATGTACGACCCGATGTCATCAGGGCGACCACAACACCAACAAACGAACTCGGAGTTGACCGACACCACCTGACGGTGCGCAAGGGTGCTGGTCGAAGAAAAATCTCCGGATCCAGTCTGACTCCTGGGGGAAATTCTAAGGTAAGGAATCTGCAACTAGAACGTGTCTCTACCAGATAAATTGTTACCTAGGTAAGTAACTTGTTCTCCAATACCACACATAGGGGCCATCTTACTAAACTATGTATTTCAGCACAGGGAGACAGACACATGGCCTCAGATGCAGTTCTGGCAAAGTAGAATGGGGTATTGGACCAGCCACTAGAGCCTATTGAATGGAACATTCTGTTGTTTGCAGACTAGCATGCTCAAGCCTAACTGTGACTTAACTATAATACCCATTAAGTACCTCCATTAAATATATCACAACCCTGCTAAGCTCTAAGTTTGGCCTCCGTATGGATGCAAATTAGGCACCTGACACTTATTTCTTACACTTGGCCTGACTATGCGCCCCAATCCACTGGTTCTGGGTCCAGGTCATGTGGCCCTCTCTAAAATGGTGCCGGCTGCACATGTGCCTACTTGGCCTGGTTAAGGACCTGAAGCCAGACATACGAAGGCTGGTGGCAGTAGCCTTTTTGCTAGACAAAGGCAAGCCGCAATTAACTGGGGAAAGTGGGCAATACCCACTAAGCATCAGTGGTTGTCCAATATGTCTTATTGTGAAGAACAATTAAAATTTTATGCTAAAGAACTACCAGCACCCTCGTGACACTACAACATCTGGGGCCCGCTCACCACATACTCATCATACTCATCATGTCAAAGCTCCCACCAAGTAAGAGCAAACAGCTGTCCCAGGGTGGGCACCATGGGACAGAGCAGGAGCTGGCCCAGGGTATGGCCATCTGTGGCTCCCCTCCAACATAAATAAACCCAGAGAGTTGGTGGTCCCCAGGGCTGGGAAGTAAACCGTTTATTTTTTTTAAGTGTTGGATAGATCTGCAGCACAGGTTTCCGATGTTTAAACAAAAAAAAATAGTTTAAGCTAAGGTGTCCCTACCTTGGCCCCTTTTCTTTTTTCAATTTTTTTTTTTTTTTTTTATGTGACTCAGCTGAAGCAGAGTCCCTAGATGGCCTCCTTGTTGAAGTGTTGACAGCCAATCAGATATCTGCATGGAACAGTCGGATCCTCGGAGTATTGGCGTGCCCAGATACCTGTATTTTTAAATCACGACTTTCTCCAAACCTACTGGACGGATTTACATCAAATCGCAAAATGCATGCTTTCCGGACCAAGATCTAGCTTTCTACCAATTGTGGTGTAATTCTGTTCAGTGGTTCAGGCTGTAGTCTTGTTAAAAGAATTAGAAAAATCCCATTGACATAGAAGGGGGGGGGGGGGAGTTTTTCTCAGCCCGCTTGATGGATCACCCCGAAACTTCCAAGACAGCAGCTGAACTGACCAAAGTATACGTTTTGAACATTTTGTCAAGATTCATCAAACAGCGCCAAAGTTACTGGCAAAGCAAAAAATGCTCTGTTTGTGGTAAAAATGGTCCTAACTAGGATACATATATATATATATATATATATATATATATATATTCGATGGCATGTGTAGCTGCAGATACACATGCTGTGCACTGTTCCTGCCATCTAGTGTTGGGCTCGGGTGTTACAAGTTGTTTTTCTTCAAAGAAGTCTTTTCAAGTCACAGGACCGAGTGACTCCTCCCTTTCGGCTCCATTGCGCATGGGCGTCGACTCCATCTTAGATTGTTTTCTTTCAGCCATCGGGTTCGGACGTGTTCCTCTTCGCTACGTAATTCGAATCAGGAAAACTTAGAAAAACATTGAACGTATGTTTGTATTGTTTGCGTTCGGGACCGGTTTAGTATAAATACATCGGCACCGACGACACAACCGCTTTGGCGGCCCTTCGGGGCTTACGCACCTAACCGAGGCCTGGTCGGCCCTACCACACCCGTCGTCGAAGACTCATGGACCAGACCCCTTCCGTTTCTGTCCGACGTGTCACACCAAGTATCTTTATACAGACCAACATCGGGTCTATAATCTGTGTTTGTCGCCAGAACACAGAGAGGATACTTGTGAGGCCTGCAAAGCTTTTCGATCCAAGAAGACCTTAAGAGATCGACGCGCAAGACGTTTGCAGATGGCATCGAAGTCGACACAACACCTCGACATCGAGGAGGAAAAAATGAGACTTTCGATCCAAGGTTCGGAATCGGATGACTCCGACGGGGACCGGCCACCGACGGCGGCACAAAAGTGAGTACACCTGCCCCAACCCAGCCCCAAAGTCAAATGAAGAAACAAAAGGCCTCGGGGACGCCACTGCCAGAAGGCCATGGCTCGACCCACAAGAAAGGCGGTGACCAAATACCATCATCGCACCGAAAAAGGCCAAGATAGTGCCGAAGTCTTCCGACTCCGGTCGAGAAACCGGCACCGAAAAGATTCGACATCGATTGGTCAAATCGAGCAAGCCTCGAAAGAGCCTCTCAGAGCCGAGACCGACAGTATCCATGGCGGTTTCGGTCCTGAAAAAACGGCCTCGGACCCGAAAAAGACTTCCTATACGGAGGAGCATGGGCTCTTTCAACAACTCAAGGAGAGGCAGAGGTTCGAGCAGGAACTGGATTTGGGAGAGCTTGACCAGACTCAACCAAGACTACAAATCCAAAAAGACACAGGGAAAATACAAACCATCCCTCCGCTCAAGTTTAAAAGAAAACTGTAAACTGAGCAACCAAAGCCAAAGTGGTTAGAGAAAGGTCATCACTCCCACACTTCTCACCACAAACGTCCCCACTTCACTCGCCACTACGGTCACCAGTTGGCACACCAATGGCACAGTCACCCACACATACTGGGATGATGCAGGACGATGCAGACCTCTGGGATCTATACGACCCACCAGTTTCGGACAACAGTCCCGAGTGTTATCCTTCAAAGCCTTCACCTCCAGAGGTTAGCACATCTTATACACAAGTACTGACCAGAGCAGCAACATTTCATAATGTTACTATGCATTCAGAACCAGTGGAGGATGACTTTCTGTTAAACACTCTGGCATCCACGCATGCTTCGTATCAAAGCCTGCCAATGTAACCGGGCATGCTTAAGCATGCACAGCAAGTTTTTCAGGAACCAGTGAAAGAAAGGGCCATTAAACCAGGGGTCGAGAAAAAATATAAACCTCCCCCATCAAACCCTGTGTTTATTACACAACAGCTTCCTGGACTCAGTTGTAGTGGGGGCCGCAAGAAAGCGGGCAAATTCTCAATCGTCATGGGATGCGCCACCCCCTGATAAAGAAAGCTGTAAGTTCGACGCAGCGGGAAAAAGAGTGGCATCGCAAGCGGCCAACCAGTGGCATATCGCCAATTCACAAGCCCTTCTCGCCCCTTACGACAGAGCACATTGGGACGAGATGCAGGATATTATCCACCATCTACCAAAGGAGCATCAGAAGCGTTCTCAACAGGTGGTGGAGGAGGGCAGGCCATCTCCAACAACCAGATTCGCTCTGCACTGGACTTTGCTGATACAGCAGCACGGACTGTCAATAGAGCAGTTACTATCAGGAGGCATGCATGGCTACGAAGTTCTGGTTTTAAGCCAGAAATACAGCAGGCGATATTAAATATGCAGTTCAACCAACACCAACTATTCGGGCCGGAGGTGGACACAGCAATAGAGAAAATGAAGAAGGACACAGACACGGCAAAAGCCATGGGTGCGCTCTTTTCTTCTCAATATAGGGGAACATTTGGGAAGCCACAGTTTCGGGGAGGGTTTAGACACCAACCCTCAGAGCCATCCACCTCCCAAACAAAACCCACTTACCAGTCTCAGTACCAGAGAGGGGGGTTTTGTGGTTCCTACAGGGGACAGTTCCCAAGAGCAAGGGGAAAATTTCAGCCTGCCAAGCAGACCCCTAGCAGCAAACAGTGACTTCAATGTCACACTCCCCCAACACACATCACCAGTGGGGGGGAGATTAACAAAATACCACAACAATTGGTCAGACATTACTACGGACACATGGGTTCCATCAATTATCCAACATGGTTACTGCATAGAGTTCACACAATTCCCTCCAGATGTTCCCCCAAGGACGCACAAACTGTCAACACAACATCTAGACCTATTACAAATAGAGGTGCAAGAACTACTAGCAAAACAAGCCATAGAACTAGTACCCCATCATCAAAAAGGAACAGGGGTTTAGTCCCTATATTGCCTTATTCCCCGAAAAGACAAAACATTAAGGCCAATTCTAGATCTCAGAACGTTGAATCTCTTCATCAAATCAGATCATTTCCACATGGTCACACTACAGGATGTAGTTCCCTTACTAAAACAAGGAGAATACATGACAACACTGGATCTAAAGGATGCGTATTTTCACATACCCAATCATCCATCTCACAGGAAGTACCTCAGATTTGTAATACAGGGCAACCATTACCAATTCAAAGTATTACCCTTCGGGATAACAACAGCACCCAGAGTATTTACAAAATGCCTAGCTGTAGTAGCAGCTCATATAAGGAGACATCACATGAATGTATTCCCGTATCTAGACGATTGGCTAATAAAAGCCAACACTCAACACCAGTGTCAAAGTCACACGCAGTATGTAATAGATACTCTGCACAAACTAGGGTTTTCTATAAATTACCAAAAATCTCACTTTCAACCATCCCAAATACAACAATACTTGGTAGCCACACTCAACACACAAAAAGCAATTGCCACTCCAAGTCCACAAAGAGTTCAATCGTTTCAAAATATAAGATCAAGCATGCAACCAAACCAACAATACACGGTCAGGTTTGTAAATTTACTAGGCATGATGTCCTCATGCATCGCTATTGTCCCAAACGCACGGCTACACATGCGGCCCTTACAGCAGTGCCTAGTAAAACAATGGACGCAGGCACAGGGTCAACTTGAAGATCTTGAAACACACTCTTCGCTTCAATGGTGGAACCCTGTCAATTTAAACAAAGGGCGGCCATTTCAAGACCCAGTGCCTCACGCCATTATCACAACAGACGCTTCCGTGATTGGGTGGGGAGCACACCTCAACAATCACAGTATACAAGGTCAATGGGACAGTCAATAAAAACAACTTCACATAAATCTCTTAGAACTACTAGCAGTCTTTCTAGCACTAAAAGCCTTTCAACCCTTTCTAGTCCACAAACACATTCTTGTCAAAACAGACAATATGACAACAATATACTATTTAAACAAACAGGGGGGGGGGGCACACTCGTCACAACTGTGTCTCCTAGCACAAAAAATTTGGCATTGGGCAATTCACAACAACATTCGCCTGATAGCACAATATATACCAGGCATTCACAATCAGTTAGCCGACAATCTCAGTCGAGATCACCAGCAAACTCACGAGTGGGAAATACATCCCCAGATTCTACGAGATTACTTCTACCGCTGGGGGACACCAGACATAGTTCTGTTTGCAACAAAACAAAACGCAAAATGCCAAAATTTCGCAGCCAGGTACCCACACCCTCAGTCCAAGGGCAATGCTCTATGGATCAGTTGGTCATGGATATTTGCTTACGCTTTTCCCCCTCTCCCGCTCATTCCTTTCCTAGTCAACAAACTGAGTCAAAACAAACTCAAACTAATACTCATAGCACCAACGTGGGGTCGCCAACCGTGGTGCACCACACTGTTGGATTTCTCTGTAGTACCGCACATCAAACTCCCATCAGACCAGATCTGTTAACACAACACAAACAACCCATCAGACACCCCAAACCAGCATCGCTCAACCTAGCAATCTGGCTCCTGAAGTCTTAGAATTCAAACCTTGCAAATGAGTGTATGGAAGTCATTAAACAGGCAAGGAAACTGACAACAAGGCATTGTTATGCCAATAAATGGAAAAGGTTTGTTTTCTATTGCCAAGCAAATCAAATCACGCCGTTAGAGGCCTCCATACAAAACATTGTGAGTTACTTACTACACTTACAAAAAGCAAATCTCGCTTTTTTTTTCCATCAAAATTCATCTGACTGCAATATCTGCTTACCTGCAGATTAAACATACAAAGTCACTTTTTAGAATCCCAGTTATTAAAGCCTTTATGGAAGGACTAAAAAGGATCATACCTCCAAGAACCCCACCAGTACCCTCGTGGAATCTTAATATTGTACTTACACGACTCATGGGTCCACCATTTGAACCCATGCATTCTTGTCAAATCGAATTCTTGACTTGCAAAGTAGCTTTTCTAATAGCCATCACTTCACTACGAAGAGTTAGCGAAATACAGGCGTTTACTATCCAAGAACCCTTTATACAAATACACAAACATAAAGTGGTTCTCCGTACAAACCCAATTTTTTTTAAACAAAAGTCATATCACCTTTTCATCTAAACCAAACAGTTGAACTCCCAGTCTTCTTCCCACAACCAGACTCGCTAGCAGAAAGAGCACTGCATACATAAGACATAAAAAGAGCGCTAATGTATTACATAGACAGAACAAAAGCATTTCGTAAAACTAAACAATTGTTCGTTGCTTTCCAAAAACCCCATGCCGGTAACCCTATATCCAAACAGGACATAGCCAGATGGATAGTCAAATGTATTCATACCTGTTACCTCAAAGCTAAAAGAGAATTACCCATTACACCAAGGGCACACTCCTCTAGAAAGAAAGGAGCTACAATGGCCTTTCTATGTAATATACCAATTACAGAGATTTGTAAAGCAGCCACTTGGTCTACACCCCATACCTTTACTAAACATTACTGTGTAGATGTGTTAGCAACACAACAAGCCACAGTAGGACAGACTGTATTAAGAACATTATTTCAAACAACTTTAACTCCTACAGGATAACCACCGCTTTCCGGAGGATTACTACTTTGTAGTCTATGCACAGCATGTGTATCTGCAGCTACACATGCCATTGAACGGAAAATGTCACTTACCCAGTGTACATCTGTTTGTGGCATGTTGCGCTGCAGATTCACATGCGCCCTCCCCAGGAGCCTGTAGCCGTTTTATTTGCATTTAAATTGTATATATGTAAATAAATATTCCTTTACCACAAACTATGTACATACATATCTACTCCATTGCATGGGCATCTTTAGTATCCTCATTCTACCAACTCCTACCTCACCCTATGCGGGGAAAACAATCTAAGATGGAGTCAACGCCCATGCGCAATGGAGCTGAAAGGGAGGAGTCACTCGGTCCCGTGACTCGAAAAGACTTCTTCGAAGAAAAACAACTTGTAACACTCCAAGCCCAACACTAGATGGCAGGAACAGTGCACAGCATGTGAATCTGCAGCGCAACATGCCACGAACAGATGTACGCTGGGTAAGTGACATTTTCCATATATATATATATATCTCCCTCAACATTAAAGTTTTGTTAAAAACCATGATAAAACAATAAGCAGCGACCACACTAAAAGCTTGGGATTTAATGAAGCCAGAATGCTTTCTGTGGCTTTCACTTAAGAATTGCTTATTCTTCTAGGTATTCCCCACACTAGTATGTATTCTGTACCTACAGTATTTCACGTGCTCTGGTTGTATTTTGTAGCTTACAGTTATTATCTACTTTTTAATTCTGTGAATGTCCTGTCACTTTTAAATTCCCTGTTCTACTCCTGCATCTTATGCATTACCAGTCACCTTACTCCAAATTGATCTTGTATGTGATCTTAGTGTTGAATATGTATGTTACATGCTTATTTGCCAGACAATCGGGTGCAGCATTATTATTCCTATCCATATGGTCACAGTATTTACACTCCACTCCTTCCGACCACAGCTTTTTTGTTCTTCTCCCAAGGATCAAAACAAAATGCATATCAGTCTTTCTTTATTTGAATCCCTTGGATCATAACATTTATTTTTCTAATCCCTGTGATCAGTGCGCTTTCTATGATAATCCATGCGATCACAAGAGTTTGTTGTCATCCCTAGGATTACAGTGTTCTGCATCTCAAGCCGGGGAAGCGCAGCCTTTTCCATTGCATAACTTGAGATCATCTAATTTCCAATCCCTGGGATCGCATCATAGCTGTCCTTTCTATTCCAGCACAGGTGTCCACAGCATGTATACAATATTGTGTGTGGCAATGGCTTTCCCAGAGTCTTCCAAGAGCTCTCTCTCATTATTACTGCCAGCATACTAGGCATGCATTATCCCCCCCATTCCAGTCCTCTGGGTATCGGAATATTTACGTTGCACTTAAATCCAAGATCCACAACTCTGACTGCATGTGTGGCAAGACATGTCTGGGAATTTTTCTCCTATGTCTTTGCTTTAGCCCATACCAGTGCACTTTCTACTGACATAGACAATGTCAACTCTAAAAACTTAATTCTGATGGATACAACTACCTGTGGATTCCTCACCTAATGAATACTCCCATTGCGCCAGCATTCGACGGAAATCTTCTTCCTAGCTTCTGCACGTCGACGAGGACGTCACAATTGCCCACGCGACGCGTCTGACGTCCTACAGGCAATAAGAGGTCCTCGCTGACGTGTCGACGTCAGTTCCCTTTTTTCCGTGCCATTCGAAACGGTTATCTTCGAGGGAGCTACTGTAGCTGTATCGACAGTTACAGTGTGTTTTTGGCTATTTTTACTTTGAGACATTACAATGTCGCAAAGAAAGTCAGGATTCAAGCCCTGCCGTGAGTGTGGTGGCAAAATGTCGGCAACGGACCCACATTCTGACTGCTTGTGGTGTCTTAGTTCCGACCATGATGTTGATAAGTGCGATTCTTGTCAACATATGAATCCTAAGGCCCTGAAAGAACGTGAGGCCAAGCTTTTTCTTGCGAAATCGAAAAAGGAGAAGAGACGTCACCGAAAATCGTCGTCACCGAAGTCTCATCGCCGTCATCGAGACTCCTGTCGTTGTCGAGAATCTCGGCGCCGGTCGAGCAGGTAGAGGTCTCGGTCGAGGTAACCATCAACTCAACGTCGGAAGAGTTGGGAAGTCAGTCCCACTGTCTCCCCAGCCGACGACGCCGTTACCTTCTCCGGCTTCACCGACTTCACCCATGTCATCGGTTCATCCTCCTTCAGTGTTTGAGGTTCCGCAGCCTCAGGTGTTTTCTCCGTCTATGCAGACGTCGAGACCGGCGTCGGTGTTGCCTTCTAACCAGGCGCCTCAGTACCCGGCTTTCCCGGCCCCTGGAGCCGATAGTACCGCATTTCTGAAAGCGATGT
Organism: Pleurodeles waltl; assembly: GCF_031143425.1. NCBI lineage: Eukaryota > Metazoa > Chordata > Amphibia > Caudata > Salamandridae > Pleurodeles > Pleurodeles waltl. The sequence continues at coordinate 1,226,557,525 of NC_090445.1, read as the reverse complement.
TTTCCATCTTCCAACAGATGGCTCCAGGTGGTGGACCGGCTGGTCCTTCAGGCCCTTTGGCCTTCAACATGGGTGCTCCGGCTCCACTTCGACCGGCACCCTTTATGCCCTTTCTTCCCCTGGGAAATGTGGGCTCGGCGCCGGTATCGACTCTGGTAGCTTCGGCTCCTGTGGCTTCGGCTCCTACGACTTCGGCTCCTGCGGCTTCGACGTCTCAGCCAGTGACGCCGACTAGACCTCCTCCGACTCCGGGACAGCCTTCTCTCCGTCCGGCTCCATGTTCGGCGCCGAAGAAAACCATGGTGTCTTTAGACCCGGCGTCTGACGGATCCGAGGATCAGCGTCAATCTTCGATGTCCGCTGACGCCATGTCGACACCGAGGATAGAGGAGAGGCTGGATTCGAGGAGGCTGGCTCTTCGCCTCCTGGAAGAACAGGAGTACTGGAGACAAGCTTTGGAGGAAGGGGAGATTGAGGACTCTCGTGAGGGTCTCCATGGACTTGACACTGCCAGTGGTCTAGATACCTCCCCTGAATGGGACTTGTCATCACCCGGGGAGTACACGGAGGAGGCAGCCTCTTTTCATGCTGTCATTAGAAAGGCGGCTGACTTTCTGGACCTCCCTTTGCCTGTGACTGAAGCCAAGCAGAACATCTTGACGGAGGTATTGCACCCTGCCTCTACATCTGCAGAGCCAACTTTGCCTTTCAACAAAGCACTACTGGATCCCATAATGGAAGTCTGGAAGAAGCCGGTGTCTTCTTCAGCCGTCAATAGATCTGTGGCTCGGAGGTATCGGGTTGCACCGGCTGATCCAGGCTTTCTTTCCAGGCATCCAACACCTGAGAGCCTAGTGGTTCAGGCTTCATGCTCAGCTCGATCTGCTCCTGGGTCATTTCCAACTGTACCCTCGGACAGAGACTCTAAGAAGATGGACATGTCATCCAAGAAAGCTTTCTCGTCATGTAGCATGGCGTTGAAGTCCACCAATGCTACTTGCATCTTAGGGAGATATATTTACGCCCTGATGGACGAGATTAAATCAACGCACACAGAGGTTCCTCAGGAATTATTAAGCCTGGTCCCTGATGCTCAGGCAGCTGCAACCCAGGTTATTCAATCTGGGTTGGATACATCTGACTCGGTGCTAGAGCAATGGGCACTGCTGTGGCTACGAGGAGGCAGGCCTGGCTTCGTAGCTCTGGATTTTCCTCAGATGTGCAATCGACATTATTGGACCTTCCTTTTGATGGTGACAAGCTTTTTGGTGCCAAGGCGGATTCGGCCTTAGAAAGGTTCAAGGACAGTAGGGCCACTGCCAAGTCGTTGGGCATGCAAGCCACTTCTTCTACTTCCTCCAGATTTTTTAGGAGGTTTCGAGGATTTGGTCGTGGTTCCTCCTCCTCCTTTTGAGGAAAATTCCAACACCCCACCTCTGCTCTCTCCTATAGATCCTTTAGAGGGAGGGGTAGGGTCCGTACCAGGGGAGCCACTCAGCAGCACTCTGCCTCTTCCTCATCCTCTGGAGGGGTGCAGCATGGGAAGCAGCCTTAGGCTTCCGCCAATTCCTTCTCACTCCACTCCTGTAGGGGGGAGGTTACTGGATTTTCTCCACAAGTGGGGGGTCATAACATCAGACTCCTGGGTTACCAGCATTGTGGGAAAAGGCTATACCCTACCCTTTCAGGAGTTTCCGCCCCCCATCCCGCCCGTCCTTCCTACTGTTCAGAAGAACATCTCCTGTTACTAGAACAAGAGGTTCAAGTCCTCCTTTCAAAGGGCGCGGTGGAGTTGGTTCCAGAGCAGGAAAGGGGTCAAGGTTGTTTCTCGAGATACTTCCTGATTCCCAAGAAGGATGGTCGGTTGAGGCCAATCCTGGACCTGAGGATCTTGAATTGGTTCCTCTGACAGGAAAAGTTCAAGATGCTGACCCTAGCTCAGGTGCTTTTGGCGCTGAACAATGGAGATTGGATGGTGTCTGTCGACTTGCAGGATGCTTACTTTCATATCCCAATACTCAAGTCGCACAGGAAGTATCTCCAGTTTGTGGTGGGGTCGCAGCACTATCAGTTTGCGGTTCTCCCGTTTGGTCTTACTTCGGCACCTCGAGTCTTCACAAAGGTGATGTCGGTAGTTGCAGCGGAGCTCAGAAGGAAGGGGATAGCAGTATTTCCTTATCTGGACGACTGGTTGATCAAAGCCAAGTCTCCGGAGCTAGTGTTGCAGCACCTTCAGTCGACCACTCAGTTGTTGTTCGACCTGGGTTTTTCGGTGAACATGCCCAAATCTCACCTAGAGCCCTCACAGCACCTCCTGTTCATAGGGGCAGTACTGGATACAACATTGAATCGAGCCTTTCCTCCGCCTCAGCGGATTCAGGACATTCAGGCGTTGGTTCCAATGTTTCAAATTGGAGCGGTTATTCCGGTCCTCAAGGTCCTACGTCTGCTCGGTCTGTTTGCTTCTTGCATACTGTTGGTCACACATGCTCGCTGGCACATGAGGGCTCTTCAGTGGTGCCTCCGAAGGCAGTGGTCTCAACACAAAGGAGATCTCGAAGGCTCGGTGAGGATCTCCAGAGATGCTGCCACGGATTTGGAATGGTGGATTGCGGACGGCAATCTTTCCCGAGGAAGGCCGTTCTCGCAAGCTCCACCTGTGGCCACAGTAATAACGGATGCTTCCACTCTAGGGTGGGGAGCTCATCTGGGGGACCTGGAGATCAAAGGTCTTTGGTCTCCAGTAGAACAGATGTTTCATATAAATCTGTTGGAGTTACGGGCTGTACGTCTGGCTCTCAAGGCCTTCCTCCCATCCCTTTGAGGTCAGTCGGTTCAGGTCCTGACTGAGAATACTACCGCGATGTGGTATATAAACAAACAGGGAGGGGTAGGGTCGTACCTTCTCTGCAGAGAAGCTCTTCGGCTATGGTCCTGGGCAAAGGACCATCAGATTTGCTTGGTAGCAAATCATCTGGCCGGAGTCTGGAACGTACGTGCGGACAGTCTCAGTTGCCATTTCTCAGCCGATCACGAGTGGCGCCTTCATCCGGATCAAGTCCGTCTAATCTTCCAGATGTGGGGGTTTCCTCGAATAGATCTGTTTGCCACTCTGGAGAACTCGCACTGCCCGTTATTCTACAGCCTCCAGTATCCGGGACAAGGAGCGTTGGGGGACGCGTTTCAGATGACCTGGTGCGACCAGTTGCTTTACGCGTTTCCCCTCATACCTTTGATTCCTCGAGTTTTGAGGAAAATATGCCAAGACCGGGCCCAAGTCATCTTAATAGCTCTGGATTGGCCAAGGAGGGTATGGTACATGGACCTTCTCCAACTCTCTCTGTGCCCTCCGCTCCGTCTCCCTCTCAGGGCAGACCTCCTCTCGCAGTCGCAGGGGCAGGTTTTACACCCCCACCTCCAGAGCCTGCACCTTCATGCCTGGAGATTGAACGGGGCAACCTGAGTTCTTTCTCTCTCCCGCCTGATGTAGTGGATGTTATCTTAGCGGCCAGGCGACACTCCACTAAATCTATCTACGCTAATAGGTGGTCTAAATTTGTGGTTTGGTGTGGAGAGAGGCAGATTGATCCCTTATGTGCTCACTTGTCAGATGTTTTATCTTTTGCATTGTCTCTAGCACAGAAGGGTTGTGCAGTGGCTACGGTTAAGGGGTACTTGTCTGCCCTTTCAGCCTCTCTTTGCCTTCCAAACCAGCCTTCTTTGTTCAAATCCCCTATAGTACTTAGATTCTTGAAAGGTCTTGTTAATAAATTCCCTCCTACCCCTTTCGTTATGCCTCAATGGGATTTAAACTTGGTTCTAACTTTCCTTATGGGGTCCCCTTTTGAGCCCATGCACTCTTGCCCCATAAGATTATTGGTCCTAAAGACGGTTTTTCTGGTTGCAATTACTTCTGCAAGGAGGGTGAGTGAGTTGCAAGCTCTATATCTGTGAAGCCCCCTTATGCATCTTTTTATGGGGATAAGGTGGTGTTGAGGACCAAGGCTGCTTTCCTACCGAAGGTTGTTTCACCCTTTCATATGGCCCAAATGATTACTCTTTCCACGTTTTATCCTCCGCCTCATCCTTCAAAGGAAGAAGAGAGACTTCACTGCTTTGATCCAAGGAGGGCGCTAAGCTTTTATATGGATAGAACGAAGGATTTCAGGCTGGAGGATCAGCTCTTCATTGGGTACGTGGGGAAGAAGAGAGGAAAGGCAGTCCACAAGAGAACACTCTCCAGGTGGGTTGTTCTTTGCATTAAAATGTGTTACTCGTTAGCAAAGAAAGAACCTCCTGATGGTATAAGAGCTCATTCCACCAGAGCTAAGTCAGCCTCTTCGGCCTTGGCTAGACATGTGGTTGACATCTGCAAGGCCGCAACTTGGTCATCCCTTCACACTTTTGCGAAGCACTACTGCTTGGACTCTGAGGTCAGAAGGGATGGCCATTTTGCACGGTCGGTGCTGCAGGATTTCTTGGTTTGACCATTCAGGCACCCACCACCGAGTGCGGTACTGCTTTGTGACTCTATTCATTAGGTGAGGAATCCACAGGTAGTTGTAGCCATCAGAAGAACGAGTTACTTACCTTCGGTAACGACTTTTCTGGTGGATACATTAGCTGCCTGTGGATTTCTCACGGTCCCACCCGCCTACCCTTTGCCTGTCTGGTCTAACCAAGTTGTTCTTGAGTGTGCTCCTCTTAGTTTTGAGGGCTTGTATATATTTTGTATATTTGTTTATATGTATATATATATTGTTCATAAAAGGATGAATTAAGTTCTTAGGATGATGTATTTATTTGGAATATCATTAAATATTGCTATTTGTTCTTTTATCTCACTGGCCTATTATTCTCAGGCACGTAAAAAAATGTTGGTACTGACGTCGGCACATCGGCGAGGACCTCTTATTGCCTGTATGATGTCAGACGGCGTCGCGTGGGCAATTGTGACGTCCTCGTCGACGTGCAGAAGCTAGGAAGAAGATTTCCGTTGAATGCTGGCGCAATGGGAGTATTCATTGGGTGAGGAATCCACAGGTAGCTAATGTATCCACCAGAAAAGTCGTTACCGAAGGTAAGTAACTCGTTCTTTAGAGCCTGTCTGTCACTGGGTGTAAACTGGGAGAAGGGAGAAGCAGCTAAAAAAGTGAAGTGCCTTCTCTCCAGGATGCCTTCTTCCTGAAAGAAATGTAAATGCATGTTGTTGGTTAACAAGAACATCTCACGGGTGCCTGTGGGCCAGAATAGGCTTAGGTTAATAGAATCTGTCCTTTTGCCCTGTAATGAAAACCTATAAAAAAAAGGTTTATATTAGGTACAGTCCACATATTACTGAAGCTATAACTTTTGAAAACCGTGTAAACATTTAAACAGTCTTTAACAGACTTTTTCGACTTTGTGCAACCTATTTTATACTGGGTATAACACATTGTTTAAACTAGTGACTTATTCACAGTGCTTTCTGTGACAGACTTTGACTTCGTAGCACTATAACTAGTCATCAGTATTTCCCCAGTGCACTTGCCAGGATTCAATTCAATTATCATCTGGTTACACCCACAGGCATCTGAAATGATTGCATCAACCAAACGAGCTGTCCTATATTAAAAGTGTATATCCCACGGATAAGTTTAAGTTGCATTTATTTTTCATTAAGGTGTGTGCATAATATTTTATTTGCAGCTGCATGTAGGTGAAAAAGTCAACAAAAACATTACCGAAAACTTTTATTTGTACTCATGCCACTAACTCCGAACCACGCTCGCTATCGTTCTCCCTTTGTACCTAGAATCTCATAGTTCCCATATCTTTCTTTATGAACTTAGACCACTGGTCTGTGCCGCCATAGCACAACAACTGTGCACAATATACCCTACTCCCAATGCCCTCCCTCCAATCTGGGGAGCAAGACTCTCTAGCCCCTGGCTCTGCCATTTCCTCAGACCCCCTCACTTGTGCACCCTGACCCCGTCAGTGGCATCTGATACACCCGGTAGTGATACAGCTTGGCAGCCTTCATAACCCACGCCCGGGAACTCACCAAACAATCATGATGGCGCCTGTGGCTCTCTCTCGGGTAGGGTGGGTGGAACTCACTGGCCGCTCTCCTTGCATCACCTTTTCCCCCCGTATTGTGTTCTTCCCTCAGAGCTTCCCAGATTCCATCTTATGATCGATAGATGCTCCCGCTCCAGTAGCCCTTACATAAATCTTTATATATTGATTAACTGATAATCAGGCCACAGCATTTATCATAAATTTCATACCAGTAGGCCATATCGTGAAATAACTTTGTTTTTCTTGTATGGGTTTCTACACTAGGTAAAAGCTAGCCTCCTTTTTGCGAGGAGCAAGTTAATGCTATTTCCTAGAATACTTCTAGATCTCTTAAGTATAATTCAGTAGCCAGTTAACGGTGAGAGTAGCAGCATTGTTGGTCATGCCATCAAATACACCAGAAAGCCTATTCAAGTATACTTTATTAGTGGGACATTACCACACAGGGAATAAAATATCTGCCACCAGTTCACTGCTCTCACTACATTTGACTTAAATCTGTTTAAATAGCCTGAGAATGCTTGATGGTGTAATATGCTTGATGCAAAAACTTTATTCAGATTTTATGCTTCCGATTTAGCAAAGAACGTGAGTGATTTGCTGCCAACAACAGTCCCCGGTTTTCATTTGCAAAATCTCAAGTTTTCTTCTTCTTCTACTTGACATACAGCATTTGTGTGGGGGTAGTGGGTCACACCCGTAGTTTTTGTATATATCACAGACCTTATTTTGTCAGTACCTACAACTTTACTATCCTAGTCAAGTGGCTGGCAGCTTTCAGTGGTAGCTGAAAGGTATCTATATATTACTTTTTCCATATCGTTATTGATTGTAAAACAGAAAATCATATCCATATACAGTCCAGGACCCAAGCCGGGCTTTGGAATAAACACTGTGAAGCTACACAAATGAAATATTGCCACCTTCTCATCACCAAACATCCAGGACCAGCAATATTAGTTGAATCCCCGAACCCTGTATATCCAGGGTGTGGGGGTCACCAGCTCGCATCCCGTCATCCACCATGACCCACTTAGATATGGAGGGGCTGGGGCATTCTGTAATGGGACACAGTTATCCGACTACTAAGAACGAGAGGCGCGGTATGATCTATATATTACTTTATAGCCACCCAAAGCT